>NC_056743.1:606341357-607088857 GCF_019279795.1 Protopterus annectens
CAATTTTCTAACAGCCGATGTCGTTGACTTATATACGTCCATACCTCATGACATAGGTCTTGAATGGGTTAACATTTACTTGGTAAAAAAAGGAGCGAC
The DNA here is from genome assembly GCF_019279795.1 of Protopterus annectens. Lineage (NCBI taxonomy): Eukaryota > Metazoa > Chordata > Ceratodontiformes > Protopteridae > Protopterus > Protopterus annectens. Next base: position 606,341,457 of record NC_056743.1, read on the forward strand.
AACTTCAGAAGTATATCTAGTAACATCTTTACTAGACATTATTTTGACCAACAATTTCTTCTTCTTTAACAACGAGTTCTACTTACAAAAATGTGGAGTAGCAATGGGGTCCCCAGTAGGGGCAAGTTTTGCAAATATAGTAATGGCCTACTGGGAAGAGAATTATATTATCAAGTCTGCTTATTTTTCTAACTATGTCAAGTATTATACACGGTTCCTAGATGATATTTTTATTTGTTTTGAGGGTAACGAACTATTAGCCTCCGACTTTGTTAACTTCTTCAATAATTCGACTAGCTTCTTGAAATTCACATGTAATTTTCAGACAAATGCTATTAACTATTTGGATGTTTGGTTATTTAAGGACTATGACAAAAAACGGTTTCTTGCAAAGATTTTCAGGAAGGAAACCTATAGTAACTCATTTCTCCATTTTTCTAGTCTACACCCCCATTTTCAGAAAAAAGCAATTGTGAAGGGCCAGGCTATAAGAGCAGCCAGGATGATATCTAGACATGAAGACTTTATTGAAGAATGTAAGTTATTAGAAGACATGTTTAGACATAGGGGATATCCTAATGAGTTTATCAATGATATTCTTGATGAAGTTATTACTAAGAGGGTAAATGGAGTTATTATTCCAATTTTGTATAGAATTGACAACTTGGATGATGATACTCCAGCTTACCAATTGACACTGGTTTCACAAACTAATACTTGTGAAACCAATAATTCTGAGTCTGTTATAGATTTAGATGAAAAAAGCTCTTTTACTGACAGTATTGCAACTACCTTTATCATGACATTTAACCGCGAAAGTAGGATAATAAGGGAAATACTTTATAAAAACTGGTTAATATTACGTTATGATAAAAAATGTTCTGCAAAATTTTCCCCTTTTCCCAGAATAGTTTATAGGAAGGCTAAAACCTCAAAACGTTATTAATGAATAAGAATACCATTGTAACAGGTAAACCAAAAGGTACAGTTACCTGTGGAACCTGTAAATATTGCAAATATATAAAAACCGGTTGTACCCATGTAATTAACAATCAGACTTACACTTTCTAACATAGAATTGATTGTAATTCCAGAATGGTGGTGTATGGAGCTCTGTGTATGAACTGCCCATGTTTTTACATAGGCAAAACAGAAAGGAGAATGCGTGATAGGATATACGAACACACTAACGCAATTTCCAAATTAAAAACTGAAAATGCTCTTGCTAAGCATATTTTCTCCCACCCACACCATTCATTTCAGTTCATTGGAATAGATCAAATTGTTTCTGAGAACCGAAGGGGTCCTTCAAGTTTACTTCTTGAAGAACATGAACTAACTTGGCAGATTAGGACTGATGCATTTATAGAACCAGGTCTCAACGACCAATGTACTATAGCATGTCTTCTTAAACTGAGAAGTTTAGAAAGATAATTACATATTATGATATTTTTCTTGTGATTTTCCCATTTTTTCTAGCCAAGTATACTGTGTTTATCCATCATTGACCTTTAATTGTTTATACAAAGATTGTTTTATGTAAACAATAACACCATTGGATAGTTTTCTTGTATTTATATGCATACACTTTTTAAATGCTAGCCTGATATTTAGTTAAAGTAGAGGTTTTTTAAAAGCCATTTCACCTCTGATCAGACTTTTTTTCTTCAAATTAGTTGTTTTCATGAAAGTATGATAGGAGGTTTAACTATATTAACTATTTGGAAGTATACATCTCCTTATTTTTAAAAATTTAAAAAAATTTAGATTCTTGAATATACAACCAAGAAAAGTTTTTTAACTTCTTATATGTATTTTTAGTATATATACCTGTATTTCTTTACACCTATATGCTTTTTATATCTAAACATTTGTTTCCATATAAGATTTTTTCTTTCAATATACTTAGCTTTATTATATATATATTCATATTCTTTTCACCCATACTTTGTTGATGCATATTTGTCATACTCTTGTCTTTTTGCATTCTTAAGTGAAGCGATTATCAGATTGATGCCTTATTTACATTTATTTCCGACTGCACAAAGATTACTCTATCTTACACAAAAATTACTCTATCTTATATAAAAATGTTTCTTGATTCTGTATCTGTATACTTATACTCTCAGTTGTATTTCAATGCTAACTGCTAATGAAATCAGTTAATTGTTTAATTGATTTACAAAGGATGGTATAAAAGCTGAGGTTTTTGTTTTAATCATTTGTCTGAAGAAGTCATCCTATGAGTGATGACGAAAAGCGCTTAACAGAATAAATTTGTTTGCTGATTTTTTCTTTGCCTGGGATCTCCGTTTTTTAGTAACATTTCCTGGTTCCCCGGCGGTTGTGACGAAGCCGAGATTAGTGTTTGACAAGTGGGCATCAACAGTTCGATCAATTGCGTTAGTTGGTGCATCATTCTGTCAATCTTATCCAAATCTCCGCCTCTCCCTGGATTAGCTTGTGTAGACGTCGAAGCCTCTTCCATTCCCACAAACAGTTACTCCAACAACCAAAACAAGCAAGAATAATACGTTTCTCTCAAAAGACTGCCTAGACAAAAATAGAGCAATCCCGCCAAGGCACGACTCCACTGAGTTCACACGAACAGAGTTTTAGAACACAAATGTTGGCAAATATAGCATCGCCTGCAGAGTTGTTGGATTTTTGGGTCAGTATCATTAGTTTGTCAGCTGAGCGTAATGGCCTTGGGGCACTATGAGGGGTGAGAATATTTTTAAGGGCAGGGGTGTTATCAGGTTGATGGAGTATTTTATGCTGGTTGAACTGTAGAAGGGTAGGATACTCTAGCCATCCCAGTGCTTTGAGGTTCTGGAAATGGTGGGTCCTAAAAGCCATGTCCATAGCTAATCTGGCTATATGATTGTAACATCCTGATAATTTGTTGAGATCAGTTTTGGATAGGTTGTTGAGTACAGGGGAGGCATACATAAGGGTAGAGAGGAGTTGTGATCTTGCAATAGCTACCTTAGCTAGGGTGGGTGATGAAAGATCTGGCTCTGTACAGGGAGCCACGTTTTTTGTTGACTGACTTAATAGTGTGATTGACATATTTATCAAATTTAAGGTTGTTGTCTGTTACGCTTAGAAGCTTTGTATGGTCATCAGGGGAGATAATGGTGTCATTGCTAGATTTGATGTTGAAGGAAGAAGAAATTCTACAATTAGGGGAGAAAAGTAGTAGCTTGGTTTTGTTAGGATTTAGAAGCAGGTGGCTATTACCTAGCCATGTTTCTACCATGCTGAAAGTGGTCTGGGTGAGGGTTAGAAGTTGTGTAGGAGAGGAGGTGGAGCATATTAGCGTTGAGTCATCTGCATATTGGATGCAGGTGGCTCCTGGGATGGTGGTATGCAGATCATTGATAAAGATAGAGAAAAGAAGGGGACCTAGTATGGACCCTTGTGGGACACCTAGGGTTAGAAGACGTTGGGATGACAGCTTGCTCTGCCATAAGACAGCCTGCTGTCTACAGTTTAGGTAGGAGTGAAACCATTGTATTGCATGTTGGTCTAAACCAGTGGTTTGTAGGGTAATGAGCAGTAGCTGATGGCTGACCATATCTAAAGCTTTTGAGAGATCTAGGAAGAGTGCTGAAGATAGTTTGTTGTTATGATGAAGATTGAAGACATTAGAGAAAGATAGAAGAGCCGTAGTGGTATTGTGGAATGGCCTAAAGCCGTGTTGAGAGTCGTTGAGCTTTCCATTTTGAATAAGAAAGTGCATGATTTGTTTGTGTATGCATCTTTCCATAATTTTAGCTAGTGGTGAAAGCATGGCTATAGGTCTAAAATTAGATAATTCTGTGGAACTTCCTTCTTTATGGGGAGGTATAATGTGATATTTTCCATATTGCTTGGATGGATCCTTTTGAGATGGATCTGTTGATCAGAATAGAAATGGGAAGTACTCTGGCATCAGCTGCATTTTGAAGATATTCAGCTGGGAGGTGGTCGGCAGCTAGTGTAGTAGGTTTTAACTTTTTCAGTAAGGTCCAGATCCATTTGGTATGTACAGTTTAAAAGGTAAAGGTGGGTTAGGTGCTGAGTGGATCAAGGCTAGATGTGCCAGAGCTGGTGTTTGTGTCTGCTGGAGTGCGATGGGTAGCTAGAGACTGGATAGTTTCAGTAAAGGAGTTGAAGCTGTTTGCAATTTCTACAGGGGATTTATCAAGGGCAGCTGATGGGGTAGGAGTGGTGGAATGGCCTGGGTGGAGAATATTGTTAATACCAGCCCAGAACGTTTGAGGTTTTAGCTTAAATTTTTGTTGGAGGGTGTAGTGATTTTTTTGTCTAGAGTGACAGATTTTTTGTTCTGGTGCCTTAGCTACCAGTATCTTACTTGGTCCATAGGGGATTTGGTAACATGCTACCCGGCCCAAGCGTTGTTTCTTAGTTTAATTTTGTTTTTTGTTTCTTTAGGTAGCCATGGTGCAACTGTTGCTTTTACATGGATGGTACAGATAGTAGTTGAGGATAGCCAGAAATCTGGTGTTGAATTACTCAACTTCTTCTTGTAATGGGAGTCATTTCAAGACATTCCAATTACATGCTTTGAGTTCATTTTGGAAGTTGTCAAGGTTAAGGTTCCTGATGTTTCTTAGTTTTGTAGGTGGGCTGGTTGGGAATATTGGCTTTGAGCCCTATAATATAGGTAAGGCAGTGATCACCTAGATCATTGTGTAATGTACCTGACTTGTACTTTTGGGGGGGTGGCTGTTAATAAGTATCCAATCAAGGATACTATCTTTGACTCTATTTTTGCTAAATCTAGTGGGGGTGGCAATGATCTGAGAAAACCCATGGAGGTTTAAATGGGTGGAGGGAGTTTCAGAGGAACAGGTGTTCCAGTCATTGTTAAAGTCCCCCAAGACACTGGTTTCCTGGGGATAGTTAGAAGCTAGCCACTGTAAGATATTTTCTAGAGTATTATCATTCTTGCTGGGTGGAATGTAAATGCAGACAATGTATCTGCATTTATTTTTGTTATTAGTTTGGTGATGAGAATTTCTGCATTGCCAAACTGGGGTGGCTGTTGGGTGTCAATTGTTTTTGTTAGGGTAGACTTGTATAGTACAGCTACCCCCCCACCTTTCCTGGAGATCTGGTCCAGTCTAAAGATGTTGTACTGTTGGGGGGGCGGGGGTTCATTATGTTTGGTTATTGGTTTTAGCCAGGTTTCTGTGAGGCAGAGGATATCAGTGGCGTGAACAGCTAAGAGTCCATGTAGGCTATGGATCTTGTTGTTTAGGCTTCTGATGTTGAGATGACAGTCCAGAAATGAATTTGGAAGTCTATCAATCTGGGTAGTACATGTTTGGTTGTTAGGTGGTGTGCTTTGGTCTACTGTTGTGGATGGGCCAGGTTTGGGGTGGAAATCTCCTTCCTTCATAAGATTCATTTTTAAGTTGCTTGTAAGTCTTAAAACATTGTTTATGATTTTTTCGTAGCTTTTGGTTTTTAAGCTAATGTAGCGGTATTTATTCAGGTGATGGTAACTGGGGGGGTGAGGAATTAGGAGAGGGGGTGGTTATGTGGTGGATATTGGTGTCTGAGAGTTTGGGTATTGGATTTCAAGATGCTGTACATATTCATAGGAGCTTAGGTGATTTGGAATGAATAGCAGGGGTACTAAGGGTAGCAGCATTAGTGTTTTAGCTGTAGTCCTAGTAAATTACTAGGGTAGGGTCTGTATTGAGTGTATGTGGTGGATAAAAGATTAGAGAGAATAGAATAGCTATGGGTGGGTTAATATGGATAGTGGGATGGATAGAGGGTATATTTTTGTGCTAGGAGTTTGCTGGGTTCTAGGAGCACATGTAGTTGGTTAGCTAATTAAGGGGGCATGCCAGTGGTACTATAAATGTAGTACTAACGGGGGCGTGTGGGATATGGGGGCAGGGTGGAGTGAGGAGCGAGTGAAGTGAGTGGGGCTAAACCAGTAAAGCAGATGACTAGAAGCAGCATGTACAGGTATGAGTTACAAGCACTCTTTTTTTGTTTCTTTTTATATGCCCAATTCTCTGTTCCTAAGCCCAACTGTTAAATGAGTTACAAGCATGCTTTTTTGTTTCTTTTTATATTCCCAATACTCTGTTCCTATGCCCTACTGTTAAAAACTACACAGTTCCCTACCTGCTTATCAATTTACAATGCAGAGAGCCCGTTTTCCAATTCCTTTTTGTAGCACGCTTGTTTCACTTAGTTTATAGATAAATGCACTGTTTGGAGGTGCAGATCACACTACGCTCATCTGTTGAACAGTAGAAAGCACGCTGTTTTTACCTTAATTGGGGAGGAAAAAAGGCTACAGGAAAGTCTAACCCTTCCAACCTAATGCATATCAGTATAAACAGATTACAAGCGGGAGTGCTTTTTTTGGACCCAGTTTGTTAGGTTTACAGGTGGCATGGTATTTTAGTGAATATTGAGGGTTCAGGCACCTAGGCAGTGAGACATTTCCCTGTGGTACATTTGACTGGGGACAAGTGGCTGAAGTGACATTCAGCTGCAGAGAAATATGGCTGTTTGCAAATTCCCTGTGGGCAAAGAGAGGAATGTGTTGCCATGCCCACAGCTTCAATAACCAAATGCACAGGGGAAAACAATGTCCATGGTCCCCAAGGGAACATGAGACAGCAGGCAATATGGCAGGCATCAGCAGTAGGCTGGCCGAAGGGCATATCAGTGGCAGTAAAAATGCAGTGCACAATGGGCAGTGCCTTTATAATTGGTGTGTGTGTAGTCCACTACCCCCCTTCACAGTGTCTAGGGAACATTACCTAAAACACTTACTGGAGCATAAATGTGACTACAGTAGCCTGCAGGATTTTCTCCATGCTGTAGGACACTTCTACATGTTGTAGTTACATAGATATGTACTGTACACTGAGGGCAACACTCACTTCTTCTTCTGCTACCATGCATTTGGTTACTAAAGCTGTGAGCATGGCAGTGTGTGCTTCTCTTTGCCCACAGGGAATTTGCAAACAGTCATATTTCTCTGCAGCTGAATGTCACTTCAGCCACTTGTCCCCAGTCAAATGTACCACAGGGAAATGTCTCACTGCCTAGGTGCCTGAACCCGGATATTGACATTATTAAAACAAGTTATGTGGTGGAGAAAGTCTAATGTACTTGTTGTTATTCCCAGAATGACCCTATATGGTTTTACAAGCCTTTCAGGGGGATGTGAGGTAGGAACACCTCAACCGACTGGGACCTCATGCACTGGTTAATTTGAAAATCAGTACAAGAAACTGTTTTTGATTGATCTATACTTTTCAACGTTACATAGCATTGATCAACTATAGCATTGCTCAAGATATGAAATAAGGGATATGAATGGTAAATACCATGCATATAATCCTTCTCAGTTTTGTGTTTGCTTGTTAGGAATATTTTTTGTCTGCATGACAAGGCAGACATCTTTGCAGCTTTAATTGCTAAGTTTATTAAATACAGCAGTAATACAGACATTTATGCACTGCTGTGTGCTATTTACTGTGGCATAAATTGCTGCTGTTGATTTGTGGTCTGTAACACAGCCCACAGCCAGTAACTGCCTCAATTTCTGACAGCTGCTGCTGTTGGGATTCAGATTATTTTGTTAGGCCTTACAGTAACTTTTTTGCCCATGAAACCTATGCTAGTGCAGAAAGCCCTATAGTATGGGAATTGGAGGGTGGCCTAATGGTTAAGGTGTTTGCCTTACAAACACAAGGTGCAGGGTTTGAGTCTCACAAGGGATAATTGGCTGGGCTTAAAATGGCTCGCAAGGGCAGTTAGCTTAGTACTTACCTATGAACCTATAGTAAAAACAAGAACGAAGAAACACAAGTATGCAGAATATCTGTATATAATGAATATTTCTAGAACATTCAGTGGATGTTGTTGATGCTGTAACCAGCAACCTCATTTCTCAAAGTCTGTAGATATTAACATTTCATTTTTACTACTTATTTGATGAATGGTTCTGCAGATGATGCACCTCTATGGAATGAAGTGTGAAAAAAAAGCAATTTATAAATGTTACGTTTAATATGAAGTGCAAACAGTTTTATTACGTCCCCAAAATCAAATTTCGCATTCATGAGATGCAACGATCCCAAGCTTTTCATTCATATCCTCCTTTAAAACAAGAGTATAGCTCAACAAATGCATAATCTGAAACTAGATGTGACATTTACAAATATTTTGTTTTCCTTTTGATATAGCTGCTTCAGTCAGATAGTGTTAGAAAAGTGCAAAACTACTTTGTTTAGAAATGAAGAGCAAACACAAGAAAGCTACTGACACAAAAATTAAATTTCTACCATTCTGTTACAAAATACGAATTTAGTAACTTCTTCATAATGGTTTATTTCTAAGCTTATTCTTCTGCCTTTTTTGGAAGGCGTGTTCCGTGGCACTCACATTTGTCACAGCTCAGGACAGCAGAGTTAACAGCTTTAGCTGCTTTCCTACAGAAGGAAGTGTAAATCAGGGGTAGAAATGCTGCAGTCCTGTGGGAGGGCTTGTTAGAAGAGCGCGAGACACTAAATGGAGTGGGGGTTGGGCACACAATTGACAGCAATAAAGGTAAAACATACAGTTCTGCAGTTTGTGGTGAAGATGAATGCTAAAACTCTATTAACAACTTGAACGTGCTTTTATTGAAATAGAGATATAATACTTTGAAGGGGGCTACTTAAAGGAACAGCATTAGTTATACAGAATGTGATTTAACCATTGCCAGTATTTCCATTTAAACACATATATAACTCATAAGATGCACGACACTCCTCCGTCCCTCAAGAACTCCAAAATACATCTCCAAGATGCCAAAATATAAAAAGAACAAGTTTTATTAGATTTAAGCTTCTCCCAAGCTTTTCATCGGTTACAATACACCAGCTTCCTCAGAAAGCTCCAAAAAAGGATATTGATATCACTTTAAAAGTACCAAGAAGTGCATATTAATTAATTTCAAAAGCACATATCTCATGCTGCTGACTAAATCTTCGAAAGGCCTTGCAGTCACTAACATACTATATAACTGCCTACAGCCATTATTGGATTTGTTAGTTGCATGAAAGGTATGGTTCCCATCTTAATAACTTGTTACCCCTGGACTAGTGAGAAATTGAGGGTCTTTACAGCTCACAAACATCACATAATACCCAATTGCATATTTCACTTTCCACAGTGCACTAGTGCATTAAGATTAGAGGGGATGGACACATTCAGGAAGCTAGGTGCTGATGTCTACCCATCTGGGATATTTAATCCATATTCAGAGAGACAAATCTGTAAGTTGCATGAAAGTACTTCACGTAGAATCCATTAACAGGTACAGATCATTATCTTCACCTGTTGTAAATCTACTTGATTTGTGACTGAAAACAGTTTTCTAGCAGAGGATGGCAGTAATGTTTAGGTGACATACTTGGTTATACGTGCATTGTGTAAATGGCTGTTTAGTGCAGCATTTCTCGCTGATCTTTATTCCTGTACTTCTGTGGCTTCTTAGGAAGTCACTGCATAAGGTACTAATATGACCATTGATGAATGCTGCCAAGGATGTGTGGTGATCTATTGTACAGTTTCTATAACAAAAAGTCAATGCTTAACCCATTTAAAAGAATATGAATGAGTCAAATCCTCAAAAAGCAACTGCACTGAAACTGAAGGAGACATTAAGAAAAAAAAATTGCTATGCAGAAGTGGGGGAGATGGCTTTACATCCACATTTTGTTACTTGTGCGTAATAACTCCGTTGATGTAAAACCATGGGGGATAGAAAAACAATCTTGGTAGGGAACTGTTCACTCAAATGCGATCTTGCAGTGCAGATGAATAATAGAAAGTCATTCTGGGTTTTATATAGTCAAGAAAATGTGACTGGAGAGAGAGAGAAATCAAGCAGATATAATTTGTCAAATGGTAGGACCTCCACGATCGTCACAGAGCACTTGATCTAAGCATTATATACATGCTGCTCTTGTATAGCACATTGGCATCACTGAATTATTGTTACCATATTCTGGAGTTACTTGTGTGTCAAGTATCAGGTTTTACAATCATAAAGCAAAAGTAATCTTAAGTGACTGTACTGGTCAAAATCTTAATTCCAGTTCTGTTAACCTTCCATCAGTAAATCCTTCAACTTTGCTAATAGTATGCATGAGAAAATAAGCATTTGGCATACTTCAGTCTATTCCATTTTTAATAATTTATTGAATAAAATGTTAAATACTTCAACTATACTTCAGATCATAATCTCTCTAAGAATGGTTTACATATACTGATCAAAGTTCTAAGACATTTTCCTGTTTTTTTTTCTTCTCCATTGTGAATCTCAGCATGGCATTTTATCGGTTACAGTAAATACTTTGCAAGATGATAAGAGATTTTGTGATAGTTTAGAGATTACAATGTGAATGAAGCCTTGTACGATGTCCTGAGGATGCCCCATCATAGACAGTTAAGCTTGAGGCAGAAAGTTTCTTTAATGAAACCATAAGACTCCATCACAATGACCCCTGGGTTCATAAAATAATGAGCAGGTGGGTGGGATGCAAATTCCTTAGTCAGATTATCTCAGAGGACTGGTGCTTATGTGCTTCTTACACTCTTAAACAACTCTGTCTCCCTTGACCAGAGATCTTATCCTTTCTCCACATCTGTTTTGCAATTTGCCTTAAGCCTTGAGTACCTGTAATTATAGATTATCTTGTTTGTAGAGGCAATATTTTTCTTCTCATCTCATTTCAGTAACCATATGATTTGTTGTCCGAACAATTTACTGGATCATAATAATTGCTGAACATTTCAGAATTGTGTTTTAACTGGCTATTAAACATTCATTTTTCACCTTTTCAAGTTAGACGAGCTTGTGTGCTGACAGACACTAAATGGGTCCACCTAATTTTATTTAACTTCTTGTCCTGACTGCTTGCCTTGCGAACTTTCAGCTAGCTCTAGGGAATCCCTTTCAGGGTCCATGATACAAGTCCTCCCCATCTACCATGCTAAGTGACAGATGGTCTTCATTTAGTTTCTTATCACCTAGCCTAAGACCTATTGACTTGGTAGTGGAGTTTTCCATATCTTTCTCTATTTTTAACTCTGGTAATTTCTTACTATGATGCCTGGGACTTCCCTCCTCTGGGCTAGCAATCAAGGAGTCTGGATCCTCACCACTGACACCGGTGAGGGACATTCACTTGGAACAAAGATAGGTACACCCAGTATTTCCACATGCAGCTCTCTGCACCAAGCACAAATTCCCTTAAGAGCAAATGGAGAACACTCTCAATCCGGGGTTTTGGTTTCCCCCTCTCTCTCACTTTCCAAGCCCCCCCAGTAAGACTCTTCACTGGCACAGCTATAGAGTTGAGTCCTCTGTCAAGTGTCCCAGGTCAAGTCCTCTACCACCCTTGCTGTGAAACCAGTGCTGTGTGTCACTGCTCCAAGCACATGCATGCACACACAGCCTGAGATTAAATTTTCACACACCCACACCTGGGGAAGACTGACACAGATTTATTATGTATGCTCCTCTGCCTAGACTATAAGGTAGATGATGCCAGCAGGATGCTCCAAAGCCAGCTACTCTAAGGCTCTTACAAGGGTACCCAATTATACGAAGCAAATTCATACTAATACAAATTGTAGTGTTTGACCAATGCAATAAGGCTTTGAGGAGTGGCCACAATGTCACTACATAAATATAAGTACTCTCAAAGGTTAAAAATTCACTAAAAGACCAACCACAATGAAAAGTTTAAATATATTTAATAATAAAAGGACATGAAAATAGGAACTATTTACAATAAACACCAGCATTTCAGTCACAGGAAATATTAAAATAACACAGATGAATAGCTTCACACAGATAAAGAAAACAGTACTTAACTAATCTCACTGTATTTTCCTGACTGCTCTAAAGAATTAGTATTCCCTGGTTACTTATTAAAGCAAGGCAAGATGAACTGAGTGAGTGATCCTTCTATGTTAGGTTTTAAAAACAAACTACCCTGAGACTTCAGTCTCACCTAGTATAGAAATATCATTTCAGTGCTGGATTATAGAATGACATCATATACATCTGGTCATCTGACTTCTGGTTCCCATACTACCCCTTTACTAGAAACTGAACCAGAATCTCACACTTGTGATACCATACGCAAAGAGCTTTGATCAGATGTGTTATATCATCTGGTAGCCATAAAACCATTTCAACACTTCCACCCTTCCAGAGTAGCAATTAGTTCACTGCTAAGGACAATACAATAGAATTCCTAGTCCTTGTTTTTACAGACATTTTGTCTCTGGCTGCACTCAGAACACTCGTCTCCAGGAATGAAAATCAGTCCTACCTTCTCTGAAGAAATTTGACATTGTCACTTGCGCTAGCATGTCTTGCTGAAATTTTTGTACATAATTTCAGATTAACTGGCATATTATATGCCAGCATGACTAGCTGTGATATTGTAAATAAATTCTTACATGTTGATTTATAATCTGATTGTACATAATGTTTTAAAGAGTTGAAAGTGTTCCTTTACATTTTTAACTGCACATATTTGTGACGAAGTTTCTAAATGCAGACTGCCCCAGAATCAGATGATCTGTAGATGATGTCATCAGAATGTTGACAGTTGCTGTGTGTTACTGTCAGAGGCTGAAAGACAGGAAGGAACTTTAGTAAACAGCTGCTGGTTAATTTTCATATCATGAAATGAAAATTAGAAATAAAACAGTTGTGACAGTGAAGCTAGTCCATAAAAGAGGCTGCTGAAGACAGTTATGAGATACAGCCAGTTATAGTTGCCAGTTGCAATTGTCAGTTCATAGTTGTACTCTTCAGTGGATACCCAAAAGGACTCGCCAAGAACTTGTAAGCTTAGCTTTGCTCTGTTGTAATAATTTAGTTTAGATCAGGGACCGCGTTCTTTAGCCAGATAGAAAAATTATAACTAATCAGTTTTTCTAAATGTTGAATTTCCATCCTTCAGTATTGATTTCATTTTCCTGGTGATAGAATTCTGTTTGTTTACTGGAAATTACTGTTTTATATTTTTAATAATTTGGCTCATTATTAAATATTTTTATTAACTTGCATTGTGGCTGGTAAATTACTGTTTTCTTTAGTGATTTAAGAGTGCTTAGAACTGCGTTGATAACTTCCTAGGCCACTCTGCAAACGTGGCTGCTTTAGGTCATTTATCATTTGTTTTAAGATCTAATTTTCATAACTGAACACCTCTTTAAAAGGGCATATAGACACACTGGTGGAAGCAACCTTATTTTGGGGAAGGGGCACAGCTGGAAATCTGTCATGCTTTCCCAGAAATGTTTGGATGTGTGAGATTTAATTTAAGTTTGTGTGTCAGAGGTCTTAAACTGGGACACATTGCTCTGAAGTGTGTAATAAGGAGTTACATTTAGGGTGGACAGAAGTATACAGTCCAATCACAGGTTTTAGAGTGTTTTCCTGCTCTTAGTGGAAACTGTGAAATTTTACTGCTTTTTATGTGATAGTCTCATATTGGAGTCAGTTGTGAGGGCTGAAGCTTCTTAGTTTATTTATTTTTATTTAGTTATTTATTTATTACATTTGTTAACCGTGTAACGTCCTACTGGACAGGAGCCTGTTTTCAGCAGAGGCCCGGAGAGAAAAGCTCCACAACAGTAACAATACTAACAATAATAATATATGCAGATACAAATACAGATAACAGAGTATATAAATATACAGAGAAACATTAATTGAGCTCTGAGACATTTGCAAATGCATGAACAGTTATGAACATAGTATGTATGAATCCATGTGCAACTGAGTTGCAGAAAAAAATAAGCAATTCAGCATAGAGATGAAGAGGGGAGTGAGAATGTTAGAAGCACCATGAATCAGGGGTATAGTTAGAAGGAGTAGAAAGGAAATCTATATTAAGGGAGCTGGGATTGAATTAGCCTGGAGTATGGCAAGAGCAGAGCCAATGACTAGCTAGGTAGTCCTTTAGGAGGAGTTTGAACTCATGGTAGTTAGGATTTTTTGAGATGGCCTGAGGAAGAGTGTTTCAGAATTTGACTATTTTGTGAGAATAGACTGGGTCGCTATGATAGTTGTGGGAGCGGGCAACCTTCAGCATACGTTTGTCAGAAGATCTGGGGGATCTGAGATTAATAATAGGTTGGAAATAGCAGGGCGGTTGATGGACTATTGTGTGGGCCAACGTATGTTGATTGAGCTATAAAAGGTTGGGGAGTTTGAGCCAGTTGACCTGTGAGAGAACTGAGCAGTGATGAGATCCATGTGGATAGTTAGTAGCATATTTGGCAGTTTTATTGTAACAGGATTCTAGGTTGAAGTCAGTCTTTCACACATTTGTGAATATGAGATATCTGTATAGGAGGGTGGATAGCAAGTGTGACCATGCAGTGGCCAGCCTGGTGCTTTGAGTTAGGTATGGTTTGGCCCTGTATAGGGTGCCAAGTTTGACGTGGACATTTTTGATTTTCAGAGAAATAGGTTAGATGATCATTTATTGCGACACCTAGAAGTTTAGTCGGGTTAGTGGGTACTATTGTGGTTCCATTTGAGAAGAGGATTGTGAGAGAGGACTGGCAAGGTTTGGATTTTTTATTTTTGAAAACTATTAACTTAGTTTTGTTGGGGTTTAGTATGAGTTGGTATTCAGAGAGGTGTTTTGCATTGTCCTGAAAAGAAGTTTGCATTTTATTTGAAGTTCCTGGGGTGAGGTGGCTGAACAGATAAGTGTAACATCATCAGCATACTGTGTACTATGGAGGCTAGTTGAGTTGCAGAATTAAGGTTGTTTGTAAATGTGATAAAAAGAAGAGGATCAAGTATGGAACCTTGGGGTACACACACCAAGATGGGGAGTAGGGGGAAAGTGTTTTCCCATTTAGTAGCCTGTTGTCAATTGGAAAGATAGCTATGGAACCAGATTAGGGATGATGAACTAAGGCTATAGGATTGAAAGTTTTAGTAGTAGCTGGTGGGAAAATGTGTCAAAGGCTTTGGACATATCAAGAAAGATGTATGAGACAAGTCATCCTTCATGAGATGATGAATGGGATAAAAAAAGTTAGGGCAGTGCGGGTATTATGTTTAGGTCTAAAGCCGTGTTGAGAACTGGAAAATAGGTTATTACTAAAGAAGTGGTTAATGAATTGGTTGTGGATGCATCTTTCTAACATTTTTGCAAGGGGGGAAAGGATAGCTATGGGGCGGAAGTTGGTTCTTTGGAGGTCCACCTTTGTGGAGGGGAATGATGTGTGATATTTTCCAGAGAAGTGGGACATATTGTTCTGGTATAGATTGATTAATCAAAATATATATGGGGTAAGTAATAGAAAGCACGGCAATTTTTAGAAATTCATTTGGCAGTTTGTCAGCGGCTAGACAGCAGGGTTTAAACTTTTTTAGGATAGTCTTTATATAACTAGTTTGTATGGGTGTAAAAGTGAAAGGGTTGGGATTAGCTGGAGTAGGGTTGGGCATAGTAAGTGGTTGAGTGGGCTGGTTGTCTAGCAGGGAGGTGATAGTGTTTATAAAGTGAGAGTTGAATTGAGTTGCAATGAGGGTCAGAGTTGCTTGAGATGACTGGGGCTGTGGTTGGGGTATGTATGGGACTGAGGAGATAACTGATGGTTTGCCAGAATTTTTGGGGATTGTTTAGGTGTTTCTGTTTGGTTTGTTAGTTAGTAAGTTAGTTTGTCTTTTTTGAATTGTTTCTTTGCTAGATTTTGTAGTTGCTGATAAGTTAAGAGGTTTGCTTTATCTTTGGTGGTATGGTTAGCTGACCAGGCTCTATCTCTGCATTTCAGTAGCAGTTTGGTGTCGTTGGTTAGCCAAGGAAGGTGCTTGGCTTTTGTGTGCACTTTCCAAGTGGGATAAAGGTCAAGTGTTTTAAGGAAAGTGTTTCTGATGTACTGAATTGCCGAGTCTAACTGTAGATGTTTAAGTGGTGTCCAGTCACATTTTTGGAATAGCAGGTTATTTTTTTTTTATTATTTAACGTTTGTTTACAGGAAAGTCTGAATTGGAACAAAGCCAATTTTCAGCAGAGGCACGTCCTTGTAAAGTGGGAGGAAACCAGAATACCTGGATAAAACCCACACGAATGCAGAAAGGACATGCAGACTGCGCACAGAAAGCACTCCAGCTGAGAATCGAACTGGAGAAACTCTTGCTATGAGACAACGTTGCCACTGCACACGTCCATTAAATGTAGTGGAGGAGAAGTTTTTCTTGCTACAGATGTATTTGTAAGTGATGTTGCCTTGTGTGCACATATTTTCTGTATAGAAAGGTTGGTGAATGGTCACTGAGGGAGTTTAGAAGGCAACTGGCTAAGTAACTTAAGTTAGCTTTGTTAGTTTAGATCCAATCTAATGTTGCTTGCTTACTGGAGTGTGTATCTGTACGAGCTGGACAGGTTATGGTTTGGGTGAAGTTGAAGAGATTTAGGAAGTTGGACTGAGGAGGACTCTATCTGCCAAAAAAAAAAAAACAGTAAGCTAAATAGTTTGAAATATAGCTTTATGTTAATTTGTTTGGTTTTAAATGGGATAGTGATCTAGGGGAAAGCCTTGCTACAAGTCTCTGTGAAGGGAAAAGTGAAGAGCTAAAATGTTAAGATTAACAGGGGAAAGTGGACCAATAGTGGGGGGTGATAGCAGATGAACCATAGCTGCAGTAGACAGTAATAAAGAGCAGTGTGTCCTAGGTTGAAAGGAGGGAGTTAGGGAGGCTAGGAAATAGCACATACACTCAATAAAGCTAGGTTTACTATGGAGAGGCTGCTGGGTGGCCTATGAGTTGAGCAGAGAGGAGCTGAAGCAGGAAAATATTTGTTAGAATGGCTAGACACAAGCTCACAATGTGGTGATGTACTGATAGCCAATACTTATAAATGGGTTATTAATAATACCTATTTATAGTGAAGAAACATACATTAGCAGGTGGCTCAGTTTTGCAGGATGCTTTTGGGACCCTGGATAGTAAGGGACAACACATTATTGTTGGCAGTCTGGTGAGGTATTATCCAGATGTCACATTATTTGGTGGCAGCAGTATGGGATTTTTAATTGGACTTCAGTAGCCTGTGGGTAGGTGTCATTAAGGTGTACATTCTTGACAGCCACAAAGTAAATGTACAGTATCTGTCTACCACAGTTTTATTTATTTTTAGTTAGTCAAGGACAGCAGGCAAAGATGTCAGCAGAAGACCAAGAACCAATTATCCAAGGAGGGTGAAACCAGAGGACTGATGCATGCCAACCTAAGGAAGAAATGATTTCAGCCTTAGTTGCAGCTTCAGCTCAGACCAGCCATTCAGAGGATATCCAGTTTGGTATTAGGGATGAGCAGCCTGCAGAGACAGGACAGTCCTCCTTTTCTTTGGAGGACCTGAAAATCTGTCCTGAGTTAGAACGACTGGATGCCCAACATCTGGAGGCTGAAGAGAAGCAGCATCAATATGAACTGGAGGCTGAATATCTTGAACTGGAATCAGCAGAGGGACTACGCTTGGAAGCCAAATGACTGGAGGCTGCAAAAGGGAGAAGCAGCTCCAATATGAAGTGGAGGCTGAGGAGAAGCAGCGTCAATATGAGTCCAAACATTTAGAAGTAGAGGAAAACAAGAGATGGCACTGGCATGAAGTGGAGCTTCTTGCACTTCGAGGGTCATGGAGGTAATGGAGAAGGGAATAACCAGCCGCTAGAAGCTGTAAAGGTCAGTTAAGCTTTTTTTCCTCAATACAGGGATGGGGATGACTTTGATAGTTTTATTGGTATATTTTAGAGGGTAGGTAGATAGTAGGATTTTGACAGCACTCTAGGTTCGGCTCCTAACTGCATTACTCCATGGTAAAGCTGTTCAGCCTATGTCAAAATTGTCTTGTAGATTTTTTGAATTATGATGATCAAGAAGGTAGGTCTTAACTTTGTTTTAAACTAACATCTGAAGCTTATAGAAAAAAGTTTCAAGATCATAGACGCAAGGCAGATGAAAGTGTATGGTGATTATATTGCTGATTTAAATACTTCCTTTCACAGATGAGTGAGTGGCTGTCAGGTTACCACTTTTGAGAGAATGGCAGACCTTCTGATGAGGGAACAAGCCCTCAGTACTTTGCCTGATGACATGAGAATCTGGTTAACAGAGTCTAACTTTGCGGAGGAGCTGGGGAGAAAAGGGGATCTCTTCTATAGAAGCAGAGCACCGGTGCATAAGAAAGGGATACACAATGCTGCACTTGGACATAAGGGAACCCATGGGGGGCAGTCTAAACCACTCAGAGTACACCACTAATAGGGGAAACTACTAGTCCAAGTATATGGTTAAGGATTAGATGTTTCAAATGTAACCAGGGGGGCCATATAGCAGTCAAATGTCCATCGAGGCAAGTTGAGAAACAAAAGGTACGGGAGCCAGCAAGTAAGGATGACATACTGCCAGTGGTAAGTTGTTTGGAAACAACAGGGGTGCCAAACTATCACCAAAATGTATATCATACCTTAGTAGATGGTAAGCAAGTTACTGCTAAGAGAGACGCAGCTTATGATATAACCATTGAGAGGCCTGCAGTGGTTAGACAAGAGCAGTTCTTGCTTGGATAGTCCACTCCAGTCAGAGCTTTGGGAGGGACCCCATTCCAAATACCTTTGGCTAGGATTTATCCTGATTGTAAGAGTGGAAGAAGAAGCAAGCAGGCAGGTGTGTGTGAGGATATTCCTGCAGATGACCTGATATGGAATGACTTTGATGATACAGTGCCTTGTGTGCATGCAGTATGACAGTCAAGCTTGGAGACAGGTATGTATGTCTGGTAGCCTGGGGGAGACCCAGACAGATCTCATACCTGAAGCTGGAACTGGTATGGTGGCTGTTTCAGAGAAGGAGCTATCATGTAGCAATAAGTCTGAGTGAGCCACAGCTGCTGGTTGGTACTGATGTTCCCTTCGACACTGACTACAAGGACAGAGGCGAGCGATAGTACCCAGATTGACAGTGTGGCACATCTGTTGGAAGTTACTAGGCTTCCTGTGGAAGGTAAGCTTGGGAGATTCCAAAAGTAGAGCTTATATAGGCTCAACTTGCAGATACTACATATCAAAGCTTGAGGGAGATGGCTTAGAAAGCACCTGAGCCTCACTGAAGAGGGGAGTCTGTATACATGCACAAAGGTTTGCTGTAGAGAGAGTGGACTATTGAAGGTGGGCCAGAAGGTGAGGTAATACAGCAGTCAGTAGTGCCTACAGCTTACCATCTGCACTTTTAGCCATAGCACAATAACATCCCCTTTTCAGGTCATATGGGTATAAAAGATACTAAGAGGCATAGTGTGCATAATTTTTATTGGCCTGAAATTGCAAAGGATGTGGTTGGATATTGTAGGACTTGTGAACAGTGCCAAAACGTTGGCAAGGCAGGGGGACAAGGTTAAGGCTCAGTTAATGTCTTTGCATGTTATCAAAGAGCCATTTCAGAGGGTGGCCATGGATATTGTGGGATCCCTGAATACTTCAAGTTCTACAAGGAAGAAATATATCTTCATGGTTGTGGATTATGCTTCCAGATACCCTGAAGTGGAAGCTCTGTTTTTTTGCGGTAGAAAAGGTAGCAAATACCTTGCTAGAAATTTTCAGAAGGGTAAGTTTTCCAATGGAGATACTGACTGATTGACATGCCTATTCATGCCAGACCTGCTGACTTATTTGTGGAAGTGTTGTGAGGTGAAACATACAAAAAACCCCCCCTATCATCCCCAGACTAATGGTATTATGGGGATGTTAAATTCTACATTAAAAACTATGGTACGTGCATTTACGGACCAGTTTGAAAGGGAGTGGGACAAGTATTTGCCCTATCTATTTGCGTACAGATAAGTACCACAGGAAATCTACAAGTTTCTCACCCTTTGAGTTGTTATATGGGCATAGAGTGAGGGTGCCTTTAGATTTGAACAGAGATGAGTGGGAATGTGAGAGTGAATCTCACAAGGAGTCTGTTGTGGCATACATCCTTAACTTCAGAACAAGACTTAAATTGCTCATGGATTTAGACCAAGAGAACTTAGCATTAGCCCAACAGCAGAAAATGGTTTGGTATGTTAGGAATGCTCATGCCTGAGAGTATGCTAAGAGACAGAAGGTTATGGTACTTGTTCCTGTCAGACATAAATTACAAGCAGATTGGGAGGGACCCTTTAAAGTGGTAAGGAAAATCACTGACTTAAACTATATGGTAAACCTGGTAGGTAGGAGACATGCACAAACTGTACCATGTCAGAATGATGAAACTTTATGATAGGGGGGCCCTAGTACTGAGTATATGGTAACTGATCTTTGTTAAGTTACACATTATCTTGAGAATGAAGACAAATAGTTATTTCTCTCTTTCAGTGGTATTTATTAACTACAGTACACACGTGTGGGAGCCTCATGGAAAAGCACCAGGGAGACTCCCAGAACAAAGGACTGCACTAACTTATATACTGTGAATATTGCTGATGGTACAGAAATATAAAATGAACCAATTAGATCATTATACAAGACAATTAACCAATCAATGATTTACCCGTAAGCATAAAGCAGTTCACATCATTATATCTCTGGGCAGAAAAAGAAAATCAGATACACTTCTATATAAGTTACATTTCCTATTTTCAAGCAGACTCTTGTTTTTCAGTAATTTTCCACTACTCACAGTTCATTCAAAGTTCATAGTACACAGTACATCTTAATACATGCAGACTGTCACGTACTCAATTCCTTCAAACACATGCTTTGGCTGTTCATATTCTACAATCCCCCATTTGATGCTGTGTAAGCATCACAACTTAACCTATCATACATTTGTCCCAAATCTAACATTACCATGTTACTGGTCTTTTCATCATTGGTAAACATTGTCATGTCATTGTCTACATTCATAGTTGCAGGCATATACAACTTAGGCACCTTTTTCACAGTTTTTGAAGACATCAATTTCAAGATCAGTACTTTGATTAAAAATATGACAAGAAAAGCAGCAATTGCTAATACTGCAATTAATAAAATCAACTTCAACAGTCCACCTCCCCAACCTGAGAACAGGTTGGTTAACCATGCCCATGTTGAACTATCAGCCTCTTTGGCCTCAGAGTTCAGAAATTCTTTGAATCAGTTCAAGATGGCTTTCAATTTTGTGCTAATTGTCGGGAATAAACGTACAGCACTCCTCCTGGATTAAAGCACAAGTTCCCCCTTTCGCCACTACGGTGAAATCGAGAGCCATACAATTTTTGGAGGACTACAGCTCTCATAGCAGTCAGTTCATCAGTCACTAGTTCTAAGGCAGAAAATGTAGCATTGCTTAATATTTCAAGCAATTGGATAGCTTTCTCAGTTCCCAAATTGATTTCACTGCTCCGTATCCTGGAATTATACCAGCCCATGATATGACGTCATCACCCAAGTCCATATGGGGTAGTCCTTTAGTGCCAGCATGAGCTAAATCATGATGATAGATCCATGAAGCATCAACTTGACCTACCGGATTGGTAGGCTTCTTGACTTCTCGAACGTTCCGAATTTTTCCTTGAGGTAAGGCAGATACATATCGGATAGCTGGGACTAAATAACCTAAGAAACAGCTACCAGACCAATTCCCTGGTAATCACTTATATGCCTTTCTACCACAAATAAAATACAACCCTTCTTCCAAGAGCATAGTGGAAATGTTAGTGGTAACATTATTATTAAACACTACTTGAGAGAATACATCATCTAACTCTAACTTAAGATGTGAGAGTTGAGTAATTTGTCATTGTAGGTCTATTTTCAAAGATCCATACCTCCTTTGGCCCTAACATCATTCCAGTCACATTACAGGTCTGCCAATCTGAATAAGTCTTGAATGGTGCAGATACAGAGGCCCACCATGCTGAATAGGACATAGACCTGTCCCGTGCCGTAACGTTAATTGACTGTAAAGCTATGTAGTTAGTAACGGCACATACTCTCTGAATTGTTATAGTGCAATTACTTGAACCGACTTTCTTTATTCCCTTTTGTTTTAGGCATAAAATGCCTTGCTGTCGGTATGCTAAAGTCAGAGCTACAGTTTGATTTGAATGTATTTGTTTACACAATCCCCCAGAAGTATTAGAGGATGGTTGAATAGTTGTCAGTAGGTAAAGGACTAGCTGTCATTGGCAGACCATCATGTGAAGTGGAAAGAGCTGCACAGATCCAGCAATCAGAAACATTGAAGGTGGAAGCATAGACATGTTTAATGGCCTGGTAGGTGTTGAAAGGTGGGTGCCAAATAGCTCGCTTGGCAGAGTGCATTGTTGGAGCAGGAAATAAAAATGGCTATATTAAAAATAACAGTACAAGAATAACCACCAAAATAGCTGCCCAGTACTTTTGTGGAAATGATGGTTGAGTTTGCATAGTATCAGGAGTTTGGGGTTTTCCAAACAGGTAGATGTTAGGCATCTTCAGGTGCTGGTACAGTATGGCTTCGAGTACGAGTAGCAATAGGTGGAGAGTCTGGAGTTGAAAAAGGTAAAGGCTGTTGATCTTCGGATGGCACAACCTTTTTGACATGCGATATGTGAATCCAGGTGGGCGAGCCTTGTAGTTGTACCGCTGATGATGTCAGCAGAACCAGGAAGGGACCCTTCCAACATGGTTGAAGCACTGTTTTTTGACAGAAAGACTTGTTGTATACCCAGTCTCCTGGTTGTAGTGCGGAAGACAGGAAAGGATCAGGGATATGTTGAGCAGCTGCTACCTGGCGGTGATGAAACTGTAAAAAATAGACAAGAGAAGTGCAATATACAAGAATATCATGATCAAATGTATCACACTCTGAGAAAGGTGGTGGTGGTGTCATGGGCATGTGCATAGGGTGGCCCATGAGGATTTTATGAGGAGAAAGTCCCTTTGTAGGATGTACTTGCGCTCTCATAGAGAATAGGGGTAGAGGTAAGGCCTGTACCCAAGTGAGGCCCGTTTCCGTAGTAATTTTCGGCAATCTAGTTTTTAGTGTCTGATTCATGCGTTCAATAATACCTCATGCCTGTGGTCTATATGGACAATGAAATTTTAAGGTGATGCCTAACATTTTACACAGCAAATCAATCAACTGAGCAGTAAAATGTGTTCCATGGTCCGAATATATTTGACAGGGAACACCAAAACGAGGTATCAATTCATAACAAAGTTTCTTAGCAACTGAAATAGCATCATTCTTAACACATGGGTAGGCTTCTAACCACCCAGAGAACACATCAACAACAGTTAAAACATATTTGAAATGAGTACAAGGTGGGAGTTCAATAAAATCCCATTGCAAAGCACAGAATGGTCCCGATGGTTTTGGCAGTGGTTGTGCGGGAGCTATAGTGCCTTTTGAAATGTTATACTGTAAACAAATGGAGCACGTGCTCAAAAAATGCTGTGCAGAAGCAGAAAGTCCTGGGGCAAACCAATCCTTTTGGATTTGTTTTATTAATGCTTGTACCCCTACATGGGCTTGCAAATGATACGCTTTAATAAGAGAATTTAACATGGACATTGGGCAGACCAATCTATCATCGGGATGTTGCCAAATGAGAACAGAGCATTTAAAACAACCTTGAGCCAGCCATGTTTTTCTTTCTGATTTTGGTACTTCATCCTGTAAAGCTTTTAACACTGTGGTATCAAAAGTAACCATTTGTTGCAGAGGCTGCAGAAAATGTCCCTGAACAGTTTGTGAGAGAGCAGCCTGTTTAGCAGCCCAGTCAGCTAAATTATTGCCCTTAGTTTCAAAGGAGTCATTGGATTGATGGGCTGCACATTTAACAACAGCAAGTTCAGAGGGTAACAATCAGTCTTGTAGCAAGTTATTGATATAGAAATGGTTTTTCATAGGTGCCCCGGAAGATGTTAAAACCCTCTTTCCTTCCACAATATACCAAAATCATGAACAACACCATGGGCATAACGGGAGTCAGTATATATAGTAACAGACTTGTCTTTAGCTATTTTGCATGCATTCGATAATGCCACTAGTTCCGCAGCCTGCGCGGACGTGCCTGGGGGTAATCATGCTGATCTTAAAACTTCATTCAGAGTACAAACTGACCAAGCAGCTTGGAATTCACCAGAGTTTGTTCGTAGGCAAGATCCATCAACAAAAAGAACTAAATCAGGATTTTGCAAAGGAGTGTCATATAAATGTAACCTAGGAGAAAGAACAGCGTTGACTACAAGCACACAATCATGTGGTTCGCCCTCATCCGAAGTCTGTATTAAAGAGGCAGGGTTCAGTGGTGGGCAGCGTATGGCTTGCAAGGCAGGATTATTTATTAAACTTAGTTCATACTTAGTAAGGCGTGCATTTGAAATATACTGTGTTTTTGTTTTTAAAAGTAGCACTTGAACTGCATGTGGGACTGCTAGTATAGTATCACGTCCCAGGGTTAGTGGGGCCGCCATATCAACCAACACAGCGGCAGCTACCACAGCCCATAAACAGGCCGGGTAACCAGAGGCAACCAGATCTAGCTGAGTGCTGTAGTAAGCAATAGGCCGGTAACCTCCAGTGCGTTGCTGGGCTAAGAGACCCAAGGCAGTCTTGTTTCGCTCACAGCAAAAGAAAGCAAAAGGTTTGGAAGAATCTGGCAACCCTAAGGCAGGAGGACTTACCAAGGCTGTTTTGATAGCCTGAAAAGCCTCTTCATGCTTTGACATCCAGGGTAAAGGTTCCGTAACATCCTTTTTTAGGAGTTGTAACAGGGGGCCGAAATCTCCGAAAAATTAGGCACCCACTGTCTACAGTATCCTGCTAGGCCAAGGAATCCTCAAAGCTGCCTCTGGGTTACAGGGCGAGGGGCACTTTGAATAGAAGTTATGCGATTGGGGAGTATTTGATGAGAACCCATTGCAGTTATATGTCACAAATACTGCACCTTTTCCTGACAGAATTGTAATTTTGATCTATTTACTTTAAACCCTCGTGTAGCTAAAAAGTTTAACACTAAAAGGGAATCCTCCTTACATGAGTTACTGTCTAGTGAAGCTATAAAAATATCGTCCACATATTGGACAAAAACTGAACGTGATGGTAGTTACAGATCCTGTAGCTGTCTATGCATCTCTCTAGAAAATAAGGTTGGGGACTCTACTTATCCCTGGGGCAATCGAGCGCAAGTATACTGCAGACCTTTGTAGGTAAATGCAAACAAATACTGACTGTCAGGATGTACCGGAATAGAGAAAAAGGCTGATGAAATATCTATGATCGTAAAACATTGTGCAGTAGGTGGGATACAGCTCAAAATAGTAGCTAGGTTCGGTACAATTGGGAAAATGGGTAAAACAGCTTTGTAGACTTCACGCAAGTCCTGCACAAATCTGTAAGCTTGTTTGCCATTTTTTTTACCGGTAATATTGGGGTATTACATGGGCTTGTGGTTGATACTATGATCCCTTGCTGTTGTAATGCAGAAATAACAGGGACAATACCAGATATAGCCTCGGCTGTCAGAGTACTGTGGCACTCGCTGAAACCTTGCTCCTGGTTTTAGAGTTATTTTTACAGGAGTAGCAGAGGTCAAAAATCCCACATCATTGTCATGAGTAGTCCACAGGTGAGAGGGTAAGGAATGTAAACACCTGTTTCTGTCAAAATCTGACTGGATACACATTGGTCTGTAAAGTGATAGTTTCAACTAAGGCTGCCAGGGTACTATCCTGTTGATCTGAAGGTACTTGGAGATAAACTCCATCAGCTGTGCAAAAAATAGTTGCCCCCATTTTGCAAAGCAAATCTCTTCCTAATAGATTTAAAGGTGCTGAGGGTCCAACTAAAAATGCATGGTTATCTTGTAGAGGTCCCAATGTTACTGGGATTGGAACAGTTTCGGAATACTCAATAGGTATACCAGAGACACCTACTCTAGTTATGTCAGAGAGGGGAACATTCATTGCTGCCTTGCCAGCTAGCATGGATTTAGTTGCTCCGGCATCAATCAAAAACGCATATGGTTTATTTTTAACTAGTAACATAACGTGGTCCATCCTGATCCACAGGAATAAAAGGGCACAACTGCTGCTGTTTCTGTTCAGGGAACCTTCATTGTGGTTGCTGCCGATTGGATGGAGTCCAATTAGAATTCCACTGATGTGACGTATCAGTGGGTGGGGCAGGTTGTTAAGCTAAATATGGGCACTCATTTCTCCAATGGCCTATTTGCCACAGTTGAAACACTGTCTGATTACTGGAACTCTGGGGTGGGACCAACTGTGTTCCCTGCCAGTTTTGTCTATTCTGATTTCCTGCCCCTTGGCATCCACCCCCTCCCTCGTCCTCATCCTCTAGTTCACTGACCAGGTGGCTGGCCAAAAGCATTACACATTTGAATGTGTGCTTTTACTAATTTCTCCTGTAAATCCTTCTTTTCTTTAGCCAAGTGGCCAGATAGGTATTGTACCTGCTGGACTAACTCATGTAAGCCTAAACTAGGCCTGTTTAAGCACACTTCCTTCAACTTGTCCCTCACCTGAGGGCGTAACCCATCTACAAAAGCAGCTGACAACCCGCTCTATGCCAGTCCTTCGGTGGGCTCTGGGTACCCGGAATATGCCTCGAAGGCTTCAGTGAGACTATTTAAATATTCGTCTACAGGCTCATCTTCTTTCTGTATGACTGATTTAATTTTTGACCAATTGGGGGTAGGTGGCACTATTACAGTGATAGCATCGACTGTACGTTGCCTAACTGCCTCAAACCCATTTTCCCCTCATATATTGTGCTTCGGTATTGGGGTAGGAACATTAGCATGATCCCAGATTCGTTTCATCAGATCAGTTGGGACGGCGTATTGGAGGACTGCTCTAACCTCTTCTATGGTAGGATTTTGCTGACAAATATGTCCTGCCAGTATGCATTGAAACTTTGCTGGGTTAGTGTGAATGGGCAGGAGTGATTTAGTAATGGCTTGAAAATCAACTGCTGACCACGCCCTAGGTACTACTATGGTTGCTGGTTGTTCCGCATCCCTAGCATGCACTGTGTTTGGAACTTCCCTCAAGGGAAACATTCTGCCATCATCTGATGACTCCGAGTCTGAATCAGGATTAAACTTATCAGGGCCATAATAGCCGTCGCCATCATCTATCATGGCAGGAAACTGGCCAAAATGTTTTTTTCGATGCAAGTAAAGCCTTCCTTTCTTACTCTGGTAAGACCTGGGCTTATAGGATCTAGGCTTAAAAAAACATTTGTGCCTCTGTCTTCTTTTTTTTCCTTACTACGAGTCTCCATGTGTGATGCCTTTCCCTTATCCTGTTCCTCAGTGTCTGGTTCACTAGACTGACCGCCCCCTGCCTGATCTCTGCTCCCAGTACTAGCATGCTCCTCTCCCCACTGGCTACCACTCCCTGTCGTGGAGCTCACCACTCTTTCCTGGACAGGTGGGGGCTGATACTGCGGTGGGGCTGTGGTAGGTGGGGGAAACCACGGATTATCATCTTCAGATGATTCAGGTATTTGTAATTTACTTAATTCTTTTACCGAATCCTTTTCCCTTTCCTTTGCCTCTGACATCCAGTCATTGAAAGCTGCCCAACATAACCCTGGTACTTTTCTTCCCTTTTTTTCTCAATTTTCCCTGCAAATTTGTCAGGATATTTTTTATTAAAACTACCATTTTCTGGGAACGCGAGATCACCATAATTTTTAGTAAGGGTGAGCCACTGATTTAAAAACATGCAACTGTCCCGGGACACACGAAAAAACATATAACCAGCTGGTGTACCTCTTACTGGCGCTCTTATTGTTCCCACACTCGCTCCCATAGTCACGCAGAAAGCTATACTGTGTTTTACAGGTTTAGCTAAGATGTTGTGTAAACATCATTTTTTTCCCCACTCTCATATCCTCTTTCACACTTATGTCACCAGCGTTTCGTTTTAACCCACACTCATACTGCACAATCAATAGCAGAAAAGAAATACATGCCACTTACCTTAAAATGACTGAATGAGAGAAATCATGTAATTTCTGCATAGTTAAAAATACCATATCTTTAAGGCAGACAGATGCAGAAAAATGAAAGAAACACAGCAGAAACAGAAAAATCAGTTATGGGCCCTTTTATTAGCAGTATTTCATTCAATTCCTGACTGCTGCAGCTTGTTCTCAATTCAGATCTGAGTAAATGGCACCAATTGTTAAGTTACACATTACTTTGAGAATGAAGACAAATACAGTTCTTTCTCTCTTTCAGTGGTATTTATTAACTACAGTACACACATGTGGGAGCCTCATGGAAAAGCACCAGGGAGACTCCCAGAACAAAGGAATGCACTAGCTTATATACTGTGAATATTGCTGATGGTACAAAAATATAAAATGAACCAATTAGATCGTTATACAAGACAACTAACCAATCAGTGATTTACCCATAAGCATAAAGCAGTTCACATCATTATATCTCTGGGCAGAAAAAGAAAATTGGATACACTTCTATATAAGGCACATTTCCTGTTTTCAAGCAGACTCTTGTTTTTCAGTAATTTTCCACTACTCACAGTTCATTCAAAGTTCATAGTCCACAGTACATCTTAATACATGCAGACTGTCATGTACTCAGTTCCTTCAAACACATGCTTTGGCTGTTCATATTCTACACCTTGTTGAGGTGAGGACTGACACCTCTGTGGAGAGAATCATATTGTAGCAGTTATATCCTAATCAAGTCCAAGATTTAAGAGCAGTATTAAAGGAATTTGGGGACATATTCTCGGGGAAACCTGGGTGTATTGACTTGGTGTAGCAACATGGTTCCTTATAGAGTGCATGAGAGAGTTAAACAGTCTTTGAAGGAGGAGATAAGTGAAATTCTACAACTGGGGGTAATTCAGGAATCCTATAGTCCCAGGGCTTCCCCATTAATGCTAACACCAAAGAAGGATGGTGGTGGTTGGTTCTATATAGACTATAGGAAATTAAGCAGTTATATAGACTCAGATGCATACCCCATACCGAGAACAGACAAAGCCTTAGAACAGTTGGGTTGGGGCTAGGTATCTGACCACTATTAATCTGACCAAGGGATACTGACAGGTATCCTTGACTCCCATTACTAGAGAGAGGTCAGCTTTTGTAACTCCTTTTGGATTATATGAATTTACAAGGATGCCCTTTGGAATGAAAAATTCTCCAGCAACTTTCTAAAGACTGCTAGATCATGCCTTAGTAAGAGCAGGAGATTATGCTCTAGCATACTTGGATGACATTGCTATTTTTAGCCATTCCTGGCAAGAGTACCTCCAACATGTTAGGGAGGTATAGGATAGATTAAAAAGGACAGGATTAACCATAAAACCCATTAAGTGTCATTTGGGTATGGCAGAGTTCACTTACTTTGGACACAGAGTGGGGAGTGATATGATTAGGCCAGAACATGTCAACATGTACGCTATTCAAGCACGGCCAGTTTCTATTATTAAAAAGCAAGTGAGAGCATTTCTAGGGACAGCTAGGTGCTACAGAAAATGTGTGCCCAATTATAGTATAGAAGCTGTCCCCCTTACTGATCGCATTAGGAAAAATAAATCTGATAAGGTAGTGTGGACTATAGAATGTGAACAGTCATTCCAAATACTTCATTTTGGGAGGGACCTCTCTGTTAGCCAGCCAAGATTATATTAAAAATTTTGTTGCCCAAGTAGATGCTTCAAATTATGGAGTGGGGGCTGTACTTGCACAAGTTTCCTCAGAAGGAGAAGAGCAACCCAGTAGTATATTTCAGCCATAGACTGAGGGAAGAATGCTATGGAGCTGTGGAGAAAGTGTGTCTAGCCATAGTATGGGCATTGCAAAAGCTTCTGCCGTATCTTTGTGGAAGAAAATTCACTCTACTCCACAGATTATAACCCTTTAACAGGGCTAAATAGAGTTAGCAAGCAAAATTATCATACCTCTCAACCTCTTAAGGCAAGAAATCTGGACAAAGCCATAAATAAAAGTGGGACAAAGGCCCAAAAATAGGGGCACTTTTTAAATACTGCTCACAAACTTAGAAGGTTGATAGACTCACAGGTTTTGCATCAACATGAATTTTCTGAAGGGTATGAAGTCTGAAACTCAAATGTCTGTCATTATTTTCTAACTTTAGTCTTTAATGATTTGCCACTAATTTGCTAGAAAACCAGAATTTTATAAAAAAAGAACCAACAATGTAAGGCAAATATCTGGACATTCTGCAAAAATCTATATAGTTGAGAGGTATGAAAATGCAAAGTTACTAAAATGGAGTCCAGGGTTACAAGCATATCACATGAGTACAACACCACAGTGGGGTTAATAATGCCAATGCAGATGGATTGTCCAGGATAGGAGTGGGTTTTTATTCCCAGACAGACCCATTTTTCTCAAGCATCGCTTTTCAAGATTCACTTGAAAACCATGCACGAGTCATAGGGGGGAGAAATGTGAAGAAATTACTCTGTGATTTGTGCTAGCATGTCTGGTTGAAGTTTTTCTACATAATTTCAGATTAACCTGTGTATTATATGCAAGTTTGACTAGCTATGATATAAAGTTTCTTACATGTTGATTTATAATCTGTAGAAAATGTTTTAAAGACTTCAACAGTGTTCCTTTAAATTTCTAACTGTGCATATTTGTGAAGATTCTAAATACAGATTCTTAGAATCAGCTGATCTGCACATGATGTCATCAGAATGTTGACAGTTGCTGTGTGTTACTCTCAGTGGCTGAAAGACAGGAAGGGACTTTAGTAAACAGCTGTTGGTTGATTTTCATATGAAATGAAAATTAGAACTGCAACAGTTGTGACAGTTAAGCTAGTCTATAAAAGAGCTTGCTGAAGACAGCTGTTGTCAGATAACAGCCAGCTATAATTGCCAGTTGTAGTTATCAGTTCATAGTTGCACTGTGCAGCATATACCTAAAAGGACTCGCCAAGAACTGTAAGCCTACCTTTGTTCTGATAGTTTAGATCAGGGACAGTGTTCTTTAGTCAGATAGGAAAATAATAACCAATCAGTTTTTCTAAATGTTGGATTTCTGTCCTTCAGTATTGATTTCATTTTTCCGGTGATTGAGTTCTGTTTATTGGAAATTATGGTTTTATATTTTTAATAATTTTGCTTATTATTAAATATTTTTATTAACTTACATTGTGGTGAGTCAGTGTTTTCTTCAGTGATTTGATAGCACTTATACTTCCTTTGATAACTTCCTGGACCACTCCAAAAGCCTGGCTGCATTAAGTCATTTGCTATCATTTGTTTTAATATCTAATTTTCATAACTGGACACTCCTTTAAAAGGACATGTAAGGTCTCTGATCGGTGTTAGCATGTTACTGTATTTTGGAGAACGGGCACAGCTGGAAATCTTTGTCAAACTTTCCCAGAAGCGTTTGGATGTAAGACATTAATTTAAATGTGAGTGTATCAGAGATCTTCAACTGGGACACATTGCACTGAAGTGTGTAATAAGGAGTTATACTAATGCACAGAAGTATACAGTCCAGTCCCAAGTTATAGAGCATGTTCTTGTTGTGCTCTTAGGGGAAATTGTGAAATTCTACTCCTGTTAGAGTGACAGCCTCAAGTTGCAGTCAGTGAGGATGTAAGCTCCTTAGTTACTGACATAGGATAGTAAAGGACAACACATTATTGTTGGCAGTCTGGTGGGGTATTATCTGGACATCACACCTTCATCCTCCAGTTACTATCCTTGTAAATGCATGTGTTTGCATATCTGTCTATCTAGACATGCACATATTTGTGTGTATATATAAATAAATCTGCTGCCAGAAATCATAGTAGAACAGCTTGTTTGCCAAGTTGACACAGGGAAGAAAAAAAATGCATCAAGTATAATGGGCTTCAGAATAACACCTTTCGGAGTACGAGTATATTTAAAAATGTAGACACATGAAAAAGTACTCAAAATACAGACACAGACACCTACATTTAGATTAATTTAATAGATAAACAGGCAAGCATGCAACTTATGTGATCAGTTTATACTAAAAATATACTAAAATAATAATAATAAAACTAAAGCATGCCAACACCATAGGATGAGGTTTGTCTAAATAGTGGTAGTGTTGTGCAAGACAGGCTCAGGCACAGTCACACACACCAACAAACAGTAAAGCTATTCCCTTGCCTTATCTTTACTATAACCATAACTCACCATCACTCATACAAACACATTCCCTGCTCACTTACAAGTCAACAGATCTCTCAGCTGACCCTGTCTGAGGAATGTTTTATTTTCAGACCTGATTTTTACACCTGACAGGATGTTCCTATTTTTGGAGGTATTTCCCTATTTTCAAGCATCATTTATCCCTTCCCAGAATTTTCTAAATTCTCCTCATCACGTGCGACTTTTGAAACTGTCTAGTATACAGCAAGCCTTGCATAATAGTGGCAACAATAATTAAAAAAAACTGGACACATGTTACATCTCCCTTTTGCACAGACAAAAATGACAATGTGTGGTAGAATTTTGGAATATAGTTCTTTAAAACCTATAGATTTTACACTGTCTTCAGTAATATTCCTATATTTTCCATCATTTTTGTCACATACTTTTTTAAATATGAATTTCTGACTAGTATCCTACATTCTTGCTGAAAGCAGGAAGAGTTGTGCGCTGTTTTGGTATTCAATATTTGTTAGATGTCAAGAGGGTTGTTAACTTTTCATGGGCCTTTGCACTTATTTTAATGTCTGTAGTTGAGAGATATGTAACCAATTTACTTCTATCTATATTCTGATACTGCTGGACTGTCAACATTCTGAATGGCAATTGTATGTATGTATATATAGATATCTACAGATATATAAATGTATATGTATATGAGATGTGTGTGTAGATATATAATTTATTTATTTATTTTACATTTGTTGACTGGGATAGTCCATCTGGGTGTGAGCCCATTTTCAGCGGAAGCACAGGGAGAAAAACTCCAATAAAACAAGAACAACATTGACAGGTACAGTGTTGGTTTTACATAGAATTTAACAAATATCTAGAGGCAATAAAGAAAGTACAATATACAAAGGAGAAAGTTATTAAAATATAGTAAAGTCATATATATATATATATATATATATATATATATATATATATAATTTTTTTTTTTTTTTTTGAGGGCAGTTCATATAGGGAGTTTCACTTTATAATCTCGAAATACTGAAATGTCTCGAATTTCAGTGTCCCAGAACTATAAAGCCAAAAAAGCAAAACACCGGAGCCCCAAAACTGTGAAATTCAAAATCGCAAACATCATCATCATCTTCTTTTGGCTGTTTCCATTAGGGGTCGACACAGCAGATCTGTTTCCATTTCTTCCTGTCCTCTGCATCTTGCTCTATCACACCAACCACCTGCATGTCCTCTCTCACCACATCCATAAACCTTATCTTAGGCCTTCCTTTTTTCCTGTTACCTGGTAGCTTCATCCTTGGCATCTTTTTCCGAATATACTCTGCATCCCTACTCAGCACATGTCCAAACCAGCGTAATCTTTCCTCTCTGGCTTTGTCTGCAAACCTTCCAACCTGGGCTGACCCTCTAATATACTTATTCCTAATCCTGTCCACCCTTGTCACACCCAGTGTAAATCTTAACATCTTTAACTCTGACACATCCAGCTCAAACTCCTGCCTTTTTGTCAATGCCACTGTCTCCAACCCATATAACATAGCTGGTCTCGCTACCCTCTTGTAGACCTTCCGTTTCACTTTTACTGGTATTCGTCTATCACAAATCACTCCTGACACTCTTCTCCACCCACTCCATCCTGTACTCTCTACTTTACCTCTCTTCCACACTCACAATTACTCTGAACTATTGATCCCAAGTATTTAAACTCATCCACTTTTGCCACCTCTACTCCTTGCTTCCTCACCATTCCTCTATCCTCCCTCTCATTCACATACATATATTCTGTCTTAGTCCTGCTGATCTTCATTCCTCTTCTCTCTAGAGCATATCTCCATCTCTCCAAGGTCTCCTCCACCTGTTCCCTATTCTCACTACAGATCACAATGTCATCTGCAAACATCATAGTCCAGGGGGACTCCTGTCTGATCTCATCTGTCAACCTGTCCATCACCATTGCAAATAAGAAAGGGCTCAGAGCTGATCTTTGATGTAATCCCACCTCCACCTTAAACGCATCTGTCACTCCCACCGCAGACCTCACCACTGTCACACTACCCTCGTACATATCCTGTACCACTCTTATACTTCTCTGATGCTTCCGACTTCCTCATAAAATACCACAACTCCTCCCTAGGCACCCTGTCATATGCTTTCTCTAAGTCTACAAAAACACAATGCAACTCCTTCTCTGTACTTCTCCATTAACACTCTCAGAGCAAACATTGCATCTGTAGTGCTCTTTCCCAGCATGAAACCATACTGCTGATCACTAATCATCACCCAAAGCAGAAACATAAAATCCAGCACTCACAAGTATATCGAACCTCATGGTAAATCCAAAGGAAGAAGGGCCAAAAACTCTTGAATAAGCCATGGCTGCTAGAGAAGCTGCTTTAATGTTTGTTCTACTGGAATAAAAGTTTCTCTATACACTTATTCAAGTATTTTTGGCCCTTCTTCCTTTGGATTTACCATGAGGTTTGATATACTTGAGTGCTGGATTTTGTTTGTGCTTGAACTGTGTGCTTTCCGAGCACTGAAGTAAACTCACCACTACACACACAATTCCTTTGCATATGCACATCACATATGTACAAACACCACCACTTTCAACACTTACACACATACTCTTACCTACCCTAACCCACACCTAAAACATCCAAACACACTCACATGCACTCAAATCCCTACCTAAAACCCTTAAAGTATTAATTCCACTTCAAGTAGTGCACCGCCACAACCACAAATTCGAAATTTCTGTATTCATGTTTATGGAGTTTTGCTATTTCGGAAGTTCAGCTTTATAGTCTCAAAATACTGAAATTCGACATTTCAGTATTTCAAGATTATAAAGTGAAACTATATATATATATATATATATATATATATATATATATATATATATATATATATGCGTATATTTACATGATTGCAGTCACTGTTTTGATTAGTTTTTATCTTATGTATACAGTGTAAATCAAAATCAACTGAAATTTGACTTTCCAAACATCTGAATGGGCTTTAACATAGGTTGCGCAGGAGTACAAATTGCCTCCTTGTTTGCTTGCGATCAGTTTCCAGTGCCTATGCTGGGCATACCATGAGCCAGTCATCTATACAGACTTAATGTACAAACACACACACACTTATGTGTAATGTGTATGTGTATGTGTGTGTTTGTGTATATGTATGTGTGTGTGTGTGTGTATATATATATATATATATATATATATATATATATATATATATATATATATATATATATATATATATATATATATATATGTATATATATATATATATATATATATATATATATATATATGTGTGTGTGTGCATGTATACCACTTCAGTGAATCACGAATGAAGAAATTTGACTACAGACTCATTCACAGGATTAAATTTCACTGAAAGATGTGATTACAAGTATATCTTGAAAACTTGTTTTTTGTAGGGAACAAGCTCCCATACCCTCTTATTTAAATGTACTAACGCCACAGTTCCACAGTTGAATTACTATTGGTGTGCAAACACGTATCATAGAAAACTTCAGTGGGGCAAAATAAACTTAAAAAAGATTCAGTAGCTGACAAGTCCCCCTCCATACCTTAATTTACTAAATCCATGCTCGTACAACTGTTGAGAAGAGAGAACACAGTGAATCACTGTTGCTTTACATTACAATTTTCATTCATGATTTGGTCAAGCAGTCTTTCAGTCTATATTGAATTAGCGAAGTGTGATTCAGTTAAAGCAACTGTTATCTTATTGAGATATTTATCTCTTCATCAATCTATATATGTGTATAGATACATCTATGTCTGTATATTTGTAAAAAAATAAGACACGCATCCACACACACAGATATGTTGGAGTTGATTGCAGTCCACTGAAACTGCTACTGTAAACACACATGCATGTATATCCTTACAGTTATTGGTCTCTCTCTCTCTCTCTGTCTATATATATATATATATATATATATATATATATATATATATATATATATACACACACACATACATACACACATTTGTACCATAAGTCTGAAGTATATGTGGAGGTATGTGAACAGTGATTGTGATGGAAGTGATTGAAAAAACTGATTGCTCACAAACTACATTGCACATCACCATGCATAACCATATTTATTCGAAACTCACATTCTACAAACCCTCGGTAAAAGCATACAGCCACATGATCCAACATCACATGTATACACATCCTTACACTGTGCTCCACACACACTAAGAAACACAATCACAGCATATAGTGAATTTTACAGCCCCATACCCACTCACCTTTATATATGCCTTCTCCAAGGTGTCACAGTAGCTTGGAAAGAGCATATTCCCAACACTCACAGTAACATGCTTTCACACTTCACACACCACTTTACTTATGTGTGCTAGCCATAACCCTAAACTTGTTCCAGCTCTTCAGTCCAACTCTTCTCCTTATATTACCTTAACAAAAAGCCTGTATCTGACCTCTGCTTCTAAACAAGACACACACACACACACACACACACACACACACACACACACACACACACACACTACTAAATGTATCTCTTTCTTAACCCTTACTCAAACTCTAATCCACAAACTCTTGTGTAGACACACTCCTCCCTAATGCCAAAATGTTTGGTATAGTTGAAAGTTTATGCGTTAAAAATGCAATCCCACTTGCTATAACCTCATTAACCCAATCTTCAATCTTTTTACTTTAGTAACATCCAGCAGTTGACACAGTGCTTTTAATCACTTTCTACAGCAGTAATTTCTGTCAACAAACTTTGATGTGAACGCACATTCACACACACATGCAGTTTTATATATAGGTTGCATTTTAACATATGAATAAATTACATTAAAATTTGAAAAGGCATACTCTAACTCTTTAAACTCATCCTTTCCCTTAATAATGGAGGCCATAGTAAACACCAGCAAAGGTACTCTGAATGTTTCATTAACCCCTCTATCATTATCCTTTATTTTGCTATTCATTTAGATGCCCAAAAGGAGGCACCTCAATGATTTCCTTTATTATTTTGTATTTGTATATCCCCCAGAACACCACCACAGTGTAGGACAGACTAGTCGATGCTTGACTGTATTGTCACTCACTTTTCTCTCTAATATCTAGTCTCATCTTCCCATTTTGTGTTGCTATCTCTACTCTTTTTCCCTTGTCAGTCAGCCTACATAATTATTTTACCAGTAGTGCAAGTACTACCCAAACCTTCTCCATCCATCGTGGTTGGCCATGGCCCGCACTAATGTTTCACCTGCATTATTGTTTCAGGGTGTAACAACTCTTGCACCCTAAGCCAAAATTGCCAAAAACATTCTGTTTTATCTAGGAGATATAGTTAACTATGGTAATCCTGTTTACAATGTTTGCACTAAGTCCACGCATGACTTAAAAATCTCTCTCTGCCATGTTATGACATAACATTCAGTTTTTTCAGAGTTACATGTGTATTTTGTTTTCATTATGTCAGACCTAATTTAAACTGTTTCATCCATTCTGGCCAGACATTATTCACCCCGCTCTATATTGACTAAAATCATTCATTGTGGTTAATCATGGCTACACAGTTCCTTTTAAATGAAACACATGTAGTCTAAAATCACCAAATCACTTCCAAACCTGGCCTGCTGCATTTGTTTTAGCTGTGCCATGAATGATGAAAACTGTTGTCAACCTGTC
Source organism: Protopterus annectens (assembly GCF_019279795.1). Classification (NCBI taxonomy): domain Eukaryota; kingdom Metazoa; phylum Chordata; order Ceratodontiformes; family Protopteridae; genus Protopterus; species Protopterus annectens. Next base: position 606,379,407 of record NC_056743.1, read on the forward strand.
AGATCTGGCCTTCTGTCTTTTACTCTCTCTAGTCTATCCTATTCTGAAGTGATTGTCCCTTTTGGGTAATCACATTTTGCAAGTTTGTTTTTTAAATGGGTCAGGTATGACTTAAATCATTCCACCCATACTTCTCAAACATTGTCTGTGCATCATTGTTTCATCAGAGTCAAGCACGGCTTTGATCACTTTATCCATCCTGTCAAACATGGACATGCACCATTTTATTTTAAATTAAAATTATTTTAGCCATTCTAGCCAAACATAATCTGCCCCATTATGTTTTAAATAAATGAAACGTGGCTTAAAGTACTTTTCTGGCCATACATGCCCTGCTGCTTACGTTCTGAGACTCTCATGGCCTAAACTCACATCACCTCATAGCATTTACCATTGTGACTTGATCAAGCAAAGAATTACATATAATCACCTCCATCATCCTGATTCTACATGACTTTTATCTTCTTTAATGGAGCAAAACTTGGCTTCAAGTAACTTTGTAAGTAACTGTGTAAGAACAACCTATATCATTTTGGTTAAGTTTGTCTTCTTTGATCTCTCCTGTCCATTGCTTTTTTTTTAAAACTGGACATGTATCTTAAAGTGCATATTCCTTACAAAATACTCTAGTATCTTTGTTAGCTGGTGAAAATGGACTACAACTGGAATTAAAAAACGTTTATTTACCGCTTTCATCCACAAAGTGAACCTCATCAGAACAAAGCACAAACCGTCACAATATTTATAATCCATATTGTTAAACAATTAAGTAATTAAAATATAATTAATCTAACAGTCAACTGGAACAGATTTATTAAAGCACAATGACCTCCAGAAATGCATTTATCTCATACTGTTATCTAATAAAAATTCTTTAAAGGCCAGCATGAATATATACATTCACTTTACTGAGACCTGTGTTTCAAAATTGGTAAAATTGAAATCTGGTCATTAATCCCCAGTGTCTTAGATGCATTTAATTTCAGTTGCCACTTGGGTCTCCTTTTCTTCAAGCAAAATGTTCACATCACCTCCCTTAGGGTTAATCCAAAATACCAAACTGAAAAGTAGAACACACAGGACTCACTGTCAAATGTCTATACAATGCATTATTTTCACTTTATGTCATATAGATGTTTATAAATCAGGCATCTTAAAGCCCTGTCCATTTTACCAACCTAAATGCTGGACAATCTAGGCACCTGGCCAGATAGACCACTCTTTTTGTCAAGCAGTTGCCACCTTTGAAAAATATCTCACTTTTAATTACATTGTCAAGTATTAAAGATTCTACATCCAGTAGGAAAGAAAATTGGTTACAAGATCCACATCTATTACTCTTCTTTCCTTTACCTAAATTGGCAGGTTTAAGGTTAATAGATCTTTCAAATCTACCCTTAAAATTTAGCCCAGTTTAATATATAAATGTGGGTCTTGAACCTAAAGTCTCGTAAATGTCTGTGTTCACTCTCAACATGTTCCAACGTTTGTTAAAAATATAACAACATATAAGCCAAAATGGCTCAAAAAGTGGTCATCTGATGATGCCAATTATGTTTTATGGCGAAAGCGTTTAGTCATTTTGTTGCAGTCGTATTGCTGAATAAACTGCTTTTCCATGCACTTACTACCTTAGGTGGCTCTTTTTATTTTTCTTTATTCTTTATTTTGTTAAAAATATCTTTCGCCTTGCCTAGGTGTGTACCATACTGTAAAATAAAAGACTTATCTTATTTACCTACCTCACCCTGTTCTCTTTGGGTAATCAAGGGACACCCAGAAAGGGGTTTGTAATGGTACCCCATTGCAAGATCACCAATTCCTTCATGTCTTGTATAAGGGAACTCTGGTAACCCCTTTCCAAAACCATATTGCCTATAAATTCCATTTCTGTATTGACATCCCCATACCTAATGTCATTTTAGCAGTGCTTATCTGTCCTTTGACAATACTTTTTTCTGATTTAAAGAGTGGCAAATAGAAAACTCTAAATATGAATTACTAAATGTTGGTTTTCTGTATATGTTTGACCTAAACCCATTGTCGGAGTGTCTAATAAAGGTATCCAAAAAAACTAATACCTACTGGACTACTGTCGTATGTAAATTTTAAAAAGTATATGGTCTGATGTAAATAATTGATGAAACAATCCATTACATACTTGGTGCCCCATCACAAAATAAATATGTCATCCAAAAACCTGAGGTAACGATGAATTTGTTGCTTATAAGGGCAATTGAAAGCACATGAATTCTCCCAAGCCAATAAAACCAAACTGGCAAAAATGGGAGTACATGAAGCACCCATAGACACTCCTCTCACTTGTTTATAATACTTCCTTTCATAAAATATAAAATTATTATCTAAAATCAAACTCATAAATTCTATAAGGTTGACCCTATCATTATTAAAGCCAGAATATCGATTAATGCTATTATAAAACATTTCTAACCGTTGGTCCTTGGGATAGTTTGCCTGTGGTGTTCCTTTTTAACCCTCATTTTGTATTCATTGATCCCTCTTGTCCATTGTTTTTTTTTTTTAAACTGGACATGGAGCTTAAAGTGCATATTCCTTTTATTCATTTCACTACCACTTTATGTAGTAGCTACATTCCTCTGAGAATTCCTTTCCCTAAACTTAGTTTCATATCATCAGTAGCCTTGATACATAAACAATTCTATATTGCATTTTTCCTGTGCAACACATGCTTAGTTTCTGCCTGGTATACACTGCATTGCTCTGCATTCCTGTAATCTTCCTGTTCTCAGCAAAGCTAGTGATAATCTAAAGCAAAGTATAAAAATTCCCACATACAAAGAAACTATACTTGTATACAATGCTCCGTATTTCAACTTAAAAAAAAAAGCATTTATTTAGTTTATACTCTCATTGGTTTGCCTCATCTCTGTTATGAGTGTAATAGAAAACTGCAAAACCATGCACTGCTCCCCACATTTCATGCATCAAATAGCAGACCATTAACCATTCAACACTTCAGAGATTTCCCACTTTGCACTCCTTCCATTTCATCTTTAGTAGATGTGCCACCTGTAAAAACATTTTTTTCATGAAAATTAGTAGACTAGGGACTTTATCAGGAAATCCATTTTTGGTAGATCTTGTTAGGAATTTAAGTCATTCTGAAAGTCAACACATTTCTGATGCATATTTTTGCCGAACTGTATGCTACTTCACTGTAGTTGTTTTGTTTTTTGAAATAGTCACACTAGCTTGGGTATGTGAAATGTGACCCCAGCAGCAAACAACTGCATCTCAGTAAAAGTCAACAAGAATGTAAAAAGTCTGATCCCTTTAAAAGGAATTTAATAATTGCACTGTTCTCTGGTTGTGCTTACTATTTTTGGAGTAAAATGTATATGTTTTGTTCAGTGTTAATAATTTTATGGATATGAACAAAAACTGCATTCAAGAAAATGTTAAGTTTCAAAGTACAGGAAACTGTGTAAATTGTATTTGTTCTTCTTAGTGAGCTTCTCATCTCAGAGTGATCCCCCCACCAAAGTGTTTATGTAGTGCAATAGGTACATCAATTGCTGCAGCAATAACAATCCTGTAAAATGACCTTTACTATACTGTTATATGCAACAGAGGAACATTTTGCTGATGTCCTACATCAAATGAAAGTTCCTTATAAACCAGCAGCGAAAGCAAGCTCCTCATCTTATGCCCTCATTTTGTATGGCTTCAAACCCACATTCCTTAACTTTTATATACTAATTACACACAGCTAGAACAGTGGGAGTAAGGAGAAATGTCATTTAACAGTAAACAGCAGTCTCAAAATGATCAGCAATTCTCTGTTTAGACAAATACAGACTTTCACTATTAAACTATATTAAAAGCACACTTCTACAAAACAATCTCAGTAAAACAATGCTTGGACAAAATAGTACATGTATTAAGCGCAGGGAAATTAATTCTGACTTGTACAAAACTTATATCTTTCTTCACCAGAATAATGACAAAAAGTAGGAATATTCTGGAAGGGCATTAAAAAGCTGCAGACTGTTTTTGCATTTGAATGAGAGTTTACTACAGTGAAATGTCTCTAAAATTAAAATAAATAAACTTGTAGAGGAAAAGCTTAATGATTTTAAAGAGATAAGTGAGAATTTGAGGTTAAAAATGAAAGTTGTTGACACGAAAGCGAGGTAGTTTTTAAAAGGGATCAATGTCTATTTCTGAGGCTCAATGACAGTTGAAAGGTAACACTTGCTAAATTTTCTACCTAATCTACTTAGAAAGTATAACAAAAAATGTGTTCTCAGTGGAGGGGCCATCAAGAATACAGTTGCTGGGTCACCAGGCAGTAAACAACTGGTTTTACAAAAAAAAATCATATCTCAAAAATTAACAAACCTGGTTCTGATGAAATCTCTTGAATGAGAAGAAAGCACTTATCCATTATCAAATAAAGTTAGGTATTCATTTGCAATTTTTTCCTGTCTCACCTGATTTGGTGCTGTGAGCTGTTGTGGTTTGAAGGTTCTGAAGTTTTAATTTTTGGTGGTATTTATCCATGGTTAATGTGATTTGATCATGAGGGTGAAAACGCTAAGCATGCATGAATCCTTGTAAACCCACGTTTACCTTTCTTAAATGACTTTGTAAACAGCACTGTAGTGTTCTTTTGTCTTTCCTGTTCTGTTTGTTGTTGTATTGCAGATGCATATAGAACTAACATTCCCACACTTGCATAGTGTACATCAGTGCTGCTATAAACAAGCAACAGAAGAGTGAATCTCCACTGTTTTTTTTTTTTTTTTGATACTGTAAAATTCGGACAGTCCAGAGGTATGTGAGTCTTCAGAGACAGGGCAGAAATTCAAGGAAAATCAGGCATGTTTCCTTAGATTTGCAGAACATACCTGCTTTTTCTGTATTTGGACTGCCCTCCTTACATACCCCTCAACCTTTTAGTTCGTGACATGTGGACAAAGCCTCACATAATGGGGGACAAAGGCCCCTTAATAGGGACCAATTGTAAATGTCTCTCTTATAAATGTAGAAAGCTGCTAGAATAACCAGACTTGTGTTAGTGTGCATTGTCTGAAGGATATAAAGTCTGACACTCCGGTGCGTGTCATTTATTAAATTCGCTCTTCAGTGATTTGTCGGAAAAACACAAAGTTTGTGAGAATCCAACCAAAAAGAAGAGGTAAAAATCTGGACATTTGAGAGATATCCCTCCATAGCATTTATGAACAGAACAAAGTCTGGCTACTCCAGGGTAGTTTAGCAGGCGGACTTTTTTTTCTATTGGTATATGCTCAATTTAGAATGGGCATGCTTATTGGTCTGCCCAATCAGCATGTTCATTTCTGTGTAACAATGATCTATTGTGTAATCTGTTATGTATCATTCACACTCGTCATTGATACTGGAGTGTTTGGGAAATGGATACATCTCTAATTGGTTATTACCAATCTTAATGCCTCACTTTCTGGGTAATTCTGGTGACTGTAGGTCCTGAGCACCGAACAGTACTATTAGATGGTTTAGTTGCTAGACTGGTGAGCTTTCAAGCTTTGGGAAGGAAACCCAGCTGTTACTACAGAAAAACAATTTTCATTATTTTTGTTACTGTGATCAGAGTTAATGTATGTAATTTGCATTGGTTTGGGGGGGGGGTATAAGGGGGTTGCTTCAAACTGCAAAAATCTTCATTACTGTGTTTGTTTTTTGGTACTATTGCACCAAGCAATTTGGGTGATCCCTTCGTCAGTAGATTTTAGATTTTTGTAACTATGAAGTTAAACATTAGCTAGTACATATGCAGCTGGATAACAAGGAGATGTCCTGTGGTTATGCACTTGTAAAATTCTAAAGCAGAACTTGGGACCAGTTTTGAACCATGGGTGTTATGTTTGGCAGTTGAAGTTAGATATGCTGCCCTTTGAAGTATTTCACTCGAGTTGTTATAGTAAATGTATATTAACTAAAATGTGATCATTTCAACTAGATGTGCTGTCAGCTGATTTTGTAATATGATTGACAGCACCTTTATTGAACTGACAACCTTTGCCAAATATTCTTTCCTACGGTTTTAACAAGACAAGCTTAATGTGTGTACACTATTCATTCTTTTAAACTTGTTTGCTCATGGACTTCCTGAAAAGTGACACAAAACATGGGCATATATATCACCTGTGCTATTTGCATTTACTAGGGTGGATTGTTTTCTTTTTTATTCATGTGTTTGAAAAAGTCACCATTAGACTCCTGTTCACACTGTTTACCAGAACGTAAAGAAAGCATTGAATATCATTTTCCACTCTTGCATCATAAATAAGCTAACCCAACTAAATGTCATCTTATTTCTTTGCTTAATTGCTAACTAGCTCTCAGGCAGAAAACTATCAGAATAAATGGCACTCTTTCTAAAAAGCAAGATATATCTTGTGGCATTCCTCAAGGTTTTATGGTAGGACCTCACCTCATCAGAATGTACTTCTCTGAGGTACAGGTAACTGCTAATAACCTTATGCTAATTAAATTTGCAAATAACAACTGAGGAATCATCCTAAAATTGCCCTCAAATTCATTAATAGTCCTAACAAACCCTTGATCAAATTAATAGTTGTAATCATAGTCTCACACGAAACACAAATGTAGTAAGTCACTTTTGTTAAAAAAGGTGCTCCTGCACGCTGTAACTTAATTGGAATTTTCCTTAAGACTGACATGATGATCATTAGTCAGGGTCTTACTGACAATGAGCTGACCTTATATCAGCATAAATCCAATATTTTAAGAAAATACTGGTCTAGCTTTAATTTAATTTGTTGCAGGTTCTTGTTCAGATCTCAATCCAACCTAATTCAACTTTAAGCTGTCCTTATTTGCCACGTCTCAGCTGTCCTAGGAAGAACCTGTAATTTTATAACCGAAAGACTCCACAGTTTAAAGAGCTGCTCTTATTCAGATAGACTAAAAAACATGTCCTTAATTTTTGCAGCTTGTAGACTGCTGTGATGTGGTCTGTCATGCTCTTCAATTTATATTAAGCCCTGCAATCTTCTTTTTCTCAAAGAAAAGCTGATCCATTAACACCTATTTCAAATAACTAGTTTTACACCAGAATATCAACAAGTCCTGATTAAGGGATACATTCATAACTCAGAGCCTGCCTTGCCTATGATGAATACTACTACACAAATTCACACGATGGATCACTAGCTACATCTTTTTTTTAACTATGCAAAACTACAAATGGTCTTTTCTCTGTCCTCCTCATTTCATCATTGCTTCTCTTTAATTCCCATTTTGTCCAAAGTCGCCATAGAGTCTGTCTGATAGAATCCAAACTAGTAGTCTGTTTATTTCTTCTACACTATCTCTATCTCCTCCAATCATCATAATCAGAGCCATTAGCTCTTAAGTGATTCTTCTTTTGCAGCATTGTTAATTAAGTTAATGATATTGGCATACCACTTGCTTAATATGAATCCATGGACCTATAAAATGTAAAGTAGGTTGTAAAATGGTTGGTTTAGTAGCTAGCAAGAGGTTAGCCTTTGGCAATGGCAGTGTTAACCATCAGGGCTCCCAGGGTCAATTGATGTTTGAGGAGAGCCTGCACTTCTCTAGTAGCAGTTTTGGTGAAATGGCAGAGGGGTTGCTCCCTTGTATTAACCATGGCAACATCTATTAGGTACCAAAGTTAAAGGGGGCAATGCTATTTTATTAGTAGGTTGGTCAGTAGTGTAGAGTCAGACATAATTCTGCCTTAAGACAGATATGTAATGTTGAAACATCTATTATTTCTATCATTATATCTGCAGAGATAACTCTAAATGGTATAAATGCTGTCAGGTTTAGATTATAAAAAAAAATCTTATCTGAGAACTGGTTTTAGGCATGCATTTAGACTTTCTGTTAAGTTATGAGGCCACTGCTCTGCTTTAAGAGCTCTAAGTGACTTGGTCAGCTCTTTGCTTCCTTAGTCATTAAACTCACTTGTTTCTCAATGTGAAGGTAATGTTTTTCAACCCTGTTACCAACCTGCAGGTTGCTGATTGGCACTTGCCTGATGCCTCAATGGAAGAGCGTCACTCTTCAAGTGAATTTCTTGCCTCACTGTTCCGAAACAAAAATGTCATGGTTATGAGCTACAGATAGTTATACTTTGTTTATTATGAAGGTATTTGAATGGTTGGCACAGTGATTCAATAGCTAGCATTGTCACCTCACAGCAAATAGTTCTCCGGTTTGATTCTCAGCTGGGGTGCCTTCTGTGTGGAGTCTGCATGTCCTCCCTGTGCTTATGTGGGTTTCCTCTGGGTGCTCGCTCAGGTTTCCTCCCACATTCCCAAGACATTCTGCAAGTGGATCGGACACTCTAAATTGGCATAGGTATGAGTGTGTGCATGTGTGTGCCTTCAGAGGAAGGTTGGGCACTGGGCTGGCTGCTCCACACCGTAAATCTCTACTGCCACTCATTCTGCAAACAATGATGTGCTGTGGCGACCCCTAATGGGGGCAGCTAAGGAAGTAGTAGTAGTAGTGGTAAGGCATTTGGCTAGTAAGAAAGATTCTAGACAAAGTTGGTTAATGTTTATTGTAGAAAGAAGAATACACAGGGAGGTGTACAGGTTCTTTACTCATTAATTCATGCATGCTTTGTTGAACAGGTTAGTTCTTCTAGGCCAGTGGCTTCATTTCATGGGAGACTTGAGTTGGTGGTCTTAATGACTAGGAGAAATTTGTTTAGGTCACAGGAGAGCTTCCCCTCCTTTATCGATTAAGTTAGAAGAAAGAGATTACAATTTTTTTTTTACTTTTGTTATTTCTGATCACTTCAGATTCTCTGTAAAGTGATTGCTTTTTGCTTTTTTAACTGAATAAAGAGCTAATTTTATTTTAACAGTGGCTTCCTTGTCATTTGGTTGGATTATTTAATCTAACTGTGGTATTTACCTATTGGCTTTTTATTCCTGGATCCATTTATTTGAGCCATGACCCTATTTGTGTTTTTTGAGATTACTTTTTGCTTGTTCATTTTTATGAACATTTGATATTTAATGCGGCACTCATACATGTAAGAACGGATTCAGAGATAGTTATGCATGGAATTTAGGAGGCCATCAGTGAACCCATCCTACATTTCCAATTGCCCCCAAACATTGCATGGTTAAAAGTCTTACTCAGGGTCACACAGTAGGCAAATGAAGTGCCATAGGATATTTCACATTTACTTGTCTTTCCACCAACTCTGCCAGATGTGGCCATAGTTTAACATATTAGAAGTACAGTCCAAAGTACATTATTTTACTGGCAAAATACCCCAAAGCATCTAAAATGATTGCCACCTCATAACTGCAAGAGTGAAGTAAAATAAACTAACACTGCAATAACACTAATGCATTAGTAAAATTTCATTTTAAAACCATTCCATCTGGCTTTTTTATTTTTTACATTTGCATTTATATTAAACAAAGCAATTAGACAGAAGAGCAGTGCTAAGGAGGCAGTATAGTATGCCTGTTCTAAAAATACCATGTGCATTCTTCTCTATTTTAACGATTTAGTTATGTTAAAATGTTAAAAGCCTCTTTTATATAAAAAAATGTTCAGTATATGTAAAATGGATATATGTCAGAGATCTAGCTGTGAAGGCATCAGCAGACAGTGTGAAAAGGGGTAAGCTGAACTGATTTATTGAATATGACTTCAGTTTTCCAAAAGTTGAAGTATGCTTCCTAAAGCAGAACAATGAAAACCATTCAGCTAATTACGAGGAGTGGGTATTGCAAACCAGTAGATCAAAAGCTGCACGACTAAAATGTTGCATAAAGTAAATTTCCTGTACTGTAATATTAATGAAGGTTAGCTTCAAGCTAACAGTTTGACAAAAGTCATAAAAATGAGAGCATCTTGAAGTGTTAGTCTTTGTGTTTTAATAACTCTTCTAAAATTTCATGCTTTTGAGGTGCTAAGGGCTTTATTGTATCTTTTAATTTCTAAGGTACTTAACAGATGTAATATTGAGACTAAATCAAATGTGTGCATAATTCTAGACAGATTGTAGTGTAAGAGTTAATGGCTGTACTGTTTCACTACTTAGGTTGACTGTTCAGTCTCCAGTAGTATGTACTTTACCCTTTGGCAAATACATTTTTGAAGCATCTGTTCATTTTTTCTTAGACATTTATTACACTTTATTTACTTGACAGGATGTAGTAATACAACTTGAGAGAGAAAAAAATATACAGTATTACCAATAAACAAGGGAGCCCGCAGGATTTTTTGCAGGGGGGTGCAAACCCAGAGCCCCACCCACATAGCTCACCCCGCCCCCTGCCAACACAGCCCCACCCAAGTCCACCCACCCCAAGCCCCGCCCACACAGCCATTCCAGTGTCCCATTACTTGGCTATTTCTCCCCATTTACTGTAGACACTGTTCAAATCTGTGTGCATACTGTGTTATGCTTTAGTTCTACAATGATTACAGGCAGTTGGATTTAATTTACAACTTTTATTTCAAACATTATAGCCCAAACACCGAGATATTTACTAAACCTAAACAAAGCAATAGTCTTACAATGAAAACAGACTTGGCATTAAAGCTTCTCTACTTTTGAAACTCACATTCAATGAAACGGCATTGAAACCCACATTCAAAGAAAATGCATCTGGCCAGTGGCAGGTTATTTACCTTTGAACTGTTTAAGCAATAGGCTCCTTGCACACCGTTAGGGCCATGCAAAAGTTATTTGATTTACCTGATTGTATTAATTATAATATATAATTGAATTATATCCCTTGTATTATACAGAAACACTTGTTTGAGTGTCACTGCCGAAGTAAAAGTAATCTGAATAATTCCACATTAAAGATATCTGAAACTAATGAAGATGTTGTTGCTAGAAAACTGTATATTTCAGTATTTCATCTACAAATTCAGTGCCTGCTGCCGTCAAAGAATAAATTGCCTATGTTAAATTAAAAAAATGGTAAGCTGGTATATTGCAATAGAAAATAGATGACAAGCTGAAAAACAGGTTCATAGTTATTAGGCATCTCATCCAAAGGAGGACATCCTGAGGACTGCAGCATACAAATGTATATGCTGTAGGAATAGAACCTCAAGCCTTTACATTAAGATGCAAGTATTCTACTTGTGGTGCTACTAACATAGCTTTAAAACTTTATACCACAATAGAGATACCATTTGCTAAACAAAATGGTTGCACATTGTAAATAGACTTGGCATGAGCAGCAGTGAACTTCGCTTCCCTTAAAACTCACAGTTCCTTGAAAATGCACTTGAAAATTCCACCTGCTAACTCCAACTTGGGCATTTCACTTTCTCTCTCTTACAAAGATACCACACCCCTCAAGGCCTCACCCTTAGTGCAAGAAATCTTGACAAAGCCTAAAATAAATAGGGACAGATTATAAATATGGCTCTCAGAAACTTAGAAAATTGCAAGAGTAACAGGATTTGTGTTAGTATGCATTTTTCTAAATGACATGACATCTAAAACTGAAATGTCTCATTATTTAGCAACTTCAATCCTTTTTAAGAGGAATATGGGGCAAAAATCTGGACAGCTGAGGGGTATGCTACCTCCCTCTTATACACACACACCAAATAATTCTGGTCAGACTTGAATTAGTTCTGGGAAGGTTGCACTGAACGGCACCGTGCTTGATGTGAAGTGGGTGAAATCCTGGTAGCTAGTGATTGCAGCTCAGCAATGTGGAGCATTAAAGCATTTTTAGCAGAGCATTGTTTCATCACTACCTATTGTATTTGCACATAAGCTGTAGTTATTTCAAACATTTGCCTTTTTTTGATTACTACAGAGTACATTTACCCACCAGAGCTATTGTGTTTTGACTTCAGTGAGGAGCTAGTTGTTGCAGGGCTTGGCTTTTAAGTAAGGTAGCAATGCTTATTTACCATATACCATTAAAGCCACCCAACTACAAGTGTACTAACACACAGACACTGCTGTAAGACACTGGTCTCCAATAAAATGTAATGAACTTCTGAAAACACTGTAATCCTGTCCTTTTATTACAAATACTGTCATATGCATTTCAATACCCAAGGCTTATACATTATCTAGCTATGTAAATATTCTCTGCATGGCAACAACGAAAAGGCTTTCAATGCTGGCAATTCTTTAACAATATGCTTACTAAAGCTTACTTGCATCTTACAATGTCTGACAAGCTTACTAAAGCTTACTTGCATCTTACAATCTCCGACAAGCTTACCTGATGTTCATTAAACCATGGCTACTTAAACAGAGCAACAGGACACTGTGATAGCATGCAGTTCCTGAATAATAAGAAGCATAAATCAACAGTATAAAAATCTGATAGAAAACCAGAACATTTTGCAAAATCAAGGACAGATGAAAAGCCACGGTCGTATTTGTGATCTACCGTGATGGGGGAATACTCTGCACACTTACTGCATAACTGCTTCTTGCCTTCCTTGGACACATCCCGAGCCACTACAATGGGGGCTGGGGTGCAATAAGTATGTCATAATTTGAAATGTCTCTGGCTGACAGTGATGGCTGACACTCCTACCTCTCAAATTCAAAGCAAGAAATCTGGACAAAGCCATATATAGAACTAGAAGTGGGACACAGGCCCAAAAATAAGGCCAATTTTTAAATATTGCTCTTATTAACTTAATAGAACAGGTAGATCTTGCATTAGTACAAATTTTCTGAAGGGTATAAAATCTGAAACTCAAATGTCTGCCATTATTTTCTAATTTCAATCTTTAATGACTTGCCACTAATTTGCCAGAAACCACAATTTTATGAAAAACAGACCAAAATGTGATGCAAAAATACCTGTCAAAAAGGGACACATTTTTAATATTAACAGTTAACTTGAAGCAGCTAACAAAATAATAGCATCCACATGCATTTCTGAAATAAAGGTAATCTATAACTGATCATTACAGTTATAATTGTAAACCCTCCACATTTTCTTCCAAAATTGCCATTTTGGAGGAGGGATTATTAGGGGAGAGCAACATTTTGAGCCAGAATTGGGGACAATTGAGATGTTTGGATATTCCTAACCTACAAAGTGATTTGCACGTACCTCTCAACCTCTTAATGCAGGAAATCTGAACAAGGCCAAATATATTGAGGAACATACAAACACTACTAAAAATTGCTCTTGTATAAACTTAGACAGTCTTGCATTAGCATGCATTTTTCTGAAGGTTATGACATCTGAAACTCAGTGTCTGTCATTTAATGGCTTCATTCCTAAATGATTTGCTAGAAAACCACAAATTTTATGAGGAACAAACCAAAAATAAGCAGCAAATATCTATTAATTCTGCAAAGATATGGACAACTGAGAGGTATAGTTCAACCGGGGCTGTCTGAGTTTGATACCCCCCCCTCACAAAATCATGGTCAAATGGAGCCTCCCCCCCCTGCAGCCATTCCAATGTCCCATTCCTTGGTTATTTTGCCCAATTTACCATAAACACTAATGTGCATACTGCTTTACTTCTGCGATGATTTAGGATTTCATTTGAAAGTTTTATTTTGCATTTTACAGCACAAACCCTAATACATATCTGTTAAAGCAATGCAGTCTCAATGAAAATAGACTAACATTAAAACTTCTCTGCCCTTGAAACTCACATGCATTGAAACAGCACTGAAACCCACTTTCAGAGAAAATACATTTTGCCAATTGCAAATATTAACTCTGGGCTGTCTTCAAAATCATAGGCCCCTCGAACATAACATACACATGCTCTTTGATACACCTTCCTGACTGTATTACATTATATTCCTTGTACAATACAGTACAGTTGTTAAAGGGCATTTTAAATTTATTGTTTTGAAAATTTTTCCAGTAAACAAAGAAACAAAAGCATCCACCAATGACAAAATTGCCCAATTCAGAGCATTTCCATCATAAAAGTCTACTCAAGTCCACCAGTATCAGTAAAAATATACACAATCTCTGTAGTAAAATCCACATTGAAGAAATTTGTAACTAATAGAGGTTGCTGCTAGCAAACACTTTATATGTCATTGTTTAATCTACAAATAAAGTGCCTGTTACCCTTGAAGAATAAATTGCCTTTGTTGCATGCAGTAAAAATGAAAAGCTAGTAATACCGCAATAGAGAATGGATAGCAAACTGTTAACAGGTTCATAGTTACTAGGTAACTTTGCCAAAAGGACTGCAGCATCCACCCCCTTTACAACACAATACAGCATCAGCAATGCATTTACCTACTGTGGGAGTAGAACCCACAGCCTTCAGCATCTAAAGCAAGTACACTATCTGTTGTGTTATTAACAATGCAAGCAGACTAAACATAAGCAGCACTAAACTTTTGCCCCCCTGCAGCTCTCAGCTCCTTGTAAAATCTACTAGACACTCAGCTGTATCTCTGAACTTTGCAGCACAAGAAATCTGGAAAAAGCCGAAATTTATTGGGGGGGGGGGCAAAAGGCCAAAAACCAGGGACACATTTTAAACATTGCTTGTATAATGTTTAAAAGTTGCTAGAATAAAATGCTGCGTTACCACCATACATTTCACTGCCACGTCTTGAACCCAGGGGACCCGTGCAAAACAGTCAAAGCAACATACCACTACGCCAAATCAGCTGTTTTGTGAAAGAGGAAGACTGAAACTTTACCATTTAGTGAATTCAGTTCTCACCATAGCACAGCTGTCAACCTCTTAGCACAAAAGACATGAACAAAGCCAATAATGGGTGACTACAACCACCAAACATTCAGTGAATTCAGTTCTCACCATAGCTCTCAACCTCTTAGCAAATAACACCCGGACAAAGCCAGTAATGAGAGAATATAGCCCCCAAACATTTTTAGTGAAATCAGTTCTTACCATAGCTCTCAACATTAGCAAAAAACCTGGATGAAGCCAATAAACACCTGAACAAAGCCAATACTGGGTTAATACAGCCCCAAACATATTCAGTGAATTCAATTCTTACCATAACTCTCAACCCTAGCACAAAACCTGGATGAAGCCAATAATGGGGGGAATACAGTCCCAAACACAGGGATACATTTCAAATATCCATCTTGTACACTTAGAAAATTGCTAGAATAAAAGCTTGCTTTTGTTACCATACACTTTCTGACTTTCTGAAGAATATGAAGTCCGATATTGAAATGTGTCCATTTTTTTAACATTTAACTACCCAACCGTAGATAGGAAAAATTACTCATGCCAGAACACAAATGCCCAGAGATTCCTCGATTTTATCAATGCAAATGCTTTGGAACAGCTAGTCAATACCCCAAAAAGCGGTGATACTATCTTGGACTTGGTATAAACCAACATGAGTAACCACTGCAGCACCCCCTACAGTATTATCCTCCCTGGCAAGATCCAACCATAAAGCAGTCACTTTCGAAGTCACCATCTCCCTGACCCCCTCTAGCTAGGGTCAAACAAAAAAACTTCTCCAAAGCTGATTACAATCTCCTGAGGAATGTATAAACAGTTTCACAGCCTCCTTCACCTCTGTAGTAACTGGCACAGATATCCAAATTTATACCAAAGTACTATACAAGCATTTATATAGACACATGGAATCAGGAATACCCAACAGGACAAAATCATCCACCGAAGGAAGAGTAAACCTCTCTGGTGGACATCTGCAATAAAGTATATAACAAAAGGAAAAAATTGCAGTCTAGGACCAAGGAGGAGCAGGTGCCCAATTGGAAGCAATCTCTCCTTAGTCTGAACAAGCAAATAAGAGCACTAGTGAAATCCTGTAAAGCCAACTTAGACTCCAAATTGGCCACATCTACACCAAAGTACTATACAAGCATTTATATAGACACATGGAATCAGGACTACCCAACAGGACAAAATCATTTTGTGGCTATGCAGGAGGTCTATCAAAGTGAGGCCTGACAATGCCCTGTATGCCAGGCATAAATTGCCCTCAAAACCTATAGGAGACAGAATACAGGGATAGGGCCTTGAGGCGACCTGCATAGGACATATTACTTACACCATGTATTCTTTTAGTGAGGAACCTCTGTGGACTTTTCAGTTATTGGATATGCCTGATATATAGTTATTGGATATGCCTGGTTAGGTATATACCAAAGGGGGCATTGTACTCAATGATAGGTCTGATGGAACAATGACTTCCTTGGACTTAGATGCCACACCTTTGTTTATAAGTTGTGCAACATATAAGGATTTCCTCAACACAGCAGACACATAATGATCAAAGGCTAGATTACTACCTGTGTGTGTCCCCAAGTCCCTGACTACTGGGTCAACTCTAAGGGGTGTGTTATCAATATGATAGTATCAGGTATGGATGACTTCCCAAAGCAACTACAATCCTTGGGACTATGAATATGAACTTGTATTTTCCAAGCATCCAAATATAAATCTGGCTTCTTGTGACTAATGTTAGAAAAATCAGAATTCTTATAACAAGAGCTGTGTATAGTTCAACAGCATTGTTTAAAACCTTCAAATAATTCACAAGATGACATCACTAATATTAAACGGACATACAACATTATTCATGAAGACAAATTTAACTTGTATAAAAAACGACTTTGCAAACCTGAAAAAAAACTAAATAAAAACTGTACAAACAAACATTTTGGGTTATGCCAAATGGTTGCCAGACATCCACACTGTCACTTTACAAAGTAATAACACAGTACCACACAAACTAACCAACATTATCCCTGAACTCCAGTTTTAAATTTCTGGTAAAGAAACAAAAACCTTGTTAGCAAAGAGGAAAAAGCAACACAACTTAAACATTGTTTTTACAAACCAAACAAACACAACCTTATTTTATTCCTTTTTTGCTGTATGCATTCTATTTCAAAACAGATCAGCCAGCACTTGCACACGCAATAACACAACCATACACATGGAGTCATAAAAATCAGTCAGTTTGGACCACAATCCTAATAGTGCATAATAATGAACACTTCAGTCTATTAGTAAGGAGTATGTTCCCTGGTAATTGTTATTAACCAAACTAACTTATTTCTGCAACCTTCCTACCTTTGTGGAATCCCTCTCTGCTCCTGAAACAGCTTGCTTGCTCCAATTTTAATGGCAAGACCCTCTTCGTGGACACAACACGGCATCTCTGCTGGCGCCCATCTAGAATTCAAATTTCACGCGCGAATGCAGAAGATAAAGACGTAAACCGCATGGAAAAGATGAAAACGGGTCGCAAGCACCTCCATTTGTACGACCGGATGCAAAGGGAGTTCTTAAAGAAGAACGCCCTTAATTTACTTCTAATAAAAAAAAAAAATTTACTCTCCTGGCCAGCCGATTCTAGGGGGGTGCAAGTGCACCCCCTTGCACCTGCCTGCGGGCGCCCTTGCCAATAAAGTAACAAAATGTGTATAGTACTATCACATACACAAAAAATGCACAACATCTATGTTTTCCTTGCACCATTTCAATATACTCTCACAAGCCTGGCTTACAAGGCATCTGCAAACCCCACAGATATAAATCTCCTGCATATTTGTAAGTCAGAGTACCAGAAATGCAAGGTCCAGGGACCTGAATTTTGTCCGTGACTTTAACAGAACAAACTGTAGAGACAGATATGTATTCCAGAGACTGCACCTCCTGTGGAATTGGCTTCCTATCCATGTGAAGCTGAATTCATCTATTACCCAGTTTAAGCACAGTCTAAATCAGTGGATGAAAAATAGGAAGTTTACACTGGGCCTGACACCAATGTCCCTTATGGACAATAGGTAGCTAATAAATGTATGGCCCTCAATGTCCTCTTTGGATACAGGACATTATCACTCTTTTGTAAAAGTCTAGGCTAGGCTTAAAAAGGTCTTCCAGGTTGTTAATTAACCTAGTAACAAACTATGAATCTATGAAAGCTATGAACCTGTTTATCTTCATTCAAACTGCAATGTCCCACCAATCTTCGCTAACACCCAAATAGCTTTACTAGCATCTCCCAGCCATATCCATAGTTTTGTGACACTGCTTGCTTCCCACCACTATTCTACTAATATGACCCTTATGATATATATATATATATATATATATATATATATATATATATATAGTCTATATTAAATCATCGAATACTTAGAAAAGCGAACAATGATTTATCGACCCCATGTAAGCAAAAGCTTACACACTCGAGCGCTTACAACAGTGATTTTTTTACAAGGCAAAACAAATCGCTGTTCCAAAAAAAAAAATAAAAATAAAAAATACACTTAAAACATGAAGTGGGGGGCTTTGCCCCAACACCCCCCGATGCGGGGAGGCTGTGCCCCCCACACACCCCTACTTAAATATACCAACTCCAACATCGCACTACAGTGACGAAAATGGCAAAGTAACAGACATGGCCAAGCGATTTCTTTCCCAGGGGAAGAATTTGCTTATATGCCGCTTTGTCATTTTACCTTTTTGTCTTTTCAAGTTCGACCAAGATGCATTCAAAAGAATGCGTCTTCGGTCATCTAATAGGAACCCTATATATATATATATATATATATATATATATATATATATATATATATATATATATATATATATTTATATATACGTATGTGTGTGTGTGTGTGTATATATGTATGTGTGTATGTAATTTATGAACTGGCATTGTACACCACCTCTCAACTACAATATTAGCATTTTCTGCCTTACCTAGTTCCTTCACTCGCCAACATTTGTTTGAATTTCTAAGCACTAATCACATGCTCGATTATCTGTTTGACAACCCCAGTAATGCACCACTTTAAATGCTCAGTGTTCTGCTTCTACAAATGCATAAGTACCTTTTAAACTAATACTTGCCTTTACATCACATTAGTGTAATTCTAATTAGCAAATGAATGTGTAATTGATGTACATCACTGGATGTCTGTTTATAAATATGTCTGTTTAAAAATGTTTAAAAATGTCTGTAGTATATTTCAGCTTTTCTCCACAGGCCACCGCATTAAAAGTTTTTTTTGACAACTCATTTAGACAAACTCAGTAGACAGACTATAATAAAATAAATTATCTAACTTCACTTTGAAATCACATATGGAAACAGATTTGTTCACTCCCGTTGGTAGTAAATTACAAAGTGTAGCCACCTGCAAGAGTAAACTCAGTTTTTAACTGTTATTGCATTTTCATTCTACAGAAATAGTTTGTTTCCAAAATAAGAGTGTCATCCACCTTAAATTTTGTTACTCGTAGAGTAAATGCTCAAAACAATAGACAGGTCTGATAGGTCACTTTTCAAGAGCTTTAAGTATACAGAATATGGGTTTCAAGTCATTCACTCCAATGGAGCTCTGCAAGTTTACTGTAACTTCCAATGGGCAGAGCCTAAGCATTTTGACAGAAACAAAATATGTCCTCACATTTCAAACAAATGTTCATATCTCTGGAACCATATGGATTATGAAAATAGTATCAGTGGCAGACTGTTTCACACAAACTATTTTTATAGTGGTAGTATTCTTTAGGTTCAAGGTCTTAAACCAAATTTATAAGTCACAGTAAATAAATAGCTATTACATTTGTAATATTTTATAAACAATTTAAAATATCTCCGCAACCAATATAGTTACACACATACTGTCAATAGAATTTTATTCATCTAACCGAGCTTTCACATGAGGCTAAGGAGTTCTGTCTGTGTTACTTGGTTGTGGAAATATTTAGAAAAATGTGAAAATTATATTTATATAAATTAATATCATAAAAACAACAGTTAATATCTACTTACCTGCACTAGACAGAGGTCAAATATTTATGTAGTTGAGTTTGCTATTGTGTAAGCTTTAAGATGAAATCTTTTAAAACCTTGTACATAGCATGGTTTTGGAATTATTGATACAAATTTGAACAAGCAATATTTGACACCTACAGGCATCAATAGAAGTTAACTGCAGATGCACCTGGAGGCGTCACTCAAATGTAATGAGTTAATTCCTCTAGTATTATATGGTAAGGATTTGACTAAACAGATCTTATTCTTTAAAGTATATTAATATGTATTTCAGATTACTTACAAAAGCTAGCGCTATATTCCATATATAGACTTACCAAAGTAAGATATAGAAATATTACTTGCTTGGCGACCGAGAGGAAGCAGTAAGGAATATTTGTCTTACAGACCAGAAAGATGACTTACTCAAGTTCTCGACAAGTCTTTCCAACCAAAAATACCTATGGACTTCTATTGATGTATTATACTATACTTCTCTCCTGAGCTCATAATTTGACCATCCAGTGTATATTGATAATGTATGTGTTTGCCAAGAGGTACAATGCCAGTGTTTTTTAATATTAAATTGAATGCCAGGTACATTTGCCCATAATGCCAATTTATCTAGCTGTGACTATAAAATACACTGCTGATAGATGTTAAGAACCAGAAGGGTGACTTTTTAAGTCAGTAGCTACGTATCTGAAGATAACTTCAGTTTTCTCAAGTGCACATACAAATACATTAAATAAAAATGTGACCACTGCTGAACTCTGTTGCACCCCCCCATATCATAGCCATTACTTTTGTTATATGTCTGACATTACTAAGAATGCATAATTTCCAGTCATCATCCTATCTTTTTTTTTTAAATATAATTTTTATTATTTTGCCATTTTTTAACAAATGTATAGTAAAAACAACAGAAAAAATGTATAGACCAAGGTACATAGACATTATCTTAAGTACACTAGATCATAGTGACATTTGCAGAACATAAGTCACCCTCATAAATTATACAGTTAACATAAGTAGTTGAACACTTTCAACTGCATACATACATTGATAAAATAAATAATCCACTCATAGAATTTTTTTTAAGTCTTAGTAAAGTCTGTCTTAGAATAGAAAAACATATTTAAATAATCAGTTCTTCTTAACCTTAGTAGTACCTTGATAAAAGAAAACCATGTATAGTTTATACAACTGATGTCAACTTTGATGTTCAATGTGTTTGCACTTCCTATATCTTATCCTTTCAAAAAATGAATATGATTTAAATAGCATTTAGATTCTTATGTTTCACCATGTTTGTTAAGAATAAAAGATACATATTGTCTCTTGTCTGTACACTGATTTTTACCTTAAGATTTCTATAAGCGTTTCCCAATATTTCTGGTAGTATAAAAGTTTTTTTTTGCTTCTTGTAATTAATTTACTTGCTAATACATATTTCATAGCCATTCCTTTAAATTTGTCCCATGTCATTTTTATCCTATCTAACCAGTTTTGAGCTATGTATGATTTCAACATTGCACACAATATTACTATGATCTGTTTGTTCTCCTATGTATAATTTGTAGGAAATACATGAAGAATTGCAATTTCCCATATCAGGGTAGATTTGGTGTATCCCTTTTTTCTAACTTGTTTCTTAACAAGCACCATAATTTGTATACAGCCTTACAGCTCCAGAAGATATGAAGAGTATCAGCTGGGCTATTAGGACAAAAAGGAGAAATAGAGGGATTAATTTTACTTAGAGTGGTGTATGGTAGACATTATTATTAATCATAATTTGGGTATAAATTATTTTTTAAGTGGGGTTAATTTTAAGGTAAGTTCAATTGCAGCAGAATTTTGATCTACAGTAATCGTCATTTTTTTCATTCCCAATATTTTGAATATAGGAGTAAGTCTTGATTTTTAATTTTTATTAATCTATATGTGTTAGCATTTTAGATCTCATGAGTAATAAGTTTATAATTTGCTGATATAACTGCATATCTTGATTGTTTAAGTTGACAGTTGAAGTAATTGTATTAACCAAGTATAATATTTGCTTGATGATACTATTATAACTTTTATTTACTGCTAACCTTTCCCTTATATTCTCAATTGGTAGGTTTTTACTTTGATAGAAGTCCCAAATGGTAGTATTTTTTAATTAGTGGATATTCATTTAGATTTAACATAGTATTGCTTAATTTAATGTTAGGGTTTAAGTATATTGGTTGTCCTAATATCAAAGTGCCTTTAAGATTAAGAGAAGATATCAGCTTTTGAAATTATATAACATTCCTTATAATTATAGGGTGTATTTTAAGATACCTCAGTTTTTTATAGTTTAAAAAAGGTATTGCTTTAGGATTTATATCTGACGAAATTAGGTGTTCATGATCTATTTTAATCCCAATAGGATACCATAGTGAGTTAGATATTTCATAGTTAGTAGTTTGTATTATTCGGCTGCATTTATAATATCATAATTAGTTTGAAAGTCTGGTAATCCTAGTCCACCTTTTTGTTTGGAATAGTGTCAATCTCGAGTATTTTATTATTGTAGTTTTTGGATGCCAAATACATTTCCCTAAGAGAGTTTCATGCTTGAAAATATTTTTTAGGTATATTTTGATTTATATCATTAAAGTGGAACAGTATTCTTGACGGAATATTCATTTTGATTATAGCTGCCTTACAGAGTGGTGACAGGTTAAGATTTAGCCATCTTTTAATATTTTTTGTAATGTTTGCCCAAGTTTTTAACAGATTTTAAGTCTGATTGGGGGTGGGTAAATGTGATGCCTATAGATATTTGAGTTCATAGCTTACTTTTATTCCAGTTTCGGGGAAGTAGAATTCTTTGTCTTAAAGTATTTAAGGGAAAAATTACAGACTTGTTTAGATTAATAGCATAATTGGAAATTTTTGAAAACATTTCTATGGAGTTTATTATTTTGTTTAAATCTGTGTTTGGGAATTTGAAATAGATATTAAGATCATCAGCAAAAGCTGTATACTTTTACTGGGAGTTTATAAAGATTCATGAACTGGTGATAAGTTTGTAATATTTTAAAAGGAGAGTTTCTATATAAATATTAAACAGGTATGGTGATAGTGGGCACCCTTGCCTTGTGACATTTTTAATTTGAATAGGTTTTGATTGCTTTTTATTAATATATAATGTTGTCGTAGCATTGTTGTATAGGGCCCTCACCATGTTTATATATTCATCGGGAATGCTAAATTTTTTGAGTATCTTAAAAAGAAAAACTAGGTTTACTCTATCCAAAGTTTTAGAGGCATCCACTGATAGAGCATAGCTAGGGCATTTATCATTTGCTTTTAAGGTGATGATTGAGTCATTGGTGAGTGTGTTATCCCAGACCTGTCTGTTATTCATAAAACATTGTTGCTCAGCGGATATGATGTAGGGCAACACTTTTTTTTAGTCTATTGGCTAAGACTATTGATATAATTTTAATATCAATATTTATAAGTGCTTTCAGTCTGTAGTTTGGATTTAATGGATCTGAGCTGGGTTTTGGTATGAATATGGTTTTTGAATTGTTGATATATAAATCTTTTATTCCAAATTTTGTTACATATTCGTATACTGTCAGTAGTATTGGGGCTAGCTGCATCTTAAAAGTCTGGTAGAATTCCGTCACATACCCATCAGGTTCTGGAGACTTCCCTGGTTTCAGCTTATCTATAGCAGCTATAATTCCTCTACAGTGATGGGGCTTTAAGAAAATCTGTTTGTAATGCATTTAGTACTGAAATCTTTAAGTCCTCAGTAAATTGATAATAGAGTTTCATTGTACTGGTCGTGCAGTCCATATAATTTTTGATACATCTCTTCAAAAGCCACTATAATTTCCTGACCTGAATTTAGAATAATGTTATTACAATTTTAGTTGCTTTATTTTCGTGGGGGAGTGCTTGACATTAATAATTCTTGAAAGTACTTTTGAAGGAGAGTGCACCCATTCCGCATATTTGTGGAGAATTTTAATTTCAGTACAGTAGTGTTGTTTGAATTTCATGCAATTGTCCTTGCAAGGTGTACAATTGCCTTTCAGTTCTGATGAATGTTTAGGTAGTAATTCTAGCTCTATATTCTTTAATTTTGATTCTAATACTGCAACTTTATTCTTGTTTAGTTTTTTGTATAGAGTGGCTTTTTGAATAAGTATTCCCCTTATAGTAACTTTTATTGCTTCCCATTGAATGTCATATGGTACATCTGATACCTCAAAATTATTTTTAGCCTGAGAAATGATGTCCTTTATTTCCTGTACTATTTCTTTATCTTTTAATAAGTTAGCATTTAATGTCCAGTTTGCAAAAGCTAGAGACCTTTGTGTGGTGCTACCCAACTTTATTGAAATGTTCATATTTGCATGGTCTGATGATATTGTAGGAGCAGAGTTATATGCAACTCTGTTGTTAAGTAAGATTTCTGACATTAGAAATAGTTTAATTCTGGACCAAGACTTATGATATGGGGAAAAATAAGTGAATTTACTGATTGATGGATCATGTCTGTAAAGTTCAAAAGGGTCAACTAACCTGAAATCTTCTATTTCTGCCAGTAATGCAGTAAGTTGTAGTGGTTGCTTATTACGTTTGCTTGTTCTGTCTACTGCTGGATTGCTTATTATATTCCAGTCGCCTCCTATAATGTATAAATAGTTAGGGAAATTCTCTATAATTGTATATATATCATATAAAAAAGTTAATTGGTGGATACATGGAGTATACAGATTTAGTCTTTAGAGAGTTTTTTTTTTTTAAACTTGGTAGTTCGCAAGGGAAAAAGCACATCTGCCATTAGGATCACAGTTGCTCTTCCTTACAATAACATCAAATGATTTTTTAACTATTATTGCAACTCCTCTAGAAGCTGTACTATCCTCAGCAGCTACAGTGTGTTTCACCCACTTTTTTTCATATCTTTCTCCGATTGATCTTTCAACATGTGTTTCCTGGATAAAGGTCATCTCTGCCTTAGATTTAAATATTAAGTGCATTGCTAATTTTTTTTTTCTTAGTTTGTTGTTCCTTCACATTACATGAATCTACAGAAACCATCAGGATTATTTAACATCAAGCTTGTGTTTTTCTGTTTTAGTATACAGCCATAAGGGCAAATGCAATTATAAGGTAATCTTAGGAATATTAGTGCAAAGTCTTAATAAGGATATAAATGTGACATCATTCCCTTCAGATCCCCCCCCCCTCGTGCTTACCCACACTAGCCCACTATTTGAGAGATATAAAAAACATTTACAACTATAATGCAAACAAAACCTGTCATTCTAAGTCCCAGCAAGAAAGTACTACAACACACTTAACAGCATTGCCCAAGAACTGGAAATTTAATACATAACAGAAAGAAAACATTTAGTTACAAACCCTCTTGTTTATACAACTCAAGCTTTCTATATAATACCACTATCTGAAGGTCACATATCTAACTTTGCAGAACAGCTTTATAATTGTATATTCAGACAGGCATAGCATAACTTTTCTTTTTCTAGCTTATGTAGGCAACCAATAAAAAGAAAAGAAAACAATGTAGTCACTTAAAGCATTGTCAAAGATAGGTTATAAAATGTTAGTGTGCAATTCGTGCTCCAAGCTTAACTTATTACAAAACACAGTATAGTTTACTTTAAATAAAACAGCAGTCAAGTTTACAAAAAACAGATCCAATATCATATTTAGTAAATAATAACTACTAGTCTTTTTTTTCTTTGTTTCAATGACATCTAATACTAAGCAACTGACCAAAGAGCTTACTTATTTTACATTTATGCAGTTTTTGAAAGATTTTGTATTTGAACAAAAGACTTGAGAGTTTCATTTTAAATTTGAGCTGGGTTTACCTTCCTCTCATCTTTTGGGTGATTTTCTTCACTTTTTGGTTCTTAAAATCCCATTCCAATGTTTCCAGCAATGTATACAGCTTTACTTTCATTTCCTTATGCAAACACAGACTTCTAGAAGTATTTTAGCCTTAGAGAGATGCTGTAGACAAACCCTTGACGTCAAATATGCTTTTCATTTTCTGCTTTATGGTCGCAAAGGATTCTGTGTATTATAATTCTTCACAATGGCACGGAGGTACTCTAGGACCTTAATTTAGAACATCTAGATGGATTACAAAGGAATCAAGAGTTTTAAGGTAATTTAAGTAATTTGCCTTGTTATTTGATGCATTTAGCAGCTACACTTGCTCAAAATGTTTTCTACTTTGACATTTGGAGTATTTACAGTATTAATACAGTTTTTATGTTGATTTATTTGGTAATTATTTAAAGGTTTTAAAAAAGATGTTTTTGCTTCTTCATTAGTTTTTATTGCATAATTTAATCAATTGTATTGAAAATGTAGAGTTGTTGGATATTTCATTTGGAACCTGATATTTTTGCTAACAAGATAGTTGCAGAATGTTTACAGGGCTTGTCTGAGCTGTTTAATTTGTATAGGCACGTCCTGAGCAAAAGTTATTTTACAGCCATTCCATATAATGATTTTTTTTTTTTTTTTTGCAGCTTGTATTATTAATTGTGCATGTGCAGCATTCAGAATTCTTGCATACATTTGCATTAGGGCATCCAGAATTTGAGATTTTCTTAACACTTTATATATTCTTTCTATAACTATTGTTTGAGATAGTTTTTTGGTTTCTAGAAGAGAGTCAAAGATTTATTTTGCCACAGTATTTAATTGATTTGCTCATATTTTTCTGGGATGCCTCTGATCAGTACATGCTTTCTTCTTGCTCTAGCTTATAAATCAGCCAGTTTTTGTTGCAGTACTTTGAATTTTCAGTACTGGTATTGGCTTTCTGCATTTCTTCAATTTTTGTTTCATTGCACAATATTCTGGCTTCATTTTTGTCTAGTCTAGTCAAAATTTGGTCTAAGTTATTTCCAAACAATGTAAGTTATGAAGAAAAAGATTGTATTTCTGTTTGCAGAGGTAACAAGGCTGCTTTCAAATCCTCCATGCCAAAAGATTGCTCGTTTTTGTCTTTGAATGCTGTTTAGCCATTTCAGCCTGTGTTTTAGTAGTTTTCTGCCTCTTGGTAGTAACTTCTTTTTCAGGAGTAGTTATTAAAGATAGTCTTGTCTTTGATGAATGTGTTTCCAGTTGTTCCATTTTTCTTTTATTAACTTAAAGAAGATTTTTCTTTTACTTTCCTTTTGTAGTTCCCAGTTGGTATTTTCAGGCCCAGCACATGTACAGGACACACTGCTTAGTCACCACACAGAGCTTAGGTGTGTATTTCTTGTTATTTATAGATCAGATGTTGGAGAAAATTGTTTCTCTCTTTAGGAAATAGTTCTTCAAAGGTGATTACTTTCTGTAGATTTTTATAGCAACGGTATCCATAAATGGGGTTAAATTCTTAGCTAGTACTTGGAGCAAGCTGTAGTATGCGCTATCTAGCTGGCGGCCATCTTGAAAGTCCCCAGTCATTATCATATCTAATTATGTATTGATTAATATTGCTTAGTAATAGGTGATTAAGGACATTTTCATTTAGGATACTGTAAAATGCTTTTTAAGGATTCGGGTAAATTGCATCAGTATAATTGTAGAAAAAGAAATGAAATTAGTGAGAAAATGAGACTTGGTGTTGTTTTCTCAAATGCATTAGTCAGAATGCACATTAAACAAGTGGGTAATAACTGGCTAAATTGAAGATGTAGGTACAAATATAACTGACAGACTTTGAGGATGTAACCAGTTCTCATAAAGTTATGAAACATCTGGCCATTTCTTCAAGAAAAATTGCCACTTTCTCATCAATGTGATCAGTACTGTATGCAGTTATGCACAAGTGGTTGCTAAACTCATCCCTAAAGATTACAAGACATCAAGGTATACCTAGATCTATAGCTGGTATGAATATGCCATTGTAATGTGAACTGTGATCTACAAGCGACTCACTGAAAGTATCAGCAATGACATCATGACATCATTATCCATTACACTCATCGTATCTGAGATGGAAACCATTATGGTTCTTTAGTCCCTTGTCAAAATTGGAAAAAAAGCCTCAGAATTTTTGTTTTTTTGTATGTGTGATAAGCTGATATTTCCTGCCTGTTGTCATACTTTGTAAGGTTGTCCCAACATTAGTGTCATCTTTCTTATCTAGCGTAATTCCACTGGGCTCATGGTTATCAAGATTTCAGTATCTGGATATCAAGAAGATATTATCAGAAGTTGAGAGTGAGTGAGTTCAGGCCAAGAGCCACCATAACCACTTGGAGGTTTCACTGAGCTTTTCTGTAGGTTAAGCTGTACTTCCTAAATGCTGGCATAATCCCTGTTAACTGAGGTGAACAATGAAGCATGGTGTCTGGGAGAGAACCCTATACAGTACCCAAGGGCTGACATGTCTCCTAGTTCTACCTGTTCTGTCAGCCTAATAGTAGCTTCCAGCCTGTGTCTATGATAGCTAGACTTAACAGCCCACCTCTATAAATGAGTCATAAAAGTCTCTTCCTTGAGACCCTTGGGAAAGGCAAGCAGTCAGAGTCATCTTATTCTTTTCCCCACATCCTTGCCAGCTACTACAAACACCAGAGCCACTAATCCAACTCAGATTGCTTGGGTCATTGTCAGGGGCTGTATCCTACAAATGGATTTTTCATATCAAGTTTGCACACTTTTGTTTTTTATGATATCCTTTTGCGATAAAGTTGGTGCACTATTGTATTTTTATCTAACCATAGGTCTCAACCTCTTAAGAGACCAATGTGGAACACAGACCCTAACAATGTGTGACAAATGGTCAAAATGTGGGACAACCAATTTTCGCACTGCGTGAAATGTGCCATTACCATGGGAGTGGTAGAACATCTGTAAAATGGAGACAACTCCAGTGGAGTGAACTTCACCACTACCTAACCTTTTCACTAGTGATAACTTATAACCACATCTCTGGAAAGGTTCCTAATTCTAAGAAATATCCTCCATCACTACTTGGTAACTTAATCTAACAATAGAGACCTATGGCAGGCTACTATCTGTGAACAGAATTAGCAGGCACTAAAGTCAGTGTAAGTTACAGTAATGGGTGGAGGCAGGAGTTTTATGGTGCAGAAATTCTTAATAAAATTTAAAGACACTTAGCTATACAGTATGTATCCCTAACGGTCAGCAGCAGTAATGACAAACTACAATCCCATCTGTAAGGGAACCCAATCAAAGTAATAATGCAGTGTCGTTCAGGTAGGATACTGGAATATAAATTGTTGTGAGGGTCCTTTATTCATACCTAAACAGAAATATAGACCTGAAACAATTTAAACCCCCCTTGTCACAATATTTTCTGAAGGCTACATTTTTGAAAAGCTTAAACTAGGCCAATAACTAAGATGATTAGTTTTTTCTGCAGTTTTGAAATACAGATCATGTCCTGAGCACTGACAGGCTGTGTGCTTAGCTGGTAGATTGGACAGTAATGAGTTATGGGGGGG
Source organism: Protopterus annectens (assembly GCF_019279795.1). Taxonomy (NCBI): domain Eukaryota; kingdom Metazoa; phylum Chordata; order Ceratodontiformes; family Protopteridae; genus Protopterus; species Protopterus annectens. Next base: position 606,408,672 of record NC_056743.1, read on the forward strand.
TAGGAATAATTGTAGCTCATTTTTTAATCTCCCCAGTCTAGGGTATAGTCACTCCCTACCAATGTAGCTTGCCTGGTAGGGTACTCGATGCAACAACCATTAACATATACTCTAAGGTGACAAATTAGGAAGTCCACCTAGATAGCACCAGAACTGCACATTTATCGAGTTACTTCAAAAGAAGTATTCTAAACCTTCATTTGCTTTAGTTTAGCTTAGCTGTAACAAAAAATAGACTGCAGCAATGTCACTTCCTCCAAGTTGTTTTGTCTTAGAATAATTTATGGTACAAAGCAAGCTTCAAATGTAGCTGGGCACATCACACAAGGGAGTAAAAGAGTGAGAAAGGTTAGTTAAAAGACATTACAGTTAGGGAACATAAGACATTCAGATGTGTGAAAATAAAAATACACCTAAAGAAAGCAGGATATTCAGATACCTGAAAAATACACCTCAGGAAACAACAGACTCTAATACCAAGTCACGTATTTAAAAGAAAAGTGAAGAAAATGTTTGCAGGCAAAAGAAGCTACAAATCCAGATAAACAGATTCTCACAGCAAGAAGTCATCATAAGGTGCTATATAACAGAGTCAGCTGTCTTGGCTGTTTACTGAAACTGTTTACAGTAATAACATACTGCTTGTATAAGGATTATGAGTCTTCTGTGGGAGGGAGGAGGGAGTTATAACTGTTTCAGTCAACAGAAGCCAGAAGGCTTGCAGAAGTCATTGTATCCAAGCAGATATTCACAGTTGCTACATACATTTCCTATATTTGCATTTTTGCACAAGTGGGGTAGAGGGAAACCGTGAGGCATATCAAAAGGGCTCCAATACTGCAGTATGATGACTTTGTATGTGTGCAACAATGTTTTCTGAAACTAAAGTAAAGGTGTGCTTTAAATCTCTGATTATAGTGCTGAGCTTGTTTACTTAGGAAGGACAGCAGAGCTATGCATTGGTTTGTATACTGCAATGCCAATTGGCAGTCATTGCGGTACACAAACCAATCAGAATCCATATAGCAGAGCCACAGCTGTTCATTGCAGAACAGTGGGACAGTGGCTTCACTCATCGTTAAATGCGGAGCGTTCTGCATAATCCGGTGCACTTGGATGCTCTGTATCTGACTTGCCTGTACTATTGGGCATATGTTCATTAGTTTCCCTAGTTGAAATAGTTACAGGACTGACGTCACCAAACTTTTATCATTTGTGAAACAAGGTAATTTTCCTTGTAAAAATTTCTTAATTGTTCACAGCATAGGTTTTTCCTCTTTAAATAATGAGACTGTCACACAAGAAATGTTTCTAAAGGTTTGTTTAAAAGTTAGACACAGATGTGTGGGGAAGCACTGAACATCTTTGGGCTGTTACCATATTGTTCAGCTGCTGTTTTTAAATGGTCTTTGTCTAGGCAATATATCTGGTTACTAGCATTTGATAGGAAACATTCTACTGTTCTATGTATTGTGGGCATACAGAATAACATTCCAGTGTGTCATGCACTGACATTAAATTACTTGAACTGATAGCTGCTGTAAGAGGAATGTTATAAATATATTGTCAACCTATGATATCAGTAAACATGAAAATATTGTAGAATGCAGATAGGGATTCTATGATGGAAAATTTTGAATAGCTGACTATGACATTTAGCAGTTCTCTGTATACTGTCTAGAGTATGCAGGCCCATGAAAGGTAATGGCAATGTTAGTCTAAGCGTCTTTGGAAGTTCTAGCGTCTCAATGGGAACAGCTGTAAGTTATTGATTTAATCATCAGATATCTTTCTAAGATGTAATCCATACGAACACTGATTTTAGAAAATACATGTTTCCGTAAGTGGTAGCTTGGTTTCCACAATACAGTCAAAAGCTTCATCGTTTATTCAGTACTTACAATATCAAATTCTTCAGATATGATCAAACTAGTAAATATTTTAACCTTTCAAGCACTTATTTTTCTTACATTTTATTATATGTCATCCCTTTTTCTGCAGCAGGGTTGTTAACATTATTTTGTGGAATATGACAATGGTATGCTATTCCCTCATCTTTAAGACAGAAAGCAACATTATTTTATCAGTCTCTGTCATACTTCAAAGAGCTCTTGGTACCATACTCAAGAATTTCAGTGTGATTACCAAAAATGCTGCTTTGCCTTTTAGCATTTCCTGCAAAATGTGCAGGGTGCCTGGAGATATTGTATGTCGTCTCCTCCTTTTCTTTACGGCAGCAGGAACTGATATGACCAGATTATTAAGGATCTTCTCAGTCCTAAGTGTAGGTTTTGACTTGAGGCTGTTGAATATAGGTTCCATATAAATCCTTTGCCAGCAATGCACATGTGTAAATATTCACACACCCCGACAATTGCTAGTTCTTTTTCAGTCTGCCTACATATTTTCAGTGGATCAGATCCAGGATTCTGATTATATAGGCTATAACTTTTTGATCATCTTGCGTTTGGCTCAGAACTGGCACAGCCCTATTTATACCCCTACTTCTAACAATGCTGGATAATTGTTTAATCAAAGCATGACATTACTATATGTGATCTTAACCCGTTTGACACTTCCAGTGCTTTTTGATGCATTTCAGATCAAAATGGCACACTTTTTCAAGAAGCTCTCTTACTGGGTTGTCACACTGCTAATGTATTTGGTTGCTAAGAACTGTAAATGGTCATGCCTAAATACTTGAGTGTTTAACATTTGTTATATTGTGGCATCCATTCTTTCACTTATTTAGAAACTTTGGAGATGACACTATATGAAATAATGCATAAAATTGAATATATTTAATGTTAGTCCATTCTTTAACCTGCTCAGCACTTTTATGGTTCAACATATTCCATGTCTTTCACACAGTGTGTTATCACAAAATTATTTCCATTTTGATTCTTTGTACTATTTCCAACATGTACTAAAGGATTTCAGCAGTACAGCGGTCAGTGAACAGTTGTCTGTTATACTTAAGTAATTAATAATACTTTTGCTTTCTGAATGCAGCTCATCTTAGATATACTAATATCTTAGATTTAATGTGCTGAGTATTTTTGCACCATTAAGTTCACTGAGTATTTCAGTCAGCAAAGATGTTGCATACTCCTATTTCTTTTTAAAGCTGTGTTTGTAACTTGTATACAGAGAGAGTTTAGCATTTCTTAAATGCTGGGCCTTTGTGGTATTCTGGAAGGAGAAATCCGTGCTTTATGGCCATACACTCTGAATGCTGACAATTCTTTGTTGTATTTAACTTTTTCCCCATAAGTGAAATAATGTCCTCCTGTGAGATGGCACCACAGGGTAATTTTGTGGTTCAGATGTTTTACCTGGTAGATATTTAACTTGCCAGTTTTCTTCAAATAAACTGCTGTACTTTTATAGAAATGTGTCTTATCTGTGTTCACTGTGCATTTTTGCTTTGATTATTGAAATCATTAAATACCCTATATTGTTTTCCCATGGGGCAACTCCAGAAGTTATTTTGCATGTCCTGAAAAACAATGAAAGGAGAAGAAACCTCTTTGCTATTTATTTAAACATCTTATGAGGAGTGGTTATACTCACTGGTATGCAAAGTTTTGTATTTTGCCTGGTCTACAAGTATCATCTCAGCTCATTATGATTATCCCCAGACAGCATATTCACTGATGCTAATGTGTTTATCACCTGAACTCTAATTTTAGCATTTTTTAACATTTATTTCTAAATTATTCACACTTTTATTGTTTACGTTACACATCCGTGAATTTCATGCTATTACTCTATTTGGATAATGTTTCTATTTGTTATCTTCACATATTCTGTCATTATGTTTATAACTGTCTTTCAAGATTCCATTCATTGTAGAGCTACATTTGTCAGTTTTGAATACTGCCGCAAAATGATGTGACTTTTCTATATCTTATACATACTTTAACAATGACTGGACAGTAATGTCTAAGTGAGTACTGACTACCACAATGTTTGAACTGTGATTTGTAATTCTCACTAGCTTCAGATGTACTTAAATATTTTCTTTTGCTTCATTATTTTTATTCTGTTATGTTTACTGTCTTTTATTTTCCTTATTTTATTCTGCCTATATTACTACACACACACATATAAGAATCTTACAAAGTGTAACCATTTATTTAGTGGCATTTATGCATCAGTTAGTGCTTTTTTCCCCTATTCTGCCCAACATGTAAGATAATATCTATAGTTGCATTCATCAGTATTTGAAACTCGCAATTTATTGTTACAGCCCTTGATGTGGTGTACTGTACTTATATGAAATTTTATTCTTGTATAGTACTAAATAATTTGCATATTTCAAGTAGACATTCTTGGACTCTGAATACGACAAGGTTCTACTCAGGATTTTCTATTGCAAACTGTTGCTGTTATAGCTTCGTTAATGTACACACATTTTTTTCCTACACATGAAAAATTACAGCTTCAAGTATGTTGCTTATTGAAAAATGTAGAACAGTAAAATGTGTATGTAATAGTTACCAACTTCTTGTGTTGTATATTATTTTGGCACCATATGTTTCACAGATAAGCATGCCTCACACTTTTATTGACATCTTTCCAATTATATGTTTTAATTTTATACTGCGAATGTTGTGTAAAACTTTTCTTTTTGGGGGGCAACCCTTCTTTTGTGGCAGTCTTTTTTATAAAATAAAATGTCTCAACTATTTCCAATTCATACATTTTTAATTTCATTTTTATATTTGTAGTACTAAGTCTTTGATTTGTTTTCTTGTGCATCATGAAAAATAAGCTTTTGAAAATGTTTTTTTTTCCCATCAATGATGCTGTTATACCCATGAAGTTTAATTAAAATTAATATTTTTACCTGTCAGAGAGGAAGGTCAGATTAAAATTCCAACGACATAATAGTAAAGCGCTCAGTGTATACTATAACGATCATGACACACAAGAGGCAGCCTTGTTTGCTCATTGAATAATATGTGGGAAAATACATCCTCTTTTTAAAGGCTACAGCTGTCTTTACTTGATGAACCATGAATCACAATAGTTTACCCTATGAAGTCCAAGAAAGAGGGGATAGATTTCTAGTCAAGAACATGCATTATTTATTAGGTTTACATCTCGGTCCTATTTCTTGCTGTGTTCTTACAGCCAATTAACATTTCACATCAGTGCTTCCTACCAATAAGCATTCACAATGTAGGTCATACATCAAAATAATATCCAGAAGCTATTTTGACTCATTGTTTATTGGGCGTACCTATAGTTGATTTGTCATGAGACTCCAGTTTAGGAAAGCCACCATAACACAGCCAGACCACAGGGTCACTTTTCTAAGTATAGCACAATTAATTTATTTATTTACTTTATTTTTTAGGGATTTGTTAGAAAGATAACTATAAGATAAAAGGATGTTTTGTAACCTTATTTGAGTATCCAGAAGTTGATGAAGGATGATATATTCAGTGACCAAAACATTATTCATGGCTTTAAGCAGCAAACTTAACCAGAGTGATTAGTGTGAAGGCGTAAGTGGAGATGAAGCATGGAGCATACTGTAATGGCTTTCCTTGAGAAGTTAGCAAACATGGCAGATGTCATAAGACAACGACAAAGTAGTAGAGCACTGACAGACGTTCAGAGGTAGAGCATACATTAAGAAGTTGTTAGGAAATATAGTGCCTGGACCAGGTGAGCTGCCTGGGGCAATTCATAGATTGTTGTTCATGATGGCGGAAACTGACCATACAGATTTTTTCTCTCTGTGAGAGAGGAAGATAAGCTGTGTGCAGGAGTGGAAAAATAAATGGTAACTTTGTTACTGAAGCTTATTGAGGGGATCCCACCATGCAGCTTTTTTGACCCAAATTACTGATACAATGGGATACTAAATTGTAGACAAAAAGTATTTGATATATCAGGCTCTGTTTGGGGAAATAGTTTATGAAGAGCAGATGTAATTCAGAAAAAAATGTTTAGGTAATTTATGGGATGTTTTAGGAAGTAGAACTGGGCCGAAACAGAATTGAAGTAGCCGCGTGGATAATGTAGTGCTTTCGATACAATGGAATGGCATGATGGAAATTTTGGCGGGGCAGATTTTTGGGAAAGGCTTTGTTTGTTGCAGTACAGTATAGTGTTTTGCTGGAAGCTGAGCATAAGGTACATGACTATTCAGTTATTCACAGAAGTGTTTAATGTGTATAGTCACATGAGACACTGTTGCCTTGTTGTCTTTCTTTTACTTCTTAGCTTTGAACTTGCTGGTAAAAAAAGATATAGGAGGGATAATGTGATGGGATAAAAGCAGTATGTTTGGAAATTAATTAATGGCATATGCTGACAATTTCCTGATTCTGCTGACAAATCGAGGTAGGCATATGTGATGCTTGATGGAATTTCTTCTGGACATTTGGTGAATTGCCCGGAAGCGCAGATGAATCTAAACAGACTCTTAAGTTACTAGTTAGTGGCTAGGGCTTTAATGAGATTGTTACAAAAAGTATTAAACAGTTGATGACATTTATATTCTAACAACTAGCATTTGTTTTTATAACTTCGTAGGTAAGTACTAGGCTAGCTGCCCTTGCAGGCCATTTCAAGCTTAGACAAGTTAGCTTTTTGTGCTCAAAATAACCTATCCCATTTTGTTATAGACTGGCGTTACCAATCCCATGATTGATAACTATATATTACTTTTAATGAGAATAACTGGAATCATATCATAGATAATTTGAGGGAACCCATGCATAGGACAAAGGAACTGCCTCTGTCCATTAATAGCACAGGGGAAGTCCTAGGGTAAATGTTCTTTTTCCCATCCATAGATGTAAAAGATGAACTCTGTTTTATTTGGATGGGGAGTCTGTTCCATAGCCGTGGTATTTTCTGAGAAATATCTGGCCCTCCAAACTGCTCTGTTGGTGTTGCAGAAGAGGTGTAGATCCCTGGACCAAATATTTCTAATGCTATTTGACTTTCTGATGTACTGTAAATCAGTAATGCCAGACACAAGTCACCCTTTAGTAGTCTATACGATACAGAGTATAGACCAGGCTTTGAGTTGGTCCATGTTAAGGCCTTGAATCCTTTTAGTAACGTATCTGTGCGCCTTCCAGTTGTTGCATGCATCTCAACAGATGCATGCCAAAGACAGCATTATATTCAATGATTGATCTAATGAGGGTTAAGTAAAAGGGGACAATGACATCCCTAGATCTAGATGTTTAAGTTGTGCAATTTAAAAGGACTTTCTTACAACAATAGACACATTTTGGTCAAAATTTAGGTCATTGTCCACAAAAGGTTCACAAATCCCAAACAACTGGATCAACTCTTAAAGGCGTATTGTCAATGTGGTAGTTCCCTGGGGTAGATGACTTCCCAAAGGATTCAGTAATGCATTTTTTTGGTATTTAGTTTCAGACCATGATTTTGACACCAATTATTTATTTGAGACAAACCTTCCTGCAGGATGGTTGTCATTTGGGGATTCAGTGACCACTCCTTGCTTGCAGTTCTCTGTAAACTTAGTCAGTCACAACCCTTTGGTATTGACTTTTACTTCACAAAAGTAAATGCCGAATAGGAAAGGTTCCAGCACAAAACCCTGGGGAGACTCCACTGATGACTGGTCGCTTTTGTGGAAGTAACTTCCCCTGTTTTGATTATCTCTGTCCTATTCCTGGGCCAGTAAGCAGTCCATTGGGAGACAGAGGTTTATTCCCAGTTTCTTTAGCTTTTCTACTGTGTGTGAGTGGGGAATTGTGTCAAAAGGTTTGGCTAGGTAGATTTATGTGGTGTGTTCCATTTTGCATTCATTCATTGCTTTGGTGACATTTAAAAAAAAAGATCCACTAGGTTGAGTAAGCATGGCCTTCATTTATGAATCCAAACTGAGATGGGTCTAGTGTTTAAGGTTCCCTATGTCCTGATTGATTAATTCTGTGTTAAGTGTTTTCATGGCTTTGCATATGAGGCTGGTGAGACTTAAAAGTCTGTAATTGCCCGGATCTGTGGAAGGCCTTCCCTTATGGAGGAGAATGACTGTTATCCATTTGCTTGGTACAAAATCTATATGGATGCTGAGACTGAACAGTGCTGTTAGGAATGTGACTAAATTGTGCTTCGTGCTATTTAAGATGCATCCAGGGATATTGTCAGGGCCCATTGATACAGTATTTTTAGCTTATGATAGTACGTTTAAGACTTGGTCTTGTGCTACCTAGAGGTGAGCCAGTTTCAGGAATATCATGAGGGATAGATGGATGGGAGAGGGGTGAAGTTAGAGCTAAATTTATCAGCCAATAAGTTAGCTGTATCTTCAGTCTCAGTTATAGGTAACATCATTCACAATCAGCTCATTGCATTGTGCTTTTGAGATTATGAACATAACTAAAAAATGCTTTGTGATTCTTTGGCTTGGGTAGCTATTTTAGCCTCAAACTAGGCTTTGGTAGATTTGTATTAAGCTCCTAAGTTTGTTTATTTCAGTGATAAGAGCGCTGACATTCTGGAAATTACTCTACTTACATTTTGACAAAATTATTTTCTTTTTGTTATAAAACTTGTTGATTTTATCGTTACATCATATGGGTTTGCCCTGCACTTTTTCCTGTAGGGTAGAAGTGCATCTGTACGACTCTTCACATGTTGGTATAGTGTGGTGGTGTAGAGTTCTATGTATTTAGTTGGCTTAAATGGGTTTGGTGGAGATTTGAAGCTTGCCAATGTATCCCTTAGTAGTAGGTAGCTTGTATAAAAGAAATTTTTACTGGTACCTTGGGTGGAAAGGGATCTCAGGTTTGTTTTATTTTGAAGGAGACATGGTCAGACCCAACAAGGGATGAAGATATGCAAGGGATGATATAAGATGCTACCGTATCAGTAAGGGTAAGGTCCAAGATGTTATTTTCTTAGTGTACTTTGATTAATTGTTCCAGGGCATTTATACTGATAAAGTCAAGTAATCTCTGTGCTTGTGCACTAGTGATGGTGTAGGTTCCCGTTCTATCGCTGGATCACATAGGAAAATGGCACTGGGGTTAATACTAAATGATTCGAATTTCTGTATATAGGCAATTGTGTCCCTCTTTTTCCATAGAGGGAGTTCTAGAGGCAACTAGTATATAATATGGGACTTTTATGATGGTCATTTTGACATGAAGAAGCTCTAGTGTCTTCCTGCTTTAACATCCTTGAGGGTAATCTCTTCTAAATAAATACTGATTCATTTCCACCTTTTCCCCCCTCCTGCGCAGTACCTGGTTTAAATGTGTGGAAGACATTGTATCCCTGTGTAGCGAGATTGTTCTCCACTATTTTAAACCATGTCTCAGTCACTACATCCATCAATGCCTTCCAGGGTGAGAAGGGCTTGTAGGGAGTTGAGTTTCTTGTTCAGGCTTACAGCATTGATCAGTAGTACCTGCATATTTTCCTTTGTTTGTTTCATTATATTGGTAAGTATATTAGTCTGGCATTGCCTAAAAATAGCATTTGGGGTGGGCAATGTCTTTGCCAGTAATCAGAATCCTAGTGGGGACAGATGCAGGACATCCCTGTCAAAGAAATATGGTTTGTCAATCATATCCTCTCAGGCTGTTGGACCCACTTTGAATGACACCAAAAACTAAGCTAATTATTGAAGTCAATATTTTTTTGCTGATTTCATGGCATAATCATTGGAGAAGGCAATATGGTGTGTTCAATGTGAGGCTCATATCTGCCTAGGGGGCACAGTGCCCCCCTCTATATAATTCAGAGAGGTACCCCTCAAGTCATTGACAATGGCATTAATTATGATAGAGTCATGCTGGCACTTGTTCAAGAACTTGAATGCATGTGTTATCTGATGGATCCTAGTACCAGACAAGCAACTAACCATTACTCTTCCCTTACTCAGCCTGGTAAGAGGCACGTCTGTATGTCTAGCAATGGTGTCACCTATAACAAGAATGTTTATTTGGGTTAATGGCTGCCTTCTGGGGTCAGCATTTGTGACTTCAGGTTCCTCTGTGATATGAGAGGAAGTAGGCTTAATATAGTGAGTGTGCTTTGCGACTATGTTGTAGTTTAGGCAAGTTAATGTTTAAACCCGCATCATATGATGGATTATGTGCATTGTGAAGGTCCTGGAGAGGTGTGATGTGTAGTGTGTTGCTGACCGTTTTGGTGTCTACATTTACTGTGCGTGAGATTTTTGTCTCCAAGGATATTCTATATGTGCATCTTTCTCACACACTGTGTTATGCTGTTTAAGTAATAGATTGTTAGACAGCATGAGACTCTTCTTACACTGCCTCAATATATACCCATCTCAATCAGGCTGGCTAAAGAAGTTGTGGGGAAGTGCCGGTCCATAATACCGACAGGAATGACTCGTATGTATGGACACTGCCATGAAGCAATAACCAGCTCAAAATGCTTATTTTATAACTTTATTTTCTCTCTTTTTCATTGCTGTTCACACTGCAAGTTGTACTTATTCTCTTTTTCCATTTTGTGTGTAAATTTCATGCTATTATTTTAGCATGGATTAGCCAGTTTGTAGAGATACAAATAGTGCATTTTGTTCCCACTGCCGTCTGACATGCAGGATAGATGTGGTGACACAGACACACCCCATCCCTGGAATTGAGAGAGAGGCTCATGCTTGCAGTGGGTGCCTGGAGCAGATAGTTCAATGACTGTGCCGGTGATCAAAAACAATTCAGTGACAGTTATGGCCACAGTTAAAATAGACCTCATTATCAGCTCATTAACATGCATCTGAATCGCACTGTGGTTATTGCGCTCTATCTAACACAACTGCTGTCAAATCTGACAGCAGTACATTTCTCCCTAGTGGCTCATACATTGTTTTGTCAAAGGAACACATTTCTGCATTCACTTACACACATTGAGATAGCCTCAAGCACATGCAAGCACACACTCTCAGATACTCCCTCATGCACACATCCATCCATTAACCTATAACCCTCCCCTCACATTCAGTCACAGTTAAGTAAACACTTACCAACATGCATGCTCACTTTCTCTCTCTCTCTTTCAAACAGACAGACACACACACACACACACACACACACACACACACACACACACACACACACACACACACACACACACACACACATCCAAGATTCTTGATTACTTACCCAACTCCCATGTGCTACCACCCAGGCAGGCACATACTCTCACTCAGACACATCCATACACACTCATCCAGTTCCATTCTTACCCCCCCAACACACGCACACAAACACTGACACTATCCACCCCATGTCTTCACTGAACTTGCCTGCAAGTGAGTCCATGGGGGTAAATGGGTGACCACTGTCTTTTGACAGTTTCATTTTTTTCTTCCAATAGTGAAATTTTACACTTTCAAGTGATTCTTTGAATACTTATGCAGCATATTTCAGGAGCTGCTGGCATTTTTGGTGGGGAGAACACTTAATTAGCATTAACCACTCTCCCATATGGCTGCATTAACATGCAGCTCTGTTCATGAGCCTACCTCTCTGCTGAAGCACCTGCTAATGGGAAACTTTAGCGATAAAGTAGTCTAAGAATTGTGGAAGGGTGTAACATGAAGGGAGGAAAGATTAAGTTCCCCCCTCATGGTAAGCCGTTCTAAATTCCAGATAATGTCCTATACTATGCAGTATATTTAAATCTTTTTTATGCAAATTGTTACTTTCCATGGCATTTGTGTGTATCCATGCCATTGTGACAAAGTACTTAACACCGATGCAATATTGTTATAATTGCTGTACACAATCATTTAATTATTCCATGCTATTATTACAAACTAGTAACTTAACATTGTGATGTTATTTATTAGTGGTGGTATATATGAGTAAGTTTTTTCTAGAAATATGCTATTTTATCTGCCTTCAATGAAACGGTGGTTGAATATTTATGTCTGGGTATGTTTGAATCAATTCTGCCTTTTGTGATTGTTTTTCAACCTCCAGTGAGATTTCAGTTTTTCACCTTGCATTGATGGCACAGTGCTTTGTATGATTCAATTTTTCTGACTGCACTGACCTTTACTTTTTTGGCCTGCAATGGAATAGTAACCACATTTTTTTTTCTGTTTGTTTCATTAGGGATTGTATGCTTCTATATCTCTTCATTGGTCATTCCTTGTTTGTCTACATCATTGGAATTAAGTGGCGGCAGCATGGTTTGGGTCCTTCTGCCTCCTGTGATAGATTGTGTTTTTTTTTTTTTGGGGGGGGGGGTGTAGCATTAAAGGTATGTGTGCAAATATTTAATATTTTCTCCTCTTACAAACATCTCCAGTGAGCTGTAGAAAACTTACAACTGTAAGCTGTGACTGATCTTGAGAACCAGCAGCTTCATGAGAAGTGGACTGATGAGTACTTTCTTTCCTTCAGTAGAAGTGCAACATGCTTGATATGTGAGGGGAATGTTTCTATCAGAAAGGAATACAGTCTTAAGTGGCATAACTGGCCAAGCACTTTGATATTCCTGCATTTTGGAACAGTACTTGTATGTTTTGGAGAATTATTTATGGAGACTCTGTTGAAAGATGCTGAGTGAATAAAGAATTAAAAAAAAATAAATGGCTCTAATATAGGGGATATGAAATGGGATGAAGGAATGACCAGAGACTTGGAGACAAAATTAAGAAAAGCTTCAAAATGGAAACCCCCAGGACCAGGTGAAATACTTGACCTCTGGCTAAAGGTATTAACATCTTTACAATAAGATTTGACCTGAGTAAGAATTACTTACAATCACATCCCAAACAACCTGGTTAACAACAGAGAAAAAATATTTCTCATTAAGCATGGACTTGCAAGTCAACCTAAGTCATACACACTGATAACTTGCCTTCTAACAATATATAAATTATATATTGGAATTGATTCAGAGTTTCTAGCCATTAAAAATAATCAGTCATGGCAACAGAACAAAAGAGTAATAGTCGTATGGAACAAAAGATCATCTATCATTGTAGTCATAACAGAGATGTAAAAAGCAGAAAAATCTTTGTTATGGCACTGACGGATTGCAAAAAAAAAACATGCAACAATATCCCACATTTATGGATAATGGCATGCTTACAGATGTACAAGATATACCCCGCACTGATCAACTACATTACAGTGACAAATCACTATGCAGCTGTGCCATGACAAAGGGCAATCGTATTATCTCACGGATGAAAATTCAAAGGGGGATACTGCAGGATAATTATTTGTCACTTCTGCCGTTTTGTTTTGCCTTTAACTTTGTAAGTTGTTCACTTAGTACATTTGGCTATGGTTAAAGTATATCTTGCCAAAACCCAAACTTGTTTAAAGAACATCTCATCTTTTTGTGGATGGTTCAGAGCTGTGCATTTCATCAGATAAGAATCTAACAGGACGAATACAAGTGGTTAAAAGTTTTTCAGATTTAAAAATGACCGTCTTTTTTTGGTTGTCATTCTCTTTCATTCCAAATAGATGTCACCAGTCTTAGATTTGGTTTAAATAACACATCAGTACTCAACAGTTAACTCAGGGAATTGGGCCCTATCTGCCATATATAAGTAATTGTATACATGCTACCAGGCAAATATTTAAAATCTCCGTGATTTTGTTGGTGTTCTAGAGGTGACAAGTATTTCTATTCAAATTTCTCTCCTGCTTTCCCTGCCATTTTGGTATTTTCTTTTCTACCAGGCCAACCCTGTCCTTTGCTAGTGCTTTGTGTAGTCTGCTCAATACTGTCATATTACTTGCCTCCTTTTCTAGCAGAATTTTAATTATCTGACTTACTGATCTATATTTTTATCTCACTGTCATTCTCCCCACAATACCATACATGCTTTTATACTTCAGTAATTCTCTTCCTTCCAGTTTCTATGTATTTATGTACTCTGCCCAGTTCATTCTTTTTCCTTGTCTCTTCAGTTTCCCCCATAAATCATTTTTTCCTCTCTCTTGCCCACCACTTTTCTAACATTGATGTGTGTAAACCTAGTTGCTGTGTTGCCGATTCAAATGTCAGTAGTTCAGAATGCCACACCTGTCTACAATACATCTGTTAATAGCTGAGATATTGCACTAAGGAGTGACTAACTCTCTTCCATGTTTTCAGTCATTGCCTATACATTTAGTCCATATATCCTTACATTATCTCCTACCTGCATTAGTGCCATGTTTCCATATGGATTCCTATTTTTCATTTTGAAGGTAATATCCAAATCTATCTTGGGCTGCTCTGTGATATTCCTGGAGATGTGGAACTGCTAGTCCTCATCTACTGCAAGTTTTTTTCTCGTCCCATATATATTTAATTATTTCCTTTCACATCTGATCCTATTATCTCCTCCTTGGGTCATAGATAAAGACCTGGGTGGCATCTCTATTAGGGGGACAATAAACACTTTGATAGCTTGTATAATCTGGTCATTATCTGACCTGAGAATTCTCCATTTCTTTTAACATATTAATTACCTTAACATCTTCCCATGTCTCTTGCGCCAAGTTGTATGTTTTATGTGCTAACCAGCCTCTCATATATGTAATAATATTGTGTCCCCATAAGTAAGGTTATTCCTGCACCAGATTATAAGAGGGGGCATAGATGACACAAATGGCCTTCATTTTCTTCTTTGCTTACTTTACCAGGATTAATGTATATCAACTCAATAATTCAAATATCCACAATATATCACTTTCCAGTCTTTTTATGTAGAATATAAGGTCCTTCGCAAATAATGCCACGTTTTTCCTTCTCACTCCATTACTAGCCCCCTATGTCAGACCACTATGTTTCTGTACTAAAGGCTCAAGGTATATATTGAATAGGAGGGGAGCGAATTGGCACCCCCCTCTAGTTCTTTATTCAGTATTGAGCTCTCTTTAATATTCCCTTCCTTTTTTTCTTGAGTCATTGCTAGTTTGTACTGTTCTGCTCCTTCTCCTTATCTTTTTGTCTCACTTAATGCACAGCCTCATTCATAATGTTTTCTCTGCATTTTTCCAACCAGAAAGTACTTTTCTTTACTTGTATCAGTTATGTTACTGTAGGGCACCTTACACAGTTTCCCTGTTGCCTGATTTGTTTTGACTTTTTGAGCCTGCTATTTTAATTGCTTGCCTTTTGGTCATGTATTTTGACTCTATCTCATCCTGCATACTTTCTTCCTTTTTATTTCTGGTTTCCTTATTTTTCCCAATGATAGTTCTCTAATAACTTCCAGTCCTTCATCAATATTGTAGGTCTCCAGTTCTGGTGTTACCCCATTTTGCTGTACTATTTATTTCCAGGGTTAACGTTGTATCTCGGACCAACAAACATTTTATCATTTGGTTAAACCTGCTTGTGTACTTTGAAGTATGCTTTTACTTATTATTCCTACCCTCCCCCAAGCAATAGGTTAATTGAATTAGGTACTGGCCAATCAGATTTAATTCCATCATGTCTCCTTACTTGTCTCCTCATCCTTTTCTTGTATGTTGCCACTTGAAGTCCCTTGAAGTTCCCTTTACTTAAGTTGCTGTTTTGTTTTTCTCTTCTCTGGCCAGGCCAAATTAAGTGCCCTGTTTATTTTTGAGCACATTGGAGTCACAAAACTCCATTCTCCCCTAGTGATATCACGTATGCTTAGGTGACCTAGGTGACATAAACAATATGCACACACACACATATATATATATATATATATATATATATATATATATATATATATATATATATATACATATATATATTTTCTTTTATTTTTTCCTCTACTGTTTCTATCTCTCTGAGGCAAAGTATGCCTGTCCTGACTTTTTGCTGGACCCCCAGATCATTGGAATGTGTGGAAAGCACTACATTAATTTCTTCAAGCTTTTTGTTAATTTTCTTAATATATTCAGGAAGAGTCACTCACTTTGAGAACTTCAGTTCACCTTTGTTTATTTTTTTCCTTGCCATTCAGGTGTTTTTGTCAGGTGTCCTACAATCCTATAGGCGATGTATATCCCACTTTTTCTTCAAGTTATTCTTCCTTTATGGCTGTTTCATCACTATTTAAGCATTTTATTCTGGTTTTTATTTGTTTGCAAAACTGATGTGTTTTTTGGGGTTCATTCCCATCAAGGTATGTAAACAATTTGAGCATTTGTAGAAATTAAACCCAGAGAATCTGTATTTCTGTTTATTACAAACATAACTGTGAGCTGTAATTTTAAGTTTATTTTTCTACTCATTACTTATGTGGACATTGGATTGATGAAATCTACCTCATGTGTTCCTGATGCATTTGAATTTAAGACCGTTGTTCTCATCGATGTCTGTTTCTGTAATGTACTTGTGTGGATCAAGATAATTTTTTTACACCTTTTAATGCTCTGTTTTATGAACCATCAAACCTCATTTATTCCCTAGTGTTGGGAGTTCCCCCAGGTGATGGTGAGAACAGTCCAAGTGGGCCAATAACCATCCATCAGGGAGTTGATTTTAATGGAAAGCCAGCTATGAGAAGTTTTGTGTATAGGTCCTAAACCCGCCCCTTTGTGGGAAAAACTGTTTATACCCATAACAGCATAGGAACTCTGAATTTCCTCCCATAAATGCACACATTCATGCATTTGCTAATGAGGGTTACCACCACATGATGATTTATTCATCTGTAAGCCTGCCATCAGGATGTAGGCATCCTCCTCCAAAGGATTGTGATGGGATGCATCCCTGCCCTGCTGGTCCTCACCCTGGGAGCACCCTGCCAGTCCTCGCCCTGGGAGCGCCCTGCCAATCCTCGCCCTGGGAGCACCCCACCGGTCCTTGCCCTGGGACTGCCCTGCCAGACCTCGCCCTGGGACTGCCCTGCTGGTCCTCACCCTGGGACTGCCCTGCCGGTCCTCTCTTGGTTGCACCATCAAGAACCAGAACCACAAAATGAACTTGGATGACCTGGGTTGTGTCCAGTGTTGCATCTCTCAGCACCCCCAGGGATGGCTTTGAATGCATCAGAATAGCATGAGAATAACAGCATTTCATATTCTTTAGCATTAGTTTTAGGGCTCAGTTCAAGTGTGTCATTAACAGTAAAGGCAGAAGTGTTATTTGTAATGGAGAAGCTGTTCTGAATGTGCTCATTAATTTATTTGTGGTAATGTTGGTGCTTGATATGTCTTTTGTTTTACTAGTGCATGGAACAGATTTTATAATAAGGTTTATCAGTAATATAATTTCATATTTATAAATTTACTTAACATTCAAGCAGTGTGTACAAATCTAATGAGCATTTAATGGACAGGCATTACTCTATATTATCTAATAATTTATGGAGATGAGATAAATATAGTCAATATTTTGAAAACTACGCATTAGTTTGCTTAACATAGGCTGTCCACTTCTCAAAGTGTCTTGTAACTTGCAGTTTATATTATGTTCTTGATCATAGTTTATCCTAGTAATATTTTCAAAATGTATCTCAAATTGTTTTGTTTCATCTGTTGTGGAGATTTTTCTCACTTTGTATATAATTTACTTATCGGCTATTGTAAAATGTGATCTGAAGTTGTTTTTATTTGATCTCCAACCTGAGGGACTCTGGCCTGGCACAGATCTGAAACAGATGCATACTCCAGCATTGGATCCAAAGTCCAAGATACTCCCCTACCCATAATCCCTCACTCTCCCTCCTTACCCCCAGATCTCATTTGTTGCTCATTTTAAGCAGCAGTGATTTTCTATTGTTCCAAGCTCCGGGTGTTGTAAGTGCTCCTTTTTGGGTTCCTTGTTCTATGTTTTCTCTCTTTGACCTAGCCTTCATCTTTTCTAACCCCTACCCTTTCTTTTTCACGTTTGGCTTCGTTAAAAAAACAAAAAAAAAAAAACTTTTCCCTCTTTACTTTTTCTATTCTTTCTCCTGTTTTGTGTGTAAGGTTGTCTTCCTGGCCGTGGCTGAGACCCCTAAGCCAGGCTTTAGCAAGTGCACAGAGTGTGGTCATAAGTTTCCTCCATCTGATGCCCACACTCTGTCCATTGTCTGCTTGGGTGTTTCCCATTTAGATACCACCTGTTTGATCTGCATGGGCTTCAACTTTGATCAACAGGAGGAACAAACTTTTTATGAAGGGCATTCTCCCCCTCCTGCAGAGGCCTCTTCTTTCTCTTTTACCCTGGCTTCTGGGACTCTACCTCTGGCTAAGAAGTCTGGGGATGTAGACAAGGCCCACTCTAAAGAGAGGTCTAAATAGCAAGCAGTCTCCTAACTGCTCTCCCTCTGGCGAACCACCAGCTGAGTCCCACCCAGATGCGAGCTGGAGTTCCCCTTGGCTGTGGTCTCCTCGCTTTTCCCTGGAGCTGGAGACCTCTTGGGCTCTGTCTCTTGTCTCTTCTTCTCCTTGACACCATTCCAGGCCCGAGTTGGGAGCCTCTTTGGTCTGGTCCTCTCTGAGTCTGTCCAAAGCCAAGGTGGATTGGATGATGCTGATTCCTTCTGTCCCAGATTCATCTGGGAGTTTTGCCTGCTCCATCCCACTCTGGGACTGGGAGCATGCAGTCCACCTTTCTCCCTATCGCTCCTTCTCCGATCCAGTCCCCATTTTCTGAGTCCTTAGGTCTGATGTTCCCAGGTGTCAAGGGGTCGGCACCGAAGGTCCCTTGTACCTCAACTCCAATCATTGCCTTGAGTCATTCGGCTCAGACGTTTTCTGAGACATAGCCTCTATGCTGGATCCAAGGGGATGGCATTGACTTTGAGCCTTTTGGGGTCATTCATTCCCCTCAGAGCCTCAGCACTGGGAGGCTAGGCTCTGGCTTCCCCCTCAGCACAGATCGGCCACTGCTCCAGCCATCCCACCTTGGGGATCCGCTCCCCTTCAGTGTCGAAAGTGGTGGAGAGGGTTCTATCTGCTGTCTCAAGAGCCTTGACACTCTCTTCCTCTGATTCCTTCCTGACTCCCTCTCACTGTGAGCTGGAGTCTGCCATCCTGCCCCCCTCAGTAACAGCCTGTCACCAGTTTGACACTGGAGGTTCCCATCTGGGAACTCCCTGTGGCTTCTGAGTCCTCCCCGGACTTTCCCTCGAGTTGCCCCCTCAGAAGCGTATTTGTAAGAGGAGGCACTTAGACTCCCTGTCAGAGTCTCTCAAAGATGATATCAACTTGAGGGAAGGGGAGGGTTCCCCTCAGTCACCCCTGGAGGATGTCTCATTTGGAGATGACATGGAGATCCTTCATCAATGTGGTGGGTGGTCTACCTATAAGACCAACCTGGATGAGTTGGTATTTCTGGAGGCATTTGGCACAAAACCTTCCACCTCCTGTGTGTCCCCCCTGTGGGTTTCCTTAGTGGATCTCATCTCCACATGTAAGGAAACAGACATGTTTGAGCCCATCTCCAGATACCCGGCCAAAGTGCTTAACTTCCCATCTGACAAGCCCCACTGGTCCAAGGGATCCCCAGTCAATACCATGGTGGTTGCGGTGGGCACCAAGAAGGAGCTGGCTCAGGAGGGCTCCTTGGTCCACCCTCCAGACAGGGAGTTTCTGGCAATGGATTTTTTGAGAAGCAGACCTACACGTCAGCCACCTTTGTCTTACGTGTGCTGAATTATTTGGCACATGTAATCAGACTGCAGAGGGACCTGGTCAGGGAGGTTGCCAAGTCTGCCCCAGGGTCCATGTTGGCAAAAGAAAAGGTTGTTTCCTCCTGCATGGCCACCCTCACTTCCATTTTGAATACGTCCATGAGGCTTCTCTCACATGCTACCGAGGGTGCCTTTAGGGCTGCAGGAACAGGTGTGGCCATCAGGCAGTATGCCTGGCACTGGCTTTGTGCTATTTGGGACCATTTTAAGGTGTTCATAGGTAGGTACTAAGCTGTCGGCCCTTGGACCTATATAAGCCTAGCCAGAACGGTTCCCTGGCTATTGCCACACAAGGAAATTATTTTCCTGTGCCCTTGTCAAACAGTGCCACAGAAGTGATCCCTGGGGTGAATTTTTTATTTCCCATCCAGTCGTCAAGATTTTTCTTAAAGGGCCAATGAGGAGCTTTGCTTGAAATGAATGGGTAGTTTGTTCCAGAGTATGGGAAGTCTCTGGGACAGGAATCAATCCCTCCAGCATGTTCTGTTTATTATGGTAATAAGGTTTAGGTCCCTGGAGCGTGTGGTTTGGAGAGATTGGGATTTCTTTAAGTGTAGCATGTCCAACAGCTCTGGGTTTGACATAGCTTTGTATGTTAGGCAGAGATCACCTCTGAGTAGGTGATATGTGACGGAGTAGAGCTGGAAATTTTTGAGACTGTCTGCGTATGGCATCTCTTTGAGGCCAGTAATCCTCTTAGTGAGGTATTTCTGTGGCCTTTCCAATTGTTGTTGGTGTCTTGTGAGATACATGCCAAATGGGGCATTGTACTCTATAATGGGTCTGATGAGGGATGAGTAGAGAGGAACAATGACCTCCTTTTTTTCTAGAGGATAACCCTTTTTTGATGAGGTGTGCCACATAGAAGGATTTCCTGACTACTGTGGTGATGTGGTTATCAAAGGAGAGAATACTGTCCACCTGTGTCCCGAGGTCTCTTATCACACTTTCAGTGTTTAGTGAGCTACCATCTATGTGGTAGTTCATGGGTACTAAGTTTTTCCCAAAGGGGATGACAGTGCACTTCTTGGCAATGAGCTTGAAGCCATGACTTTGACACCAAGCACCTGTCTCTGTGAGGCCCATTTGTAGAATGGCTTCATCATTAGGTGATTCTGTTATGGCTCCCAGTTTGCAGTTATCCATGAACTTTGTTAGCCAAAGACCTTCTGTGTTGGCCTGCACTTCAGAGAAGTAGATGCCGAACAAGAGGACCCAGGACCAAACCCTGTGGTACTCCACTCGTCACTGCTCTGAAGTCTGACTTGGAGTTAGCTACTTTTACTGTGTGGGTTCTGTCAGTGAGCCAGTTGGCCACCCATCTTGTAACATAAGGATTTATGCCCATTTTAGTGAGTTTATTTATAATTCCAGAGTGGGGGATGGTATCAAAAGCCTTGGTGAGGTCAAGATAGACTGTGTGCATTACCTTGCCCTCGTCTGCGGCTCTAGTGACTGCTTCATAGAAGTCAATCGGGTTTAGTAGACATGATCTACCTTTTACAAACCCAAACTGAGTGAGGTCCAGGGTTTGAAGGTTACCTATGTCTTTGTTTACAAGCTCCAAGATGATAAGTTCTATGGTCTTGCAGACCAGGCTCGTCAGGCTAATGGGGTGGTAGTTTCCGGGGTCCATGGTGCTTCCCCCTTTGTAGAGTGGGATAACCGTCGCTGTGCACCATTTAGTAGGCACATAGCCTGAGGTGAGGCTATGATTGAACATGGTACTTAGGTGGGATGCCAGTTCGTTCTGTAGTTTGTGCAGTACACAGCCTGGGATGTTGTCTGGTCACATGGATGCTGTGTTCCTGGCTTTGGAGAGTGCAATCTTTACTTGTTCATCTGTGATTACAGGGGCTTTGCATTCTTCAGTATTAAGATGGGCCCTTTGGAGGGTGAGAGCGGGTTAAAGTTGGCACTGAACCTATCTGGTAGGATGTTGGCAATATCTGTTGGTTCTGTATATTTAGTGCCATTGTGCTGTAGCTCAGAGCACATTAGAGTGTTGCCATTGAGGTTCTTGACATATCTGTAGAATGCTTTGTTGTTGTCTTTGGAATCAGTGGTGATTTTATTTTCATAACTGGCTTTGGAGGATTTTATGAGGGATCTCAGCTTCTTGCTGAGGCTGACCAGGGAGTTCCTCCAATCTTGGGATTTTACTGTTTTTTTGCAACAGCTTCTTCCTTCTGTTGTAGAGTTTGTTTATGGTACAGGACCACCAGATTGGTTTCCTTTTTTTGGGGACTAGCGTCTTGGTAATGTTGATCCATGCACTCGTGTATGTGTTTATACAATGCATTTGTGTAAGATTCAGCAGTCGTACCTCTATTTTCCATATGAACCTATGATGATACCCCCCATTACGTGTCATCCTGACATGGACTTCCATGGGGTGATGATAATACACCCCCATTACGTGTCTTCTGAGTGGACCTCGTCATGAGGTGATGATAATACCTCCATTACGTGTCTCCCTAGTGGCCCTCATCATGGGGTGATGATAATATCCCCTCAATGCATGTCACCCTGACATGGACTTTTATGGGGTGATGATAATAACCCTCTTATGTGTCACCCTGACATGGACTTTCATGGGGTGATAACACCCCCCATTACATGTCTCCCGTGTGGAACTCATCATGGGGTGATAATACCACCCATTATGTGTCACCCTGAAATGGACTTTCATGGGGTGATCATACCTCCCATTACATATCATAACATGGACTTTCAGGGGGTGAAGATAATGCCCCCCATTACGTGTCACCTTGACATGGACTTTCATGGGGTGATGATACCCCCATTCCATGTCCCTGACATGGACTTTCATGGGTGTTGATAATACCCCCAGCTACATGTCACCATGACATGAACTTTCATGGGGCGATAATACCCCATTACATGTCTACCAAGTGGACTTAATCATGGGGTGATAATTCACCCTGTTATATGTCTCCCAAGTGGACCTCATCATGGAGTGATGATACCCTCCATGACGTGTCACCCTGACATGGACTTTCATGGGTGATGATAATACTCCCAGCTGTGTGTCACCCTGACATGGACTTTCATGGGGTGATGATAATACCCCCCCCCATTATGTGTCTCCCGAGTGGACCTCATCATGGGGTGATGATAATATCCCCATTACATGTTACCCTGACACAGACTTTTATGGGCTGATGAATGCTTCCTATGACAGTTCTACCTAGTTTGGAAAAGTGGTTCATGATATGTTAACGCAGAGCGAGAAGGATTGGGAAGACCTTGTATGCCACTGGGATCCACTTCTCCACCCCACAATAATCCTTTTCAAGGAATCAGTGTGGGGTCAAGAAGATGTGGTTTTGGAAATCTCAGGGTTCTTCCCAAGATGCCCAGGATTTGCCTTTCCTCAGGGGCAGAGGGGTATATGACAGATGCGCGAGGGGGTTCAAAGAACCAAGAGTCTTGGAATTCCTTCCTGGACAGACCCCCTTCAGCAACCCTGAGGGGTTGCCTGACTGCTCACCTCTGGATGCAGTCAGGGGGTGACTATCTCTACACCCAACAGCTTGGGAGTCAATTATGAACATTTGGGTTCTGCAGATCATATCCTGACATTACTCTATTCCCTTCCTCCACCCCCCCATTCCTCCCAGACACCTCCCAGATGTGTCACTCGGTCAACGGGAGGAGACACTGACAGAAATCGCCAGGCTGCTTGCAAAGCGAGTTATCCAGCCCGTCCCCCCAGACTAGTCTGGATTAGGCATTTATTCCAGGTTCTTTTTGGTGCCAAAGAAAACGGGGGACGTAAGACGCATTCTGTATCTTTCAAACTCGAACTTGTCAGTTGCCAAGACATAATCCCAGATGGTCACCCTTCAATCAGGTCTGCCTTTCCTGCAGATGAATGACTGGATGTAGTCAGTGGACTTCCAGGAGATGTACTACCATAGGAAGATGGACAGACTCTATCGGATGTTCCTCCACTTATGGCTGGGATCCAATCATTTTCAGGTAAGAGCACTCCCCTTTGGTCTCACCACCGTCCCCCCTTGGGTGTTCAACAAAGTGATGGCAGTAGTGGCAGCTAACCTGTGGCTACAGGGTTTTCAAGTCTTTCCATACCTGGATGATTGGCTCCTGTCTGCTCCTTCCAGGCATCAGCTGACTCAGGCTAGGATCATCTTCTTTAAATTGCGCAGTCCCTGGGTATTACCATAAACCCCAACAAATCTCAGCTGGCACCATTTCAGGTACTGGATTTCATAGGTGCTCAGCTAGACACTACTCAGGGCAAGGTGTTTCTGCCTCCGGACAAAATGTTATCACTCCATCATCATGTGCTATATATTCTTCAAGCTCACTTTGCCCCAGTGGGCTTAGTTCCTCAAGCATTGGGGTCCATGGCAGCCATGATCACTGTTGTCCCAATCATGCATTTCCACATGAGGGTTCTGCAATGGACCTTAGCATTTCAATGGTCCTTGCTAGATCTTCCTTTGTCACATCCTGTTCGACTGTCTTGTGTTTGCAGGGACTCCTCCTTTGGTGGCTTCAATCCTCAGACCTCCTTCAGGGTCATCCGTTTGTCTTCCCTCTCCAGTGATCATGGTGACCACAGACATCTCCTGCTCAGGTGTGGGGGACATTGCATGGGAAGGATAGTCCAAGGCAAGTGGTCCTCTCTGGAGGCCAGCCTGCATATCAGTGTCCTGGAGATGAGGGTGGTGCTTTTGTCATTGCAAGCTCTCCATGCTTTTCTTCCTCCTGGGACTATTGCCTTTCAGATGAACATTGTCAGTAGTCTGGTACAGCAACAAACAGGGGGGTTATCAAATCTTATTCCTTTTGCTGTGAGGCCATGAAATTGTGGGAGTGGGTGATCTTTGCCAACTGTTTTCTGGTGGCAATGGACATTCCAGGGAAGTACAACATTGTGGCAGACAGGCTCAGCTATTCTGTTCTAATGCCTTACGAGTGGTCTCTGAATCCATCAGTAGTGGAAAAGATCTTTCTAAAGTGGCGTTGGCCTTGCTGTGAAATCTTCACCTCTCCTTCCAATGCAAAGTGCAGTGAGTATTTTGCTCTGATCTCTGAGTCTCTCAGAGATGTTGTAGTCCATGTTTGGCCCTCCACTCTACTGTATGCATATCCTCTGCTTCCTTTGAGTCCCAAGTTCATCCAGAAAGTTCAGCTGGTTAACTTAATGATCCTCATTGCTCCTTTCTGGCCTCACCAAGTTTGGCTCTCCACTCTGTGGTCCCATGTAGTGTATCCTCCTTGGACTCTAGATACAGTTCTGGATCTGATCAAGCACACTTCAGGGGCTCCCCACCCAGACTTAGCCCAAAACTCATGGCTTGGCTGTTCCAATTTCCATGATAGCAAGGAGTCCCATGCTGTCTTCTCCTGTTAAGAAGATCCTGGTTGTGGCTCACAAATCTACCAGGAAGGTCTAGTCAAGCAAATGGAAGCATTTTTCGATCTGGGCTTCTCTGCATGGCCTGGATCCCTTTTCTGCACCAGTTTTGGTCATTTTGGATTTTTTTGGTGGACATTTTTAATCATGGCGCTAGTTTCTCTATGGTTAAGGACCAATTAGCAGCAATTGCCAATTTCCACATAGATGAAAATTCAGCTTGCTTGGCTTCTTCTAGGCTCTTTAAGGCATTTCTGAAAGGTACCTTCTTAGGCCTCTGGTTAAGGACCCCACACCCCCTTTGAACCTTATCTGTGTTCTGCAAGCCTTGGTTTCTTCCCCATTTGAACCAATTGCTACAGCTGATCTGCAGTTTGTCATGGAAGATGGCCCTTTTGGTGGCAATTCTCAGCCAAGAGGGTTTCTGAAATTCAAGCCTTATCTTTCTAGCCTCCTTATCTAGTCTTCCATAAAGACAGGGTGTCCCTGATGACCAAACCATCTTTCCTGTTGAAGGTGGCTTCAGAATCCAATATTAACCATGTCATTAATTTGCCTGTTTTCTTTCCAAATTTCCAAAATAGAGGAGTACAAATAGCACTTGCTAGATGTGCACAGACAGCTGTGTTTCTATCTGCATAGAACAAAAACTTCCCATAAATTGAATCAGCTTTTTGTCTCCTTTTCTAAACCTTACTTGGGGAAGCCTATTTCCAAAGTTATAATTGCTCAATGGATTTCAAAGTGCATTTCTTGGGCCTATCAAGCCAAAGGTTTGTCTCCACCAGGACAGGTCCGGGTGCATTTCACCATCAGTTTCTCCTTCTGTGGCGTTTTGGTCCAGAGTTTCCCTCAATGATATCTGTTGTGTGGTGACCTGGACATTGTCACAGACTTTTATTTCTCATTGTAGATTGGGTCTTCTTTCCAGGAGCAGGGCATCTTTTGGTTCAGCCGTGCTCCAGAATATCCTATGGTTTTATTAGTAGCTGGGGACTCGGGTTGAAGATCAATTGAAAACCACAACTTCAGATAAACAAGTTATGTAATTACCATAATGTTCCATCTGAATTGTTGCTTTTCATTTGTCTTCAACCGTTCCTCCCTCCATCCCCCTGTCTTGTGTAGGCTGTGTAGTGGACTGGGCAAAAGAGACATATAGCCCTTTTGTCCTGGCAAGATCTCCTTTTGCTAGGCATTTAGATGGTTATGCCAGGTTTTATAGGCATGTTGTCTAGGTTAGGATAGTGCTATACTGCAACAAACTCGATCTGAGGGGAGGAGGGAGAGTGGGGTATTATAGGTAGTGGAGGAGCTTGGACTTTGGATCTGATGCTGGAGTATACAGCTGAGTCAAATCAGTGCCAGATCAGAGTCCCTCAGGCTGAAGACAAATGAAAAGCAAAAACTCAGATGGAATGTTATGGTAAGTACATAACTTATTTTTTATGTGTGTGTCAAGCCTTTCTCTGCAGTTAATTGTAAAATATTTAATCTGTTGCAGTGATTTTGTCTCCTTGTCTGTAATTACTTAGCTGCTGTTTAAATGTTTTTGAATCTGTTGTGGAGATTTTCTCCCCCAGGTCTCTACTGAAGATGGTCCATTGGTCCAGCCAGACTTTCCCAGTTTCCCCAAGACAAATAAATATGCTCACCTTTGCCACATTAACATATGAGAATGAAAGGTACAGTGCACTTTTGGCCATGTTTGTTTACTGAAAGGTACTAATGTTACTGGTGCATTCTGTTTTGGGCAAGGATAAGGAAAAGGCTAAGGTGGTGATTATAAATTATTTTTTGGGGGGTGGTGAACTCTCTTCTTAATCTATAACGCATGTAAGCATGAAAATCTTGGACTTATGAAAATGCTTGAGTAGCTGCAGGTAGCATTACAACTTACAAACCTTGAAGATGGGTATCTACTTAAGATTTTATGTCTTTAGTCCCATTTTTAGTTTTCAGAATAAATTACTGTCATCTGGTTATTTTTTTTGCTCATCCTTAATTCTTAATTAACTTTAAGAGATATAGTAGAGATCACATAAATGAGTTTTTCTCTCTAAATAAAAATTAAAAGTGATGCATTAGTTTCATATCATGACACTTTGCTTTGAGTGCACGGGTATCTCTATCAGAACTCTTCTACTCAGAACCCTGTACTCTTCACTTATCAGACCAATGACTGAGTACAACGCCCCATTCGGAATGTACCTTACCCGACACCTGCAGCAGTTGGAAAGACCCCAAAAGTTCCTCACCAAAAGGATAAAGGGGCTCAAATATATGTCATACGATGCCCGACTGAAGAAACTCCAGCTCTATTCAGTCGCATACCGTCTGCTCAGAGGTGATCTGTGCCTGACATACAAGGCCATGTCCAACCCAATTAATGGACATGCTCCACCTCAAAAAATCCAAATCCACCAGAGCCACGAGAGCAAGAGACTTAAACCTCAACACGGATATAAATAGGACGTGCTGGAGGGACAGATTCATCACCCAGAGACTCCCTTCACTATGGAACAGAATCCAGTCCATGTGAGGCAGAGCCCCTCACTGACTCTGTTCAAGAGAAATCTTGACGAGTGGATGGGAGATCATAGGTTTACCCCGGGAATCATCTCTGTGTCACTGCTGGACAGAGGCACAGCAAACTAATGGGTATAGTATTCTCATCCTAAGGGGTGGTGAAAGCCACACACACACTGGCTAGGCTTATAAATGCCCTAGGGCAGATAGCCTAGTATGAACCTATGAACTGCATGGCTAGTAACAGTGAAGTAGCTGCTCTTAATTATTTTTGGGTTTAGTGCCAATTATAGTAATTTGTTTTCCTTGGGCAAAGTCCATCATTATTAGAACCCTGGGAAGAATTAAATTGATCCCTGCTGAACTGCAAAACTCATAAAAGCTAGCCTAGTTACCATGAAAATAGTCTGAATAAGAAACTTTTTTGGCCAGATCCTCTTACTGGCCATTGAGTCAATTAACCCATTCATTCTCAGGGTAAAACTCCAACAGCCCCTTCACTTGCTGAGTTAAGACTCAGGCAGATGATGAAAGGTAGCTGTCACCCTCAAGTTAGAAGACTGAATTTGCTGGTAAGCCCTGCCACAGCCGTGGCAAAATTGTCCAACAGGTTAGGCACACAGTGCCCCTCTGCCATTAATGTTAATGTCTCCACATGACATATTCATTGCCCCCACACTTCTTGCAGACACTACCAAGTATAATCCCTGGTTTGCCTAGGGATTCATCCATGGAGATAGTACCAAGGCTTATGTTCCTCATCCCTAATCCCAAACATCTGTAAGCACATTAAGCCTCTTAATTCATCACCCCCACACTAGATCTAGCAGAAACCTGATAGTATCTCAGGCTGTATTCTGCAGCATCTCCAGCAAGAACTAGCCTCGCCATTTAGCATCCTATTCAACCACAGCCTCAGTACAGGCTTCATTCCAGGGGAGAACTGCTGTTGTCATCCCCTTTCTCAAACGTGGTGCCACTACTGACCCTGGAAACTATTTCCCCATTAGCTTGACAATTCTGATCTGTAAAGCCATGGAGCATATTATTATGGACCTCATAAACTAGGACATAGGCAATCTCCAAGAACTTGAGCCCACCCAGTTTGGATACATCAAGGGCAGATCTTGCCTGTTGAACCTGTTGACTTTTTTGATATGGTCACCAAGGCCCTGGATGAGGGAAAGTCAGTACATACAACTTACCTTGACTTGGCTAAAGCCTTTGACACAGTCCCCCACTCACGCATCATTGAAAAACTAACACAACTTGGTGTAAATCCCTATCTCATCAGGTGGGTGGCCAACTGGCTCTACAATAGGACCCACATGGTCGAAATAGGTGCCTCTACCTCTGACAGTAGACCTGTCACTAGTGGTGTTCCCCAGGGATCGGTCTTCAACCTCTACTGTTTGGCATCTATTTCTCAAAGGTCCAGGCTAAGACAAAAGGCTTGTGGCTGAACAAGTTTTCTGGTAACTGTAAGCTGGGTGCTGTCATTGACTCCCCAAATGATGCTGACATACAACAAGAGGGCCTCACAGCAACAGATGATTGGTGCTGAAGTCATGACCTCAAGTTAAACACAAAAAAAAAAAATGTATCCTACCATTCAGCAAAAACACTGCCCCTACTGATTACCACATAGATGGCAACCACCTAAGCACACAACCTGTGGTGAGAGACCTGGATACACATGTTGACAACAGTCTCACATTTGACCATCATGTAGCGCCAGTGGTCTGAAAAGCCTTTTACTTGGTTCATCTCATAAGTAAAGGGATTGCATCCAGTAAAAAGGAGGTTATTAACTCAATGTACTCCTCCCTCATTAGGCCACTAATTGAGTATAACACCCCATTTGGTATGTACCTCTCCAGACACCTGCACCAACTGTAAAGGCCACAGAAAAACCTCACAAAGAGAATCCATGGCCTCCAACACCTGTCCTATGTGGACAGGCTCATATCACTATCACTCTGCTCGATATCATATAGATTGCTCAGAGGTGATCTGTGTCTTACCTACAAGGCAATCTCAGACCCTGCCCTACTAGAGATGCTCTATATCTGTGAATCCAACTCCTCGCACATTACCTGATTGAAAGGCCTAAATCTAATATGCAACATGAACAAAACCTACTGGAGAGACAGGTTTGTCTCCCAGAGGCTGCCCCCATGTTTGGAATAAACTCCCCATACACGTCAAAGTACATCACTGACCCTCTTCAAGAGCAACCTTGATGAGTGGATCGGAACCCACAAATTTGTCCCAGGGGTTCCACCTGTATCCCTCATTGACATGGGTGACAGATGCTGACTGAGGTTTCTTTTTAGGGGATAAACTCTTGGCTAGGATTGTAAGGGCCTCTGGGCCATTAGCCTAGTACCCTCCTATGATTGTATGATCACTATTGAACTTGGGTCATCTGGGATATACTCGTGGCTTTATCCCGTTTTACCAATGGAGCTGATGCAAATAGGAAATACTGTAGATCTTGTCATGAAAATGTGTGGGATTTTACTCCATGCCCTGTTACTTGCATACAGTAATTATGAGATCTCCATATCTTAGAGTGAGGAGAACACTGACTGGTATCACCATAATTCTAATTGCATGTATAAAATAAATTTACCCTCAAGATTATGCTTATTAGTAAACAGTTTTTAATGTGCATCATCTTTAGCTTTGATTTGTAATTGTCCTTAAATACGTTCTTGTTTCAGAAAAGTTTCTTGATGTTGCATTGACAGCTTCAGTTAACATGTAAAAAAATGTATAGTAATGCCTGTAGTAGATGCATGATTGCAAAACTAACTTTAATAGAAAATGTTTGTTCATAAGTACCAAAAAAAAATAATTGTGTGTTCTCATACTGTAGGTTTTTGGAAGGTTTTATATAATATCTGGTAGGGCTGCTTTTTGCCGTTCTACCACCATCTATTTATAGATAAAAAATGTAACAATATATCACAAAGTATAACTTAAAAGGTTGTCTTATACAGCACTAACAAGTAGAAGAACAAAATATAATATAAGCAAAATCTGTATATATAACTAAAATAATAAAATAAAATATTCAAAAACACCAAAAAAATGCAAGCAAATATGCTGTGGAAATCGCAATACATTATTTAAAACAAAAGGGGAAGAAAATGAACAAAACTACTCTTCTCTAAATGAAATAGTGCCTTCCAACATAGGTGCTGCCAAGTATATCGGGGGGAGGTACCTCCACAGATGTCCGGTTTCACAATACACCTAGGTGCTTTATTATTTCCCTGTATTGCCTACCCTTTTGGGTATCTGTTCTTACATAAAAACATTGACATCCCCATCAGTGGCATAAATGTAAGAGCCTAACCTGCTATAAATATGGGGAGCTGAACAACTGTCAAGCAGGTCAATACCATCTATAAGGAAGAAGGAATCTATCTCATTAACACTGCTTACTGACTTCATTGAGAACCATTGCTATCACAAAGATGTTCTGTCCCTATCCACAGACCAGAATGATGCCAAAATACCGCGTGTTACTCTTTCCGAGCAGCACTCCTATGAATCAGATTCTTACCCTCATTTTGACCATGGCTGTATCAGAATGGTGCCAGAACATGAAGCACATCTGTCTTCTATTCTCAGATCAGTGACATTGCTCAAGGTCAGACTTCTGCCACAGTAGTTTAAGCTATCATTAAGGAGAAACACATCAGAGATATGGTTTACCCCCATCCAAGAAACAGCATTGCTGAAAGTCAGGCTGGTTCCAGATGTGTACATACTAGCACCAGAAAGTATACCAGCTGATAGATGTTCAGCCTTTTTCAACAGTAATATACCTGTACATCACTATGGGACCATAGTACCATCATGGACGAAAACAGCTGTCCAACACTTACTCTCTATCTGATCTAATGTGCTGCTCTAGCTAAGAACTAGGTAAGAATGGATCTTTGCCTATGATACAGGCCCACATGATGCCACAGCACCACCTGCTGCAGTGAAGGAGTAATACAGCTTGAAGGTAGATGCTTTTCATTATGGCATCGAAATATTAACTTGGAATACATTCTCCCACCAGTGAGTGCAACATATGTTGGATACATACTCTGCATGCTATTGCCATTAGTAGAACTGATTTACTTCACAATGTTGCCAAAATACTAAGCTGCTGTAAGGGATGATGGGCACACTGTTCCCACAGGTGACATTGTAGTAGGTCAGAGGGGATCATGAGCATATTTACATTGGAAGAGAACAGCCGAAAGGCTAGTAATTGTTAGGAACTTTGAGTGTTTGTTATAGATATCTCAGCTGTCCAGAATTTCACATAATTTCTAGATTTTTGCCTATTTGTGGTCTGTTCTTAAAATGTGTGATTTTCTGGCAGATCAATGAAGACTGAAGTCACAGAATAATGGCAGACATTTGAGTTTCTAACTTCTTATTCAGAAAATGCATGTCGATATGAAACTTTTTGCTCTATCAACTTTCTAAGAGCAATATTCAAAATCTGCTACTGATCTTTAGGGTTTGCTCCCCCATTAATTATGGCCTTGTCCTTAACTGACTGTGCTAAGAGACATGCCAGTATGCATTACATACTTTCTATTTCAAAGATAACTCACTATTCTCAGTCTTTCATTTCACGGGTCCTTCAGTGTAACATGAAACAAAACTTTTCTTTAATCTTCAGGGCTTGGGGGGGGGTGACGGGGTGGAGTATGTTTGGTACGTAAATGTAAAGGCCAAAAATGGTCAGGATAACAAAAATTCAAATACTGAATTTATCCTTTTCTCTCAGATATTCCTGATTATGGACAGAAGTATTGTTTAAAAGACATTCTATACAATATCCTTTATTCTAGTGTTCAGTACATGAAATGTCTCTTGTGATTTAAGAAACTGTCTGATAAAGGAAGCTATGAAGCAGCTCACCTTACATTTATCAGGGGACATCATCCTGACAAGTAACCGTTTTTATACAGTATATTTATTTTGCATATAGTCATAACACAACCTTGTTTACACTAATGTAAAATATGCTTAAAGAGAAAATGCTAATAGTATAAAAAGAGACACCGCTTTAGTTTAATCGGTATTTGAAACCAGCCAAGCAAAGCTAACAGTAATATGGTTCAGGAACATGGAAGCAAGCCTGATGTTAATATCCCATGTCTTTCCCTGCTACATTATATTTTCATTTCATTCATTTAGTGGGGTTCACCATGGAAATAAATGCTCATTAACCTTGTAGATTACTTTTATCCTGTCCTCACAACTAGGAAGACAAAACAACTGGAAAAACTACTGAACCAGCTTGTTAAACTGCCTAGAGCTGCAAATAACATGTATTCCCTCAGTATTCGTGTTCCTTTGCCAGAACACCCATGACTCATGTTCAAAGAGACACTTGCATACTGCAAAGCATTGTTTGTTACTTTGTTAGTTTAGTGTGACAACTTAATAACACAAGAAATGGATCACTGGAGAGCTGGAATATATTATATCAGCAAATAACTATTCTACATTATTTGAGGTGGAAAATGCAGTAAAATGCTGGACAGGAAAAATGAATGCTGAGGGAATAGGAGACATTAAACCTCTTTGAAATGTGCTAGTGATGGCAGCTTTTTCGAAGTACACTGTATCCTGGGTTGGGCCAAAGCCGCATAAGCAGCCCATAGAATTCATACTGCTTGCTTCCTGCAGACAGACTGCAGTAATGAGTTTAATGGAAAGTGTACTTGAACAATGATAGCTGATGTTAATCAATGGCCACCGTTTTAAAAGGGCAACATCCATTACTAGGGCTTTGTAGTTCCAAATGCCCTTCTAGAAGGGTTTAATACCAGATTGACCTGGCTGCTTTCTAAATAAAGCAGTCGGGCTTAAATGTCAAAAGAAACACATCAAACTAAATGATATACAAGAGCCACCATGATTGACAACAATTTTTTGTATGTAATTTGAATAATAATTTTACTGTGTGTTTCTCCATTTTCAGTTAGGTCTACTTTTGTTTCAAAACAGTCTTTGGAGTACAGTACACAAAGCATTTTAACATTAGTTAACCTATTGTATCTCCAGTAACGCAGCTCCGAGATTTACAGGTATGTCCTGCATTTACCTCTAGCTCTGGCAGCTAGATCAGTAAGACATTTTCATTTTATGACCAAAATCATATAGAAAGTGATATTGTAATGAGCTTTGGGTTTGGTGTTTCTAGCAGTGTCCCTACTTTTATAGTCCCAAACTGTAACTGCTTTATTGATAGTATTCTACATGCTGTTGGCATCTCAATGTTTGAAACTACTTTAGTATTTCAATGTCAGCAGCAGCTGTGTGAAATTTTGAATTCCTTTTAAAAATATTGTTATATATCCTACTAAATGCAGTGTGTGTGTGTGTGTGTGTGTGTGTGTGTGTGTGTATATATATATATATATATATATATATATATATATTAATATACATAAATATATATATGTATATACGTATATATATATATATATATATATATATATATATATATATGTCTATATATATGTCTATATATATATCTAGTACAAATAAGAAAATAATCCAGTGAATAATATTGAAAGATGTAAGGCAAAGAAGTCAGCAATTTTCTGTGAAAAGCATAACTCACATGCTGATCTTTATCTTTATGGAATTCTTACACAATATATATATATATATATATATATATATATATATATATATATATTGTTGGTTGACATACCAAACTTCAAAAATGAAGTACGGAGATCACAATACAGCGCAGAATGGGAATATTCCCTTTTCCTCGCTGTAGTGTGATCTCCGACTTGGTATATTTAAGTAGAGGGGTGTGGGGGGCACAGGTGCAGAGGGGCTTGACCTCTGCAAAACATGTTTCGTGTGTGTTTTTTTTGTTAGTCAGCAGATTCAGCGACTAGGCTTCAGCGAATGTGCCCTTTTGTTGAAATGCACTATCGCTGAAGAGAGCATCTACTTTGTTCGATGTAACGTATTTTCAAACAAAGTAGATCCATGTAGTGTTATGTCATATCAGATCATTTCTAATCCTGCAATGCTGCACATTGTTTCCTACTCTGGGAAATGTAAATGTTGACAGCAAGAAATCCCTTTTTTTTATATAAGGATGGGTGTTGCTTTTTGCATTCTTAGCTGTCATAGTTTTAATACGTTAAGAACACCGGAACAATAAAACTCCAGTCATTTAGTCAGTGAAATAATGCACATTTCAAAATATTAAAATATATTTTCTGGAAAGGTGAGTAGTACACTAATGAGAGTTCTCTAATTCAGCTGATTACATTAATAACAAGGAATTCTGCAAAGAAACCCAGGTTCAACTCCAGTAAAAACACACTTCATTTACATGTCTGTCTTTGTTACGAATAACATCTTTTCTTTTACTGAGTTGGAGACAGAGCAGCCACAGCTCCACCCTTTTTTGTCAGAAGTCCAGATCAGAAGCAAAATAGCTGAATCATCATGGGCAGCACTGTAGTGACAGTTCTTGTCCCACCATTGTGCAGTAGTTCTTGTAATGTCTCATAGTCCTTGTTTCACCACTTTGATTTCTGCCTGGAAAGCCATTTGTGTAAAGGTTACAAATCCCCTCTGTGTCTGCTTGGCATGGTTTTTCACCAATGAGAAAAAAATACCTTACTCCCATTAATTCAAGTATTTATCTGACTTTCTCCTACCCTGAATTGCATAAAGCATGCACTGAAAAATAGCTCATAGTTGAGCCCTGTAGTAATATTCAGTATGATCTATAAAGAATGAACACATGTAACAGAAATAAAACATGGGGATAAAGGTTGCACTTTCCTATGACATTATGGCGTACCCTTTCTAAATAGGTACAAACTGAACTTTTTTTCCAAACCCACACAGTTGAACCACAAACACACAAGTGGGTAGTGAAGAAGGGTAATATAGAAGGCAAATGATCTAGTCATACTGTTTATCAAACAAGATTTGTTGATGGTAGCTTGGCTGAGAGGATTTCCAGCGAATATACAAAATCCAGGATAATTTTAGGCTGCCATCTGAAACACCCAGTGCAGGGCTTATAGATAAAAACAATTGGAAAAAAATCACTGTTGTAATCCTGTTATACGTTTACTGAAATAGTGACTGTTATGATGGTCTGGCAGTTAGTGTCCGGGATTAAGGCTGTGACCTGGCAATGAGCTACTATAGTCCAGAGTTCGATTTCCCCAACACTGTTAACTGTGTGATTCTTAGTAAGTTGATTAACCAAACAGCACTCCCCAAAAAAGGACACTTGCGTACTGGCCACCAAATAAATACAGTGCATAAAAAATAAAAAAAGATTGAACGTCAGTCCATTAATGTTTTTTGTTAGTTTTTTATCATGGACAATTAGTATTAAGCATTAATGCCCTCAGTATAGTTATGATCTAACTAAGAAAAGTTGAATAACACTAACCACAACTATGAATTTAACGAAAGCCTCCAGTAAGGTGCCAGCAAACTATTTGTTTATTATCAGAGTATTTGGATGACACTGACAAAAAGACTATGCTTAGATTGTGTTGTGACACATACTAGAGGTTGTGATTGGTTTTAAAAATACTGTACAGTTGAAAAGCTAGATAATTACCATCAAATTAATTAGTTGAAACCAACATAAAGATGATATTTAAGTGAGGTATATGTTATGATTCTATTGTTTGTGAATTTCAAAAATACTGCAGCTCAAGTAAGGTTTTGTTTTTTCTGGAAGGTAATTTTACGGCTAATTCTCTGTGTATGGTTTATTGACCACCATATTTTTATTACCCTTTCAAAGAGATACTAAATGAATTGTTATGCTAATTAATGAACATGTTAACTTATAATGTACTTAAACTTAGCAACACTGTTAGATTTTTAGAATATTACAGCTTTCACTAATTAAATCACAAAAAAAATCCTTGATAGCCCACATTCCAGACTTTAAAAGCTAATCAGTGCTTCGAAGTCAAGGAGTAATGCAGACCTCCTAAAGTTCTCCTTCAGGAATGACGGGAGAAAAAATAGTCTAGTACAATATTCAAAGGGAATGTAACCACAGTGAGAAATTATTTCTGCTCTAAATGACCAATCTTTCTCAGATGACTAGAATTCTGTGAATTAAGTTTGCTGAAGGGTGCAGACAGCTCTTGGAGGGAGGTGCCTGAATTAGTTATAAGATGCTCAGAGGAACCTGGGAAAATGAATTCACACTCGAGTACAAATCTTCCTATGTACCGCATGCAGTAACTTGTGGCAGGGAAACTCTTAATGAATAATTTATCAGTTTCAGCACAGTTCATGCCAAATATATAAATAATATGCATGAATTGCAAAGTGTAGTCTTTAGCCAGAATATTTGCTGTAAACCTTATTTTTTAATGTTACTATTTTGTAAATAAGCACTTCATTCTAGCTGCTCTCAAGTTCAGGGTATTTTCTAAAATATTTATGGAAATTCTTCAGCAGCTTAGTTTCTGGTTTTACTTAAGCAACATAAATAAGCTTTGTATGAATCAACGGAAGTTTTTAAGTATAGCATTGCCATCACATTTGCACTGCTAGTCAGTAATCGTGTCCACTGCTAGAAATGTTAGGCTGATTTAGCAGTGCCTGATTAAATGGGCAAATATCAAGACTTTCTTTGTAGTGGCCTGATTAATGGTACCCTTCTGACCCTCTCTGGTATTCCAGAATGACCTGCATATTTATTTTAACAGTGAGTCTTGCTGTCTTCTATTTATTTCTAAATTCCTCTGTATTCACCATTCTAGAAGCATACCAGAATGCAGCTACAGATTTATTTGTACTAGACTGTATGCAGCTACAGATGTATTTGTCTACACTGTATGCAGTAACACAAAACACTGAGTTCATGCATAGCTGTTTTAGAACTGATTGGTAAGTCAAATGTAGGCTGTTTGTCCTACATTTTATGGTTATTTATATATCTATCTTTGCTTTAAAATTGTAAATCCACTATTTCAGAGGTTTTGAAGTATTAGTACAAGAAGTAAATACTCACGTGCATCTTCACTCTTTACAAAGACTTAACCGCCAGCTTTGTTTACTAGTAAAGCTGCACAGTCAGTAAACTTTATGCAGTACAGCATCAGCCTTGAAACTGTGTGAGCTACGTATTTAGTGGTAAAATTACAGTTCCCCTCTTTATATCATTGGCATTGTTCACAGAAAGTGCATGAAATTTGGTACATGTGATCAGGCAGTCAGAACCCCAAGGCATTAATGGCATTATGACAGCAACCTCCATAGTTTCAGTATATGGAACATCACAAAGCAGAACGAACTAAGGATATTATTTTGATTTTTTTTTTTTTTTTTATCGCCCATAGTCTGCACAGCATAACATTTGCTCAGTAACTATTCCGGCTGAAAAAGCCTGTGCCAGTAGCATGTTTTTCTTAAAGACACTAATAGAGTAAATGGTTAAATCTGAGTTGCTTGTGACAGAATTATGACAGCCACTATTTCTTTCTTTACTTAAAGCACATAATTAAAGACGGGCCAACTTGTAGTCATTGATTTACAAAAGATCATTCTGTATACATTGCTGACATTCTGTCTGTGACTCCGTGACCAACAACAGGAGCAGGCTAAGGAGCTAACAAGTATGGGTAGCTACACTTTTCCAACATGTCATTAAGGTTACTATGGAATTCCATATGACGTGTTGCATTTATATAGTATAATACAATTAAAATACGGTATTTTTCCGTTGTCGGGGCAACACTTTCAATGCGATCGTTCTACTGAAATGCAGTACCTTAACATGTCTCTTGAGCAGATATGTGTAAAAAGTATTTGTCTTAATAATAATTTTCAGAAATAAGAAGTAATTTATTTACATGTTACAAACTCCTGGTTAACAGGCGTGTTAAGGTATTGAATTTCAGCTGAAGGATCGCATTGAAAGTGTTGCTCCAATAAGTAAGAGAGAGAGAAATGGAAAAATAATGCATGCAGCACTTCTGCATAACGTCGTTTTTTTTTTTGTTAATACTGTCATAATATCCTTATATCTGCCATTCAAGGAATTACAAAAAAGTAACCATATCCATCTAAAGTGTCTTACTGTAAATATCCAGCATACAGTCCACACGTCTTGAGCTGATTGGCTATCACAGACAATACCTCCGTGCCAGGCCTCTGTCACTCCCTTCCCCATTCATCTCGCTGGCCTTTTTATTGAAAAATGGTAAGAAGGACATTAACTTCTTCAAATTACATTCATTCCTATTACTTGAAAAAGCGGTTATTTACGTTGTCATGGCAATATTACATAAGTAATGTCAGCCACTTTAAAAAAAAAAACGCTTTGTATTGTAACAGCTGTTTTACAATTGAAAACTTCAAGTGCATGAAGGCTAACAGCTGTGCAAAGATTTCAGTCATAGTTTACACATGATACATAACATAGATTGCTCTGCCGACTTAAATAATGATAAAATAAGCTTCTGTTTTGTTACAAATACCTCACATACACAATTTTATATTAATATTTTATCAGCTACTCTTAATATGCACTACCCTGTTACATTTGAAGTTGTAGTACCAAGTGTTGCCCCGATAATGGAAAAGTACCTAAAATGCCTCCCATTACACACCAATCACCATGGTGACTAATAACGCTATTCAGTCCCAAAACCTACAACCTAAAGATACACATATTTTCATGAAATGTCTTGACAACTTATAAAAATATAAGATCTTCTCTGAGTTATTGCAGAATGGCACAAAATACACGGAACCGACTGATATTGCAAACATTCTGGCAGACAGGTTTAGTGCAAATTTCATCCCCCTCTCACCCCCTAAAAGGCCCATAACCATACCAGAAGAATGTAGAGGCCTGGCAGTCACTGACACACAGGTTAAAACAGCCCTATCCAAAGCCAAAAACACAGCTTCAATGGGACCGGATGGTGTCCCAGGCTGTGTCTTACACAAACTCCAAAATGAACTAACCCCTCACCTAAACACACTGTTCAAACTCAGCCTCTCTATAAGCTACGTACCCATAGAGTGGCACACAGCAACAGTTATCCCACTCCACAAAGGTGGAGCCACAATGGACCCTAGGAACTATCACCCTATAAGCCTGACTAGCCTGGTCTGCAAGGATATGGAGCGCATCATCATGGAACTCAATAAGAGAGACATTGGGAACCTCCAAACATTGGACCCTACCCATTTTGGCATTAAGGGGAGATCATGCCTCCTAAACCTGGTGGACTTCTTTGAGAAAGTTACCAAGGCTTTAGACGAGGGAAAGGAGGTCCACACAGCCTACTTAGACTTCGCAAAGGCTTTCGACACCATTCCCCATTCTGGTATTAGACAAGCTCCCCAGCCTGAACATAAAGCCCTATGTCATGAGATGGGTTGCCAGTTGGCTCACAGATGGAACCCACACGGTGAGAGTTGCAGGCTCTAGGTCCGACTCTAAACCGGTTACAAGTGGCATCCCCCAGGGTTCAGTCCTGGGACCCCTCCTGTTTGGTATATACTTCTCAGAGGTACAGGCAAGAACAGGAGGACTATGGCTGACCAAGTTTGAAGATGACCGCAAACTGGGGGCCATAATTGACTCTCCGGCTGATACAGACATCCTCCAGAAGGGTCTTACTAAGATGGAAACCTGGTGTCAAAATCATGGCCTCAAGCTAAATGCCAAAAAGTGCATAGTCATCCCCTTTGGAAAAAACAAAGTATCCGCAAACTGTGGTAGTCCCCTAAATACAGAAAATGTAATAAGGGATCTGGCAACCCAAGTAGATAGTAATCTCTCATTTGATAATCCTATTGCCAAGGTGGTTAGAAAATCCTTCTATGTGACCCACCTAATCACAAAAGGGTTTGCATCTAGAACAAAAGAGGTTATTGTGCCCCTCTACTCATCAC
Organism: Protopterus annectens; assembly: GCF_019279795.1. Lineage (NCBI taxonomy): Eukaryota > Metazoa > Chordata > Ceratodontiformes > Protopteridae > Protopterus > Protopterus annectens. The sequence continues at coordinate 606,449,165 of NC_056743.1, forward strand.
TCATCAGACCCCTCGTAGAGTACAAAGCCCCATTTGGGATGTACCTTAAAAGACACTTGCAACAGCTGGAAAGACCACAGAAGTACATCACCAAGAGGATTACTGGCCTCAAACAGATGCCGTATGCAGCCTGACTGAAGAAACTCCAGCTGTACTGTGTTGCATACCGCTTACTCAGAGGTGATCTGACATACAAGGCCATGTCCAACCCAGAATTGATGGACATGCTCCACCTAAAAAAACCAAATCCCCGAGAGTCACACACTCTCTAGGGATCTAAACCTCACCACAACGATAAATTGGACTTGCTGGAGGGATGGATTCATGTCCCAGAGACTCCCCATGCTTTGCAACAGTATTCCAATCTACATTAGGCAGAGCCCCTCACTAACAATCTTCAAGAGAAACTTCGATGAGTGGATGGGAAACAGAAAAATTTACCCCAGGGATCACTGCAGTTGCTGTGCTGGTCAGAGGCCCAGAGAATTAATGGCTCTGCTGGACAGAGGCACAGGGAACTAATCTAAGGGGGCAGCAAAAGCCAACACATTCTGGCTAGGTTTACAGATGCCCTCGGGCAGATAGCCTAGTACTTACCTATGAACCTATATAGTAAACAATTATTCAAAAATAGTTCATAAATAAAAAGCTTGCATAAAAATGCATAAAATATACATACATAAACCCCCCAAAACAAATATTTTCAATAAAATCAATAAAAAGACTTTAGAAAATTACTATTGCAGAAAAAAGCAGCTTTCAGTTTTAAAATACTAAACAAAGATGTTTCATTCAGTCCAGAATATACAGTGGCTTTGGTCTTTAACTGCCATCTAAGCTCCTGGAATTCCAAAAAATCATCTACTGGTCCACCTCTGTCCCAAATCAACCTGGTCAATAATTATAAATTTAAAACTATTAGATTTTTTTCCAGATGCATATATAGTGCATTCCTACCATTTGTTTCTTTACGTCATATATATGCTGGTAAATTCTTTTCCTTAGACTAAACCTAGTTTTGCCAATATAAAATACACTGCAGAAATCACACAAAGCCTGGTAGGCAACCCCCTTACTCCCAGAATAATATCTGTTTGCTATGTAAATCTGGTTATAACCTTCCACAAACACAGATGGTCCTTCCCCAGTATAGGCAGATAAAAGACAGAAAATCCACCCAAGGATGGCCAATCAATGAAATCCACAAGTGTTCCAATTAGAATGTAGTCCTTTAATACGAATAAAACTTCGACTTGAAAATAAAATGAAAAATAAAAAAGCTCAAAACTGTCCCTTAAAGATAGCCAATAAGCGCTTTCGACTGTTGTCTTCCTCAGATCGTATAAGACACTAGGGACTTCCATTTCCTTTTATATATGAAATTCTATACTGTTTAACCAATCACCATTGATGAATACTTGGCAGCATCCAATCCTATCTTGTTATTTCAAGATTAATTAGCATATAATCAGCTCTATGCTTCTGTTTCCTGCCTTTATTGAGTATGTAAATTAGATGTTCCAGTCCTTCATTTTGATTGGATGTATATTGTATTATTAATGATAATATGAACAAAGTGAGTATTACGCTTCCATTTTCCTTTAATTCTCAAGACCAATAACAGGTGGCACTGTTCTAAATTATGTAGTATCCAAAGTAAATAGAAGCATTCATAAACACTCCAAATATTAAATCTTCGAAGAAATTTGTGAATATAACTTTCTATTCATTACAATGCTATGCAGGTATGATGGATCTTTACCTGCATAATCAAAATAATGCCACTTGAAATTATGGAATTACAATAAATATCCTTCAACTAAATTGTATCACATTTCGAAAAATACAACCAATGCCTGCTTCAGATGTTATCTCTAAAATACCAAAGTCTTGTCAAAAACAGGAAAGCGTGTAGATAGAATGGCAACGCTAACTGTTCACTTTCCAATTTCTTTCAAGAAAAGGCAACAACCAATTCTATCTAGTTACCTCAAGATTAATTTGCATATAATCAGCGCTATGCTTCTGTTTCCCGCCTTTATTAAGTATGTAAATTAGATGTTCCAATCCTTCATTTTGATTGAATGTATATTGTGTTATTGATGGTAATGTGAGCAAAGTAAGTATTACTCTTCCATTTTCCTTTAATTCTCAAGACCAATATAAGGGAACTGGGAACAATGCCACATTTTACCATCTTTCCCTTTCTGTGCCTTTCAATGACCTCTCTAATAATGTTTTAACACACACCTTTCTTGTAGACAATGACTAGTTTTTCACCTACCACTTCTAGATATTCCTACTCCAACCCAAATACCCTCCAATTTCTTAGAATAATGGGTTTCAATCCCAAAAAAATAATTGTTATAAGTCAAAATAAGGGCTGTACTATATAACTGTGGGTTAGTGTTCATCGAACCATACCTCTAGCACCAAATAGTAGTACAAAATGGCCGATTTTTCTTTTCTCCTTCACCTCAACAGAGGGTAACCCCTCAAATTGAACATATTTTTCAATTTATCACACTCCAACTGAAACTCAGTATCCTCAGTAATCATCCTAGACAACTTTACCCACTGTCTTTTCACAAAGGCTTTCTTTTGGTGCACAGGGTGCATACTATCAAAATGCAAAAAGGAATTAGAATACATAGCTTTACAATATATGCTCGGTCAAAGCACCTTTTCAATTTATTTTTTCTGATAATAATATCAAGAAAATTTACAGAATCACCCTGAACATCTATTGTAAACCTCAAAAATTCAGTAGTGGTATGCAAATATTCAAAAAAACTCTTGTAACCTGTCTTCTCCGTCAGTCCATAGAAAGATCATATCCAAGAAGCATCTGTAAAACACCCAGGTGTCCTTAAATTTAGAATTCAATATATATTGGGTCTCCCAGTAAGACAGGACTGCACTAGTAAACATGGGGGTACAGACTGCGCCATGGCTATGCCAGTCTGTTGCCTGAACAGCTGATTTTCAAAAGTCAAATTGTTCTCTAAAACCATGGTCATAAAGACCCACAAGTTGTCAATCAGTCCTTTGTCCAAACTAGTAAAAAAACTAAGGTATTAATAAAATAATTCTGTCAACAAATCATGGGGAATAACTGAATATAAATCTTGAATGTCAATTGTGACAAACACCAAATCATCCCTAAACATCTTGCTTGAAAACATAGTTAAAAAAAACAATGAATCCTTCAGTAGACAACTACTGTTCTCGAAAATGTTTCTTGTATGAAAATCAATATATTAGGCCAGACAAAAGGTCTTAGATGCTATGTCATCAATTATAGGGTGCATTGGCAGGTCAGCAATACTTTTATGAATTTTAGGGATCTTAAAAATGGTCTGGACCTTGGGGTTATGGACCACCAAAAAAATTTAACTCGTCCACAGTAATCTAGTTCTCAAGTAACATCTCTTCCAAAGTCAAGTCATTGTTTCTCTAGGCTATATTTGACTCATTAACTGAAACTTCCTCTTAAGTAGCTGAATATAGCAAATTTAACATTCTGTTTATATAATCATTGGTGTCCATAATTACCAGACCCCCCACCCTTGTCAGGCTTTATAATCTTGAGCTGTTTATTCTGAATAATTTCCTTTAACAAATCCCTTTGCTTCAGGGTTAAGTTGTGGTCAACAAACATCCTGAGCCATCCCTTCAAAAAATTCCTAAGATCAGCTTTGCATAGTTTTTCAAAAAGTAAAACCATAGGGTGGGGTGGGGGGAAATACACTTGGCCTCTTTATAGTCTGATTCAAAAAACATTCCCATTGTTACTGTTTCTAAAATAAAATCCAATATTTAGAAGTGGTAGGTGAAAAAACAGTCATTGCCTACAAGAAAGATTTATGAGCTAAAACATTATTGGAGAGGTCAGCGAAAGGCACAGGAAAGGGATAGATGGTAAAGTGTGGCCATTGTTCCCAGAGCCCATATATTGAGGAAGGACCATCCATGGTTGTGGAAGGTTATGGACAGATTAACATAGCGAAAAGATGATATTGTGTGAGTAAGGGGGTTGTATACCTGGCCTTGTGTGATTTTTTGCAGTGCATTTTATATTGGTAAGACTAGGCTTAGTCTAAGGAAAAGGATTTACCAGCATCTTTATAATTTAAAGAAAAAAGATGATGGAAAAAAAAAAAGTCTCATAGTTTTAAATTTATAATTATTGACCAGGTTGATTTGGGGCAGAGAGGTAGACTAGTGGACGATTTTTTGAAATTCTAGAAGCTTAGATGGCAGTTAGACCAATGCCACTGTATATCCTGGACAGAATGAAATTACATCTTTGTCCAGCATTTCAAAACTGAAAGCTGATTTTTTTCTGCAATAATAATTTTCTGAAGTCTTTTTATTGAAACTATTTATTGTTTTTTGGGGGTTTGTGTATTTATTTTATGCAAGTTTTTTATGTATGGAATGTATTTGAATAATTATTTACTATATATATTTTTTTCCAATAGTATTTTATTGTTTTACAATAGAGGTTACAAAACAGTAAATACATGAAGTTGCAAAGAGTTCAAGTACAGTAAAGACATAATATGAGAGTCATATTTAGGCATTATGTACCCTTCAAAACATAAACTATATACCTATATACAAATATATACATATGATGCTACTGTAACCGTTAAAGAAAGAGCCATATTGTTCAAGTAAGAGCCTATGTACCTATAAAACTGAGGGGACACATCAGATCCAAAATAGCACACTGTATCAGCACAAAATTAAATTAGTTTAGTAATTGTTCATTCTCCCTGAATGAGGTTGAAAATCAGTTTCCTAAATTCTTGATAGTAAACTTGTTTATTGGGGTCATTTATAAATAATTTTTGTGATGATATGTATTTTATTGCTAAATTAATGAAACCATTCCAAGATAATTGAGTGCGATCCAACCAATTGTTTGGTTATATAGAATTTAATTAGTAAACAAAGGGTGATGAGCACATGAAATTTCAGTTTGGATAATCTTATATCTGTAATATGCAAGACTGCTAGTTCCAAAGATAGGGGTGACTTTTGATATCCAATTTTTTCTAATCTAACTTAGAGAGAGCACCAAAGTTATATGTGTAGGAGATCTGCTTGAGGAAAGGAACAGCATAAACATGAGAGGGAAACACTTGGATTAAATTTATTTAATATGCAGGGGGTAAAATAAGAGTTATTAATCATTAGTTGTGTGTATACTAGCTTTTTGAAAGGGGAAAGTTTAATATTGGATTCTATAGCTCTAAGTTTTTGGTCTTCCCTAAGATCACTACTATGTTGATTCCAATAGTTAGAAAATAATAGTGTATTTTGAAATTTAGAGGCCATCATCAGTTTATAGGTATTTGATATCATGCTTTTTTTTGTTAGGATATTTATAAAATCTATTACCCTAGCTATATCATTTTCGATATTTGGTTAATCAGCCACAATTGTTATAAGTTCCCTGATTTTATGTAAGATAATAGTGTATTTCTGACCCAATTTTAGTTCATATCTCAGTTCTCATAGCGATTTCTCCTTATATCTATGTATATCCCATAAAGTGCATTCTTTGATTAGAAGATAATCCGAGAGATTGAGCATTTGATTGTTTAGTCTGATGTTGGGGTCCATATGAATTGGTTGAAGAAAAGGAAGGGCCCTATCCAGCTCCATATATTTTATTAGACTTCAGTGTATAGTTTCCAGCCCCAACAAAATGTAGGTGCAAGATTATCCACAAGTAATAACAATAAAAGTCACATAGTTTGGTATATTATCAAGTAATCAAAAATCTAACCAAGTTGTAACTGCACTGAGGATGTGTAATGTCCTTACTATCATACTCCATGCATCCTGTGTTTAACTTAACATGTCTCTATCTATACGGTAAATGAGAACCACTGTGACAATAATTCCTTGCATTGTCTACAATCTGATAACATAACACATCAGTCTTATTTTTATAACTAAATAGTTTAAACAATCAAGACTGTAAGAAGTATATTACGTATGAGATAGTCCTGGACTGGATCAATGCCTATCCTCTTAAATTCACTTTTAAACCTTACATTTAACCAAAGGTCCAACAATTAAAAGCCATCTTTTTGACTGACAAGTAACATTAGTCCCGGCTATTCTATCATAGATGTGAGAGCATGCAAGGAGACATTTTATAACTACTCATCTCGTCTTATTGAAGATATTTACCCTCAATGTCGAACCACTTGTTGAGATTGCATTCAGAGCTTCACTCGTAGAACCTGGAAAGTATCTGAAGCCATGCTGTGCGACTTGTATGTCGGGGGAAGGCTAAGGTGGTAAAGCAGGAAGTAGTAACCTAAAATTTACACCTACCACCCAACCAAAACTAACAAATAAGTTTCTTAAAAGGTCACTACCTGACTACCGAGCACTTCCGGTTAAGTAATATTTAAACTTAAAATTTTAAACCATGACAGGATTTTCCCGGTAGACCATAGCTACTACAGATGATAGGCTTGTCTGACAAGACAAGCGATCAAGAGACAACTCTTGTAAGTCTGTCTATCAGGAGGTTTGAGTCTGAAGCTTTACCAAAGGCTTTCACGAAGATGGCATTGGCTTCTTTGGGTGAGTCAACAGAATATTTAATATACTTGTGTACAAAAATCAGCTTGTTAGGATATCCCATTTGAAATTTGATTTTATGTTTTATGAGATCTGCACAATAGATTGAAAGCTTCTGGCGCTTCTCCTTAATGGCTAACTGGAGTTCTTGTGATAAAGTAATTTTATGACCTTTCCATACAATCTGATTTTGTTTTTTAGCCGCCGACAGCACTCTTTGGACGTCTTGGAAATTTAGCAGTTTGACAAAAATGTATCTAGGGGTATCAGTGTTCTGTTTGGTGTATAGAGCCCTGTGTGCTCTTTCAATAATTCTACTGGTGTTTGCTTCTGTTTGAAGGAGAGATTTGAATATTTGTAAGGATATCTCGGTTAACTGATTATGGTTATAGGATTCTGGTACACCTCTCACTAAAATATTATTACGTCTACTCCTAGCTTCCAGATCAGTAACCTTCTGTTGAATATCTAGCAAAGTAGTATTTTTGGCAATCAGTTCCTCTTTCAGCAAGGATATCGGTAATTTGTTAGCTTTGGTACTCTCTTCTGTGCTATCCGTGTGCACTATAATCTGGTTTATCTTGATACCAAAGCAAGAAAGCTGCACAGAAAACCCTTGCAGTGCCATTTGGAGAGGTAATAAAGCTTCTCTAAGTTCTTCCATGTAAATATTCAACTCAGACTTCTGCTTAGTGCTAGATTTACTTAGATCAAGCTGTTTTATTGTTTTCTTTCTCTTGGGTATAGTCTCCTTTTCTGGGGAGACTATTGCAGAAAGTTTGGTCTTGCTGGTTTGTGTCTCCATATTTTCCAAATCTTTTGACATTTGTTTTCAGTATTGAGAAGTCATTTTTGTTTTAGACTGGTATTAACCTTGTGTCAGGCCTGGAGTTTACATGTGGTGAGTAGTCTCCTGGTTATTCTTAGGCTAAAACTTGCAGAAATTCTCCAAGATTAATGCTCGTAGGACATCCACCATTTTGGAATTTCTTTACTATATATTTTTATAAGTTGTGAAGAACCTTTCCTAAAATATTTGTATGTTTAGAATGTAGGTTTTGGGACTGAGTAACATTATGAGTTACCATGGTGATTGATTGTAGTGTAATGGGAGGCATTTTAATTCTATTGTATAAATGGTTGATTGGTTATTGTGTGGCATTCTGATCAAGTCCTGTTCTACCGAGGATGAAAGCACTTAATTTTATTATAATAAAGTTGTTTGGTCATGGCAGCTCTGAAGTCTTTTATCTCCTTTTTCTTACTTCTTCAGTTTGTGTTTTTTGTTCATTTCTATGACTTGTTGCATCATTGATGCAACATTTCTAGGCACCTGTGCATCAACCTGAAGATACTGTATTGATATTACAACATTGCAGTTTTCCTTAATAACGGCTGTATTTAAGGCCTGCAAATGACCTAGTCCGTTACAATTTTAGTAATGTCAGAAAGTACATTCCTAGGATAAGGATATCAATTCATTTGGAGACAGTTTTATACCTAAATGCTTTCTTAAAGAAGATGCATGCACATATAATGGTTATACCTCCCATTCTTAAATGAGCTTCAGGTTATTAGTTATTGTGTTTATAAAAGTTTGTTCTTGATTTATATATGAGCCTGACACCCTGGTCATGTCATGTATTTCTCGAATTTTACATTGATATCTCTTACCTAACATCCTGTTGGGTTGTTTACAATATTTGATAGTGACCTTTATAGGTTCATGGGTTAGTAATAGGTTAGTTGCTCTTCTGGGCCATTCCAAGCCCAGTCCATTCCTTCAAAGTTGTGAATCAAGCCCTGTACTTTGTGTCACTGAGGTAAACATCTTAACCATTATACCAACCCCCATAAACATCTTAACCATTATGCCAATCCCCAACATTTTGAGTTTGTAGTTTTAACACTCCCCTAACTTTGTAACTGGAATTCTTTGATTCCAACAGTAAAAGGATTATAAAGGGCAGTGATGTCGGTATCTTCCTAAATTACGCACACACACACACACACCATTTGCTTGCTTTGATTTTTTTTTATCTAGATTTATTGTTATAAATAACTATTTCTCATTACTGCCCATAGGTGGAGAATATGCAGTGGCTGACTAGTGGTTCATGCTATCTGCTGGGCAGTTATAGCTCATTATAAGATCATAGGTCTGCACTCAACTTTTTTGGTTGTTGCTGTGCATAACTGGGGTTAGGAGTGATTCCTTCTTTTCCTACAGGTGGTGTGGTGGAGGGGGAACATGTTGAAATGTTTTTCTTTTTTTTTTTTTTGTGCCTGTCCTTCCTCTTGACTTGCTTTGTTGGGTAAGTGTGGTTAATGGTGCTTATAACACTACCTTCTAGTTATGTTGTATTCTTTACCTTCATTGGAAAGGGATGTGTGCAGCTTCACTGCAGCTAGTGTTTTACCACACATGAACTTTAAAATGATCTTAAAAGTATTTGTGCACTAATGCAGTTCATAGGATATGCATAGACACTTGTCTGACCTGTGCCTGTGTGACCATATCAGCCATTTAATTTCATGCAAGTTTGTTGATTGTCCTGTAATGTCCTGTCTTTGACCCCCTTTGATTTACTTACTTGTTCCCATTTGTGAACTTTAATGGCCTTTGCGGGATCTTTGGCTCACTGGAGTGTTTGTGTGTGGGTGCACAAGCACACTACATCCACGTGCTCTTGCTGTCTTGTACAGTTCCTGTGTTGCTCTATGATTTGTTTTCAGTCGCCTGTTTCGGTAGCTTATGGAGGATGGGACTGCTGGTGCACTGCTGCTAGCCAGATGTGTGCATGTCTTGCCTTCTGTATTTGTACCTGAAGCAGGCGGCACTAAGTTTTCCTAGTCATTTCTTAGTGCATGATTTATTAAATGTTTACCTTGCTAGATTTTGCATATGTTGCTGTATTTAAATTATGTACATTTCAAAAAACATCCTTCAGTAATTTCTTTTCACTGTGGGTGCATACTGGGCAGTTTAGAAGGGCATTTTTGTTGGATCTTTAATTGAGTTGCAGAGGGACATTATCAGGTCTGACTAAATTGTTACGGAGCAGATGTACAGCGATCTTCCTACACCCTTTATTGGTTCCTGGTCTGAGGTTCTGGGTTAAGGCAGTTCTGGACTGCATTATATGTTTGTACATTTCTAGTTATCTCTACTACAAGTAAAAATACCTGTAATTTACCCATTCTGCGTTATCTTGAGTTCAGTCAACACACTTTGCATATGCTAGCAGTGAGGATGTGTGATATATTTATAGTATCTCAGAAATGGTACAGTATGCAAAATGGTACAGTATGCAATGGTTATCTGAAAGAAATGGAATCATTTCAGAAATCAGTTAAACTATGAGAATAAGTGAAACATTCATTGTGATATCTTAAAATACTAGATGGCTCAAAAAATTGCACATTACTTAAGACTCCCTAAATCATCATTCCCTGTCAGTCAAGCAAATTGTTTTGCAAAAGGCTAGAGTGATATGACAGTCAGAATGTTTTGAGATTTTTTTTTCTTATTTACAGCCTTCTGCAGAGCACTGCATTATAAGAAGGGGGTGGTTCAAGATATGTGCCTGAATCTAAAGTTTTGGGCTGTCAGATGTTTAACTTCTTTGGACATGGTACCATCCAAAGTGCTTGCTGGTGGGTTCTGCCAGTACTACCCGAATGCTCATACATTCTGTAGAATTTGTGCTGAGGTCATTTTCATAGGTTTCTTTGTAAGCAGTGATTTTTTCACCATTTGTATATAGAATGCGCGTACATCACATGCATCAAAATGTATATGCTTACATAGCATTGATCTTTGCCTGACACTAATGTTTTGTGGACTTTGGAAAATGTTAGTGTTCATCAAAAATGCATTAAATTTACATACTTTTTCAGATTTCCTTCTGTTTTAGACAGTATTCACCTGTTGAAATTCTGTTGAAGCACTTTATACACACCACTGCTTTTAGCTCATGTAGGGACTTTATATACTACGACAGGATTCACTGTTTAGCGCCAGTGTAAGATAAAAAAAATTAATTTATGTCACCTGGATGAAATACTGCTGTCACATGTAGTTGCTTTGGAGCAGACTGTGACATTTTTCCCCATAGCAAGCCATGCTGCACTGGATGTCTCTTGGTTGCAATGCCCCATGCATTGGTCTTTAATAAGCATTCACCTGCAAAAACTTCAGTGTGCAGAAGTATAATAGTGTAACACAACTAATAGTTATGAAGTACAGATCCAAAACTGTACGTTTGCAAAGGTCGCATTCAATTAATACATCACTGTGGACATTCACTCATTTATGTCTGAACAAAACTGAACAACATTGTGCAGTGGGAGGTGAAGTGATACTTCATATTTAAAGGCAGGTGTGCATCATTTTTGGAGCATTTGTCTGTGGCTAGCTCATTGTCCATATTTTATTGTGAATAGGTATGTCTTTCTTTTGGTTTACTATTATTTCTCCAAATTAAACAATGGTGAATTGCTACTAATTTGAATCAAAAACCCGAAATTTATAATGTTGAACACCAAGTTGAACTCCGAAGTGGTGAATGTTCGAATTCAACATAATTTGAACATTCACCACACTTCCAAGAACAGTATTACTGTGACTTGCACAGCAAAAAAAGTGTTTGCAGGGGGGGGGGGCAAGCCCCCCTGTACACCCTGCTACTTAAATATACAAACTCCAGGATCGAACTATAGTGAGGGAAAGGGTACATTTCCCGATCCCCACTATAGTGCGGTCTGGATCATAATGTCATACCTACAGCAGCGATTGCTGTATTGCATTCACTGTTGTAAGGTTCGGCATTGTGGCATTCGTTATTTTGTTGTACGAAACAGCACTTTCGCACAAATGTAAATCGCACGAAGTGCGATCGACAAAATTATGTTCAGCCCTTTCTTTTTATGGAACTTTCTAAAAAACTAAGAGAACAGTTGATTTTTATTTTATTTTATTTATTTATTTATTTTTTTTGTGGCTCTTTGAAAGAACACTCAACAGAGCAGGATTACTTCAAATAAACTTTGTGTATGCAATTCAGTGATCCCAGACCTAGCCAGATAAAGGGCCATATGAATTAGTGCTTTACCTTGTGTAATAAATAAAAGTATACACACAAAATATGTGGAATGTAGTGACAGAAAATTAAATAATTCAACTGACTTCTGCAATTATAATTTTGTACAGTGAATTAGTCTTCATTTTGCTGGACTTTTTACTCCTTTGTGGACAGTCAATTAGTATAATTTGTTTGTGGAAGGTGATAAAACTAATAAGTAATGTACAATGATATCTGTACCAGGAGAATACATTTAACATCAAAACTTCATGCACCAGAACATTCCATCATCATTTTTCTATAGCTGCACAAAGCAAATAGAGATCTGCATAAAACACTCAAATCTTTAAATAAAACTGAAACATGTTTTGTGAGGATTAATACCATTAATGCAGCGTTTCTCACAGGATCATTTCACAGGTTATATATTGTAAATGGTGCTAAATAAGGAAGTAAAAAAGGAAAACTAACACTTTTGTATATTATAGGACACATTTAACAGGGTTGTGTATGAAACTTTCAGTGCACAAAAATTCTCTTGTATGAATTTTGTCAGCACTAATGTTATAAAAAAAAAAAAAAAAAAAAAACTTGGGTGAAATGTATTGATTACAATACCTTTAGCTTTAGGGGTCAGCCCTAAAATAACTTACAGGAGTGGTCAAAATTTGAAATCACTTTTAGAAAAGAAAAAATTACGCCCAAATAGGGTCAATGGAATGTTCAAATGTGGTGCTTGTCCGCAATGTAGACACATAATCGTTAGCAACCAGCTTTGTATTAACAATATGATATACAAGATTAATTTTAGATATAATTGTGACACTAAAGGAGTTACCTATGTAGCCTTGTGCAACCAATGTAATGCATTTTACATTGGGAAAACCGAAAGAAAACTAAAACAACGGATATATGAACATTGCTATGCCATAGGTAAGAAAGATATCAATAATGCACTTGCTAAACATATTTTAGAACACCCTAGCCACTGTTTTAAATTTGCTATTTTGCAACATAGGATAATTGATATTAGAGGGGGCCCATGGCAAGTGCATTTAGAGATAGACGAGCTTATCTGGCAAATAAGAACAAGAGCACAAGTTTTCCCAGGCCTTAACGAGAACTTGTCTATCAAATGCATTTTGAAACTCCTGTCACTTAAAAGATGAGATATATATAATACTTTTTCTCACATTTGAATATTTTTTACTAATATTTATGGCCCACAATAAACCTTAGTCTAGTAATATTTTAGGTTGTAAGTGGTAATTTAGGATTGTATTGATCTTATATTTTATATATTTATTCATACATTGATTAGTTTTATGGTGTTTTTTACACTATAGTATGGATTAAATATTTTAAAACATATATATATATATATATATATATATATATATATATTTTAACAGTAGTATGAATTTTGTATGAGCATAAGAATTGGATCTACATTGATTTTTGTCCACACTTGCGTGGACATGAGACTTATGCTTTTTAACTAATTTTCAAGACATTGTGATTTTTTTCTTTTTTGACAGTTGCTTACGCTCATTTGGGACTAATTAACTTTATCCAATAGTATATTTATACATTACGAAATCTTAATATATGCCTTGTTTTAATACCTATATATATATATATATATATATATATATATATATATATATATATATATATATATATATATATACTTTTACATATACATGATGTTTATTTTGGAGGAAATGTGTTTAGTTTGAAACTTATACTTTATGCTTTTGACCTTGTTTTAAACATGCTGTTCTTTAATTAGGCTGATTGATTTAACCAGCCTAATTGGGTATAAAAAGAACCTGTTGTTTTGTCAGTATCGTTTGTCTGATGAAGGCAAGGCAACGTCCTTGCCGAAAGCGCTTACAATAAACTGTTCTACATGACTGTATTTGACCCTATTGGATCTTATTTACCCTATTGGATCTTATTTACTGGATTTTTGCCGGCTTTCATAGTTTCTGCTCGTGTTTTTTACAAGTTTTTGATTACAATACCTTACTTAACTGTTTCTTTCATTTCTAGAACCTTTAGAGAGCAAACATTCCCCCTGCTTATATTTCAGAACAGATGCCCTGTGTGGTTGGTTATTAGTGTGTGTGAAGCAATCGGCCAGATATGGAGACTTCAAAATAAGAATGGTTACATGGTCCCAGTCAATCTTCAGAACATCCCACGTGCAGACATTCTGTTGCATGCCTCTTCAATGATAGACAGTATTGTGATACATGCCAATTAATTATAGATCTATTTATGTGGTCTTTGGATGAGGTGCAAGGCTGAAGGCCTCGTGCTGATGACAGCCCAGATCACAGAATGAGTAAATGTGAGTGCTGTTCATGTTTTGCAGAGTTTATAAATTAACATACTGTGACTGTTGCATGTACCCATGCAAGCTGAAGGAACTGCATATTCCCTAATCTCGACACAGATGCAGCAACTCCCTCCTTTAGTTTGACTTTTAAGTAGTTCTGTACATAATTTCTGTAAAATCTAGTAGTCAGGAAATCTTATACCCTAACAATTCACTTAATAAAAATGTTTTGTCAAACTACTTTAGATCCAGTTGTTATGTTCTATATTTTAACAGATATGGCACAAAGCATTATCACAAACTTAAAGATGTGACAAATATTCACATTATTGCACATGTACTGTTGTACTTCTGACATACAATAACTGAGTGGCAGGACTAGAAGTACAGTTTTCCGGGATATTTTTATCTTTTCTTGCCTGCCATTCAGCTGTTTTGTAATCATATAGTTCACTTGCACCCTGATAGGAAAGGCCATCATTAATGAATGGGTTTTTACTTTAATTCCTAACCCTGTTCGGTGGCTGATGTGAGCACCTGCATCACTACATGGCCTACAGTACCATTCCTGTGTATGTAAATGCTTTCACACATGCATGTGATAATGAGGGCTAAATGTAGCATCTTCATATTGTTTAGTTCATGTCCCCAGTACTGGTCTTATCAGGGCTATGCAAGCCTCTACTTGCGTGGTGGTGATTGGCTGGCCAGAACCACTATTTTTCTGTCTGAGAATGGATAAGCCAACATTGACAAGGCTCTTCTATCCTCTTCTGTGTCTTTCAGTGCTCTAGCTGCTATATAGACTTGGGTCATGGGGCTTTATTCCTGCATGCTACAGACCATAGCTATGTCTATAATTGTATTAATCTAGTGAGCTTATAGGGAAGTGTGGCTGATGACTCTCATGGTGGTAATCCTTGAACTCTGTTAAACACCAGTAGTTGACATACTGAAGAAGGCTGTGTTCTTGACAATGATCATGAAGGGCTGATTTGAAGCAGATGAGAGAGATTGGCAGGCCAGAGTGGCTGCTACAGCAATGCTTTCAAAGATGTATGGGTAGACTGCAAGATGTTCTAGAAGACCACTCTGTTCCTCAGAAGGAAAGGCAAATCCTTGCTTAGGCTGTACAAAGCAGTTTTGGTGAAGTACTATTATTAGTAATACTACTGAGATGGATTGAGCATTTTGAAGAACTCCTTAACATTATGAACATCTCTCAGGAGGTATTGCCTCAAGTCTCTGGTTTGTGGTCCATCTCTGTAGCTAATGTAACAGCAATGGTCAGGTATCTCTCTACTGGTTAAGCTGCAGGCTTGGGTGCAACATTTCCTTGTTGAAGGTATTGGAGTGGTATGGTAAAACATAGCTAATGTGTCTCCTCAATATTTCATTGAATATAAGGGGCAATATCTGTAGATTAGAAAATATGGGGTGGTAGTCCCTATTTTGAAAGAAGGGGATCAAGCCAGGCAATCACCAGTCTTCATGGAAAAGCCTAGGCCAGAGTGCTGGAGAAGACACCCCAGCAGATGGTTGAACCTCTGATTTGGAAAGTCTATGGTTATTCTGCAGACTTAAAGGAGACTTGACTTGTGAGGCCATTTCTTGGTATGTAATGCAAGTCGTCTTTCAGGAGTATGGGGAACCAAGACAACAGATGCATGTTATCTGTTGTGTGTATAAACACAGAGCTGTGGTTTCATTCTTGTCATTCATCAAATTAATATGATGGGGAGATCAGAGTCTGCAATGAGGCATCTTGCCACTTGTCACTGCTCCTACTGATTTTCATGAATAGAATGTTAGGGCACAATAAAGTTTCGGAGAGTTTGGATCCGACAATGCCATATCTGTTGCTTTATCTTTTCATCTTGCTTTCACTTGACCACTTCCTCTGACACAGACTAGAGTAAATTGTTGCTGAGTAAAAACTGCTTGCAATGTAATTCAGTGCTTTTCGGAGCACAAAATATTTTCCAGAAAAAGAGTTGCATGCTGTCCTCATGTGGACATGTGGAAAGCTGCCTAGTGGAGAAAGCTATAATGTAAGATCACATTTAAGGTGCTAAAGGGGATTTTTACAATGACAAATGACTTGGTAGTCACAGCATTGAGTCACTTTACTCATTATATCCAAATGACGCCTACAGGTGCATCTTCCGTTAACTTCTACTGATGCCTCTAGGCATCAGATATTGCTTGTTCATATTTACAGCAATAATTCCAAAACCATGCTTTGTACAAGGTTTTAAAAGATTTCATCTTAAACCTTACACAATAGCAAGCTCAACTGCATTAATATTTGAACTCTGTCTAGTGCAGCAAAATAAATATTAACTGTTGTGATATTAATTTATATAGATTTATATAGAAAGTTAGACTTTCGGCTGACACACCTCCTGGTCTAAATGCAACTGTATCATTAAAACCTATCTTAACAAGGATACAACAGACTAGATTGAAATGATTTTCATACCCATATATATATTTTATTATTAATTTTTTATTATTATTTTTGTTGTTATTATATATAATGTTATTATTATATATAATGTTAATATGACTTGATGTTGTTTGTCTAAACATTTATATGATATGTATTTTACATATTTTAATATTAGTTTTATATGTCAGTCTATTGTTAATCATGTGATCATGGCTGCAGGTCACATGATTTCTTTCTTGTATTTATATGGGCGTTTTTAACTATACCTGTTGTCATACATTGAGAAAGGGTTTCTTAACCTGAAAGCTTTGTTGTTATCATAAAGGTCTTTTTACTCAACTATTGTCGTTTTATTTGGATTTATATAGATATAATTTTCACATTTTTCTAAATATCTCAACAGCCAAGTAACACAGACAGAATTTCTTAGCCTCATATGAAAGCTATCAGCTGGATTAATAAATTGCTGTGCTTAATGTATAATGTTAAGTGCTGCAGCACTATGTTGATTCAAGCATACTGTTGTATGTAGTTCCATCTATGGATATGGAGAATGAGAGTTGTTTCTCTGTAAATTTGAGTTTGATTTGAATAATAATCAAGGGGGTAGTAGACTATACCAATGATACTCATATTAACACCACAATAAAATCAGTTAACTGAAAACTAGGCTCCCTCTATAGAATTAAACCTTTCCTTACTCCCATAGCAAGAACTTCTATTGCCCACACCCACCTCATCTCAACACTCTTATGCATCCCCTATATATACTAATCTATCAAAAAGCAACCTCAACAAGCTGGTAATCGCCTACAACAACATTACCAGATTTGCTACAGGCTCCCCTGTTAGATCCCACCACTGCCAAAATCTGAAACAACTGGGTTGGCTGGAACTACAAAACCAAATTCTACTTCACCAACTAACTATTACCCATAAAACTCTGTATCATCCAAGTAACACACCAATTCTCAAAAGTCTAATCTGCTCATATAAAAATCTTACAAACCTACACTCTGCAAACAAACTACTCATCTCTACTCAAAAATCTAACGATAAAGCAGGAGAATCCCTCTTCACTAACACTGTAGGCAAAAGCTGGAATCTACTTCGTGGTGAACTTACATTTCTTTTTTCAACTTCACTACTTAAAAAGAAACTTAAATCATACCTTACAACCCACTGGCTATGTCCCTGTACTAATCCTGACTAAAGTATCTCCCACTGTTAGTCTTGCCCAACATCTTTTTTCCATCTTTCTTTCTGCAACTTTAAGTCCACAACAATTTAAGCTGACTTACTGTAACTAGGAACAACTGAATTGGCCATCTTACTGTCTTATCAACAAGTTACTACCCTACAGCTAATTCTTCCAATCCCATTTTTAACTACTTTGTTCTCTTATTCCTGCTCATCACTTTGCTTTGGGTGTCTACCACATACTTCTAAATCCTTCTCCCTCTTCTCATAGTAAAAAAGTTACCTTGGAACACATGTTATCATCTCACAAGATTCTTGTAATGTTTAATGTACTGTTTGTGTAAGTCTTCTATGTGGAGCTTTTCTCCCCGGGCCTCTACTGAAAATGACATATATCCAGCTAGACTAGCCCGGTCAACAAATGTAAAATAAAATAAAATGTGCATTGTGTCCTGTCCTGTTCATGACTTTCAGACACAGGGGATCAATTTGCGCTTCTAGTTTGGAGAGTAGTAGTCTGAGGATATAAGGGCTGCCCTCAGTATCAAGTGACTGATGTACTTCTGTACAATTGAGTGGTTAATACTGAGCATAGATGATTGGGATGAATATCATCCATGTTGAAGATTGTGTTTCTTTACTAGAAAAACAAAAACAGTGGACCGTTCTGTCCAGATGATAAGGCAGTTACCTCAGATGGAGATGGTGAAGCATTTTGGAGGCTTGTTTACAAGTAAGGCCAAAGGAGAGGAGGGGAATGACCAGAGGATTAGAGAAGAAACAGTAGCCTAAGTTACAATGGGTTCTACCCCTGAAGGGCGTCCAGCTTTCAAAGATAAAGTGCCTGCATGCACACCAGGTGTAATGAATTTCAGCAGAGCTTCATATAAGGACAGTTGGAGCTCAGAAATCTTAAGAGCTTTTTTTGCCTCTGAAGAGGGCACCTTCGGCAAGCCCAGTGAAATTGTAGGTCAGCTAGAATTCTTCATACCTGGGCAGATAAGTCCCTTATTGGGGACAAAATTCCACTAATTTCATTTTTCTGAGGAAAACGTGTCAT
Source organism: Protopterus annectens (assembly GCF_019279795.1). Lineage (NCBI taxonomy): Eukaryota > Metazoa > Chordata > Ceratodontiformes > Protopteridae > Protopterus > Protopterus annectens. Next base: position 606,467,914 of record NC_056743.1, read on the forward strand.
TTTCTGACTGAAATATATGGTTTTGCTAGAATTTTTTTTTTCTTTTTTTTTAATGTGGACAATCATTGCATTTCTAAGGGAGTTTGTGTACATGCTTATGTGAACATTTTGTGAGGAAGATTTCTAACTTTACAATATTTGTACTCAAGATTTGTGTATAGAAAATGGTTACTGAGCTTGTGGGGGAGAGCTATCAATGGTTTACTTACCTCATATCATTTGTTCTCAACTGTACATTGTACTGCTTTCAAAGTCTCTCTTGGCTTACAAATGGAGCAGTTCCCAGTCTACATAGTTTCACCTTCCCCTATCCGGAAGAAGAAAAACATTTTCAGGGAGTCTGTTGGTACTCCAGCTCCTGCTGTATCTCAGATGCTGATGGCCACTTGTTCCTAAGATCATTCATCGTTTACCCCAGTCCTCCTAGTGTAGTAGCATACCCAGCCACCAACGACTGGGGGGTAGACATATCCTGCACATGTAGGATACACTTGGCAGGCAAGGGAAAACACTCTTGTTGGCCTCATGATAAGGGCCTGGTGTTGGTTCTTCACTTTACTGGGATAGTGGACCTGTATGCCTAAGGGAGTTGGTCCATTTTTCAGGGAGCTTCAAGGAAAGGGAACATAGAGAAATTTTCAGTGTCCTGTTGCTATTTCTCTGGACAGAGAGGATTTACTGGGGTTTGCAAAATAACTTTCTGCTTTTTACATTAACGTTTCTTCATGCAAGAATGGAAGAGCTCTCTCTCTGACATGGATATACAGTTAGACAAGTAGGCATTGCAGGAGAAGGGTTGTACTGTGGGAGATGCTTCACAGTGTAAACATTCTGATTCTTAGCATACCTGGTAGTTCACCTCCTGTGCCTGGGGAGTCTGACATGCTTCTATAGGGGGTAATCCATGACATACAGGAGCTCAAGCAGGTAAACTGGGCTTGGAAAGACAGAAATTAACCATCCCCCCAAAATAAAATAAATCCAGCTGATCCACAGAACAAATTTATTGGTAAAATGCAAAACCAAATATGGGCTATATAACATACCTCAGTGCCATAAGCATTTGTTTTTAAACCTAAAGCTGACCCAGCTGTAATTTCTTTATCCAAAACAGAAAGCAATGACTAATTTGGGGAAGAGATTAAAATCCTGAACGCCAAAGTCCTGGAGGGAACAAACTGTCAAGCTTGTATACTAATTTTTTACCATTATCTTTTGAGAATAGGCAGAAGTCATCTTAAACCTTACACAGTAGCAAACTCAACTCCTTCTGAGGTGAAAAAATATATATTGAATGCCTCTTACAGGTACTGCTGAAGTGACTCACCACATTTTAAATTGGTGTTTATGGTGCTACCGATTTCTCTAGAGCCGCTGTGTCTTGATCAGTATTGAGAAGGATAGTTTGGCTTTGTTCTCAGAATCTTCCTGAAGTTGTTAAAACTGCCATTTTGAAATCTTCCTTAAATAAGGAATTTCTTTGACCCTTCTGCAGCTGAGGTGTTAAAGGAGTGTGCTGAAAGGGGAAAGTCTAATACAAGGAGCGACTGTTTTTTTCAATCCTCCTCTTTCAAAGGAAATAAAATCTTTCCTACCTCAGCTCTCTTTCAATAAGCCATTTAATTAGTAAAGTGTCAGCAAACTGAATTTTAAAAAGTAATGGCAAGGAGCCTCTAAAATGAAAGGGAACCCACCAAAAATCAAAGGACCGTCATCTCCGTCAGCATGACTAGCTGTTTCTTCAGGCTCTTCCCCCTTTCAACCTGGCAACCTCTCCAGCTCGGAGACTTCATCTTCCTATCTGGCACCAGAATGTTATAGACAGATGGGGTTTGAAGGTAATTCAGCAGGTTACACATGGTAATAGGAAACATCCTTACCCAGTGAACCAGGTTTCATATTTTCCTTCCATTCTGCACTAGAAGTTATAGAAACTGCACCACTCTGTCACTTGGGGAAAGGTTTTTATTCAAGTATTTTTATAGTACCTAAAAAAGGAAAGGTTCCTGGAGGCATGTACTGGACCTTTCCTTTCTAAATCTTTGTCAAGATTCCCATGTTGAAAATTTTAACCCTTTATTCCCTTTTTTCTTAAATCCTCTTTCTAGGTTTCATTGTTAAGCTAGATTTAAAAGATGCTTGTCACATTCCCATTTGTAAGCAGCTGAGGCATTTTTTTAAGGTTTGTCATATCTGGGTTGCATTTTCAATTCTTCACTCTTTGTACTTTCCAACGCACCGAGGGTATTCACAAAAGCCCTCACACAAGCTATTACTTACTGCAGGCTTCAAAGCATTTATATCTTTCTATAGCTGGATGACTGTCTTATCTTTGCAGACTTTTTTTTACAGTTGTCAAAAGTATTTAAACTCTGTAGAATCTTCTACTCTAAGTTTTGAAATTAGCCTTCCAAAAATATCCCTCAGCCATTCCCACATAATTGTATTTCTTCCTCCATACAAAGAAGATATGTTCTGTCAGTTATTCCAGAGTTTCTCCTGTCCAAGTCATTCATCTGCAAAGGGAGTTCTCAGGATTCTGGGATGCTTGGCATCTGTGATCCTCATGCTTCCACTGGCCAGACTTCACTTGAGGAAAATACAATGGTACCTCAGATTAGCATCTATACTCTGTTTTATCAGATCCTAGTTCTGAAATATGGAAAAAGGGAGATTCTTTGGCAAGACCAGATCTCTTGTAGTCCAGTCTCCCACTCTCCCTACCAACCCCCATATAGTCTGCAATTACAGATGTATCAGACCTGATGTGGGGTGCAGTTTCCAAAGGGATAAAAGTGCAAGCTCTGTGGAACCCTTCAGGCTGACAGAAGCAAATCATTGACGGAGAGAGGTACTGGTAGTGATCATGCTTTAAAAGTCTTAAATCATCTCTGCTCCTAAGGACTTCTGCTAGTGTATACAGACAACAACACAATGATATTATACAGAAATAAGGGGCTAGCAAATCTTACCCTCTTTGTAGACTGGCTTTGATAGCCAGGGAGATAGCAACTCAGCTCAGCTTGACTCTGCAGACGTTCTACATTCCATCAAAGCAAAGTCAGTTTGTAAACAAGCTTAGCAGGACCAGGACACACCCCCATTAATGGAAACTTCATCTTGGGGTCTTCCATGAATTGATTCAACTGAGGGGGAGCATATCAAGTAGATCTATATGCTTCCTTTAAGAACAGAACAACTACAGAAATTCTGCTCCAGGTCCCCTTCCAAACAGACCTGGAAACAGATCCAGTCTCATTCCCATGGACAGGAATGTTCATGTCTGCTTTTCCACCCATTCCACTTATTTTCAGGGTTCTTTTGAAGAGCCAGGATGAGACTCTAAAAATAGTGGTGGTGACCATACCTCTCAACTGTACAGATTTTCGCAGAATGTCCAGATTTATGCTTCATATTTTTGATCTGTTCCTCATCAAATTAGTGATTCTCTGGCAAATGACTGGGAATGTCTGAGAATTTAAGTCACTAAATAATAGTATACATTTGTGTTTCAGACTTCATGTCCTTCAGAAAAATGCATGCTAAGACAAATCCTGTTATTCTAGCAACTTTCTAAGTTTATAAGAGCAATATTTAAAATCTGTCCCTATTTTTGGGCTTTTGTCCCCCCATTCTGTTATGCTTTGTCCAGATTTTTGAGCTGACGTTGAGAGGTATGGTGGTGACTCCCTTTTGCCCCAGGAAACAGTGGCTGCTCCTTATTGCAGCTCAATATGTATGTATACCTTTAAGAAGCTTTCTAGGGGCTTGCACAAGTGCATAAATACTGAACATGTGTGAGCCTGACTGCCATTTTGTAGTCAGCTGTTGAGATGTAAGCATGTGTGTCCGTGTAGTCTGTCAGTTAATCAGTTTGTTTTTATTTTGTTCTGCTGCTATCCATTCTGATGTGTTTGAGTAATAAAGCAAATAAACAAACTGCATCTATATTGCATTATCAGGCGATAACAAGAGCGAATGCTTTTTCATCGAACCGATAATGTCAAAACCACGAAAAGGCGAACACATGGAACAACACATTTTTTCCCAGGGAAAAAAATCGCTGCTCCATAAAAAAAAAAAAAAGTTTAAATGCAAAATTAAGTAGGAGTCTTCGTCCACCACACCCCCAATGTGGGGGCTGTGTCCCCCACCCCCCTACTTAAATATACCAACTCTGGGATCGCACCATATTGGAGGAAATGGCAAGGTCCTGAAGATGGCCCACCAATTTTTTTCCTTGGGGAAAAAAATCGATGTTCCGTGACTTCGCTATTTTCTCCTTTCGACATTATTAGATTAATGAAAGAGCATTTGCTCTTTTCATCATCTGATAAGACAATATAGACCCAACGAACTACCCCACCTGTTTGTCATTGATGAGAAACAAGACAAGCAACATGGTGTCAGAATGGGATCCAAAAATCCAGATTCCAGACCGAGAAGGCACTCAGTTAAAGGTGGAGTGGATCATCTCCACTGCATGTTTAATTCACAAAAAATGGTCAGAAATGAACTTCAGGTTTCAAAGCTTACTTAAATGATTTCTTATTCACAAAATATAAACCAAAACACTCAGAATGTTCTAAATGAATTTCTAAGTAAATGAAATGTCCGAAACTGTGACAAATTGAGAAAATATTCAAATAACTATGGAAAATGTATAAAATAAAGTCCAAATCACATAAAAATTAATAAAATAAGGACAACTACTGTATTTTGTCAAAGTAGCTTATAGCACATACTTTTTTTTTCACATTAATTAAAGTTATTCAAGTTATCAGAATATCCGAAGTATACAGAGTGTTCGCATGTTTGTGCAGTATGGCATTAGTTATTTCACAAAATACAGCCATTTCAAAGCATCTTTCCCCAAGGTAGAGTATTTCAAAGAGTTTGTGTATTTGAATGTTATTACAAGTACTGGCTGTGTATGCATGTTCGTACATAATTACAAGGGCAATTTTTCAGTGTGTTTGGGCATAGTTTGTTGGCATGTCAAATGGATTTCGAAAACCTGGTCCCCTTGTCTTTGATAATATTGCAGAGAATTGGAGAGTGTTTGAGCAGTTGTGTGATATTTTCATATAAGCTGTATTTTGTGATAAAGATGACCATACAAAGGCATTTATTCTGCTTAATTTAGCTGGATTAGAAGCCATAGAAAGGGAGCATTCATTTGTGTTTGCACTTGCTGTATTTTCAGGGGAGGGGGAAACTATCATATAGAAGTATCTGCTGAGTCAAGGGAAGACCCCAAGTGCTTAAAACATAAATTTAGAGAAATTTGTAATCCCTAAATGAATATTACAATGGAAAAACATTTATTTTACACAAGAGTTCAAAAGCCTGGGGACACACTTGCAGCATATATAACTGACTTGAGAAGCAAAGCTAAAACGTGCACATTTGGTGATTTAAGGGATATTTTGATAAGACAGACTTGTGTGTGGTATTAAAGATGGGACTGTGAGAAATATTTTGCTTCGTGACAGTTATTTAACTTTGAATATGGCCATTGAAATTTGTCAGGTATACGAGCTCAAAGAAAAGCACACAAATATGCTTATAAATGAGAAATGCATGTTTCCAGTATCTTCTAGTGCTCATGTTGATAGAATGCAGCACGTGGTTAAAAGAAACAGGTCCAAGCACATGGCAGCAACTGTAAGCCCTGCAGCAGTCACTGAGAAACCTCCTACCTTTCTAGCAAATTCGAGAGTGCGCACAGTCTGAATGAAGTGCAAGGTTGAGTCAGCAAACTCAAAGAATGTGCCTGTATCCAGTTTCATAGTCAGCTGTCATAATTGTGGTGCAAATCATGAACCCAAAAGAGAAAAGTGCTTAGCTTTTTGCCAGTAATGCCACAAATGCAATAAGTGGAATCATTTCAAAAGGTTTTATAAATCAATTAAGGGGCATTCTTTCATTAAAAGAGAGCATTCAAAGAGACAAGTTGAACAATTAGAAAGCTGTGACCCTACTTTTTATGTTGATGGTGTGTCTGTGCTTAACGAAACAATCAATGCAGTAGCTTTATGGGCAATGAATGAAGTATTTTATACCATTCAGGTAAATGGAAGATCTGTAGAGCTCAAAGTTGACATGGGTTCACAGTCCACTGTTAAGTCAGCAGAAACATTTGCTAGAGTATGTGCTGGTGAGAAACTTGATTTGGCAAAGTGTGTGAAGCTTGTTGCTTATGGTGTTGAAGAAATTCAAACTGAAGGTTGTCATGTTACTCTCTGCTGGGAACAGATATGACTTGCAAGGTGCATACAGTAATTAGGCCATAAAGACAGTTTGAAAATGGGACTACTTTCATTTAATAAGGAAGTGCACCATGTTAGCTTAAAAGACCACTGTTCTAATTTCACCCAGTCTGTTTTTTTCTAACTATGCTGATGTTTTCTAAGACAAACTATGCAAACTCCCAGTTGTCTACTCAATGAAGTTAGACCCTGAAGTCAGTGCAGTTGTCAGGCCAGCCCGAAGAGTTCCAGTAGCTTTGCAGAACACAGTCAAAGCCCAGATAGATGAAATGGTGTAGCAAGGTATAATTTGTCCATTTGAAGAACCAATTGAATGGTTATCCTCCATGGTGGTTGCTCATAAGAAAAGCTCAGACTATATAAGAAAATGTATTGATCTGAGAGATTTGAAATACACACTGAAAAGACCTTCATCATCCAGTGTGTACAATCGAAGAAGTCACTGCTCTTATGCCAAATGCCACTGTTTTTTCTGTCTTAGATGCAAAGAGTTCATTTTTGCAAATTTTGCTTGACTGAAAATCATTGCTAACTACCGTCGGTACTCCTTTTGGCAGGTACAGATTTTTGAGAATCCCATTTTGGATAAATTCTGCCAACAAAGTATTCCAGTGTGCAATGGAGTACATTTTTTCTGGGTATCCATGTGGTATTACATTAGATGATCTAGTAGGAGGTAATGGTGAAGCTGAGCATGACAGAAACCTCAAAGTTCTGGAAAGAGCACGTGAAGTGTATCTTGAGCTGAATCCTCAGAAGTGCAAGTTCAGCCTACAAGAAGTTACTTATACTGGTCATTTATTTACCAGTTCAGGCTTATGACCAGATCCATCCAAGAAAACTGCTATTCTTGAAATGCCAGCTCCAGACAATGTTCAAGCCCTACATCATTTTTTTGGCATAGTTTACTGCCTAGGCAAGTTCATTCAAGTCTTGAGCCAACTTTCAGCACCACTTAAAGAGCTGACACACAAAGATGCATCTTGGTCATGATTATAACAACACCAGAGAGCATTTGATGTCCTGAAACAGAATTGCCAGTTCACCAACTCTGAGATACTAAGATATTCACAAGCCAGTTACTCTTTCTTGTGATGCTTCAAAGTTTGGTCTTGGTGCAGTCATTCTTCAATTGGGTAGACCAGTAGCATATGCGTCCAAAACTCCAACCCAAACTGAAATGCAGTATGTGCAGATAAAGAGCTCTTGCCAACTGAGTTTGCATGTTCGATGTTCCATGTTTATATTTATGGTAGACCTATCCAGATTGAAACATATCACCAACATCTAGTCACTATTTTGAGAAAGGCTGTGCATACAGCTCCTGCCAGATTGCAACATATGATGCTCAAATTGCAAAAGTATCATTTCAATCTTGTCTACACAAAACGCAAACTTCTTTATCTTGCTGATACATTATCCAGATCGCCCAGAAATACCACTGAACAACAAGAAAATGAGAAACTTGATTTTGAAGTCATGAAAGTGAGAAATTTTTCTTCTATACATCTTGATGAGCTTAGAAGTCATAAAGCCTCAGATCCAATACTTCAGAAGCTCAAGCATTCTTTCAGTCAAGGATGGCTATCAAAGCAAACTTGTTTACCAATAGATTTGCAACATTGTTTTCCTTACAGAGATGAGATTTTGTCTGACAGTGGTATCATCATGAAAAGTCCAAAAGTGATTGTTCTAAAATCCTAGGAACAACAGTATATTACTATTTTGCATCATGGCCACCCAGGAACTGATTCTACCAAAAGAAGGGCAAAGTGGTTTAGTATTTTGGCCTTCTATGTCACAGTACAGTGAGAGAGTACTTTCACCTTGTTCTGTATGTAATAGTACAAAGCCACATCAACAGAAATAACTACTTCATCTAAATCTGATTCCTGAACTACCTTGATCGACAATAGCTACAGACGTTTTCGAGTGAAATGCCAACATTATTTGGTGTTAGTAGACTCTTATTCCAATTGGTTTAAGATTAACCTACTTCCTAATATAGCATACAGTACTGTCATTACTAAGATGAAGTGTCATTTTGCAGTCCATGGTAGCCCACACAAAGTTATTTTTTTGACAATGGTAGACAATTTACAAGCCAGCAGTTCAAAAGATTTGCTGATGAGTGGGACTTAACTCGTGTTACGAGTAGCCCTGAGTAGCCACAGTCAAATGGTTTGGCAGAACGTGCAGTTCAAAGTGCGAAGCAATTACTAGACAAGTCAAAACGAGACAATAGTGATTTTTCTTGAATCTCAGAAATGTTCCTCATGATAAACATCTTGGTTCACCTGCACAGAGACTTCTGTCGAGACAAACTAGAACCACACTACCAATTAGTAGCTCATTATTGTCAAGAACAAAAGATCAGTGAAAGCCTATTTGTTGAAGAAATGCTTATCCCAGAAGTTCTATTATGATAAGTCCAGCAAACAGCTCAGACCATTACAAGAAGGTGAGATAGTGAGGATGCAGATGTCCAAAGGTTTTGATCAGATTGGTGTCATGAAAATTGTATGTCCCGAGTTGAGATCGCACATTGTGGAATTGCAAGGAGCAGAATTTAAATGGAAATGGAAACATTTGATCCTGGTGTCTGAGCCTGTATTGCAGTATCATACCTGCGAGGAAGGATCTACATTTCCAGTGAGTTATCTAGCGTTCCATTTCCAGCAAATCTCCCTGTTCTTGACAGGCATACCAAAACTCCTGAAGCAAGTTGTTCACCAATGACTGTATCTGTTGCTAAACCCAGTTCTGATTGCTATATCACTAGATCAGGCTGCATTTCCAGACCATGTTCCAGATACATGGCAACTTGGACATGAATGGGGTCTATATTAAATCACAGAACGCTTAAAAAAGCGAATGGTGATTGATCGACCCTATGCAAGCGAAAGTTTACAATGTCGAAAAAAAAAATAAAAATCAATTTCAAACATTACATTAAGTGGGGGGCTTCACCCGCCCCCCACTCCTCCCCTACTTAAATATACCAACTCCGAGACCGCACTACAGTGCCGAAAAAAGCAAAGTACCGAAGCGGCCAAGCAAATTCTTTCCCAGGTAAAGAATTTGTTTAACAGCCGCTTCGATATTTTGTGTTTTCAGCCTTTTAAGTTTGACCAAGATGCATTTGACAGAATGTGTCTTTGGCCTTCTAATATAAACCCCATGAATGTTGTGTTCATTTATCATTGTCTATACAATTGCATGTTTCTTTTCCAAAGGTCATTATATTGTGGGCAGTTCATTAAAGAGGGAGGCTGTAGATCAATATGTATGTATACCTTTGAAAAGCTTTCTAGGGGCTAGCACAAGTGTATAAATACTGAGCACGTGTGAACCTGACTTCCATTTTGTAGTAAGCTGTTGAGATGTAAGCATGTGTCCATGTAGTCTGTCAGTTGATCAGTTTGTTTTATTTCGTATTGCTGCTATCCATCCTGATGTGTTTATGTGTAATAAAGCATCTAAACAAACTACCCCACCTGTTTCTCTTTAATGAGAAACAAGACAAGTGACACTAACCTTAGCTGTACTGCTTTTATCCTGACTGACAAAAGATTTAAGCAGGCCAGGTTCCAAAGCTTCAAAAAAAGAGAATAAATGCACTGAAACTACAGGGCTAGAAACGTGGTTTATTATAAAAGTTGAAGAGATCAGGTAAGTGCTTTCACGATAGCAAGGTCGCTTCATCAGACAATCATTCCAGGCCAAGTACATCATTAAATATTTGTTAGGCAGTCAATTGACAATTAATGTAATTGGATAAAAAATCCCTTGTATAGAAAGTGCAGAATGCATATAATACAATAACATATTTCATCATAAAAGCATTCATTATAAAAAAACTTTATAAAAGAATTTACAGAAAAAACTTTATAAAGAACTTTACAAGAAAATATTAAAATACAATCTGTCATTATTATTTATTATTAAAAGCTAGAAATAATAATTTCGTATGTCTTAGAGGATGTGCCTTCAGGAAAGGTTTAACAGAAGAAGCATTTTTGTTGTTGTTGTTGTATCTTTTGGCTTTTCCCGGTTAGGGATCGCCACAGCGGAACTCAGGTCCGTTAATGATTGGCAGTAGATTTTTACGTACTGAGTTGCCAGCCCTGACGTACAGCCTTCAACGAAGGTACGCCCATTCACGCATGTTTCCACACAGAAGACACTTTAGCTGAGAATCGAACAGGACAACGTCTTATTGTGAGGCGACAACTTAACCCTAGAAATTTCTCAGCATTGAGCTGAAGAATCCTTTTTTGCTCAGCTTCTTCTGTACGATTTTCCAGGTCTCCCCCTCTAATATCTGTGTCTATAAACTGTAGTATAAGAAACTTAAAAGTATGTGTGGTATCATTTTTAAAACATGCAGTGCTAAGGCATTGTTCTCTTTCTTGTTTTTAATGTCCCTAATGTGTTCAAGCACTCTATCTTTGAAGTGTCTATTTGTCTTGCCTATATAATAGGCATGACATTTTTGACAAAAGGAAAAATACACGGAATTGACTGTTCTACAGTCAGCATAATGATTCAATCTAAGACTAAAATTTAGCAAAGGATGTATATAAGAAGAGCTAGTATAAATATATTTACATGCTGTGCAGTTCCTGCATGGAAAGGTCCCTACCCTATTGGATTCATATAATTTAGCAATAGGAGCATTTCTATGACAAAGGTGTTGTTTAATAGATTTATTATTTCAAAATGAAAACAAAGGTGCATTACCAATTATGCTTGACAATTCTGGAACATCATGTAGAATTCTCTAGATATTCCTAATGATATCACAAAACTCATTAATATCACTGGAATACTGAAAAACAATTCTAAAATTATCATTATTAGCAACTGGTGGCTCATTTGTGGTTTCTGTAACACTCATGTTTCCAAAATATGGTTTACATCTGCTCATTCTCTGATGCCATGCTTCATCTATAGCAATATCTTTTTCTCTCTCTGAATAGCCTCTATCCAAAAATTCATACTTCAAGGGTTGCCTGTGCATCTACATCTTTACTATGTAGCCTTAGTACTCTATATATTTGCCCCTTTAACACATTGCGAGGGACATGTCTTGGATGCATGCTGTTTTTATGAAGGAGAGCGTTCTTCCTATTCGGTTTCCTACAGATGCTACTGGTTACTTGATTAAGCTCAGTCTTTCTCAACAGGACATCTAAAAACTCTATTTCATGTGTGGCGTATTTGTATGTAAACTTAAGAAACCCCGTGGCATTATGCATATAGTGAACAAAATCATTCAGTTCATCTATACTTCCTCTCCATAGCATAAAAATATCATCCACAAAATGATGTACCACATAATATGTTCCTTATGTGAATTTGTCTCTGCTAATATAGACATTTGTTCCCAGTGTGCCAGAACCAAGTTGGCGTAGCTATTTGCACATGCAGTTCCCATAGCCACGCCAACTTTCTGAAGATAGAAACCTTGTTCAAATACACAAACATTGTTTTCCAACACAATTTCCAACAGTGTACATATAAGTTTAACCTTGTTAGAAAAACAATTTTTAGTAAGGAACTCTCTAATAGCATCTCTCCCCCAATCATTGGGAATGGTAGTACAAAGGGATTTGATGTCTAGTGTAACAAACAGATAATCATCCGACACTGTTTGTAACTGATTAGAGTCTCTCTAAAAACACTTTAGTGTCTTTCAAAATCGTTGGGCATTGGTCCAACAATGTGTGTAGATTGCGCTCTACAAAAATGGATAGAGGCTTTGTGCACCAGCCTGAGCCAGATGCAATAGGTCTTGTAGGTGGAACATCTCTATTTTTGTGGATTTGGGTAAACCATATATCATAGGAACAAGTGCATGCCCAACATTAAAATATCTAAAAAGTTCTTCATTAATAAGGTCAGTCATTAATAACTCAAAAATTAAAAATGAGACCCTCTCCATAACACTGTTAACAATCAACTTAGAAATGGGTTGATATGTGTTCTCATCACTAATGAGTAGTCTCATCTGATTTAGATATACATTCTTGTCTAAAATAGCAATTTGTCCTTTGTCAGCTGATTTAATTTTTATAGAATGCGTATTTTTAAGTTCATTCAGAGCCGTAGAATCTTGACTGGACATATTGCAAAAACCTGCCCTTGCCCATTCCCTAAATAGCCATCTAAAATCATTCTCGCACATATTGACAAAGGTTTGTACTATGGGATGTGCATTAGGTGTAAATGTACTTGGCTCCTTAAAGGGCATCATCTCTTGTATATTCCTCTCGGTATACAAAGTTTTTAAAGTTAAATTTCTGGCCAATAGTCTTAAATCTTTCAACATTTCTGCATGATCGGCTCGCTTCTCTGGGACAAAAGAAAGTCCCTTATTCAGTAATTTAATTTGTTCTGGTGTTAACACAATAGAAGAAATGTTATGATTCAAACCTGTATTCAAAACCGTCCCTTCTTCACTGTTTGTTGTATTCTGTCCATACTGGATTGTCACTGCGGTCTCCCTTTCCTCACCAAACTTCTCGACCTGTTGTTGATAGGTAAGGGTTTCGATAATAGAAAACCTGCCGTTGCTTGGTTCGCTAAAAAATCTTTAGATGCAATATTTTGGCCATTTGTAGTATTCGATGGTTTAGTCATGGAAGCACAGTCATTATTGCTTCCACTTGTGCTGGCTTCATTTGTAGATGTTTCCACTAATATATTGGCTATAGGTAATGTTAAAATATTCTCCTTCAGTAATGAAGTAGCTGCTTTTTGTGTTGTAGAAATTGGTGTGGTGCACACTGCTGTAGAGATACCACGGAAGCAGTACTATTTCCTCTAACCATTTCATTTGGTTGATTCAAATGCTGACTGACAGCGCCAGTAGTCACAGTCTTAATTTGCTCCTTCAGCCAGGTAAATGTGGCCTGATTGTGAAAATCATTAAGATCTCTGTGCAACTTTTTGATCTTAGTAAGATGCAGTTTCTTCTCATAAGATAGAATATTATATTGCAGCAGGTCTATTTTGTCATTGATCACATCAGGTGAAAAATTATCAAATACATATTTCTGGGTAGATATAATATCTTTGATTAAATCCTTTTCCATGGGTATAAAGAAATCCACAAAGAGATGGATATATTCAGTACTGAATTTAAGGTTTAATTGTTGCCATCTCCTTAGCAGCTCAGGATAAGAGTCACCTTAGCTGGGCATATTTAAAACTCAGAGCCCTCTGGGGATGACTTGATGCTTGAGGGATGCCTGCAGATGTAAACGTTGCCATTGCAACTGTTTATATTTATATAATTTATTTTCCAGCTCTTTGTAATGCTTAAAAATTCAGGTGTTTGTCTATTTCCTTCTGGGTTGCTAGTAACTGCATTCACACGATCAAGATCCAGTAGTGGATTGTCACACACATTAAGAATCCGGAAAAGACGATCAAAGTCATTCTTCTCACTTCCCAAATTTAGCATTGAGTCAGTTTCAATAGTTTCTGCCATGTCTCTGCTTCCGAATAAGCAACAAAAGTAGAAAATAAAAGACGAGAGCAGAGTACGGGACAGTGCAGTAAAAAGAATAAAAAAAAGAGAATAAATGCACTGAACCTACAGGGCTAGAAACGCGGTTCATTATAAAAGTTGAACAGATCAGGTAAGCGCTTTCACGACAGCAAGGTCGCTTCATCAGACAATCATTGCAGGCCAAGTACGTCATTAAATATTCGTTAGGCATATTCCAAAGCTCCATGTCGCCTTCCACGCACTCAAACTACCAGTCCTCTCAAGCAGAGGTGATTGAAAAGTCAGGTTTGGGTGCTAAACCCTTCAGAACTTTTCTGCTACTGAAGAGAGCACTCCTTTGCTGGATTTTGATGATTGACTGTCTAATTGTGCTGTTTCTTTGCTAGGCAGTTAAGTTCACTTTGGGGGGAAAACCTCCCACATTAAAAAAATGCTTTATTGTACTTTCTTGTTTAGGAAAGTTACTTTTAAGCTACGAGTTTGTTTTAACAGACTATCATGAGACTTAACTATACTTTTAAACAGGAGTGCACTTTTCTCCTTTCTGCTTAAAAGTTGTTTAAAGTAAATGAAAACCATTTTTTCTGTGGAGAAATTGTTTTACTTTTTGGGGCTGACAAAGTATTCTAAAGTGCTTTTACTGTTTTTTTTTTTTTTGTTGTTGGTAAAAGTGATTTATAAAGACTTTACATTTTTACTGGCTCTTGCTACTTGTTTTCTGCATAAAAGAGGCACTATTCAGCTTGACCATGGAACATACTACTGATCCCATGACTATTTCTTCTTCCAGCATAGAAAGAAAAAAAAAAGTTGAGCAAACTACCTTTGCTACCACAACAGTTTAGCAATTTGTCCCAGCTGCAGGAGGGTGTCTGTGATGTGGACACAACTTGTTCCTCAGACCACTTCTTTTTTTACCCTGGATCACTCTGGTGTAGCATCCACAGCCACTAGGGTTCAGGGGTTAGCCATGTCCTCTACAGCTGTTGCGGTCATCTCGGTGTTCGAAGGAGAGCCGCTCTGTTGGCCCTGATAGAGGGAACAGGGAAGGTGTCTTTATTTTGTCTGAAAGTTGCGCCCAGCCCTGGGCAAACTGCTGCTACCATTAATAAGACCGTTGGCCCCATTTTTCTTGTCAGAGAGAAACCCAAAAGTAAATGTATGTCTAGCCCTCTTCAAATTTGTTTAGACATGAGTAGTTTACTGGATCTGGCTCAGGGTCTAATTCGGGCTATTGATCCTCCTGGTAAATGAAAGAGGGATACCTCTTTTTTCTTGAGAAGATTCAACATTCTGAATCTGGACAAAATGAAAGGACAGATGCAGGGTTTTCTCCACAATTTTCTGATCCAGACTCCGAGGAGAACTCAGTTTCTGACTCTTCCTGTGATAGTTTCTTTCTCTGAGACTATTTCTAGACTGTATCAGTGTTTTTAGTTGGGAGAGGACTGAGGTTTGTCATTCCCTCAGAAAATACTATGTGCTCTTACATTCCTCAGTTGTGTCAGTTTGGGTGGGTGTGTGTGTGTGTGTGTGTGTGTGTGTGTGTGTGTGTGTGTGTGTGTGTGTGTGTGTCGGTCTGTCTCACTTCCTGCAATTTTCCAGAAGGTCATCCCTAAAAAGGCAGATAGGATATATAAAGTTAATCAGTTTTTATACACTCTTCCCAAACCTAAGCTATATTTTTAGTTAATCCTACAGTGGCAGAATATTTAGTTAATTCCAATTCTACTCTTTCTGAGAAGAATGGGACGATGTGTATGGGGAAAGTGTATGCTTCTCTAACTCTGATATTCAGATTTTTGAGTTGTCAGGCTTGTATGTTAATTCTGACTAATAGTGCAAGTATGAGGAATGTCTTGTCTGCAGTTTCTTCTTGTGAGGAAAAATTTGCTTTAAATAATTTAGTTTCATTGTACAAGTCGCAACTCATTGTTAACAGTGTGTCCGTGACTGTTGATAAGTCTACCAGAGCAATGACCACTGGCATTGTTATGAGGAGGTTTGCATGGCTTCATTCTCAGACTCACAGATGATAAAAATGAGATTTTAAATTCTCCTTCGGATAGATATTCTTTTTTGTTCCCCTGCTGCAGAGGTTATCAAACAGTGTGATGAAAGGGGTAAGCTGATCCAGAGAATCTCTAAGAGTTTTCAGACTTTATTTTCCAACCTTTCTAATGGATTCTGTAACCCTTCATCAACTTTTGGCAAAAAAAAAAAAAATCTCAACACAGTGCAGGTAAACAGATTTTTAGGAAGAAATGGCAGAGGTGTTTCAAAAAGAACTAAAGAACTTCCCAAAGCCAGGGACAGTCTAACAAGTCACAGTGACTGTTTAAGGTTCCTTGTTCCCCCTCCCACCCTGGCAGACCCTTTCCCTTCCATAAAACCTGAATCTGCACTTTTCTCTTTTACAACATATACTCTCAGACAAATGGGCTCTGAAGATAATTCATCAAGGCTACAGATGTAAGGGAGAGGAAGCCCCTCCATTCCCAGGTGTAATTCCTCATCCATTGGACCAGACTCCTTTATTTCCACTATCCATCATATGCTGTCACAAGGATTGGTAGAATCAGTTCCTACTTCCCAGGCTGTGAGTTTTTTTGAAGGATGTTTTTACTACCAAAGAAAGATGATGATTGGAGACCATTTCTGGGTCTTTCTTTCTTAAAAATATTTGTGATAATGCCCAAGTTCAAAATGCTGTCACTTCACAATCTGCTGGCCATTATTCCTCATTTAAGTTAAAAGACACATATCACATTCTTGTTCATCCAAATTTCTGGTGTTTCTTGAGGTTCTCTGCGTCGGGATCATGTAAGTTCTTTGCCTTACCCTTTGGACTCTCCACTGTACCAAGACTCTTCTTGGTGTCTAACTCCAGTTCTAGCTCATGCAAGCTACAGGGTGTGCATATTTTCCACATTTAAATGACTTGCTTATCTTTGCAGAGTATTTTTCAAGGTGTCTTTTGGGTGAGATATCTCTTACACAATGTTAGATTTCAAGAGAACATTCAAAAGTCTCTCTTAACTCCTTCACACAGGCTTGTGTTCCTGGAGTGTTAGCTAGACAGCTCGGTTTAAAGAGCTTTTCTTCCACAGGGAAAAAAATCTGTATCTAGATCTATTCCTAATGTTTCCACTCAGACATTGGTCACTGTGAGGAATACCTCAATATTATGGGTCTCATGGCATATGTGATTCTTATGGTACCCCTGGCAAGACTCTACATGAAAAACATACAATGGTATCTGAAGTCTCTCTTGTCCAAACACCATCACCCTTTATCTTTTCAAATTCCAACTCTGGGATTTGTCAGTGGAGAAATACCTTAGTGGAGACAGCAAATATCCTTTAATCCAGGTCTCCTCTTCTCTTTCTGCTCCAAAGCAGTCAGTCACCACAGATGCATCAAGCTTTGCTCGGGGAGCAGTTTTAGGAAGGAAAAAAGTGCAAGGTCTGTGAGCCGACAAGGACAGATGCAAGCACATAAATGCAAGAGGTGCTTGCTCTTATCAAGGCACTCGGCTATCTGAATCATCTTTGAGCCCCAGGACATCTTCATGTTGTTAGAGACAATAAAATAGTAATGTGATACATCAGCAAGCAGAGGGGAAACCAGGTCATATCCCGCTTTGCAAACTAAGCATGTTAACTTAGGAAATAGCTTCATAGCTTGGTCTCACTCAACATGCATCTTCTATTCTGTCAGTGCAAAACTGTGTGGCAGACAAGCTGAGAAGTACAAGGGCAGACCCACATGAATGGAAACTAGATCAAGGCTCTTCCTATAATTGATCCATCTGTGGGGAATTCCTCAAGCAGACCTATTTGCCTCCTCTCTGAACAATCAATTAGCAGGAGTCTGCTCCAGGTTTCCATGTAAGAAGGCATGGAAGACGGATACCTTTTCCTTTCCTTTGAGAGGAATGTTTCTGTACTCTCTTGCACACTTGGCGGGATATAACCCTTATAGCTGAGGGTAATGCTGCAGTGATAATTTGTTCTTCTACTGTTGGGATAAGTTTACTTGCACAACTGTACTTTCTTCCTTTTCAATCTGGTCGAGAGAAATTACCACAAGCTACTTCACGGACTGGATTTGCTCCAGAAGCAGAGGTTGTTCGATGAGTCCCAAACTGAAAAATATACGGCATACTAAGAGTAGACCGGCTAAACAAAAAAGGAGGTGGTGTAGCTATAATATTTAAACAGCATCTAAACATCCAGATCTTAAAATCATCAGCTCCACAAATAGGCAATGAAGAAATAATATATATCAACCTCAAAATTAATCAAAACAAAACCATCAACATAATTGGATGCTACTTCCCACCTGGCCAAAACATCCCTCCCCTAGAAAACCTCCTCAGCTGGTCTACCCACCATCTCCCCCAAGAAACTATC
This sequence comes from Protopterus annectens, assembly GCF_019279795.1. Taxonomy (NCBI): domain Eukaryota; kingdom Metazoa; phylum Chordata; order Ceratodontiformes; family Protopteridae; genus Protopterus; species Protopterus annectens. The sequence goes on from NC_056743.1 coordinate 606,486,120, forward strand.
ATCTTAGGTGATTTCAATATTGACTGACAATCCTGTTCTGGCAACAATCCAACCCATCATGTACACCTTCATGGCTTCACTCAACTAGTCCAGTCACCAACCAGGATAAATAAAAACTCCACCAAGCACACTACCCTGGATTGGATACTAGTTAGTAAGAGCCCCCAGTCATATATAACAGGCTGCTTATCAGATAGCCTCAGTGATCACTCCCCAACATTCCTACTCAAAAAATACCTATACCAAGCTAAACCTGTCATCTACCGTCAAATACGTAAAAAACTAAACTTTAACCCACTCACATTCATCTCATCCCTCAAAGAATGTAACTGGCATCCTCTAAAGTACCTCTGTCTAGATGATGCAGTTGAATTTTTTAATACTACCTTCCTGAACATCCTTAATTACCATGGCCCCATAAGATTCTCCAGAACCAAAGCACAACCCTCCCCATAGCTACAGAAAACCACTAAGTCAGAAATGAAAAACAGGGATAAAGCCTGGGAGCACTGGCGCAAAATCAAAAACCCCCTCAGCTAGACAGAAATTTCTAGAGCTACGCAATAGAGTCAAAAAGCTAATAAAACAGGACAAATCCCAATACTACCAGTCTGCCCTAGTCTCCTCACAACACAGCCCCAAACAATTCTGGTCCTCCTTAAACTCCATCCTCCACCCAGGTAAAGTCAGTACCCCTCCTCCTAACATCCCTCACTCCTCAGAAAATATTGCATTCAACACACACTTCACCCAAACCATACTATCACTAGCTAAACAACACAACCCCCCTCCCCTCCAACCCACACCTTCAACTAGTAATCTCCCCACTGCCTTCTCTTTTTCTCCTGTACCTACCTCCAACATAAAAAACTCTTAACTAAACTTAAACCCACCAAATTAGCAGCAGACAGCCTCCCAAGTGAATACCTACAAATCGCAGCTGATGCTCTGGCCTACCCAGTATCTATCTTGATTAACCGATCTCTGTCAGAAAGTTATGTTCCCACACTGTGGAAAGTATCACATATAATTCCCCTCCACAAAGGCAGACCCTCCACAGAACTAACCAATTACTGCCCCATAGCTATTCTCTCCCCACTCTCCAAAATACTAGAGAGATGCATACACTCTCAGGTTTCAGACTACCTCCTTACTAACAACCTCCTTTCCAGTACTCAGCATGGTTTCCGACCAAACCATAGCACCACCACTGCCTTACTCTCCTTTACTAACACTATCCTTCAGCATAAAAACAATGGCTATCTCTCCTCTGCTACTTTCCTAGACCTATCTAAAGCATTTGACATGATCCCACACAAACAACTTATCTCTGTCCTCAATAACCTATCCTTCTCACAATCGGTCACCAACTGGTTTCAGAGTCACCTGCCTGACCGCCAACGATCCATTGTATGGCAGAATGACATATCTCCACAACTACCTGTCTCCATAAGGGTTCCCCAAGGATCCATCCTTGGACCCCTACTCTTCTCTGTTTACACCAATAATCTAGCCTCTGCCACCAAACATGGCACACTCATACAATACGCAGATGACTCGACCATCATCTGCTCAGCCCAGTCCCTACCAAAACTGCAAAAAGTCACACAGGAAGCCTTTTCCTCTGTTGAAACATGGTTATCCGATGCCTGATTAATACTCAACCCAAACAAAACTAAACTACTCATCTTCCAACCCACCAAACATACTCAAAACAACTCTCACTTTAACATCATGGCAAAAGACAACACCACTATATACCCAACTGAACACACCAAATTGCTAGGAGTGGAAATAGACAATAAACTAAAATTTGACATTCACATATCCATGACTATAAAAAAGTCCACAAAAAACTAAGAGCATTATACAGAAATAAGCAATTTCTCACCAAAGCAGCAAAGATTTCAATAGCAAATTCCCACCTTATCTCCACCCTACTTTATGCCTCTCCAGTATATACCAACCTAAGGCAATGTGATCTAAACAAGCTAGAGACCTGCTACAACAAAATCGCCAAATTCGCCACAGGGGCATCCTACCGTAGTCACCACTCTCTCTCACTTGCTGAACTGGGCTGGCTTGAACTCCCTCACCTCCTTCAGTGGCATCAACTCTCACTCGCCCACAAACTAGTAAACCATCCACTAAATGTCCCATCCCTCCAGAATCTACTCCAACCCTATCGCACCACCAGACCACTAAGATCCAGCAGCAAAAATCACTTGCAGATCACTAAAGCCAAATAACTCTGCTGGTGAATCACTATTCTCTTGCGCCATAGCCAAATTATGGGACTCACTACCACCCACAATTACCTCCATACCATCATGCACCCACTTCAAAACTTTACTAAAAGCGCAACTAAAAACATGCTGGCTATGCCCTTGAAACTCCCACTCTAATATCATTCACCCCATCCAACCACTACCTTTCTTTCCACTCCACTAACTACCTTGATTATAGCAAGCTCAGATGCTCATAAGCCAGTACTTATACAGCACAAACTTCTTCTTCTTGTAACATTTGTTAATGTCTGGTATGCACTTCACAGATAAAGATTCTAGTTGTCTACTGATGTACTATGTTCTTCATCTGTAAATATGTTGTAAGTAATTGCTATGTAAATTGTTATTGACTATGTAATCCAATGTATATACTGTCTGTTAATTTTAACTGTGGAGCTTTTCTCCCCGGGCCTCCGCTGAAAATGGACCTACGTCCAGTCGGACACTCCCGGTCAACAAATTTAAATAAATAAAAATAAATAATAAATAATTCGGTTAACTGCCTGTGTGATATAATTTTAATACCTTTTTGGCACTTGTTTTCTGCAGATGTACAGAAGGTAATATAGGAGGTGAAACAATCGTGCTACAAGGAAATTATATATGCACCAGTGAGAACCATTTTCTAGTTAATTCCAGTCCAGGAACAGAGCTTTCATCAGGCCTGGTGGCCTCTGGTTCTTGGTGCAAGTTACTCGCCTCTTACCTTCCTTATTCCTCAGTCACGGTCCTTTGCGAAGACTATTTTCCAAAGGCTCCTGCAGTCATACATGATTTCTGATGGTCTCGCTTTTGATCCCCCCTCCCCCGACACACACACACACTTTCTAAGCATGCTCTAGTCAGTTTTTGAAAGGCAAAGCAGGTGGCTCCACTTTGAAATCTCATCTTTTTACTAGAAAAGCCTAGTCTGTGTCCATTTGAACCAGCTCATCAGACTGAACTGGGATTGTTAACATGAATGACTGCTTTAGTCGGTGCTTGGATATCTGCTAGGAGAGTATCTGAATTACAAACACTTATGGTGAGTTGAACTTTCCTCATTTTATCAAGTACAGGGTTTCTTTGAGAAGTAATCGTTCATTTATCTTTAAAGTGGTCTCAGAGTTTACTTTAAGCGAAATTGTTGATCTCACTGTATTCTTTAGTGAACCTAAGCATAACGGAAAAAAGGTTCTACCTACTCTGGATGCCCATAGGTAGCTCAGATACCACCTCAATAAAATGTGAGTCTTCAGGAAAGATAACTGTTTGTCTCCTATAAGGGTAAAAGGAAAGGACAACCAGTGTCAAAGCTAACCCTCTCCAGGTGGTTGTCTAATGCTTATTGCTTTTCTTGTTACACTCAATATAATAAGCCACTTCTAGACAGGGTTCGGGCCTATTTCACCAGGGCTTTGGTTCCTTCTATTTCTCAACACACTGAGCTACTGGGGACCCGCTGTGGCTTTAGGAAAAGGGGTGGATTCAAAGTCTTCTAGAGGCAGCAGCTTGATCCTCTTTTACATTCCTTTACAAAGGACTACAAACTCTATTAACTTTCCTAGTCCAAGACAGTCTTTGCAAAGTCTATTCTCCAAAACCACATAGAGTCCTAGTTCATTGGCCTCCTCCCTTTACTAGTTTTCTACCAGTTTAGATTAGGCTACAGCAGCAGTGATCCATTAGAACATCTGCTGCTATGAGAAGTTTACGTACACAGCTGTATTTTGTTCAGTCCTATATCACTGTTGCAGTAGCCTCCACTCCCTCCAGCCCCCTTTATTTTGTTTTTTTTTTGTGATGCCAAGGCGTGCATGTTTCACCTATTAATTATATATTTAACTATTGGGTTTGTTTACTAACATTATTCTGTCAGGGTTTTTGCCTCTCTCCTAGGTTCATAGGTAGGTACTAGGCTATCTGCCCAAAGGCATTTATAAGCCTAGCCAGAATGTGTTGGCTTTCACCGCTCCCTTAGATTAGTTCCCTGTGCCTCTGTCCAGCAGAGCCATTGAAGTGATCCCTTGGGTAAACTTTCTGTTTCTCATCCACTCGTCAAGGTTTCTCTTGAAGAGGGTTAGCGAGGAGCTCTGCATAATGTAGACTGGAATCTTGTTACAGAGCATGGGAAGTCTCTGGAACAGGAATCTATCCCTCCAGCAAGTCCTATTTATTGTTGTGATGAGGTTTAGATCCCTGGAGTGTGTGGCTCGAGGGGCTATGGTTTTCTTTAGGTGGAGCATGTCCATCAATTCTGGGTTGGACATGGCCTTGTATGTCAGACAGAGATAACCTCTGAGTAGGCAGTATGTAACAGAGTACAGCTGGAGTTTCTTCAGTCAAGCTGCATAGGGCATCTGCTTGAGGCCAGTGATCCTCTTGGTGAGGTACGTCTGTGGTCTTTCCAGTTGTTGCAGGTGTCTTTTAAGGTACATCCTAAATGGGGCATTGTACTCGATGATGGGTCTGATGAGTAATGTGTAGAGGGGCCCAATGACCTCTTTCGATCTGGATGCAAACTCTTTTGTGATTAGGTGGGCCACAGAGAAGGATTTTCTAACCACTTTGGCAATGTGATTATCAAAGGAGAGGTTACTATCTACTTGAGTCCCCAGATCCCTTGTTACGTCTTCCTTATTTAGGGGGCTACCACCTATGTGGTAGTTTGTGGGTACTTTGTTTTTTCCAAAGGGGATGACTATGCACTTTTTGGCATTTAGCTTGAGGCCATGGTTTTGACACCGGGTATCTGTCTCAGTGAGACCCTTTTGGAGGATGTCTGTGTCAGCCAGAGTCTCAATTATAGCCCCTAGTTTCCAGTCATCTGTGAACTTGGTCAGCCATAGTCCTCCTGTGCTTGCCTTTACCTCTGAGAAGTATATGCCGAACAGGAGGGGTCCTAGAACTGAGCCCTGGGGAATGCCACTTGTAACCAGTTTAGAGTCAGACCTAGCTCCCGCAACTCTTACCATGTGGGTTGGGCAAAAATTCTTCGAAGGTTTTTCCATATTAATTATTTTTACATGGGCTTTACTTGAGTTTTTGGCATTTTCAGCATATGCAAGCTGCCCTTTAGCTTTGAAAGCTTGATGGTCCCTAGGAGTAAGACTCCATTTAGCTTACGCTGCTGCAGCAGTGATCTATTAGAACATCTATCGTAAGTTTACTTGCATAATTGCACTTTCACATATTACTAGGCCATTGAGCAGGTTGACCATTTAGTAGCTTAGCTACTGAAATGCCCACTACTCGCTACCTGTTTTCCATAAGGGATTGCAGGGACAGACCTAAGGTGCATCTCTTTTTAGGTTATGTTTGATGATAAAGAACTACTGCTATTTAATATAATGGAGAAATATGTTCAGAAGAAAATTATTATATGGGTGATATATGTATCCTGCTATCAGGTTCTGTTTGTTGAAGGTGAGGTCTAGTTCTTCTGCATGGATATTTCTAGTGTTAAAGGTATTGTGACGATATAGGAATTTCTATAAGATGAGGCATTTTCAAGCCTTATATGCTAAGCAGATGTCATTTCATATATTATGTAAGAGGTAGAAAGAATCCGAGCTTTAATAAGTTTTATGTAGGACATGTAACTCAGACCATTGATTGTATTAGTGAGGAAATAGGGGAGATTCAAGCTGGATCATGTGTTTAGACAGCTGCATGCCAAAAAAAGTACTTATAGCTTTATTATGGGTGTAATAAGAGAAGAGTATAGAGGGATACTTGGGTTTAGAAGACACATTTGGTAATCAGGTAGGTAGAAGGATTTTCCAATGACAGAAATACTGGAGTCAAAGAAGATTTCATTTTTATAAATGTGACAAAAGCCATAATTACTGTATCATTTTAGAGGGGAGCATTGCTTGTGATAGATGCATGGGTGCTCATGATTTCCTAAGGACATGATATTGCACAGGGCAGTACAGTGGTGCAGTGGATAGTGTTGTCACCTCACAGCAAGAGGTTCTCCGATTCAATTCTCTGCTGGAGTGCCTTCTGTGTAGAGTCTGCATATCCTGCATGTGCTTTCAATGAGATTTTTCTTGGTTATGAGCTTTCTCCCACACTCCAAAGACATGCATTAGGTGGACTGGACACGCCAAACTGATGATAGATGTGAGTGTGCTTGTGTGTAAGTGATAAGGAACAACCACCATGGAAGGGCTAGCCATCTGATGGTGTGATTCTTGGCTCTAGATGATTCAGTGTTGAAGTGACACCCTGACTCCATGTGGAAAATTGGAAAAATGGGTTGTGGATGGATGGATACTGCATAGTGCATCACATTCCACTTTAGACCATGGTCTTGGCACTGTTTGCACATGTTACCTTTCTTGCAGGATTGCAGAATCTGGGAGTCCTGTAGACAGCTGATATAGTAAACTCTCAGTTAACCGGAACTTGAGCAACTAGAAAAAAAACCTAAGAAATACAGTACAGTATGAACAATTTAGTTTTTCATGTGTTGTACTGTCACCCCCCCCCCCCCCGCAGAAGCATACCTTATATTTTTAGAGTTTGAGTTTTAAAAGGAAAGATAAAAATAAATTCCCTCTCTCCCCAACCTGAGAACAAGTCAAACCAAACAAGTCAAGTCGTTAATGTCAAAACTTGCTCCATACTCAGTCAGTTTGCATCAGATTACACATTCTCTCTCTCGCACACAGTCTCTTCAGCTTTCATACATGCATTCACTCACTCTTTCTCTCAACGATCCCTAACACACACTCTTCAGCTTCCATACATCTCTCCGATCTTTCGCACACAGTCGATTTTGCTGTCATACATGCATTCACACTCTCTCTCTATTCAATTCCAGTCTACTCAGCGGGCCAATGAAAAACATTCCACGTGACACACTTATTAGTGGAAATACAAGTTTAAAATATTATTCCAGCCAGGCTTTTACTTACTGTATTTCAATATTAAAGTCAAATCAATGCAGTATTTATGGTATGGTATAGAATAGGGTACAGTATTTATCAGGTCTGTTTTTAATAGCAACTCTCAAGCAACCGGAAACTACATTTATCCGGCATTGACCTATCCACATGGTTGCCAGTTAACTGAGAGTTTCCTGTAGCTCCAGGTTTGTAGATGATTGACAAAGACCCCTGACATTACTCCTGACATCAGAGAACTAAATACAAACAGTCCCAGTAATGAGACTGTGATACCCTGCTAGTAACTATCCTTTCAGAGGAGAGTTTATCACAGTTCTAATTTGCTGGATTCTGCCTGTGAGCCACTCTTATGTAGTGGTTTACAAAAAGGTTATATTTAGTGTGATTAGTTTGTCTACAACCTAACTGTGGAATGTTGTCAGAACATTTGCCTAGGTCATGGTAAGTTGTGTGTGTACCAATTTGCCCTCATATAATGCCTGCTTGACCTTTTCAAGGTAATCTAAGCTAAGCAGGCAAGATCTTGCTTTCATGAACCCAGACTGGTTTAGAGAGAGGGGGACTTTTGTTATGAGTTCCACACTGCTGGCAAGACTTATTTGTCTATAGTTGTCACGTTCATTGGAGGCAGCTCTTGTGGAGGGCAATGGCCACATCTGTTCTCTATGCTTCCGGTGCAAAACTGGGTTGAGTTGTAGATGTTGGATCAATTCAGGAGCAGATTGGTGATATGATGCTTCATACTGAAAATGAATCACCCCTGCACATTTTAAGCACACACACAGCTAGTGCTGTTTTTGTATCAAAAAATACCTTTATACCTTGCTCAGATGTGAGTTTTAGGAGGAGGAAGACATAATTTAATGTGGGAAGAAGCTATGCTGAGTAGAAAAGAAGTTTGAATTAAATGTATCTGCTATAGTTTCTATGTCCTCATGAGATGAATGTGTGCCATTATGTAGCAAACCAGCCTAAAGGTGGATATTGCTTCTAAGGTTTGTAGTTTTTAGGTCATACTTAGCATTGATAGGTTTTATTTTTTTTTTTGCTAAATTCTATGAGCTCTTGAGTTCAGTCTTGTAGCATACAGTTTTCAGTTTATTCCTAAGAGTAAGCAGTTTTCCCCTTTTGTTATACAGTTTGTTTACACCAGGGTTCTACCATAGGGTTTTTTTTTTTATCTGCATATTTTTTACCCTCATACAAACGGACAATTAAGCCTTCTCAATTGGACATGAGCCCATTTTCATGGATGTTTAAGAGGGTGTCTTATGCAACTATTTGGGATGTTTGATTTTTTCCATCATCCTGGCTATGAAAACGGTGTTGGTGTTATTGTTAGTAGTGGTAGTACTATTAGCTAGTGGGCAGGGGGAAGTGTGTCCACTGTAACACATGGAGCCCATGTGCCTTTCCCTATGCAAGCAAAGCTTTTGAGCTGTTATTGAACTCTGGTCACCTGGAACATAATCTGGGCTTTACCTCTCTGCAACAAGGCTGCCTATAGATGTTGCATGATGAAGGCAAATTATTGTTCAGCACACATGTCCTCAGACCATGGGGCTGCCTCCATCCTCCAAAGGACTGCCACAGCTGACATCTGGCTTCACCCCCTCCCCCATAGGATGGACACAGCCATACTCCCTGTCAGAACTGCCAAACTGCTAACTGAACTCTGTTCACTTGGACCATAGTCTGGGCTTTATTTCTTTCTATGCAACACGGCTGCCTATAGAGGTTTATTCTTACACTTGGCACTGCACTTGTGTCAGATTGAGACCAGTCTCTTGATGCAGACACTTAAGTGTAAATGGATATATGAATATGCTTGAAATACAAATAATCATAAAGATTCTGAAATAACTCCCCCAACTACAATATCATCAGGAGAGACCGAACCCATAAAAAAGGAGGTGGAGTAGCTTTACTCTACTCTACTCCTCTTCCTTTTCAGTTGCTTCATATTCTAAGTCAATTCCCCAATGCTGAACTACTTCTAGCCTTACTCCACCTAAACAAGCATAAAACAATATGCTTAGCCTCCCTCTATATCCCTCCTGGTGATAACATACCTATTCTTGAGGACATTCTGTCTTGGCTCTCCGCCAAAATTACTAATGAAACTGTTATCCTAGATGACGTTAACATCAACTGGTCCTCCATCCAATGCCCAACAAATCCCCTAAATATAAACCTCTATAACTTTAACCAGTTAATTGACTCAATAACCAGACTATCTAAGGACCATTCCTCTGGAATCACCCTAGACTGGATTCTGGTATCACACCCACACCTTATCTCAAGTAGTGGTACACTCCCCGACTCTCTCAGTGACCACTTTCCTACTTTCGCTCACTGTCACTCTCCCTCTCTACAGCTTCCACATACAACCATCTCTGTATGCTCCTTAAAAAACTTTAACCGCAACACCTTCTCTGACTTATTTAAACAATTTAACTGGAGTCCCCTAAATACACTACCCCTAGACAAAGCTGTCACTTATTTTAATACATCATTTCTAAACCTTCAGGACACCTTGGTCCCCCAAGAACAAAAAGAATCAAGAGCAAAACCATCCCATGGTTATCCAAAGATACCTTAGCTGTCATGCGCCTCTGTGATAAAGCCTTGAAAAACTACTATAAAAACAAAACCCCAGCCACCCTAAATGAATACAAAATACTCCACAACAGAGTTAAGAAACTTATCACTTCTGACCGCAAATCCTACTATATCACCCTCCAAAATAATCACAAGACTAACCCAAAAAAATTCTGGGATAGTATCTCCTCCCTCTTCAACCCTGGCAAAAAGGAAAACCCACACCCTGATCACAATACTTCTGATACCGACTTAGCCTTCCAATTTAACAGCTTCTTCATTGACTCCATATCTAAATTAACATCTACATTCATAAATAACTCCACTCATCCAGCTACAATTCCCACTACCCCTTCCTCCTCAGGTTCTTCCACCTCCCACCTCCCTCTCTTCTCTCTCAAACCCATACCTGTATCTACTATAAAAAAAATTCCTTCTAAAATTAAAATCTTGGTCTAATGCCCCTGATAATATCCCTTCCTTCTTCCTAAAGACAGCTGCTGAAGCCATTGCCTCCCCCATCTGTATACTTATAAACCGGTCAATCCAAGAAGGTTATGTACCCCAAATTTGGAAAAAAGCCTGCATTATTCCCCTCCACAAAGGAGGAAACAACAATAACATCTCCAACTTTAGACCTATCGCCATCTTATCTCCCATCTCTAAACTATTTGAAAAATGTATCCACATACAACTATTACCATACCTCACCAATAGCCACCTACTAACCCCAACACAGCATGGATTCAGACCCGGTCACAGTACTTCTACTGCACTACTCTCCTTCCTCGAAACTGTAAATAAGGCTAGAGACTCTAACTGCATTGTCTCCACTCTCCTCCTAGACCTTTCTAAGGCCTTCGATACCATCTCTCATTCCCTCCTGCTGACCAAACTCTCTAACCTACACCTTTCACCCTCTTGCATCAACTGGTTTTCCAGTTACCTTTACAACAGGCAACAGTCTGTCAAATGGAAGAAATCTACCTCCTCTTTCCTCAACACTGACACTGGTGTACCCCAAGGTTCCATATTAGGTCCCTTACTGTTCAACATCTTCATAAATGACTTCCACCACAATATCCCAAACGCTAAAATAGTCCAGTATGCAGATGATTCTACTATTATCTGTGCTGCAAACTCCATTCCCTCCCTTATAAAACTAACTCAAGATGCCTTCTCAACCACTGAAAAATGGATGCATGATAACCATCTAGCTCTCAATCCATCAAAAACCAAACTCATGTTATTCACCCCATCCAAAAGCATAACTATCGACATAAATTCCTTCCTCATAACCAGTCAAAACAACACTTCCCTAGAAATTGTTTCCAGTGCTAAACTGTTAGGAGCTCTTATCAATAATCAGCTTACATTTGATTCCCATATACAAACAAACATTAAAAAAACACATCAGAAACTCGGTATGTTCTACCGCCATATTCGCTTCCTCTCCCCATCCACTAGATTCCTCCTCTCTGCCACATACCTAATCCCTTCTCTCCTTTATGGTGCCCCACTCTTAACCAACCTAAAATCCTCTATCAAAACAGAACTCTCCTCCTGCTACAACAAAATCGCTAAATTCACCACTGGGCACAGATCCTTCTCTCATCACTGTAGTGCCCTCCACAAACTCATCTGGCTAGAGCTCCCAAACTACCTTACCTATACACAACTAACTCATGCACATAAGCTCATTTTCAAGCCCTCACTCTGTCCCTCACTTGCCTCAACCTTCATGCACCAACCTAGCAGACCCCTAAGAACCAGCACTCAGAACCTAATTGAACTCCACAAACCAGCCCGTCCAGCAGGCAAACTCTTACTCTGCTTTTCCCTTGCCCGTCTCTGGAACTCCCTCCCACCTCATATCCGCAGTACCAGCAGCCTTCCCATCTTTAAATATCTCCTCAACTCACATTTATCATCTCTCTGGGAATGCTCATGTTCCCATCCTGCATAACATCACCAGCTACTACCTTACCCCCTTAGTCTATAAACTCATCCCTCCTATAGGAACATACACATTGTAATTAATCTCTTATGTTAATACCTCCTGCACACACCTACTAACTGTTGTCTTACTTAACACTTTTTTTTATTTTCTTTCTCAAGTAAACATAGAGACTATAAAATTGTAAACTGATTTGAATTGTTGCATATGCTCTTCTGATTCCTGTTGCATTAACATTTACTTGTGCTTATATGTACTATTCTGACACTTTAACAAACTGTTATGTTATTTTATTGTATTTTACTTTTATTCTTTACTTGTATATTTGATATTGTATCTATGGAGCTTTTCTCCCTAGGACTCCATTGAAAATGGGCTCATTCGGCCCAATGGACCATCCTGGCAAACAAACTTCAAATAAAATAAAAATAAATAAATCATGCTATGTCTCAGTACATGATTCCATTACCATTTGTATGCAAATGCACATATTGATTACTAACTAGAATTTAGCTTGACAGCACATGAAATGAATACTGAATGGTTAATATTTTAAACACAATATAGTTGCAGTCTTGCTTAGCCCTCACTGCAATAGACCTGCACCTCTCCAGGGTAGTTGGCATCAACATCTGAGGAATTCTGCCTTATAGTGTGCACTGCATCAGTTCTGTCACTGAGTCCTAGTCACCACACCCATCCAGACTTCTTATACTGTTTACTACTGGCAAGGAAGGAATGCCAGCAAGATATGAAAAATGGAATAGTACAAGTGTGTGCATGTTTAAAACTATCTAGGCAAGTCAGCAGCTTGTATTAGCTGTGGTGACCTGAAAGTCATAGAGCTGGAAGATAGACCCCACAAGAGGATAAACGGAATAAAAGTCATGTGTAGAAGTTTTTAGAATGAGATGTGCTTTGATGCCTATAAAGATTGGCATATCCATTACTCAGAGAGATGAAAATTTCTGGTGATTCATCAAATACATACCTGTCATTTGAGAGATACTAAGCATTTTTTCTAATTTACATTTTTAATCAAATAGAATATATGTAGTGTTAAACAGCTGTGATTAAGCTATAATAGGATGGATTATTAAAGGACTGCAGTGCTAGACCCTGTATTCATGCAGTACTTATGTTGTTTCTGGAAATAGAACCACACATTAATTTTATAACTACATAAACTAGCCCATAACTGTAAATGGCACAATACATTCCTGTCTTTGGAATAGTAAGAAATCAAATGTAGCCCATAAATATATAAATTAAGAAATACTGTTTATTGGACAAAATATGCAACAAGCAGCTTTTTAAGGTAATTAAACTGGGTTGTAGAAAAGTGATTAGTAAATTATAGTAGACAGATGAGTATAGTAATGGTGCATTCTTTATGCAGATTAATGCAGAACTAGGGTCCCTGAGTTTTATTGATATGTTTCTTGGGCATTTATCATTCTTAATGCTGCAGGGCAGAAAGGAAGGGAGAAAAAGAGAGTTCCATTAAAGAACAGCTGTGAAATATTGACAGGGATCACAGTGTGAGCTTTGACATTCATCCCTGGGGAAACGCAAAGCTAAACATTTATTGGCCACTTGTCATGTATGAGCTGACATCATCGCATCTGCGGAGCCCCCTAAGGAAATGTCTGCATCAGGAAAGATGGAATGCAGTTTTAGACTAAGATGTAAGAAAGCCCAGACAGCTGTATTGCAATGCCTAAATGCTGTGTAATAACAAATATAAAAAGGTATGAATGTTCTATAATACATGTTCTGAGTCATTATAATTTAAATTATACACATTTTCACAGTTTAGTGAACTACAAGTTAGACATTAAAAATACCACCAATGATATAAACAGATTGATTTGACAAAGGTGTAGCTGGGGTGCTTAACATTTAATAAATTATTTATCAAAATGATAACACAGCTGACCTGTCTATTAAAAAAAAGAAGTGTGTCTAAATGATTTATGGATTTCCACTAAAGTCTTTCCTTATGAAGAAAGTAATTTGAATGCTGTTAATATATTACTAAATGCACTATTTTCACAGAGAAAAAATACATTAAGTCCAAGTTACATATTGCACTGGTTTTCTACAACTTCACGATTTCTCATTTGTTTCTTTAGCTATTTTTGAAGAGAATGCACATATCTGCATTTATCCTTATGAGTTTTGCTATACCCAAGAAATAAATTGATAAGTCATAGTATTGCATATTTTAAGTATGTAGCTTAACTGAAATGAATAAACTAACATTTTCTGTCATTTGAAATTATTTACTTTGAAGTTATATTCTAGTAGCCAAAAATAAAAAGAAGGCACATTTAAAGCATTTTGTATATATCGTTAATGCACGGCAGATGTTATCTGGAAAATGAAGTGTTCACTGTCATCATCACTGGGATAGTTAAGGTTTTGCTAACATGTTCAAGCTAAAATTGTACCACCAGTACAGCTTTCCAAAAGGTTTTAATATACACTTTTTAATGAAGCTTAACATTCTCTATTTCCTGGGGAAAAGCACATCTGCATTAAGTATTAGCCAGGCTAATAATGAGGCTTATATGTCAGCCAAAGCTGGCATGAGAAAGAAATGTGTCATTTAGATGTTCATTACATTGATCACTGCTGCATTATCCTTAGCTATATGGGTTATAGCCTGCCAGTTTCCAAAGATTTACAGTACCTTCCATGTGTCCAAACTGTTTGTCATCTCAAGCTGAGCTGAGCAAACATGTTTAGGCCTCTTCTGAGGCTTTCAAGAATCAACGATAGGTTTGTGATGTTACTGTTTTGAGCAGGTAAGTTCCCTGGGGGGGGGGGGGGGGTCTTCCATTCAGTAATATTTTAATTATTACTGCTTTCCTCTTAAAGTTATTTTTAAGTTAGGAATTTGTGTTTTAATAGACTATTACAAGATTGTATTGTAGTTTTAAACAGGAGTGCCTAACTATTGTTTTAAAAGTTGTTTAACTGGAAATCATCTTTATGTGGAGAAATTGTATTTATTTTACTTTGTGGGTCTGGCAATGTGTTTAAAGTGTATTTTACTGTGATTGTATGAGAAAGTGCCATTTAAAGACCTCTACTGTTTACTGGCAATTCTGCTTGTTTTCCCCTCATAAAAGACGCATCATTTATAGCTTGACCATCCAACAGTCAAACATTGTCAATCTTTCTTCCAGCGACAAAAAGAAAGTTAAGCAAACCTTTGCCATTACAGCATGGGTACCTAAGGTCTTGTATCCTTTTAGGCACCTGTTTCCTGGTAGCACTTGACTTAAATGCTTATCATAGGTTCATACGTAGGTACTAGGCTATTGGCCCTGGGCCTATACAAGCCTAGCCAAAAAGGTACCCTGGCTTTCGCCATCCAAGAAAATTATTTTCCTGTGCCCCTGTCAAGCAGAACCACAGAAGGGATCCCCGGGGTGAATTTCCTATTACCCATCCAATCATCAAGATTTTTCTTGAAGAGTGCTAATGAAGAGCTCTGTTTGACATAGATAGGTAGTCTGTTCCAGAGTATGGGAAGTCTCTGGGACAGAAATCTATCCCTCCAGCATGTTCTGTTTATTGTGGTGACAAGGTTTAGGTCCCTAGAGCGTGTAGCTCGGAGGGATAGGGATTTCTTTAAGTGGAGCATGTCCAACAGCTCTGGGTTTGACATAGCTTTGTACGTTAGAGATAGCCTCTGAGTAGGCGATATGCGATGGAGTGAAGCTGGAGTTTTTTGAGACTGTCTGCGTAAGGCATCTGTTTGAGGCCAGTAATCCTCTTTGTGAGGTATTTTTGTGGCCTTTCCAGTTGTAGATGTCTTGAGGTACATACCAAAAGGGGCATTGTACTCTATAATGGGTCTAATGAGTGATGAGTAGAGGGGAACAATGACCTCTTTTTTTCTGGATGAGAAACCTTTTGTGATGAGGTGTGCTACTTAGAAGGATTTCCTGACCACTGTGGCGATGTGATTATCAAAGGAGAGACTACTGTCCACCTGTGTCCCACGGTCTCTTATCACACTTTCGGTGTTAAGTAGATTACCGCCTGTGTGGTAGTTCATGGGTACAGAGTTTTTACCAAAGAGGATGACAATGCACTTTTTGGCATTGAGCTTGAGACCGTGTCTTTGACACTAGGCATCTGTCTTAGTGAGGCCCTTTTGTAGGATGTCCACATCATTAGGAGTTTCAATTATGGCTCCAAATTTGCAGTTATCTGCAAATTTAGTTAGCCAAAAACCTTCTGTGTTAGTCTGTACTTCAGAGAAGTAGATACCAAAGAGGAGAGGACCCAGGACTGAACCCTGTGGTACTCCACTTGTAACTGGTCTGATGTCTGATTTGGAGTCTGCTACTTTCACTGTGTGGGTTCTTTCAGTAAGCCAGTTGGCAACCCATCTTATGACATAGGGATTTATACCTAGTTTAGTGAGTTTATCTATAATTCCAGAGTGGGGGATGGTGTTGAACACCTTGGCGAGATCTAGATAGGCTGTGTGAACCACCTTACCCTCATCTATGGCTTTGGTGACTACTTCAAAGAAGTCTGTCAGGTTTAGGAGACATGATCTGCCTTTTACAAACCCAAACTGTATGGGGTCCAGAGTTTGGAGATCTCCAATGTCTTTGTTTGAGTTCCATGATGATATGTTCCATGGCCTTGCAGACTAAGCTTGTCAGGCTAATGGGGCGGTAGTTCCCTCACATCCCTATTCATCCAGACTTCAGATGTTTCTTAAGGTTTGGTGCATCTCAATCACATCATCAGTTCTCTGCCTTACCCTTTGGACTTTCCACTCCATCAAGAGTGTTCGCAAACTGTCTATCTCTAGTTGTAGCTTTTTTGCAAGCTACATGGTATGTGCATTTTTCTATATTTAGATCACTTGCTTATCTTTTTTGGAAGTGTCAGAAATCTCTCTTAAGAGATCTCACACACAAGCTGAATTCCAAGAGAGCATTCAAATATCCTTCTTGACTCCTTCACACAGGATTGTGTTCCTGGGATGTCAACTAGGCCTCAGTTCAACGAAGAAAATGGGTAAAGTAGATCTACATTTAGATCTGTTTCTAAGGTTTCCACTCAGACTTTCACTGCAAGAGAATCCCTCAGTATTAAGGGTCTCATGGCATGTGTGATTCTTATGATACTTCTATCTAAACTCCACATGAGAAAGATACAGTGGTATCTGAAATCTCTCTGGCCCCAGTACCAACAAATTTTTGTATTTTTAAATCCCATTGCTGGGGTTTGTTAGTAGAGAAATCATTTGATGTAGACACTAGAGATTCTTAAATCTAGCTCTCTCCTTCTCCCTCCCTGCTCCAAAACAGTCAGTCACCACAGACCCCTCAGACTCTGCTTGGGAAGAAGTTACAAGAGGATAATGGTGCAGGGTATGGGACACCAACGACAGATGTGCAAGCACGTAAATATCAAGGAGCTGCTTGTCCTGTTCAAGGCACTCAACTCTCTGAACCATCTTTGGTCTGCGGGACCTCTTCAAGTGGTTACAATCAATACCACAGTCATGTAGTACATAAACAAGCATGGGGCAACAAGGTCGTAACCCCTTTGCAGACTAGAAATGTTAGTTTGTGATATAAATTTACAGCACAATCTCACTCTGCTTGCATTCTACATTCCCAGTTGTGATAGACCAGCTGAGCAGGACCAGGCCAGACTCTGATGAATGGAAACTAGATCTTGGGGTCTTTCAAGATTTGAACCATCTGTGGAGAGTTCCTCAAGAAGACCTCCGTCTCCTCTTTGATCAATCAGCTGGCAAGATTCTATTCTTGGAATCCATGCAAGAAGAACTTGGGTAGGAATTTTTCTGTATGCTTTTCCACCCTTTCCACTAATATCAAGGGCACTTCTGAATATTCATAAGGAATCCCCCAAAATCATTGTGGTTACTGCTTTCTGGCCCCAGTAAACACATGTCTTCCTCCTTTTGGAAACAGGTAGGGGCAGTTGCCACAAGCTTTTTCACTCATAGATCTCACAGAAGAAAAGGAGTGTTTGATATTTCACCTTTGACTGCCTGGATGATAGGGTCTTAATTCCTTTTAGGTACCTGTTTACTGAGGACATGTAGCAGGTTATAAAGCCTTTCACTAGAAAAATCATATAGTACCAGATGGAAAAGGTTTTCTAATTGGTGCTAAAAACATAGCCAGCACCCATTCAGGGCTAGTTATATTCTGGTTTTACAATATTTGAGAGTTACTATCCTATGACCTTTCTTACTCCTCTATCATACCATAGATCTTCCTCTTTCAATGCATTCTGATAACAAGATGAAGAGAGTTTTGCATAAGAGGCTTCCAAGAAAACTGGTGACCCTTCCTAGGGATTTTAATTGCATTAGAGAAGCTAGCTCTTGTCCATTCAAACCAGCTAACCTGGCTGAGTTGAGGTTTATAAAATGGAAAACAGTTTTAAAGATTGCTTTGACCTCTGCAAGAAGAGTATCTGGGCTGCAAGCTTTTACAGTGAGCTGACCTTATCTCATTTTCCAGAAAGACAGGGTTTCTTGGAGAACTAATTCTCCTTTTATGCCTAAAGCAGTATCCAAGTTTACTTTAAGCAAAACTATCCATCTCCCCATTTTCTTTCCTGAACCCAAAAATGTGGGAAAACGTATACTCCATACCTTGGATGTCAGCAGACAACTCAGGTACTGTCTTGGCAGAACTATATCTTTCAGATCTTTGGATCGATTGCTAATTTCTTGTGAAGGTAAGAAGTGGCAACCTGTTTCCAAATTGTTGTCTAATGCTATTACCTTTTGCTATACTGAGCACAGCAAAACTATTCTAGTCAGGGTCAAGGCCCACTTTAACAGGGCCTTGGCTTTATCTATGGCTTTTTGGAAAGGGTTGGATTCTGGAAGTATTCTAGAAGCTGCTACTTTGATTTCTGTACATACTTTCACAAAGCTTGATTCCTTCTCTAGCTCTCGTTCAGGCTTTGCAAGGACCATTCTCTAGGGGCTTCTAGTCTCTTCCACTTCCCAAAATGTAGTAAGATAGGTTAATATACCTTTATAGCTAAGACTACTGCAGCAGTAATTAATATGATGAACATAATACAGTTGTGTAAATAAACTTATAACAGCAGATGTTTAAATGATCATTGCTAAAGTAGCCACTCCTTACCTACATCCTCCTCCTTTTTTTTGGTGTGATGATTATTCCAAGGTGTGATAAAAAACAAACCAGGTAACCACAAAAGCTGAAAGCATACAAATTGTTTATTCCACAGACAAGACAGGATAAGCACTTTCACACTCAATGTGCTTCATCAGATCCATTATTCCAAGGTGTGGTTAGTTTTTGTTCCTAGCAGTGTACTTTCAGGATGCAACCTCCCTCTGTCTTTGCAGGAAAGTTCTGAAGGTCTTGTCACCCAAACTTGTTTTTTTTTAGTCTGCTGAGCTCAAGCTGCCTAAAAGTTTGGACATGTGGAAGGTACTCTGAAATCTTGTAAGGTGGTTGGCTGTTGTATCCTTTGCAGAATATAACCTATATAGCTAAGGCTACTTAAGCAGTGATCACTGAAACATTTACTATTTAAGTGTACTTGCACAGCTGTGCTTTTTGTCAGAAACACTTTACATGAAACTGAAACCTTGAGATCCATTTTCTACAAAGCTGGCTGTGTTCTTGGTGACTGATTTAATGTTTAATATTCAGCAATATTATGGTTTTGTATTTGAGTGTGTATTTTTAGATTTATAGGTAGTTACTAAGCATGCAGTCCTGGAGACCAATAAGAAGTCTATCCCAAATACTCAGTTGCCCCAGGGCACTGTCTGGTTAAGTGACTTCCAAATGGAGGTTGAAAAATTCAAACATTGTAGCCTTGGCACAGCCGCAGTGGTACAAGGGTAGCATTGTTGCCTCACAGCAAGAGGCTCTCCTGTTCGATTCTTGGCTGGAGTGCCTTCTGTGTGGAGTCTGCATGTCCTCCCCGCGGTCGAGTGGCCTCCAAAAGACATGCGTGAATGTTCGTGTCTTTGCTGAAGGTTGGGCATCGGGCTGGCAACTCGGCACCATAAAAATTGACTGCCAATCATTTAGCGGACCGGAGTTCAGCTGTGGCGACCCCTAACTGGGAAAAGCCGAAAAGACAAACAGCCTTGGCACAGAAACCAGCTCATAAACAGGTTAGATCTTTATTTGTATTCACAAAAAACAAAAAGCCTTAATGCTAAAGGTTGCATAAAACATCACAAAGGTTTAAGAAAACTTGGTTGCAAGTCTTGTTTACCCATGAATGATGCCTCCATGCAGGATTTCTGACTGAAAATAGCAAATGCTTTTGTGAGTTAAATAAATGTATGTGTATATGTGTGCGTGTGTGTGTGTGTGTGTGTCTGTGCGTATGTGTGTATATATATATATATATATATATATATATATATATATATATATATATATATATATATAAATGGATGTAGTAGCTTACTTTAAACTGCTGAAATAGATTTTTTTTCCAGTCATCAAAGAATAACAACAACATGCTTCTGTCCATGTCCTGAGGATTAGCCTTGGAGCATACAAAGTGAAAAACATTTTTTTTTTTTGTAGGGGAGATGCGCCTTGCACCCTGCAGACCCACTGCTAATTACATATTACAGCTCTAAGAATCCACAGTCCTGAGGAAGAAGGCATATTCCCCAATCCTATGGATTGTTCTCACAGACCTGTCAACCAAAGCATGTTAACAAAACTGAGGTTGACATTTAGGCCATTCAGTTTTTTAGGCTGTATACACACACTGCTCACTTTAAAGTACCATACCTTATGTTGTACGTTTCCTAATACTTGTTTTATGTTTGAATCATGAACAGTTCTGTGCCAATTCATCAGTATAAGAATGCGTGATCTACATTTACACTGTTAGATCTTTGGGGCAGTGCCTGAGGAGCTAAAATCAGAACTCTGGATCAGATGAGGAGAAAGAACATGATTTAGCTGCTCCAAGTCAGCCACAACCAGTAGTCTGTGCTTATTTTTTTATTTTTACACACTTCATGCATAATTCATGGTAGGACACCTGAATTTTGCATTAACACCCCTTGCTGCACCAAATGTTTCCACTGTATTTCCTCATAAATACTTCTCTCCTGCCCATAACAAATGAATGGACCTGTTGAGTCACAAGGAAGCTACTGTTCATTAGGAAGTACAGCACTCCTTAACTCAGTTACTGAATGTGCTGTCTTGATATCACAGAATGCTTATACTACAGAATCTGCATTGGTTGCCAGTATGATCATATGTTGCTGATGAAATCCTTTCTCTGGTTTATTTGGTCCTTCACAACATGGGTTTCTCTTATCTTAATGACCTTTTGACCAGGTGCCAACCAGCTCCTCTATCATAATGCTAGTGGAGGTTCCAAGATTCCACAGTGATTTCTTGGGGGAATATTCTTTAGTTTTTATTTGGGGAGCATCCTTTGAAACTGCTTACTAACTTAATTGAGGTTATCCATGATGCCCACTGATTGCATAGGATGCCTTAATACTTGCATTTTAGGTGTGACATGAGAGGTATGATGTTAGCTTTCAGTACTATGTTGCCTGAACTAACTGTTATAATACCTAAAATATTTATTGTGCAATTTTGTGTCACTGCTTAGGCTCACAAGCACATAAATAAATCTATTACATAGTTAGGATCATGCCAGAGGTCAGTACTTGAGTTTCATACTCAGTTGAGTTATCTGTTGGGTTTAGATGGCATAGCTTGTACATGTGTTTGATTTTATTTTTTGCAAGTGACACAGAGAAATGAGTCCTGTTGCTGTGAAAGATATCCAAAGTTTCAGCTCCATCTACCTCTTCAGGTCTAGTGATGGCTTCTTGCAAGTCTCCATCCCATGAGTAGCCCTGATTCTCTTTCTGGAGTTGATTCCATCAAAACTGCATTATCCTTTTCTGCAAGAAACTCCATGTAGGGTTTCTAGACCTTCATCTTCCTCCTCGTCCTTTAGGTTTACCAGGAGCCTGTCTGAAGAAGATGTTGATAAGATGATGAGAACATTTTTTGGGCACAAATTCAATTGGGAGTTGTTCTGGCTGTGTTTGCCATCAGACCCATGAGCTTTAGAGTAGTCCAAATGCCATTAATGACTCCTACTCTGATCTCCCTTTTGACTTAAGAGGTTCAGGATCATCGACTTCTGGGACTGTCTGGGTCTGATCTGAAGACCTGGACTTCTGCTCAGCTGCCTTCTCTGATCCAGCTGGAGCTAGCCTTGTTGGAGTAAGAGGGATCTTAGAGCCATAGCTTCAGCATCAGATCTGGAGATAGAAGTTTGATTTTGAGATTTTTGAGCTGTCTATTCCCCTCCTTGCTAGACAGCTCAGCTGTAAAGATAGATCCCCCTGCAGCAGTGGCTGGGAGGAACTCTAATAGTAGACATAGACTACGTGACAGCAGAGGCTTGCAAAACAAAGGCTTTGGAGGAACCTTCCCAAGAAGACTTTTCAGCGTCCCTTAACAGTTGTCCAACTGTTACACTTTGGAGGTAGTAAATGGCACTTACTTCTGCACCTGGAAGCCTGGCATACCATTGCATCATAGGAAAGAAGCAGCCTCAGAGATGGACACGCTGCTAAGAAAGAGAGTTATCTAAGAATATCCCACCTGATCAACAAGGATTCAGACCTTATTCAAGATTCTTTTTGGTGCTAAAGAAGATGGGAGACAACAGGCCTATATTGGGCCTAAGGTTTGTCAAACAGTACAAGTTCCAAATGGTCATGATTCAGCCAATTCTCCCCCATTTGACAAAAGATGATTGAATGTTCTCAGATCTCCAGGATGCATACTGTCATGTAAAAATAGACAATCCAGGACATACTTTTGCTACTGACTGGAAGCCAATCACTTTAAATTCAGATCCCTGCCTTTGGTTTCACTGTAGGATTTCTCTTCAAACCAATACATCTTTGCTTCTGAAACTAGTTTCCAAATTCACCCTTAACCAGTCCATTAATTTACCAGTGATCTTCCCAAAGTTTTCCAATAAACTGGAATATATCCTTCATTTATTGGATGTACATGCAGACAGCTAAGATTTTATCTCCACATAATGAAATCTTTCAGGAAATTAGACCAATTGTTCATTTCATTTTCAAAAGCCAAGTTGGGACAATCTGTGTCTAAAGTTACATTAGCATGATGGCTCACTGATTGATTGCATTTCATTCTATTTCACAAGTTTATAAAAACAAAGGCTTGTCTTTAACAAGGCTGCCACAAGCTCATTTCCCAAGATCTGGCTCAACTCTCTCTGCCTTTTTATCCAGAACTTCTATAGATGACAATTGTGCTGCTGCCACTTGGTCCATTGCTCATACCTTCATAACGCATTACAAGTTGGATATCCTTTATAGGAACTGGGCAGTGTTTAGTTCTGCTGTACTTTGGAATATCCTTCCATGAGACCATCTTAGGTTGATGCTAGCTGGGGACTCTGTCCCAAAGGTTGAGGAATGGACTAAAAGACAACAACAAATACAAAAGTTATATACCTGCTGTAACATTGCATCTGTGATGTCTGTTTTTGTCCTTCCTTGACCTGCCCCCTCCTTCCCCCTTTTCGAAGATGATATTCATATATATGGCCTCCTGGCATGATCTGGATGTATTTCCCTTTGGTCTTCCCTCTATTAGCTTCAGATACCTTTCCCATCATGTTTTCAGACATTTATATTGTTTCTTTTCTATATGTTGATATCATGGGGCAGACTCTCATGCAATCTGGGGCTTAAGAGAGAAGATTATGGGTAAGGGGTAGAGCTTGTGCTCTGGCTCCAAAGTCTTAGAAGTGGCTGGAGACTGATCTGGGTTTGGATCTAAAACCCAAAAGTTGAGGATGGATGAAAATAAACAGCACATATGCAATTTTATGGTGAGTATATAACTAATGATAGTTTTAGAACTATAGGTTGTATAAAAAGATTTATAAAGTCTAGCAAATCAGAAATGATGTCATTGTTTGTTATAAAACTTGAGTATGAAATAACATTATGGGAACTTTGTAAGAAAACATGGAACAAGCATGTGTAAACTGGAAAGATTATAGTCAGGGCATCTATGGATGTGAAATTTAAGTTATTATGAAAGACTAAATATCTAACATTTGTATAGTGTGTCATATAGATATTTAAAAGGAGACCTTATTCAGGTATATATGGTATTTGGAGACCACTTCCTCTGGGAATGTTTGAAGGTTTTCAAAAAGTAGTAGAGAATTTTCAGAAAAAATGTGTAGAAAGTTATATATGAATGAAAAGAGTACTGACGGTTGTCTGAGAAGACCACCTGATGCATGGAATAAACTACCAAATTGCATTAAAGTTAGTACTAGTTTAGATAAACAGCCTGAACACTTACTATGGGAACTACTATTCTGGTAAATTGGCAGGCTAGAAGGACCATTATTGCTCATGCTTGAAATATTTGTGTGCGTGTATTATAATGACTTTAATGGAGTAGATTTGCGAGGTAAGAACATTCATGCAGGTTAAACCTACATAAATCTATAAAAACATAAAACTATCTAGTCTTAAAATATTGCTAATGTGTTACTTTTTAAAAAGTTGGGAATGGGATTATATTGATGCACAGAACAAATGTCTCTAAGTTGCAATTTGCTACTTAGATAAGGCAATATTATTTTACGGAGTAATAAAAATCTGACAAACTCTGAATTCTCTTCAGAATCTGTTATTCCACATCATTTAAACTTAGTGTCTTTGTATACCCATCATAGTAAATGAAATGGGTGCATTTTGACAGCTGTCTGATGCATGGCAGTTTGTATTTATAGCCATGATTATCAGAAAAATTGCATGCATTCTGTACAGGTCTTGCTATGTAGCTGGCCTTCCATTAGAGGTTCTTGGCTCTAGCATCATTTCCACAGAGCTCAGCAATGCTTGGTGTCCTGTTTGCTTCAAAAATTTTTTTTTTGTACATCTGGTGCCAACCAACCAAAGCTAAGTACTTCTATTGGAAAAAATGCACATACCAGCTATTTAAATAGACCTGCTGCCGATATCCTGAATTATTCATTGCCTTTCCTTGTGTTTTATATTGAAAAAGTACATTTGCCTCTTGTTGACCATTCTGATTTGTTTAGTTTTAATTAATTTTCTAGCTAGTCAGTTCAAGTTAGTGTATATTCACACTGCAGCAAGCTTTTTTCTTAGTTTTTCCATTAGGTGGACTGGGGTTAATCTAGTGACTGTAGATGGTAGCCTGGTCTATATTAGAGTTGGGGAAGCACAATAGAAAGTTCAAAGTGCAGTCATTATTTTTGGCTAATGGATTTATTAGTCAGCTTTCCTTGTTTTCAATGCCTGTATAAGATTGCAGCAGATCATTGTTCAGTGGCAGTTATCACTGCCTTATATAGTCACACATAGATGGAAATAAAATCTTGCCTGTAATACTATCCTTAGAACTACACCCAGTAACTCTGAGCACTGAAAAACTACTTTGCTCACTGAACAGCATAGAGTAGATAGTTTACATGTTGAGGAGCACTGTCCCTTAAATTTAATATTCTAGTCTAATCTAGCCTTTAGTCCAAAACCATCCTTGGTTAGCCCCCATAAACTCCTAATGCAGAACATCTTTGGGGACCCAACTAATACAGGACCTGACATAATGATATGAGCTCCATTTCTCCACAGCCATCACTTGTCAGCTTTATAAGGCAGCCACGGTGGTGCAGTGGTTATCCTTGTTGCCTCACAGCAAGAGGTTCTCCAGTTTGATTCTCAGCTGGGGTGCCTTCTCTGTGGTGTCTGCATGTCCTCCTGGTGGTCATGTGGGTTTCCTCTGGGCACGCTCTTTTCCTCCCACATTCCAAGGACATGCAGTAGGTGGATTGGACACTCTAAGTTGGCCATAGGTGTGAGTGAGTGGTATGGAATAAACTACTGTGGCAGGGCGAGCCACCCGGGGTTGTAAATCTTGGCTCAAGATGATTGTCACTACTGAAGTTGACATCCTGACCCCATGTGTAAAATGGGAAAAGGGATAGAGGATGGCTAGATTAATCACTTCTTACCTTGTGGCTGACATCTAGTGCATTTTGGGGGATATGGGCATCATAACACAATGTAGCAATTGTCTCATGTTCACAGGCGACCATTTAATCTTTAACTAAACAGATATAGCATGTAAGAGATGTCTATGCACATTACCACTGGAAGCAAGACTTTTGCATACAGGTACTCAGAATAACAATCAGATTGTCAGAAACACGCACGCTACACCCATCACACATGGTATGCACCTACACATTAAACAACATATGTTGAGGCAATTAAATTCAATCTTCTCAAACCCCAAAGACCTCCCGGGTACTACACATGTAAAAATCATCCTCAGCAAACCCAAAGTCACTCTACAAAAACAACATCCAACACTACACATTCAGTCATACTCAGTGGAGCCACATCCACTAAGCCCACAAAGCAAGTCAACACACTCTCCTCTATGCTTTTGAAAACTGGCTAAAACACTATCCTTCTTAAACCATATTTTAGGCAATTCCAGACTGACAAATTTTCCAACATAGCAAAATCTACAAAAAGCAATCTTAAGGTACTACTGCTGAATGCCAGGAATCTAAACAAGAAGCTACACTTTCTCCAAGCTCTCCTTGCTGAGGAAAATTTAGACATTTGCTCAGTTACTGAGACATGCTATAAAGATGTGGAGAATACCCAAGAAGTGCAAGGCTTCTGTTCATTCCACATATTTAGGCTAGCACCTCCACAGCCAGGGACTTAAGATAGAGGTGTCTTAATCTATTTAAATAACAAGCATACCTCACTGTTGAAGAAACTCCAGTGCATCAACCTGTTTAACCATGTCCATATCACCATTAACAGTCTCATACCATACCATACTATATCCTAGAAAGCTATAGCTCACCCTCAGTGACCCAGGGGAACCCATAGATCATACTTAAACACTTTCCATTTGTATGGCATTTGCTTGAATGACCATTTTAATTTCCCCTCTATAGATTAGGAATCCTACACAACCCCAAATTTACATACCTGTACCGTGACACAAATACCCTAGACCAGATAATGCATACACCCACTAAAGACACAAACATATTGGTCTTCGTACTCGCAAATAAAGGAAAATGCTGTCCCCCCCAAGTGTTTTGTCCTCTCTGGTGAGGTCAGGCCACACAGCTGTCTCATTTGAGACAAAAAATAAATTCTGTAACCTCAGTAATAGTTAAACTGTTTCAAGGCAAACTACCTCTTAAGTGATAACCTGTCAACATTTTAAGTCCCTCCCACCCCAGATAATGCAGCAGCCTATGTGGAAATCTTCACATAAACTCTGTACAACCATGTCAATAGCTGCACAGAGGCTGTTGTGCCTACCAGAAGTATCCCCCAGTCAAATTCAAAAGACAAACCACCCTGGTAGAATCCAGTATTAAACAAGTTTTACAACAGAAGAAAAAAAGTCAAAGCTAAAATTATGAAGTACAGTAGAGTTGATTATCCAAACTAATTGGGACCTGGGGTAGTTCAGATAATCAAACTATTCGGATAATCAAACATATAATTGAACTGGAAAAAAACGTCTAAAATCTTTTTTGCAGGAATACAATTTTCAACCATTCAGTGATTCCAGTGGACAATAAAGAATATTTTTTACACACGAGCTGACAGCAAGTCAAAAAACATGCTCAAGCAAATATGTATAATGTTTACATATTCAGACTTTGATTGCTTTCTACCCAAAAACTTTGGAAGGCTGGTTCGGATAATTGACCATTCAGATAATTGACTCTCAACTGTAAAATATTCAAGAAAATAACTCAATCAAGCTGAATAGATAGGTAAGAGAGGTAATTAACTCCAGCAAAGCTAATTTTGAGGAAAACATAGCTTACCAGGCCAAGGATAGCCAAAAGGTATTCTTTAGCTATGTATGAAACCTTAAAGACACTACACAGTAGTGTGCTAAACTGTTGGTAAATGATGCCAGAAGATATAGCAAATCTTTTGGCCTAAAAATTCCACTCCAGCTTCACCCTTCCCTCCACCCAAGCCTTCCATCTGGAAATACCACTAAACATACTACCAACTATAAATAAGCTGCAGGTCCTAAATGTGCTCTTTAAGGCCAAGAACACAGGCTTGATGGACCCTAATATTATCCCAGGTTGGACCCTAAACAGCGTGAAATATGATCTGTCAGGGCCATGGGAGTCGCTGTTCAACCATAGCCTCCCAACAAGCTTTATGCTGTGCAAATGAAGGGCTGCATCAGTCATTCCTCTGCGCAAGGGTGGACCATCAAAGGATCCCAGATCCGTTTATCTAGTCTCATATGCAAAACAGTGAAATAAAATCATGGAAATGATTAATAATGACATAGGAAACATTTAGACACAAAATCTTACTCAGTTTGGTTTCATCAAGAGCAGATCATGCATATAATAATCCTAGTGGACTTCTTTGAGACTGTCACCAAGACAATGGACAAGGTTAAAATTCGGCATACTGCCTACCATGACCTGACTAAGGTGCTTGATACAATACCCCACTCAGGCATTGTTAACAAACTCAATGAATTAGGCATAGACTCCTGTATAACACACTGGATATTCAACTGGCTCAACAGTAGGACCCAGGAGTTAGCGCTGGGGAGAACACCTCCATAAAAGAGGCTTGTAACTGTTGAGTCCCTCAGGGCTCCATGCTGGGTCCGCTCCTGTTTGGCATGTTTTTTGCAGAAGTCAAGGTCAATATCAAGTGCCTCTGGCTGACCAAGTTTGCAAATGATTGCAAACTATGACCAATCATAGAATCACCACCAAGAAACAACATCGTATCTTATATGAAAGCTTAACGCACATGACTGGTGCCAAAGTCACGTTTTAAAACTCAATGCCAAGAAATCCATTATAGTACCTGTTTGGGAGTTAGTCACCCTGGAAAACTACTTCATTGATAAAACACCCCTAAAAGTAGACCTAGTAGTCAGGGACTTGGGGATGCATGTAGATAGTATACTGACTTTCAACTAGCATGTGCCTTAAGATATGAAGAAAGTCAGTCTATGTTTCTCAAGTTATAAGTAAGGACAAGGAAGTCATCGTGCCATTGTACTGAGCACTCCTCAGGCTGATAGAGTATATAGCCTCCTTTGGCATGTACCTTACCAGGCACATGCAACAAATGAAACATTCACAGAAGCTCCTCTCAAAAAAGAATGTAGAAGGTAAGCAAAATATCCTATGCATATTGTCTCAAAGCCCTATCTCTACTCTGTTTCCTACAGACTATTGGGAGATCTATGCTTGGCTTACAAAGCATCCTTGGACTGTGCTATGATGGACATTTTGCATATCTGCAAAGCAAACTGCATCAACACTTCTGGATCTAGGAACTTGAACTTTGCCTATGAAATAAATAGGACATATTGGAGGGACAGGCATGTGTCTCAAAGAATTCTCATTCAATGGAACAAGCTTCACGTTCCCATTCATGTGAAGCAGAGTCCTTCCCTAACATTATTCAACTGTAAGCTGGACCAATGGATGGGAAACATACTTCCCAACCATACCGAATTACTCATTTTTTACCAAGTTTTTGGGTCCAAATAATGGGGGTGCCATGATTCCCGAGTGGCTCCCCTTCATTAATGATTTTTTTCTTTGTTTTTTAATTTTTCGGGCTTTGTGAGCTGACGTCATCACATGCACGATGACATCAGCTCCGTCAGGGCTACCAGCCTGTCTGAATTGAGCTTGCGTCGTGCACGCATTTCCGGCTGACTTGGCTGTTCAAATGCTCTGCAAGCAGGAATGGCAGTGAGACATTATTCTGAACAAGAACAAAAAGGATTAACTGAACAGATACATATTCATCAAAAGGGAAGGGCTGGCTGTTCAGTGCGAGCAGGAACAGACTGAAGTAAGGAAATTCTGCAACAGGAAGTGTGTGTGTGTGTGTGTGTGTGTGTGTGTGTGTGTGTGTGTGTGTGTGTGTGTGTGTGTTTGTTTATTTGAATATGTGCATATGTTTGGGAAAGGTGAATGGGGGTGTATTTGTGCCAGTTAAGGGCAATTCAGAAACCTGAAGACTATCTGGTAATGAGGTATTTCTTCATTGTGGGTAATGTTTCTGTAAATCACAAATTCCCACATTATGTAAACAGGCCCCGTTTGCAGCAGCTGTTGCTGCCATTGGGGAAGGTCTTTCACAATCCCCAAACATGTTCTATATATTTGGAAATCACTGAATTATTGATTTACAGTGTTTGCACATTTTCTGTTGTATATATTTAAAAAGAATATTTCTCTAATTGAGGGTTTTTGTGGACATTCTGTAGTGACATTAATGGTGTTAATTTTGTTAAATAAATGTATCTAGCTGGAATCATCTGGACTATAAATAGTGTGATCTTTTTTGATAGATATGGCTCTAGTATGTCTTGAAATGTAAAACAAAATGTAAATGGAATGATAAAGACTGACTTTTTCATGAAATTAGTATAATATATTTATAAAGTCAGGACACATGGAATAATATCTACATTAGAGATAAAATATTTACTTACGAACTTTTGTATAGCTTGTTGAAATGAGATGTCTTTATAACGGAGTGTAAATCTGAGTAAAAATCTTTATTATTTCACGATATTGTATACACTGATTCACTGAATTACTTTTGTTATACAATTCATCTTCTTCATTATGCTCTTAAATAAATAGAAATGTTTTCCATCTTGTTCACCACTAAAATAATCTTTTTTTTTTTTTTCCGAATTAAAAATTAGTTTATAATGTTTCTACATTTATCTGGCACAGTATTTTAGCCTTATGGGACTGGTATTCTATTAGGTATGCATTTGAATTTACGTGGTGTAGGAATTCAAGAGCATTGATGTTTAGTCTGAAAAAAATATCTTCTCCGATAATAGTTTCCTTTTTAATATTGAATGCTATACATTTTGTAGTAGAAAACGTAGGTTACTTTGAGATTTCTTCCCAATATTTTAAGTTCAGGGAATTGATTTGACGTCTGCATTTATATATGAGGCACTGGTAGAGAACTGGTTAAAAAGGAATATGGAGGCCAGAAATGTTGACCTTTCTGAAAAAAGTTTGAAAACTCCGAATACTTATAGAGTTATTGAGAGTATTATTGAGAAGAACTTGTAATTTATTTCAGAGCACTTGTTTGTTCTTGTCCATGTATGTAAACACAGGAGTCTACAAATGAGTTAATAAATCCATTTTTATCATTTTGTGATATATTTGTCACATTTGTCTAAAAGTCAGATTAGATATCTGTTGAAATTGCAACTTATTATAATTTGAAATGTACTTAATGTTGATGTCCTGCATATTTTTTTATAAAAAGAGTTGGGAGTAAAACATTGCCTTTCAAGAAGATATATGTTTGCAACTGTAATTTTCTTCAAGTAAATCCTAACCTTGTCATTCATATATGAACTACATGACGATTTAAATTTATCTTTGCTTTTTTTAACGTATTTATTTTGGATGGCCATAGTCTCTATTTTATTAATGAATTAATGTGATATAGTAATATATTTAGTGCTAAATCTGACTGAGACTGTTTTTTGATTTGTTGCAGGTGAGTCACCATTGACTGCATATAGTGTTAGGATGTACTTTTGAAAAAACAACAAGTTTTTCTTATCTTGTGTGGAAGTAGACTTTTATGATGGAAATGTTCTGAATTGGACAGTTTTGTTATTATTGGTTCATGCATTTTGTTTCATTGCCTACTAGAAAAATGTTCAAACAATAAATTTAACTGCGCTCTAAGTGTGCAGTATTATACAAGGAATATAATTTAATAAAGTCAGGAAGGTGTATCAAAAAACACAAATATAGTTCTTGTTTTGTGCAGAAAGGGCCAATGATTTGAAAACAGCCCAAAGGTAATCATTATGCACCACTGGCCAATGCATTGTCTTTGGATTTGATGTGGGTTGCAGTGCTGTTTTAATGAATGTGAGTTTCAAGGGCAGATAAGTTTTAATGTCAAGTCTATTTTCTTTGAGAGACAGAATTGCTTTGTTAAGCAGATATCTATTAGTGTTTGTGCATTGTGCTGTAAAGTGTAAAAATAAAATCCAAATAATCATTGTTAGAAGTAAAGCAGTATGCACACATTAGTGTTTATGGTAAATGGGGTGAAATAGCCAGGTAATGGGACATTGGAATGGCTGCAGGAGGTCTCTGGTGCCATATTTTGGTTGACTGTTCTTCAGTTTGCGTTTGAAAGTTGCTATCCCACAATTCCATTGGAGTGAGTTGGGTTACATAATTAGGTTTGCAAATTTTATGTTAAACAGTGTACAGATTTGTACCTATTTTTCATGGGTCTTGTCCAGATTTTGGATGTTTCCAGGTTGAGGTGTATGATGAGAAACCATAAATTCACCAATGATCTGGTACCTATGTTTCTGATGGGCAGAGGCATTTTTTAAATCATGCCCTAAATGATGTATAATTACTTAAAATAACTTTTACGGCACAATAACTCATGGCATACATTTAGGTTGTTTGGCTATGCTTATAAAATCCCCAGAGGCCATTAGCTTAGTACACACTTATAAACCTCTAAGCATGGCTATTTCTAGTTATTGAACAATGTTGCAGATGATTCATTTGTTATCCTTCCTGAAAACAGCTTAATTATTATGGGTCTATATTATATCATCGAACTTCAAAAAGTTTGAACGATGTAATAGCGTATTTAAACATCCGAAACCTGAAAATAGCGAAGCCACGGCACATTGATTTTGTTCCCAGGGAAAAAACATTGGTGGGCCATTTTCAGGACTTTGCTATTTCTTCCACTGTGGTGCGATCTCAGAGTTGGTATATTTAAGTAGGGGATGTGTGGGGGGCACAGCCCCCCACTTTAAGTTTTAGGTTGGAGTTTTTTTTAAGGGAATAACGATTTTTTTTTCCCCTGGGGAAAAAAATGCTTTCTTTCTGTTAGCTATTTTAATGTTTTGGACATTTAAGTTTGATATTACATCGTTCAAACTTTTTGAAGTTCAATGATGTAATATAGACCCAGTTATCATTAATTGATTAGCAAAATTTCACTTCCTTCTGTTAAGCCTTCTGTTAAGTCTTCTATTTTCTTGAAACTTCTTCTCTGCTAAATGTGCCTGAACTACAAAGATTGTTTAAACACTGTGACATAATTAGTATATGCAGGTTGCAATGGTCAGCGGCCATGGTGGTGCAGCAGTTAGCATTGTCGCCTCACAGGAAGAGGTTCTCCAGTTCGATTCTCGGCTGGGGTGCTTTCTGTGCGGAGTCTGCATGTCTTCCCTGTGGTCATGTGGGTTTCCTCCTGGTGCTCTGGTTTCCTCCCACATCCCAAAGACATGCTGTAGGTGGATTGGACACTCTAAATTTGCCCTAGGTGTGAGTGTGTGCATGCATGTGACTTCTGTGGAAGGTTGGGTGCCAGGCTGGCAACTCGACACTGTAAAAACTCCACTGCCAATCATGAGCGGACAGGTGATCCCCTGTGGTGACCCGAAAGAAGAAGAAGGTTGCAATGGTCAACATACACTCTTTAAGGTCTCTGTGGGGTAAATCTACTTTTCGCTTGAAGTGTCATGACATCCTTGTTGCTAATAATAGTTAAGAAAGGACAAAGTGCAAATCATCCTACATGAGTGGAGGGAGGTCTTTGCCACTTAAGCAAATGAAAGATTATAATTTTCCATCAAATTCTAAGTTTTCAAATGCTGGCGGACAAGTACTAAAAAGTATTGAAATCCACAAGAATGCCAAATATGTACACAAATAGAACCAAGAAAATCAGAGGCCTGTGCATTTATCTGAAATAAAAGAAACATTTTGGATCTGAACTGCAGTAGGCCTGCCATAGCTGAGTAGCAACAAGCATTGTAATACTTTTACACCATCAACCCCATGTACAGTACAACATTGTACCTTCAACCCCATGTACATATCAACATTGTACCTTCAGAAATAGTTTCCATTAGAAATGTAGCTGAGAGAGATGTGGCAGGAGTGAAACAGGAAATAATATAACATTAGTTATTTACTAGTTCAAGTTGTTGTGTCTTTCGGCTTATCCTGGTTAGAGGTCACCACAGCGGAACTACGGTCCACTAATGTTTGGTAGTGGATTTTTACGTGCCGAGTTACCAGCCCTGACGCACAGCCTTCAACGAAGGCACGCCCATTCCCGCATGCATCCACACAGAAGACGCTCTAGCTGAGAATCGAAGGGACAACGTCTTGCTGTGAGGCAACAATGCTACCGCAGCACCACTACCGCGGGTTTGCTAGTTCAAGTACTGGCTTAATAAAAAGCAAATATATAGTTACAGTCTAGACCCAAAGCTGCCTGGCATCTCATGAGGGTACCATGTGCAGGAAAGAAACTAAAAAATAAACTAACACTGCAAATGTATGGGCCAGAATAATGCTACAAGTATTCAGGTCTACAAAGTAAATGTATTTCTAGAACCTGAATCAGGTGCATGTGTTTGTTAAATCTGTACAATGCAAGGCTGTTGCATTGTTGCAACTTGCTAAATGTGTATTCTGTTGCAGTGTTACAAAAGACATAATCTGTAGTGTGTATATTTCACACATCTACTGAATGTTTTCTTTCCAGGAGCCTGAGACTTCCTTACTCTTTTTTTGTTTGTGTTTTGTTTAAGCAAATTTTCTTAAAGATGCATATGCAGTTTGTTTTTGCTCGCTATGTATTATAGCAAAGTGAGTAGATTTAAAATGCCTGCTGCCTGCTTTAAATATACTCCAGGGTTTCGACATCCCAGGGAAAGAGCAATCATTTTTACATTAATTTGTTGAATGACTAGGCTTTCCCCAAGTTGGTGCAATCTGAGCGAGAATATATAAGTAAGGTAGGTATGTGTGTATCTGTGAGAGCGAGTAGTTCCCCCTCCCTCAAAAAGTGATTATAATGTGTTGGGTGGTATTTATTTAGCAAAATCCTTTCTTAATGGAGTACATGTGTTATAATTCTGCATTTGTGGTGATGTGGTTTGGTACCACTCTATATGATGGTCTGTGTTTGCAACTGTTATGTTTTTATCAGTTATAGTACAGTATGTGTGTCACTATTATGTTTTGCCTAGTGAACAATTACTTTGTTAATAAGAAGATAGACTAAACCAGTGCACACCTGCATCATTCTGTCATGTACTTCTTTGTCTTCACTGCTGCATGTTGTTAACCACTGAGTTTTCAAAAAGAAACCAATTTTCTGGAGTTCATATTATTGTCCATTTTTTTTTCCTGTGTTCTTTTCACATACTTTGGGCAATTTTGTTTCTGGATCACCCAGGATTATGCCATCATCTCACTCATTTGGTAAAGACCCTGATTTTATTCATGTTTTCTCAGACTCATTTTAAACGGTCTTGATATCTTGATATTGTACTGACTCTTGCAGACTTGCATTCAAATGAAGCAGCGTGGCATGAAAGTGCCTTGTGCTGGTCTTAGTGTAAGGGTCAGCTAACTCTCTCTACATACCAGCAAAACGCATGGTGTATCAGATTAGTCCTTAAAACGATTGATTACTGTTAATTCAGCTGAGAGCAGCACCCCCAAAAATTGACATAAGTCCTTCTTTGTAATGCAGATCACACAGGATCATTCTGAAAGGCACACACACGCACTCTTTCTAGAATGACTGTGCTTGAAATAAAATGAAATTCCTTGTATATGTCCCTTGGGGTAACAGGGCCACCTCTTTAGAAACTGAGAGTAATCTTGTGTACTCATGTGATAAAAGGACCATGGGACAGCATCAATTAGTCTTAAGGTCCTAACAAAACAACTTTAGCTTACTCAAAATGCCAAGAGTGATCTTATCTGCTTTGTTAATATCTCTTTGATCCAACTGTAGCAAAACTGAGATAAGTATAAAAAATAAGTATATTTGTTTATAAAACCACTGTAGATGAAACACATTAATGACAAACAACTATGCCACTATGGAAGAAAATGCATTTACTTTGGTTAGTATTTTTCAGCACTGCTTTGATTGTAATAGATTACTATCCCTTTAAGATAACAATTAAAATGTATGAACTATGTATACCTCTGTCACTAGTTTGCAAGCAGGTTTTATTAAGTTTATATGAGTGCTCAAAGTTTCATTTACAGGCATATGA
Organism: Protopterus annectens; assembly: GCF_019279795.1. NCBI lineage: Eukaryota > Metazoa > Chordata > Ceratodontiformes > Protopteridae > Protopterus > Protopterus annectens. The sequence goes on from NC_056743.1 coordinate 606,522,133, forward strand.
CCATTTTGCAATTGTAGTATTAACTGCTCAGATATAATCTGTTGTTGTCTTTATTTGAGCAAGTATTTTGCGATATGTAAACTCTTTAAAAAAAATTCAGTGCAATTATAATGCTTTAATAACTTTGAGGAATTAAGAGCATTGAAATTTGTGTTGCTGCAACTAATGCAATTTCCCTTTGTGAGTTTCTAAAGAACCCAGGCATGAATTTGAGTTATTACTCTGCTTTGGAAAACAATTTACATTGTATTGATATTCACCATGTTTGAGCAGAATTTTGCAAATTATTTGCCATGCATATGCAGAATTTTCTGTGAGTCCTATGGCAATACTATAAACAGTAATGTGAAATTTATCCTTTTATACTAACCTACTTATTGTGATATTCTATGATGGATAACTAAGTATGAGCACAATCTATCAATTATTCCTAAGAAATACTGCAGCAGTACAATGCAAAATAGATAAAGGGCATTTAAAAAGGTCATGTGCTAGATTTATACTACAGTTTCGAAATTGCATTTTAAATGAAAAAGGGTTAAAAAAAACACTTTGAAGTAATCAGTTATTCATGAAATAATAATCAATATTTGTGCATAGCTGGCAAATGATTTCTAATCAATCTCAGCACAGTGCTTTGATTTGTGTGTGCATTGCTCAGTTATATTGTGCTCTTGATGGCTATAATTAATGCCATTCCTAATGAGAAAACCAGCATTTTGAAAAGGGAACAGAGGAAGATTGTTTACATTGCTAAAGCAATGAATAACAAAGATCATGTGTAAACTTAAGATTTTCTGTCAAGGTAAATACTTTGATAAAATATATCTCCATTACTGATAAGGTAAAGTGAATCTTGGCCATTTTAGAAATAAATGTCTACATATCAAATATAGACTAGCTTCATCACTGTATCAGTTGGGGGTAGAGATTGCTGAGATTTTTATAAATTTATAAAGCCTAAAATCTAAGAGTATCATACATAAATTGAATACCTCCACATTTTCTTGCAGTGGTTTCTCTAATGAAAGTAAAAAATTCAACATTATAAAGGTGATTTCTATAAAAGCATGGTATTCCTAGAATTGAGTTCAAAATATATGTGACTTTATACATACAGTTTTAATGTATTGGCCATACAGTTTGTAGAAACATTCACACCAATAACAGTTTAACATTGTCAGCATAAACAAATGTCTCTGAGCAATGACTTTGTTTTATCTTACTAGATTCCTATTTCATCACATGCATTTGGAAGAATCGATGTTTAATATACTGAGGGTAACACATTCACATGGATGTGGGTGGACGTGCAAATCATTTGTCCACTTGACAGTAAGGAGAAGAGGACTCATACATACAAGGATATGTTCAACTTAACTCAGATGGTGCAATTGTTAGGCTGAGTGGTTGTCTGATGCAAGTAGTCAGATGAGTGTGGTTTAGGAAGTCATCTGTGATAAACCATTGCTTGTCTGAGGGTATCACCTCTTTGTGACGGGTGGGTTAGAGGAAGATGACGCTTAGTGAGGAAAAGTTACATGTTGAAGATTAGGTTGTTTTGAAGGGATAGATTAATAGAGACAGTGTTACAGGGGCATGTAATATTAAAGGTCAGGGTTCTGGCAATGCCCAGAAATGCAAGCGCTTTTGTGTTATATTAGATATCAGAAAATATCAGTTTGGAGATGGGTTTGGCAGAGTAAGCTGTCAACTGATTCTGTGATAGTAGCCATGAGGAGTGTGTATGCAATGGAACACAGACAGGTAGTTGTTAAATTTTTCAGCTCTAATGGAATGAACAGATAGGAACAATTAAATACTGGTGGTTAGATCACAACTCTGAGCTTGGAAACACACATTGACATCAAAATCAGTTTTTTAAACTGCATGTAGGGGGAGGTTGGCATAATGGTTAAGGTATTTACCTTACAGACACAAGGTGCAGGGTTTGATTCTCATGTGAAGTAATTGGCTATGCTTAAAGTGGCCCAAAAGGGCATTTCACGTAGTACTAATCTATGAATCTATGTAGATAAATATCTCTGCATTTATTTCTTATTTATTCTGTTTCTGCACATTTTGAATTAACAGTATATAAAAAATTACTTGCAGTACTAGCATGTTCTATTAAAATATCTTGATAAATGGTAATAATCCAAGAAGCAGAATGGCACTGCATTTTAGTCATTATGTGAAACTTGTTACCTGGTAATAAAAATACACATTGAGTTAATTTATATTTTGTGGACAAGATAACGTTCTGGTAGACTGCATCTGCTTCATGGAACAGAGAGATGGATGAGGCTCAAACAGCTGCCCACTGAGCTGGCATTATATAACAGTCCTAGTACTGAAGAATCTAGGAACAGGCAATGTAACACACTGTAGCTAGGTATAGCATGGGTGACAAGGACCTACTTCTGATGTTGTCAAATATGTTTTGGCTGTTTTTAAGACTGGCATAGTTTCATAGATGTGTACTAGGCTAAGGACCACAAGGGCCTTTTTAATCCTAGCTATGCATCCCATATCTCTTACAAGTTTTGGTAAACCCTAAGTGTAATCAGGGAGATAAAACCTTTACAAGTAGAGGCCTGGGAGATTAAAAACTTACAGGCTACCTGTGTCCATTAGGGGGACACAGGTGTCAAACCAGGGATGAATGTTATGTTCCCCATCCTTAAGGATCCCAGACAGTTGAGATATTCCATATAACTCCCTTGTATAACAGACTATTTGCATGGAAATATATTGCAGAAACATGTGTGGCTCACTTGTATGTGTTGTGAATGCTTTAAATAGCACAATGGTTTTCTACAACAAAAGGATGCCCCAGTTCTTGTCCAGTAGTAAATACCATTCTACACAATTATTTTTCCATTCTCTCATTGTGATTCAATGACCAAAAACTGTCCACAAACCTATTAATTCTGATGGGTATAATTTATACTTGTACCATGTTTCTAATGCCTGAAACTACTTATCTGTAACCATTCGGTCACTGTCCTTCCTCCAGTCCTTAAAACCATTTTGAAAGGCTTCCTAGCCAAAATCTCGCTCTGGTTTTGTTCAAGCCCAGGATAAACTATATCTGTATATATGGACAAGTACCTTTTCATACCTCTTTACTCCCACTTTTCACTCACTTCTTTACTTCATTTTATTTTACTACTGGCAAAGATGTCTCTATTCTTAACCAGTGTTTAGACATTTTGTCTAATCTGGTATACAGTGGATATAAAAAGTATACACACCCCCTGTTAAAATCCCAGGTTTTTGTGATATAAAAAATGAGACCACAATAAATAATTTCAAAACCTTTCCCACCTTTAATGTGACCTATAACCTGTGCAATTAAATTGAAAAACAAACATCTGTTGGGGGAAAAATATAAAAAATAAAAAACATACAATAAGCTGGTTGTATAAGTGTGCACACCCTTAAACTAATACTTTGAAGCACCTTTTGATTTAATTACAGCATTCAGTCTTCTTGGGTAGGAGTATATCAATATAGCACATCTTGACTTGACAATATTTGCCCGCTGTTCTTTGCAAAAGCGCTCCAAATCTGTCAGATTGTGAGGGCATCGCTTGTGCACACCCCTCTTCAGATCACCTCACAGATTTTCTATTAGTTATAGGTCTAGGCTCTGGCTGGACCATTCCAGAACTTTAATGTTCTTTTGGTAAAACCATTCCTTTGATGATTTGGATGCATGCTTGGGGTCATTGTCATGTTGAAAGGTGAAATTCCTCTTCATATTCAGTTTTCTAGCAGATGCCTGAAAGTTTTGGGCCAAAAGTGACTGGTATTTGGAACTGTTAATAATTCCCTCCACCATGACCAAATCCACAGTTCCATCTAAACAAAAGCAACCCCAAAGCATGATTCTGCCACCACCATGCTTCATAGTGGGGATGGTGTTCTTTTGGTGATGCAAAGTAGTATTTTAGTGCCAAATGTACCTTTTGGAATTGTGGCCAAAAAGTTCAACCTTGGTCTCATCAGACCATAACACCTTTTCCCACATGCTTTTGGGAGATTTGCTGTATTGTTTTGCAAATTTTAGCCAGGCCTGGATGTTTTTCCTGCGTAAGAAAAAGTTTCCATCTTGCAATCCTACTCCATAGCCCAGACATATGGAGAAATGGGACATAGTTGTCACATGTAGTACATAACCAGTAGTTGTCAGAAATTCCTTCAGCTCCTTCAGTGTTGCTATAGGTCTCTTGGAAGCCTCCCTGACCAATTTTTGTCTTGTCTTTTCATTAATTTTGGAGGGTCATCTAGGTCTTTGCAACATCACTGTTGTCCAATATTTTCTCCACTTTTTGATGACTGTCTTCACTGTGTTCCATGGTATATCCAAACCATTCAAATTTTTTATACCCTTCTCCTGACATACCTTTCAACAATGAGATCCCTTTGATGTTTTGTAAGCTCTCTGCAAACCATTTATTTTTGCTGTAGCAAGCATCTGAGTAAATGTCAGGAAAATCCTACTAGGACAGCTGAACTTTATTTAGGGTTAATCAGAGTCTCTTTAATTGATAGCAGGTGTGTACCCAAGAAGACCTAATGCTGTAATTAAATCAAAAGGTGCTTCAACAAAGTATTAGTTTAAGGACATGCACATTTATGCAACCAGCTTTATTGTACATTTATTTTTTTATATTGTTTTACCCTAACAGATTTCTTTGTTTTTCAATTGAGTTGTACAGATTATAGGTCACATTAAAGGTGGGAAAAGTTTTGAAATTATTTATTGTGGTCTCATTTTTTTATATCACAAAACCTGGCATTTAAACAGGGGTGTGTGCGTTTTTAATATCCACTGTACTTGTTTAAACAGTATATTTTTTTGTTTTTTATTGTATTTTTGATTCTAATTTTTTTCTTCAAATGTTTTTGTAATTGTGATGATGTGAGGTAGTGCTAGCTCTGTCAGGAGAAGTAAGGCAGTGGATGTGTAGCATGCCAGCATAACCAAAAAATAACCACACCAGTGCACTTTCTCAGGGATTCCAGAAGACTAGCGTCAAATCACTTTATTCTCCACTTTCAACCAGAAAGGACTTTATCAGAACAATCAGCTACATCAACCAACCTGTTATTATACCCAGTTCATACAATTAATCAATAAAACAATTAAATACTAATTACATTAAAATGACAAATCTAACCTACTACAAATTTATAAGAAACTTTCTTTATAAACATACTATTTAATAACAAAAAATATATCTTTTAATAAACATTTAATGTGAATTACTTTAAGACCGGGGGCAAATCTGCACCTACTTTTAGTTGCCATAATGTTTCTCTGTGTTCTGCCCTTGTCTTAAAATCACCTCCTCTTTGATCTGCATCCACTTTTTCAATTACCAAGTATAATTGGATACCCTGGTAAGAGCCTTGGAGTAGCTGGGTTATGAGTGCTTTCATGGCAGTATCTACCTTATAGTCTGGAAAAAGGGGGCTTAGCTGGTAAATCTGTGCCAGCGTTTTGCAGATGTGTATGTGTGTGCATGTGTAAATGAAATCTGTGTGTGTTATCTACTTGGAATGGGGACACAAAGCACTGGTTTCAGAGAGAGGATGGTGGAGAACTTGGCCTTGAAATACTTGGCTGTGGACTCCACTCTACAGCTGTGCCAGTATGGAGTATTATCTGGGGCTTGGAGAGAGAGAGAGGAAACCCAGCCCCAGGATGGAGTGTGTTCCATGTGTGTTCTAAAGGGAAATTGTGCTTCATGCAGAGAGCTGCATCTGGAAATACTGTGTGTATCTATCTTTGTTCCAAATGAACGCCACTCACCTCTGTGTCTGTGGTGAGGATTGAGGCTTCTTGATTACTGGCCCAGACCAGGAACATTACAGTGATAATTGAAGCTTTTCCTCTGGGCCTCTGCTGAAAATGAGTACCTACCTAATCTGACTTTCCCAGTTATCAAATGTCACAAAATAAATAAGTTAAAATAGTGCACTAAAACTCATGGACTTATGAAGTGCAAAAGTAAATATGCATGACTTTCTGACCAGGTCAAATATTTTTATAAAGTATTGCATGACTGGCAACCAACCCTTCATGAACTTGTACAAATACATATATCATATATAAAAATTTCAGTGTCTATGTGTGTGTTGTGTACAACAAACACGGATGGTATATTAATGCTGTTATCATTAGATATACTCTACAACAATTAAATTGTGTTACTGGCCTGTATCTCATTATGGTTGCTGCGTATTGTATCTAATTTGATAACCACTGCTGTTATTTAGTGGAACAGTTATACTAACCGATGCAGTTTACTTCTATGTTTACTGCAGCTCTTCTGTCTTAAAAAAGGCTTTTTTGTATTACAGACTCCATCCTTTATCAAAGGACTGTAATGCATTATGAGAAAAATATGTCTGCATACTTCAGTATAATAGCTGGCAACAAGTTTTTTCATTGAGATTTAGTCAAAATAGTATGGAATATGACAATAACGTAGACTCCAAAACTGTCGGTTGCCTTTAATGGTAATGAAAATTAAATATTTATGAAACAAATGAGAGTGTAAATGTTTGCCTGTATCTTTACTGACTGAAGATCAACTGCAGACCTTCACCATGAGATGCATAGCAGGGGAACTAGTACTGAGTGTCATACTTGGACTCCTTCCCTAGGTGTAGGCTGAGGGTGTTATCTGTACATGAGCACCTCCTAGTGGTAGCTAGTTGTTCAGCAAGTGTTGCGCTCAGTGATAGGACAAAATAGAACACAGACTGTGACAATATCAGCACACCCCTCTGGTTATTGGGGAATCAGGAAGCAGATAAAAGAAAATCCTGTTTTTACCCATTCCAGGTAATGTTGACTATCTGCTGCCTCAGAGGTCAAGATTTACAGGTTTGACCCTGCCAAGCCCTTTGAGAGATCATTGTCTAGAACTGTATGAATCCCTGCTCTTCCCTGTTCAGTAAATGGTTTGGGGTGATTCAGAGGTGTCATTAATATACAAGCTATGTTCAACGGTTTCTTACAACAACACAGTAGGAATTCTGGTGCAGTAAAATACGGTGAATCAAGTGTTAACAGGTATACCTGTTCTACCCCAGTCATAAAGGCTTTTCAGAATGAACTCCTAACGTACTGCACAAAAAAAAAAAAAACACTTTTGTACCTTTTTTTCAATTATTGCACTGCTTTTAATCTTATAATGTACTACATATAATCTTTACAACAAGAAATTGTTAAACTCTGCCTATTACATGCTGAAATGTAGTCTTGTAATGTACTGTATATATTCCTTTCAACAACAGGTTAATATCTGCATACTGCATGCTGAAATGTATTTTTAGATGTAAGCTGAAGTCCTCACTTACGTACAGTACTGTATTTGGAGCTTTTCTCCCTGGGCCTCTGCTGAAAACGGACCTGTGTCCAATCGGACTTACCCTGTTATCAAATGTAAAATAAAATAAAAATAAATAAACTTATGCTGGTGAACCTTGGTTTGAACAGGTTCATTCACTCAAGTGAATATACCTTGTGTGTGGACCAATGTGCATAACAATTCACTCTTGGAATGGTAAAATAATTCCCAGTCATTATTTCAGCATAACTTAAGTACTTCAACAGACCTGAAAATAGGAGACACTTGATCTTTATCACTTGGGCTTCTCAATAATATTTTAGAAAGTGAAGACATTTTGTACTGCAAAGAATATTTAAACATGTTTTAATTCATATACTTTATCTAACAATCGTTGAGGATGCTTATATGTAGCATCTTTTAAAGAAATGAGCTGGCCCTATAGATGCCAGGTCATGAAGTGAACAATTCATATCACAAGTTGCTACAGGCAAATCAGTTAAACAAATTATTGTTGCACTCCATGCTGCAAATGCAGGAAAGATACAACATGCTTGGCTATATGTCATGTAAAATGAAATCACATTTAATATAAACAGATGTAAAATGACACAAAACACTGTTACACAGAGGGTGAGAGTGATGTTTTGGACCAATGCAAAGTAACAGGACAGTTAAATTTAGATATTTGTATCATTTGCATCCTGCTTGCTATCTGTGTCTTTGTACTATTGCTTGCTTGACATTTTATTAGTAATGTCTGTCCATCATTCATCCTGATTTCTTTCTTTATTGTTTAAACCTGAAGTTAAATGAATATAACATAATACATAGTAACAAAATGTTTACAAAAATGATAAAAGCAGTTAAGACATTAAATGAAAGTATGGTGAACACAATTTAAATTATGGCTCTCAGAGATAATGTGATTGCTTTTGGAGTTTAATAAACAGCTGTATGTTTAAATAAAATATATTATCATATGAGAGTCTTGAACTTGTTCTGGATTTTAATTCAGCTATAGAGAATATCTAGAAGTATGACTCCTTGAAATCTGAAAGTAGTAGTAAAGCTGCAAAGGCAAGATAATGCATTTGAGCCCTGCTTAGCTAAGCAGCTACTGAACTGTTCATTCTAGTCTGATGTCAAAGTTTGATGGATAAAGTACTGCATTGCAAGGGGCTGGCAATGAGTGCTTATTCTGACGTTCCTTGGAACTTGGTTATTGATCATAATATTCTTAGGCTTGCAGTCCTTTAATTTTTTTAAACAGCCAATGTTTTGATGGCTTTTTTCCCACAGGTTTTATTTACGTAATGGATAAAATAAAGCAAACAAGCTCATTAAGAGTAGTAGTAGTAGTGATGTTTCATGGCAGTGAATATGGCAGTTGAGTTCTCTATGGTCCACAGCTACTTGTGTATTTTCTAGCAACCTAATCCAGTTAAAATGTTATGCATTATAATATGTTTACATCCTATATTTGAGTACATCAATTTTTATAGTTCCTTGTATTTCTGGTGAGGATGGAACCTCAGTGTCGTTACACTTGGCAGAGTGAATGGAAGGACTAATGTATCTAAATTAAACGCAATATGACTGAACAGGTATTTTCTCCTCTGGTGTGGTAGTCAGAGACCACAGGTTTCAAAACCACTTATTCCATGAGTCTAGCACATAACCACTATAGCAGGATGGCATTTTTTTTTCAAATTCAGCATTTTCCAAAGTTTATTGCATTTTAGCCATTTTCAGAATTTTGGAATCAAGATTTTGTGCCTCACTGAAGTGTGCTGGAAAGTGGGTGTAATGTTCCATATAGATATAATATGCCGATCTATGCATGGAGAATGTGGAGATGAGTGTACGTGATATAAATTTTTAAGTGGGCTCTTGTATATGAAATCTGAATTCCAAAGTTAAAAGAAGGAAATGAGTTGAGCAGATTTTGTGGGTGCTAAGGTTAGCAACTTGTTTAGATCTCAACAGCTATAAATATTATTTAGTCAAATATGTTTTTTAACATAATCCGTGGTGGTGGTGCTGCGGTAGCGTTGTCGCCTCACAGTAAGATGCTGACCGCTTCGACTCTCAGAGCGTCTTCTGCTTGGAGACATGCATGAATGGGTGTACCTTCGTTGAAGGTTGTGCATTAGGGCTGGCAACTCGGCACGTAAAATTCAACTGCCAATCATTAGCGGACCGGAGTTCCACTGTGGCCACTCCTAAATGGGAAAATCCGAAAGACACAACAACATCTTTTCTTAACATACAGCCATGGATACTGAATAAGACAGATCCTGGAATAATTTGCAGTGCATTGTGAAATAATTCAGTGCTGTGCAAAAGTCTAAGTTTTGATATATTAGTAGCTTCATTTCTTTTTTCTGTTAAAACCAGTTTTATACTTATGTGCTCCATTCACTATAAAAAGCTACATTATTCTTAAACTACACACTAAGAAGTCAGAAATTATTATACACACAGATACAGAAAGTTGGAATACAATAACCAAACAAAATTAAGTATCATTTTCCAGAAACTAATTTTTTATTTCAATAATTGTTGGTATAAAACTACTAATATAAGTAGTATGACATATGACCTAAAAAAAAAAAAAGTTTTTGGCAGAAAATGCTCAGATTTAGATTTGTTATTCATCCTTTAGAGTGTGTGTTCCTTTTACAGTGGGGTTCTGGCCTTGTTTGCTTTTGCATGCTGGTCACGCACAGCTCAGGCATCAAAAGATAATAAACCTGTAACAGCATAGGGAAGAAACAAGCCACGACAAAAATCTATAGGGTTAAAGAATTGAGGCAGGAAGAGTTTGTGTCAAAGATACAAATGTAAAGGTGAAGAGAGAACAAACAGCTGTGATGTGTTAATCTGTAGCTGTCTTGCAGATTCATAGCCTTCCACATGCAGAAAATAGCTCAGTAAAGCTTCTAGACTTTTGAAAGATTCTTTTTCATTAATAGATACTGCAGCAGAACCACAGTGGCTTTATTCACTGCTTTTTACACTTTACTAATGTAATGTGGCATAAGGCATAGCAGAGTGCAGCATCCCATTTGGAGAAATTAACCAGAGAAATGCTTTTCTAATACAGCATGGACCTCATCTCAGAAGTTAAACTTCCAACAGACTAATACTAATGACCTGTAATGACAATGTGAGGAGCACAGTTGGGATTTATGTTTCTGCTCCCTTTGTTCCTGTGCGACAAATTCACCCTTTACTGTTGCCTCTGATAATGAAGGCCACAGCTACACCTTCCTGTCAGTGAAACATTATTTCTTTAAATAGGACTCAGATGCATTTTTGACACCAATTAAATGAGGGCTTTAGGGATTTTAGACTTTAATCTGTTTTATAGACTGTTGTTCTGTATTGTTTTTAGTGTACAAAGCAGATAGTTTTATGTTTAACTGGTACCCCCTGTAATTTACTTGCAGCAGCAGTCTCCTCCTTCCTGCATTATGGAAAGAAAACACAGCAATAGAAAGAGTATATATCTATTGTACATAGACATCTTGACATCTATAGAAGTACGCAAGTTGCTCATTTTATATGGGGACATTAGCCTTAGGAGATGCATGCTCCCTGTGACAGGTGTCATTAACTGGATAATAAAAGCAGAATGCCCATTTTTGAACTGAACATATCAAATGCTTTGGCATTAAAACTCTAACACAAATGAGCAACTCTGAAGAATCGACTTGTATTTAACCAGAATACAGTACTATTACATACAAAACCAGTGACAGCTATTGACATCAAAGCAAGAGGTGCATGAAGCAGTGTACTGGGTGGGCTAACGGGAATGGGATAGGGCTGTATATCAGCAGGTCAGTCACCATTACCATTGACCAAACAACAAATGAAGTAATCTGCATTCATCCTCAGACTGTCTCAGTACTCACTCTTTATAGTCTCTTTACCAACTACATATAGCTTGCATGTCTGAATGTAAATGAAAAGGCAAGCCTTAGGTCAAATGGAGCCCAAGATAAAGGAGTCCATGGACCATGCTGTTGCAAACTAATGCCCTGGTGCATCATAGTGCCCTTCCTCCTGTTTTCTCTTCTTTGCTGGTTTTTTTTTGCACATTTTTTTCTTATTTTTTTACCCCCTCACAAATTAATTTAACACATTCTAACTGGACAGGACTCCACTCTAATATGTTTGTAAGAATTAAATGAATTAAGCCAGGGGTTGAGGAACCACTGGGTTCACATAAATCCTAAGGTTGTGGATGCTGTGATATGTATCTTTCAGCTTATTTTCCAACTGATTGATCTAGTGATGGCCTGATTAAAAAAATCATGAGTAAAGAAATAAATTATTTCATCTTTTCTTTCAAGGAAAAATGCATTCTGCCTAAAGAATAAATAGAGTAGACAAATGCTTTAAAGGATATATAAATGCTATCTGAGAATAGCGCTTGTGTTTCTACTCCTCCATCAAAATTGTTTCCTAATGTGCAACCCTCTCGTGTTCGTTTTCTGGATTTTGATACTCTGAATGAAGTAAAAGCACAAATAGCCAAGGCATATATTACACATTTGAAGGTCTGGAAGAAGAAAACAAAGCACAGAGTTAAACCTACAAAGACTACACACAGAAGGAATCAAAGCCATAATACACTCTGCAAGAGAACCAAGCACTGCTAGCTGGAGACACTACTTGTGATATGTTACCAGTTGCAATTGTACACACCCAGCCCAGATCGCCACATGATATAAAAACTCATTGGATGTAGTGCTAATGTTATACTGTGACGGGAAGTTAAATTATGGCAAACGTGCTACTTTTAGATGCACAACAACCCATAGCCACTACACTTTCAGTCTTTTCATCACAGCCAAATTCCCATACTCCTCAATTACAGCCACATTATACAATATGTACATCTGAGATAGCTAATTGTGTTAAAAATACAGTAAATTCTAAACGGCATCATAGAAATGCATGCTACTACTATTGCAAGCCAGAACTTAAATGAAAACAGTGTCAGTCACTTTAATCCAAAGACCCTGCACCCAGCAATTAAAGCCAGCTTTATTGATTGTATACACTTCAGATATCAGAATGTAATAAAATAAAAGTAGTAACATTTGGCAACATTCATTTATTTTAACCCTGTCAAACACAAACACACACATCACCATCAGTCACATCTCCTTCTGTGATTGCACACATTAGAGGTTTTATTGTTATCAAAATAATGAATAAACATACAAATAAGAACAATGCAGGTATTCCTCTTTTCCTCTCTTGTCAAAATAGTGAGCAACCCACTACACCCAACCCCACACTATACATCTCAATTCTGAGCCATAGCTCAAAGATCAAGGAGAAAGCTAAAAGATGGTGGACAAAGACAAAAATAAGGGACAATGTTAAGTTGTCTATCTCGCCTTCATTCCTGCTGGATGGGTTCGGAGCCGACCTCGGCTCCGACTCGGCCACTCTAAAAGCTCGAGAGTTGGTTCCACCGGCTCGAGGCTCCCCTTATATCCCACAATGCTAGGCGTGAGTTACCTCAGATCTCGTTTGCCGCTACAGCTATCGAGACGTGTTGCTTCACCGGCTTCAGGTTAGTGTAGGAACTAGTTTAAAAAGTTGAGTTTAAACCCTTTTAATTTAGTTTTCCATACAGTTTCCCCTTACCTTTAAGGTCTTTATCCCTTTAATCTAGTTTTTCTTTAATTTTTTACCTAAGAACTTATAGTTCTTCCCTTAGGCCTTCGGGCCCTCCCATTCCCTTGGAGTGTGTGTGTTTTTTGTAGGGAATTTATACATTAAACAACTTAATTTCTATTTTTAGTTTTTTAAGTGTAATCGGTGTGCTTGTGTTTGTGTGTGGTTACACTTGTTCCTTGTTATGTCCAAGGATTCGAAGGTCTCAGGCTTCAAGAAGTGTGACTCGTGCTGTCAGAAAATGTCTCTGACAGACGGTCACACTTCTTGTGTGTACTGCCTGGGACCTTTACACCTGCAGGACTCTTGTGCTGTTTGCCATGGCTTCAGCCCCAGAGTCCTGCAGGAAAGAAAAAATAAACTTATTTTAAGAGGTTTACTTAAGCCTGAGGGTTCCCTTACTGTTCCTTCTGGAAAACCCTCCAAGGCTTCTAGGTCTAAGGCTCCAGCATCTGAGCCGAGGCCTAAGGCTTCGAAACCTCCGTCTACATCGGCTCCGGCTGGAGCCGATGAGTCTCAGACTGTAGTTTCTGTGGTTTCCTCGGCTCCGGCTGGAGCCGAGGTATTGGAAATTCCTTTGTCAGTTCCGACTAGACCTTCGGAACCGACATCTAGAAAGAGGTCCAGGTTACCGTCCCTTGGCTCCGTTCATTCGGCTCCAGCATCTCCCTTGCTGTCTGAACGGAGCCATAGATCTCACTCCTCTAGGTCATCGAGGCTTTCGGACCATGACCTTCAGAGGGTAGTGAGTCGACTTCTTAAGTCCGAGGCACTGGCCCAAATGCTTCAGAGCCCGACTCATCAGTCGATGCCTGACCCTGTCCCCCATTATGTTCCTCCTCTGACTCCGTTGAGCTCGGAGCCGAGGTGTTTCGGAACCGAGACTGTGGTAGCGTCGGAGCCGATACAGATGTCTTCGGCTCCATCGTCGGCTCCGATTTCTTCCTTAGAAGAATCTCGGCGCCGGACTTCCCTCATCGGCTCCGAAGGGGTGAGTGGCATCGGACCCTTGTCCGACCCCGCTCTCCCTCTCGGAGCTTCGGCGCTGGTGAGTTCGGCTCCGACATCGGCCTCGGAGCCATCACTGTCGGTGCCGAAGGAGGTTTTTAGCTTTTCGGAGTGGGGACCTCTGGCTCTGCCTGACAGGGGTGCGTTCGAGGTCATGCGGAGTGTGTTGGAACCTGGTTCAACTCCACAGTCGGCTCCATCCGCCCCTCCCTCTTCGGTGCCTCAGGTCAAGTTGACTCACTCCCTCATCCCAGACCGCAGAGAGCCAGCTCCTCAGGAATCACCTGTGGGGATCTCATCCTCTTCCGAGGCCTCTCCTGATTTGGCAGAAGAGCCCCCTCGGAAGAGAAAGTGTAAGAGGAAACACATAGACTGACCTGAGTCCGTCACCTCTGACACAGATTTAGAGGATTCCGAGGGTTCCCCCCGTTCCCCTTCTGAAGACGTCTCATTTGCAGACATTCTAGAAATCCTCAAGCAGAGGGGAAATTGGCCAGCCCTCAACCCTTCGGAGGATGAATCTGTGTACCTTGAGGCGTTTGGCTCTCGCCCTTCCACCTCCTGGGTGTCTCCCCTTGACCCCCTCATGCAGGTGGTAGCAAAAAAGGCATGGACGGCTCCTGATTCAGTGGACCCCACTCCCAGGAGACCCTCAAAATTTATCACGGCACCAACAGATAAACAATTTCTGACAAAAGGAGTTTCTGTGGATGCTATGGTGGTTGCTGCTGCCACTAAGAAGGAACTAGCTGATCCTTCAGTGCCTGTCCATCCACCTAACAAGGAATCTAGGTCTATGGACAGGTGCGGAAGCGGATGTTCTCGTCAGCGACCTTTGCAATGCGTTCGCTGAACTACCTATGCCATTTTACTCGTCTTCAAAGAGACTTGATCAAAGAAGCGAGTGATATGTTGAAGGATCCTACAGCTGCGGGTTTTCAAGACAAGATGAACACTCAGCTGGCTACCCTGAACTCCATAGCGAACTCCTCCATGCGCCTCCTTTCGTATGCGGCGGATGGAGCGAGCAGGGCCGCAGGAACAGGAGTGGCCTTACGTAGGCATGCCTGGATGCGGTTATGCAATTTTGCGGACCCCTTTAAAACGTCTTTCACTAATTCCCCGTTTGATGGATCATCTCTTTTTGGTCCTCAAGTGAAAGAAACCTTGACTAGGTGCGAGACGGATGGCAAGACTCTTTCTGCCGTCGGAGTCCGTTTTTCTACTCCTTCTAGGCCTTACCCCAAAGGCCAGAAGAGTGGAAAAATGTGGTTCCGCAAACAATCTCAAGGGACTTTGCCTGACACACAGAGTCTGTTCCCCGCCAGAGGCAGAGGGGGGAACAACAATGGTAGATGTCGCCCTAGAGGCAGGGGGTTCCGCAGAACCAGGGCAATCGAGAAACCTTCTCTGATAAGCCCTTTCAGCATCCCTGAGGTGTTGCCCGACTGCCCACCTTCGGAGGCAGTCGGGGGAAGATTGTCACTGTACCCAGAAGCCTGGCTATCCCTGACTCAAGACAAATGGGTACAGTCCATCATTTCCGAAGGCTATTCCATTCCCTTCGTTCGCATTCCAAACCAATCAAAAAATCCTTCCAGATGTTCCGCCGCTCAAAGGGATCTTGCAGCTTTGGAAATTTCAAAGCTGCTTCCAAAAAGAGCAATTCAGCCAGTTCCAGCAGACCAGCAAGCATCCGGAATCTACTCCAGGTTCTTTTTACTTCCAAAGAAAACAGGGGACTGGAGACCAATTTTGGATCTCAGTATCTTGAACAAGTCAGTCAAGAAAACAAGATTTCGGATGGTCACGCTGCAGTCCATCCTTCCCCTATTGGGAAAGGGAAACTGGATGTGCTCTATAGACCTTCAGGATGCGTACTATCATATAAAAATGAACAGACGCTCCAGAAGATTCCTCCGCTTCAGGCTGGGAACCAGTCATTTTCAATTCAGGGCCCTGCCCTTTGGTCTCACCACTGCCCCACCGGGTGTTTACCAAATGCATGGCAGTGGTAGCTTCTCACCTGAGACGTCAAGGATTCCAGGTGTTTCCATATTTGGACGACTGGCTCCTCACAGCTCCCACCAAGCATCTTCTTCTAATGGCCAGGGACTACACCTTTCGCATTTGTCAAAATTTGGGCATTTCAATAAATTGCGAAAAGTCTGTTTTGTCGCCTTGTCATACTATTACCTTCATAGGCGCAAATCTAGACACAGTCAACATGTCTGCGAGACTAACAGATCAGAGAATAACAGACATACACAAACTGGTCTCGCTCCTCTTCAGCAGCAACAAGATCAAAGCTAGGTTAGTTCTGAAAGTGTTGGGGATTATGGCGGCTGCCATACCTCTGCTTCCATTAGCCAGATTCCACATGAGAATCCTTCAATGGATGCTCTTCACGCAATGGTCATACCAGCAACTTCCGATGTCCCACACCATTATGATTATGCAAACATGCAGAAATCATCTTCTGTGGTGGATGTCTTCCCCTCAGCTCTTATTGGGAAGACCCTTTGTTCCTTCCCCTCCGGTTGCTACTCTGACAACGGACGCCTCCCTGATCGGGTGGGGGGCATTATCAGGGCAGAACTGTCCAGGGCACATGGCAACCAGACGAATGCCACTTGCACATAAATGTTCTAGAGATGAGAGCAGTGCTTTTAGCGTTGCGAGCCCTTCAAGACTCTCTTCCCTTGGGAACGATAGCAATCCAGACGGACAATATGTCTGTAGTGTGGTATATCAACAAACAAGGCGGAACCAGGTCCTACCCCCTGTGTCGAGAAGCACTCAGACTGTGGCAATGGGCGATTTCTTCTCAGCGGTTTCTGATAGCAACACACATCCCCGGGAAGTCCAATCAAATCACGGACAAGTTGAGCAGAGCTATCCTCATGCCTCACGAGTGGTCTCTGAAAGACTCTGTTGTGAGAGAAATTTTTCTCAAGTGGGGTCAGCCTTGCTGCGACCTTTCTGCTACTCCCCAAAACAGCAAGTGCAGAGATTATTTCACCCTATTCCCTTTACCAGGCCAGCCCAGCAGAGACGCTCTAGTCCAAGTTTGGCCCGGGGACTTCTGTATGCATTTCCTCCTTCCCACTAATCTCTCAAGTGATACAGAAAGCTATCGCTCAGAAGGCCTCGTTGATCCTCATTGCTCCTTACTGGCCTCGACAGGTTTGGTTCCCCTTTCTACATCATTTTCTGTTGGAGCGACCGTGGCATCTGGACCTAGTTCCAGATCTTTTGATCCATCAATCGGGTCAGTTTCATCGCTCCCTTCCCTCTCTGAACCTCACTGCTTGGTTCCTCCAATTCCAACCTTAGCCAGGCTTCCTCAAATATCTCACTCTGTTCGAGATATTTTGATAGCTTCCATAAATCTTCCACTCGAAGATTTATTTGAGTAAGTGGAAACGTTTCGCCTATTGGGCTCAAGGAAGGGACATAGATCCTTTCACTGCTTCCATCCAAATGGTCCTTGATTTTCTAGCTGAACTCTTCCATGCAGGTTCATCTCCTTCTACTCTTAAAGTTCAATTGGCAGCTATTTCTAACTTTCATGTGGGTATTTCAGAGTCTGCCATAATGTCCCACAAGCTTTGCAAAGCCTTTTTGAAGGAGTTTTTCTACTCAGACCTCCTATAAGAAATCCTCCTCCTCCTTGGGACCTAAATTTAGTTCTTAGTTCTTTGATTCTTTCCCCTTTCGAACCTGCAGCCTCCTGTTCTTTAAAATTGCTATCATGGAAGACACTCTTTCTGGTAGCTATTACTTCAGCTAGAAGAGTTTCAGAACTTCATGCACTCAGCTGTCGACCTCCTTATCTGTTGTTCCATAAGGACAGGGTATCTTCTGAACCAATCCGTCTTCTTTACCTACGATAGCCTCTGCGTCTAACCTAAATCAAAGCATTGACCTCACTGTGTTTTTCCAGAATATTCTAACAGGTCTGAACAAAAATTGCATTGGTTAGATGTTCATCGTCAGTTAAGGTACTATTTGGATAGAACCAAACAATTCAGAAAATCTGACCAGCTGTTTGTCTCTTATGCAGAAGGCAGAAAGGGACTTTCAGTTTCAAAGGTATCATTATCTAGATGGCTAACATCTCTGATTTCCCTTGTTTATGAAATTAGACACCAAAAGCTGCCTAACAAACCTAAAGCCCATTCTACCAGAGCTTTGGCTACTTCTATAGCCTTCCAAGACAGACTGCCTATTGACACCATTTGTGCAGCGGCTACTTGGGCTACTCCTCACACTTTCATTTCTCATTATAAGTTGGATTTAGCTTCTAGGCATAGAGCTAACTTTGGTTCCACTGTTCTCAAGAGTCTGTTCCGTTAGGCCACCCGGGACAAGGTGCTAGGGATGCGGTCCCATCCAGCAAGAATGAAGGCGAGATAGACAACTTAACATATAGAAGTTATGTTCTTACCATAACGTTCCATGTTAGTTGTCTTCTTCTCGCGTCCCACCCTCCTTCCCCCTGGCCTGGACAGACCTAGAGGAGTTTTGATTGTGACCTTTCTTTCTACCACCTCTTCACATTAGATATATGCTGCTGTGCATATTTTCCTGGATCAGGATGTAGGTCACCCTTCTCTTCTCCCTGGTTTATAGAGGTGGACTTTGTTTATAGTTATTCTGTTACTATTATAAGCTGGGCCTAGCTTACAAACGAGATATGAGGTAACTCACGCCTAGCATTGTGGGATATAAGGGGAGCCTCGAGCCGGTGGAACCAACTCTCGAGCTTTTAGAGTGGCCGAGTCGGAGCCGAGGTCGGCTCCGAACCCATCCAGCAAAAAGAAGGCGAGAAGAAGACAACTAACATGGAACGTTATGGTAAGAACATAACTTCCATGTTACTGCCTTTATATACTTAAAAAGCTGCTAGAATAGCAGGCTTTGTACTGGCATAAGTTTTGAAGGTTAAGTCAGACTCCAATATATATCATTATTATTGAGTGACTGCAATCCTCATTGACTTTTTCCAGGGCAAAAAAAAAAAAAAAACTTAGAGAGCAGACTGAAGTACAAGGCAAAAAATCTGTGATATTCTGCAAAATCAGGGACAGTTGGGAGCATCTGTGCATCCCAGGCGCATACATGCATATATGCACACATATACATGACAAATAATTACAACCACTCATGACTGTTAGAACTTTGTGACAAAAGCATTAATTAAATAACTGCTACACAGGAATGTATCCTCTCCACTCACTGCAGCCAGAATACAATGTGAAAACCATTGTACCCCACCACCACTACACTACACACACACACACACACACACACACACACACACACACACACACACACACACACACACACACACACACAGCTAAAGATCATGGTGAGCAAAGGACAAAAATCTAGTATAACTATTACCTTTATGTAAATAGAAACTTGCTAGAATAACAGTTTGCATTAGCATGCATTTGTGAAAGCTATTAAGTCTCTGAAACTCAAATGTCTTCATTATTTAGTGACTTCAATCCTCATTAATTTGCCAGAAAAAAACACAAGCTTTAATAAAATAAGAGGCAAAAAAAAAAGATTCTGCAAAATCAGGGACAGCTGATATCTGCAACCCCTGCCCTATACACACAACTTTCAATTACAGCCACTTATATGGCTGCAATTATATGATCCAGATGGTAAATTAGTATACAATTCTTACTTCCTAAAATGACAAGTTGTCAGCTATGTTTTGCAGGTGGAACATCTTGCATTGAAAATTAACATGTGAAGATACAAAATTTAATTACAATGTAAGAATTTGCCCTTCAAAGTTTCTTTCACTTACCCACATGCTTTGCAGATGTATGTAAATCATTGCCTAGTACCCACAATGGCATCATGTTGTGGGAGTAGTAGTAGAAACTGAATAGACAGTGAAATTAAAAAATAAGAAATAAAAACACACTGATCATTTTTCACAAAATCATCTGCAAATCAGGGGTGTAGTCAGAGAATTCCATTTTGTACTTGGAATTTATTATTGATGCCTAATAACCCACCTACTGTTAAAAAATGCATATCTTGCAAAGTGTATCCCTGCCAAACACTTAATAAATGCATGGATCATTTTAGCTGTTCCTTGTACACCTACTAAAGATATTTTATCTGTATGGAGGCTATATACCTGTTGTTGGAGGCAGTGTTTTAGACAAATGTCCTGAAAAAGCTATAATTTTCTAAGTGATGCTCAGAAAAATGTACTCTGTAGATTACGAAGTGTATGCCTGGCTACAACCTTGCTGCAACTTTAACATGAAAAGTATAACTTTAAAATAACTGTAAAACGAAGACGCATCTGAAAGTGAACTGTACATTTTAAGGTGAATCTATGATGTCATTAGCTTAATCTGTGCAAATGAGGCATCAGAATCAGAAAGGTATATTTGGAGAGATGTTGTGCTCCACCCCCTGCCACCATAGTAAAGATCACAGTGGCCAACATTTTTATCCTTCCCCACCGTCTGCTGTCGCTATGGTGAGGATACAAGTTCCTGGATCTGAGAAACAGTCCCTTGAATGATAGCTACGTTTCTGTATCTCCATGCTCTTGCTCTCTCTCTCTCTCACATGCACACACTTTCTTCATCTGGATTCAGAGAGATCCCAACAGCTGGGACAAAAATGCATCCTTCAGAATGTCTCCCAGAAGATCAGTGTTTATTAATCACTGCACCACACTATTTAACATTATCTCTTACATTATGCTGCCATAAGGCTTAATCCTTGTAGATGTCTTAACTAATTTAACTCTAATAATTTGCTTTAAATTTTATTTATATCCATTTAAATCTTTGTTCAGTAGTCATTTCTTGCCATCAGTGAAAGAACTTCTACATATCAGTCTGGGGCTGTCACTGTACAAAAACAGTCCTACTTGTAATTTTTTGTAGGGAAGCCGGAATACAGAGGAAAAAATGTACTCTTCAGACTTTAAGAACAAATAAGAATTGTACATACAAGGCAAATTAAACTTCCATTCGCAACAAAGTGAAGCTGCAAACAGAATGACAATCCAGTGTAATTGGTTTGTGATTATATTATCTTCTGAAATGTAATCTTGTTTTGTGAACACGCACACAGAAATATTAAGTACTTAACTTTCTACATGCTGAAATAGCAGGCATAGTGTCTGTAAAAATAAATAAAAAAAGGTTCCTATACAGTTACTCTCCATGCCTATATTTAGTTCTTCTTTCACTTTTAGACTCTTGGTCTGTCTTTGCAGGCACTAAGGTATAGCCCCTGTGACATCATTTTGGGATAATCATATATACAAAATGAGCATAGAATGAAAAAAGAATCCGTAATCATAAAATGTATTTTTGGAAACTAACTGCTTCACAATCTTAAGCATGTGTGTAACAGCTCATTGTTAAAATTTGAATTAGAAAGGCCTAACGAGGTAGGAAAAAAGTTAAAATCTTTAGAAACTGCAAGCATTGTAAATGACAGCGTGGATGATCCAATGATAGGCCAAAAAGAAAGTAGCAGCACATTCTTTATACAAAGAGCATTTGGTGAGGCTTGGAGAACTTTGGGGTAGCAAAGGGTATGAGCTTTGCAGGAGAATGCTGACTCCTTATATGATTTCTATAACGGAATATGAGAGTTGGAGGTGGAATTTTGTTGGCTGTCAGACAAGAAAAGATAGAATAGACCTGGAAGAAAGGCACTGGTACGTAAGTAGACAGCATGGTGTGGTAAAAAGTATGGGGTGTGAGAAAGGCAGGGGACAAGAGAAGATAGGCAGATGTCATCAGAGGAATACAGACAAGTGGAGTCCTGCAGAGTAACATGGAATGACAAAGTTTGAGATGCAGCCGTGGTACGGAGGAATGGAGGATAAAGAAAAGGAAGCCAAGGGGGATGTACCGATATAGGACAGCAGGGATTTGTTAAAAGAAACGAAGAACCTGATGCAGTCATGCAAGAGCCAACACTACAGAGAGTGAAAGGGATGTTGGCAGGGAGAGAGATTCAGCTAGATGGAAGAAAACAAGGTGAAAAGATCAGAACATTGGAGAAAGCTTGTAGGAAATTCTTAGGAAGAGTATGGGTGGGATCAGAAATGGAGGATAGGGACATAGTCCTCTTTACTCTCTGTCCTAGTAGCCAGGGGGAGTTGGAGCTAGAGAGGAGAGGCAGAAGAAAGGAAGGGTAATGTCATGGGGCTGGGGCTAAAGGAAAAGAAGTTCAGAGTCGGTGTGGGGGCAGATGAGAGGTTTTTGGTGATTAGAAACTTATTTATTTGGAAATTTCCCTTTGTAAAGGTGAAAGAGAACAATCATTTTATCTACACTAAAAGATAACTGGCATGATCTTCAGGGTGAAGAAGTGGCTGTATATTGTGTTTCATGAAGGCAACAATGACCTATCATATGGGACATCTGAAGTAACAGCAAAATAAGGTGGGGTGATTGCAGAAAGATGCCAGAAGAGAGGGTTGGAGGTTAACATTCTCAGAAGCATTGTGTACTGGCAGCCAACATACTGAGAACACTGGGATCAGAGGTGTAATAATCAGCTGTTGTGGTAGATAAGGACTTGGTCTGGTGGGAAGATGGAAGCAGAGCTGACAAATAAGCCAGCTGTATGTCAATGAAAGGCTCCAGTTTAGCCAAGAAGGGAAATTGGGCCTTAGTGCTATTTTGCAAAAGTACGACTGTACCATTACATACATTAATATGGAAAAATGTAAAAATTGTCACAAAGGCAGAACTGAGGGCAGGAGTTCAGGAAGTAGAAATAAGGTAAAAGCAATGCAGAAAACAGAAGAGAAACAAACAGGAATAGATAAGACAATGGCTGCACAGTACTACTTTACAATACATGGAGTCTTGGGAGGAAGATGAAGAGCTACAAGGTGTGATGCAGGAGAGGAATGGGTAGATTGCTTTTAATACAGAAACCTAGGACAGTGATGAGAGGGGCTGCAGCATGAAAGTGCCTTGGGTACAACTTGTTCAGGAACAATTCAGAGGATGGTGGTGAAGTAGCAAGGTACATACAGGAGAGTATCAAAGATGAGGTCAGACAGGAATAGCAAAGGGGGAAGGGAGTAAGCAAAGTCAGAGAAAGGGTTAATTGCAATGATATTTAAGGTCCACGAATGGGAAAAACTGATGGATTGCTAGAGAGTATTGTTTGCTCAGACTCCTCAAAGTAAGAAAAATGAGACAGGAAGAGTTAATAAAGGAGGGCGATAAAGGGAAGAAGGTAATACAATGGGTATCTGAATCAGACAGAAACTGAGAAATTCTAAGATCCAGGACAGAGAGAGCAAAAGTTTGAGGTACTGGGCCATAGATCAACTGTCTGGTACAGGACTGAACCAGAAGAATAATGAACTGTGAATGTGGTCCTAATTGAGTAAGGGGGATCTAGGATATCCAAGTTAAGGCATCCTTAGACAACAGTGGTCATGTCACTGTGTTGATTGGAAGTCATAATGTTGAGTTCAAAGCCATAAATGATTTTAGAAGGGATTATGCAGAACTGTGGAAGGGATAAAGATAGAATGCTAACATCGTCAGAGATTCAATACATAAAGCTATGGACAAGGGTTTGAGGATATGCCAAAAAAGAGAGAGGCAAAGTAACTGCAGGGAAATGAGGCTAGCCATTAGGGCAAAAGGCAGGGATAAAAATAAGTTGAATGGAGGTGGTGAAGAGGTGGATGAGGCAAAATGCAAGGAAGTTAGCAGCAAGATAATAAAGATGAGGGGCAACAATGGTGCAAGCTGAAAGAGAGCTGACAAAAGATATAAGAATAAGGACTTTATGTACATAGATGAGGAGGAAAGAATGGATAGAGCTGGTGAGGCTATGAAAAAATGTGAAGGAAATTACAGCTGGTTAGGGAACAGAGGTGTAGAATAAAACATTTGATTCATCCTTCACAAAGGCAAACAAAGGGACAGTGCCATGCTGAATGACAGGTAAGACAGAGCAGGAGGAACACTAGACAGAGAACTGAATTCCTATAGGGAAGACTACAAGAACCAGGTAAGCTACCTATCAGTGTCAAGAATCTGGTCAATTTACATGTAGATTACCAACAAAGATCTTAAGTAGATTACAGTCCACTGTAGAAGAGCTTGAGTACTGTCGGACACCAGGTGTGACACCATAGTACAGGGAGGTGGCCAAGAAAAACCTTAGAGAACATATGTCTGTCAATTAAAATCGCATCTGGGATGCCTGTTTTCCTAGGAAACAGTGGCATCATATGTTTGCCATAAAGAGATGCCAGCAAACATATTCTATTTTTATGACTGAATTGCACTAAAATTGAGAGGACATAATGAGTAGATAAGGTGTAAATGGACTTGGCAAGGCCTTGGACTTGAGTTTTGCTCAGGGGACTGAAAGGAACATTGGCAGGGAATAATACAAGCTCAAGTATAAGAAACTGGATTGATACTTGGCTGAAGATTAGGGAACATAGAATTGCTGAGACAAGTATGTTGTCAACAATAAATAAAGTGATTACAGGAGTATTACAAGAACCTTGGTCTGATGCTACTTATTATTTCAGGCTTATTTGATGGGATAGAGGAAGAACAGTTGTGGAAACTCTTACCATAATGGTAGATGTCCTTGCATTCACTGCAGCAGTATTCTAACATAGGGGATTCCCTGCTGTGGAAGCCCAATGCCAGGCCAGTCTACCAAATGCTCCTGTTGCTTTAAAGGCATGCTGAACTTCACTGAAATGCTCCTTGTGTAACATAGGGCATAAAGGTGACATTCAGGCCTACCAAAAACAGAACTGATTGCCCCAGTAGGAGTGCCAGTCCAAGGAACCCAAGGGTAATCTGTGCATCCAGGAAGAAAAGAACTAGGGGGATGGAGGGAGGGAGTGAATACTACAGCAGTGAAGGCAAGGACGTCTACCATTATGGTAAGAGTTTACACAACTGTACTATGTTCTTAAGTTCACTGCTTCAGTATTCTAACATATGGGAGATTGCTAAAGGTCAGGAGGACTCTTGGGAGGGGGAAGAAGCAGAAGAGTCCCCTAAAAAAGCCACGAAGAATACTAGCAAAATTATCCCTAGCTCTAGAGAGAACATCCAACTTGTAGTGCTTCATAGAGGTATTCACAGAAGTCCAGGTAGCTGCTTAAAGAATTTAAGCCCTTGAAAAACACCAGAAGAAGCCACAGATCTACTAGAATGAACCTTAACTGAAGAAGGAAGGATCTTGCCATGAAAAGTTTAACAAAAGGAAATAGCCTTAGAAATCCAAAAAGAAATAGTTTTTTTGAATAAAGAAGGATTTGCAAAGGCTGTCCAAGTGGGCAGAAAGGTGGCAGCTGAAGTTTAATTCAGGGAAATATAAAGCACTTTGTTTGGACCACACCAGCTGTGGCATGGATTATCAGGCAAGTAATTGAAACTAGTTGGAAAAAAAAGATCTGAATGTGAATGCCATCAGATGCATACTGAGAAAGCAGTGGCAGCAGTGAACAAAATTATGGGATGTATCCTCAGGCAGACAGACCCCAGAAGCAAATAGGTGATGATTCTACTATCCCAGGCCTGGTTGAGGCCATAGCTTGAATATTATGTGCATACAGTTCTGGAGGTCATACAAGGAAAAAAAAAAACATTAAGCTACTGCTAAGAATCTAGAGGAAAGCAACCATAAATGTGCATGAGCTAATGAGTGAGGAGAAAAGGATATGAAAAAAGAACTAGCAGCGGAGAACATGTTCTGCAATAACCAACTTATGCCAGGGAGATGCAATGGGATCATCCTGAACCAGGTGGAGAGAGGAAGAGGGAGGATGCTGTGGTCAGCAGGTAATACACTAGCTGCTCTGTAGATCTCCAGAAGTAGTTCTTTATTGAAATGTTTGTGAAGCCATGGAATATTTTTGTGTGTGGTGGAAAGCACAAATCCACAGTGATTCAGAAGGGCATGTGCAGGCGAACAAGGATGGAGGGGAAGGCATGGATGGACTGAGGCTAGAATGTTGAATAATTTAAAGGGCAGGATAAATAAACTTGTTTATTGCAGGTGCCATCCTGCATATGTAATATGACATAATAGTTGGCACTAATAGTGTTAAAGGCCTTGAATGAATTCTGATTAATTTAGACATGAATCAGACCCTTTGCTTCCACCATATAATTTCTTCTCACTGGCAACATGCTGTATTCACATCATAGCTCTCTTCTTTTTTGTCTCTGTGACACTTTAATGAACAGTAGTTTTAGCCATTTTAATGGAGGAGGCATAATCCTAAACCTAATCTCATCCATGCCAGGTTAACTATGTTCAGTTACCCTTCCCTTCTTTTGTCCCATCCACTTTGATAATGCTTCTTAGTATATCTTTATACTGCCTTGATATTCTCTCTTAACAGCCAGCTGAAAGAGGCAGATCCCCCAGAGTAGAAGCATGTCTTCAGCTTGTATTTTATTTATTGAATGAGTAATGGTGTTTCAAGGATCACTTTCACCCAAGACCTGTGCCAAGAGAAGAAACTAGATGGAGTGAAAGAGTTAAAACAATAGGAAAATTAGGCAAAATGATAAACAAGATAATATTTGATATAGAACTCGAATCAAAAGATTGGAATACTTTAAGCAATACTATTTCCAAAG
The DNA here is from genome assembly GCF_019279795.1 of Protopterus annectens. Lineage (NCBI taxonomy): Eukaryota > Metazoa > Chordata > Ceratodontiformes > Protopteridae > Protopterus > Protopterus annectens. The sequence continues at coordinate 606,548,870 of NC_056743.1, forward strand.
GTGATTCATTTCAAGCAGTAATTGTCAGACGTCAGTACAGTAACGATCTAATACACATGCCTAAATCACAAGAGAGTTTTATCTCCATCAAAATTAAGTATACCTAATACAATGAAATAAAGCAGTTATACCGTGCAGTGAAAGCTTGTGAGGGTCCAAATGAACAGTTTTCTGGTCATTATAACAGTCTTGAGAAGAGATGCTCTGAAGTCTTTTAATGCTGAGGATAAAGCATTCTAAAGTGAAATGTATGCTTGATATAGTTTGTAATTATATGACAAAATTATGGTTGAATCTACATTGCTTATAAGATCAGAATCTAGGATGATAATTCTCATTATTATTATTTAATGTCGGAGTAAATCTGGACTAGACTCAAAGCAATGCAACTAATTGTGCATTTAAGAAATCAGCAAGAGTATTGACCAGGAAAGGCAGTCACCAGTAAGAAACTGGAGGATTTGTTCAGCTCTGAATATTTGATGTTAAGTTGTCTATCTCGCCTTCATTCTTGCTGGTTGGGTTCGGAGCTGATCCTCGGCCATCTTCAAAAGCTCGAGAGCTGTTTACTGGCCACCCCGTATCCCATGATGCCTGGCGCTAGATATCCAGATCTCGTTTGCCGCTTCTACTGCGAGGTTGTCTTACTGGCTAAGGTCGTATATTTTCATTTTTTATCTGTATTTTGATAAAAGCTATTAGGGTTTGTTAGTGTAGATTGTTAGTTGTAGTTACAACCTTTCTCAGTATATCTTTGTTGTACCTATAATTTCTTTCCTGAATCCCTCCCCTTCCCTTCAGAAAACTCGTTTTAGTTAGAGTTTTCCCCTCCCCCTTCACTTTCTTCACGTAGGTAGCAATTTAAATTAGAGGCTAACCCTTTCTTTTTTCTCTCAAAAAAAAAATAGTATTTACCTAGTTTAGTTTTATTTGCTTGTGGGTAGCATAGAATATTGTTAGTATTTCTTTTGGCTGTTTTTTGGGTGTGGTAACTTTAGTGGGTGTTATAGTTATTATCTCCTATTTTTTTTGTGTATTGCTCTTGGTGTTCCACCTTTTTTCAGGGATGTCCAAGGATACCAAGGTGTACGGATTCAAGAAGTGTGACTCATGCTGTCAGAAGATGTCTCTGACAGATGATCACATTTCTTCTGTCTATTGTCTGGGCACCATGCACCTGCAGAACTCTTGTTCGGTTTGCCATGCTTTCAGCACGAGTCCTGCAGGAGCGTAAAAATAAGTTAATCCTATGGGGTTTACTTAAGCAGGATTCACTGGCTAAGGCTCAGCCCGTGAAGTCCTCTAAGCCACCCAAATCTTCGGCTCTCCGTTTGGAGCCGTCATTGGGTGAAGCTGTTTCTTCTGCCTCGGTTCCAGACGGAACCGATGTGCCTGCCTCCCAGTCAGTCCCGACTCACACTTTGGAGCCATCGGGAAGTCAAAAGAGATCTAGGTCTCCCTCCCTGGAGTCGATACGCTCGACTCCTAGGTCTCCTCTGCTCCAATCGGAGCACAGTCATCGGTCCTCCCACTCTTCTCAGTCCTCAAAGCTTTCAGATCATGACATGGAGAAAGTGGTCAGTAGGCTGTTGAAATTGCAGGCCCTAGCAAAAATGTTGTCCAGCCCCCCTCATCAGGTGTCCGCTCCATCCATGTCTGCAGTTATTCCTCCTCCGACTCCTCCCTTGAGCTCGGAGCCGGAGTTCGTTGGGGTTTGAGTCGTAGAACCGTTGGCACCAATACCTTCTCCTTCGGTTCCTTCGTCAGCTCCGATCGCTTCCTTGGTTCCGTCCTTGGAAGGGTCTGGGCGCCGAGACTCCCTCGTCGGCTCCGAGGGGGCGAGTGGCATCGGAACCTTGCCGACCCCTTTCTCCCCCTTGGAGCTTCAGCGCAGGTGAGCTCGGCTCCTGCATCAGCTTCGGAGCCATCCCCTTCGGTGCAGAGAGGGATTCCTATCTCTTCGGAAATGGAGCCTTCTTAGCATCCAAGCAGGGACACCTTCAAGGTCATGAGGAGTGTGCTGGCCCCTGAGTCAGCCCCACGATCATCCCAATTGGCTACTCCCACTATGGTGCCTGCATCTGCCTCTGCCCCTCCTCCAGACCCCAAGCGTGGGGAACCAGTGCTCCAGGGCATCCCCTTGGGTGTATCTTCCTCTTCTGAGGCCTCCCCTGATCATTCAGAGCAGCCACCTTGTAAGAGGAAATGCAAGAGGAAGCATGTTGACTCCCCTGAGTCTGTCACATTAGTTACCGACTTAGAGGATTCAAAAGGGTCCCCGAGATCCCCCTCTGAAGATGTCTCCTTCTCAGACATCCTTGAGATGCTTAGGCAGAGTGGGAACTGGACTACCCTAAGCCCTTCCAAGGATGAGTCGGTATTCCTGGATGCGTTTGGACCCCCAGCCTTCCACCTCCTGGGTGTCTCCGCCTTTCGACCCACTGATGTCTGTGTGGCTCAGAAGGTGTGGTCAGCTCCAGACACAGTGGAACCGACCCCCAGAAGACCCGCTAAATTCATAACTGCACCACAGGATAAACAGTTTTTGACCAAATGTGTTCCCATTGATGTCATGGTGGTAGCGGTGGCCACAAAGGAGTTGGCTGAAACTTCATCTGTTCATCCCCCTAACAAGGAGTCCAGGACAATGGACAGATATGGGAAGTGGATGTTCTCTTCAGTGACCTTTTCCATGAGGTCTCTGAATTATTTGTGCCACTTTACTCATCTTCAAAGGGATCTCCTTAAAGAGCTTGGAGATACCCTCCAAGATCCATCAGCTGAGGGGGCCCAGGCTAAGGCAGCCTCCCAGCTGGCGACTCTTAATTCAGTGGTGAACTCCTCCATGAGGCTCATTTCTTATGCAGCCAGTGGTGTGAGTAGAGCCGCAGCCACAGTCATTGCCCTAAGGAGGCACGCTTGGATGCGACTATGTAACTTTGCGGAACCTTTCAGAGCGTCTTTCACCAACACTCCCTTTGATGGTTCCTCTCTTTTTGGATCACAGGTGAAGGACACCCTTACCAGGTGGGAGCAGGAAGGCAAGACTCTCTCTGCAGTGGGAGTCCATTTTTCCACTCCTTCCAGACCATATCCCAAGGGTCAGAAGAGTGGAAAGATGTGGTTCCAGAAATCCCAGGGAGCCTTGCCGGACACACGTGGTGAGTTCCCATCCAGGGGCAGAGGAGGGAACAATAATAGACGCCACCCTCATGGCAGAGGGTGTCAGCAAAACCAGGGCAGCAGAGAATTCTTCTCTGAGAAGCCCTTCCAGCATCCCTGAAGGGTTGCATGGCTGCCCACCTCTGGAGGCAGTCAGGAGAAGATTATCGCTGTACCCAAGAGCCTGGCAAGAAATAACACAAGACAAATGGGTACAGTCTGTTATATCCGGAAGCTACAGAATTCCCTTTGTCGGCACTCCCTTAGTGTTAAACAAGTCCCTTCCAGATGTTCCACCCAATCTAAGGGATCAAGCAGTTCAGGAAGTTTCAGAACTGCTAAGAAAAAGGGCCATCCAGCAAGTCCCAGCAGACCAGCAAGGATCCAGAATTTACTCAAGGTTCTTTTTGGTACCAAAAAAGACAGGGGACTGGAGACCCATTCTGGATCTCAGCAAACTGAACAGGTCTGTACAAAGAACAAAGTTTCGGATGGTCATGCTACAGTCCATTTTACCCTTTCTGGGTCAGGACAATTGGATGTGCTCTATAGATCTTCAGGATGCATACTACCACATCAAAATGGACAGACGCTCCAGAAGATTCCTTCACTTCCGGCTGGGAGACGGCCATTATCAGTTCAGAGCTCTGCCCTTTGGTCTCACCACAGCCCCTGGGGTGTTCAAATGTACGGCAGTAGTTACTGCTCACCTGAGATGGCAAGGATTCCAGGTGTTTCCATATCTAGATGACTGGCTCCTCACTGCTACCACCAGGCATCACCTTCTGCGAGTCAGAGACTACACTATCGAGACTTGCTCCAGACTAGGCATCTCAATAAATTTCAAAAAGTCTGCATTGTTGCCCTGTCAGTCTATCACCTTTATAGGCGCAAATTTAAATACAAAAGACATGTCAGCGAGCCTTCCACCAGACAGGGTATTAGTGATTCGCCAACATGTACAGGTCTTAATAGCATGCAAAAGAATTCAAGCCAGGTTCGTCCTCCAAACTCTGGGTCTCATGGCAGCAGCGATCATACTTGTTCCTCTAGCTCGTTTTCACATGAGGATTCTCCAGTGGCTTCTTTTCACCCAATGGTCCTTCCAGCAGCTTCCCATGTCTCACATGATTATGATCACAGAAGCATGCAAAAAGCACCTTGCGTGGTGGATGGTCACCACATCAGTGCCCTGGGGCAGACAATTTGTACTTCCCCCTCCAGTTGCTACAGTGACCATGGATGCCTCCCTGATCAGGTGGGCGGGGGCATTTTTAGGACAGGACAGTCCAAGGCACCTGGCAACCTCACGAGTACCATCTGCATATAAACATCTTGGAGATGAGGGCCGTGCTTTTAGCGTTGCAAGCTCTTCAGGACTCTCTTCCTACCGGGACCATTGCAATTCAAACGGACAATATGTCAGTAGTGTGGTACATCAACAAGCAGGGCGGAACCAAGTCCCTACCCCCATGTCGAGAAGCACTCAGATTCTGGCAGTGGGTGATCTCTTCCCAATGGTTTCTGATCGCAACGCACATCCCTGGGAGGTCCAATGTCATAGCCGATAGGCTGAGCAGAGCAATTCTCATGCCTCACTAGTGGTCTCTGAATCAAGTAGTTGCGGACCAAATATTCCGCAAATGGGGCCAACCTTGCTGCAACCTTTTTGTCACCCCCTTCAACAGCAAGTGCAGCAATTTCTTCTCTCTCCTTCCACTTCCTGGACATTCCCCCAGAGACGCTCTAGTCCACGATTGGCATCAGGGACTTCTTTATGCATTCCCTCCGTTTCCCCTAATTCCAAAACTAATACAGAAAGCTACCACACTGGGCTGCAAAATGATCCTCATTGCTCCTTACTGGGCTCTACAAATATGGTTCCCGTTCCTGCATCATCATCTTCTCGAGCAGCCTTGGACTCTGGACCTAGTTCCAGACCTTCTGATCCATCAATCGGGCGGGCTGCACCAATCCCTGCAATCTCTCCAGCTCACTGCTTGGTTGCTCCACTTCTGACTTTAGCCAGGCTTTCTGATATCCCCCCCTCTGTGCGTGAAATTATTTTATCATTGCACAAGTCTATGTCTAGAAAAACTTACGCTAGTAAGTGGAAACGTTTTTCTTCCTGGGCAGAGGCTAAGAGTATAGACCCCTTTTCAGCCCCTGTACACCACATTTTGGAATTTCTTGTGGAACTCTTTCATGCTGGATCCACTTCCACTACAATTAGAGTTCATTTAGCTGCAATTTCAAATTTTCACATTGGCCTGTCGGAAAATAATATCACGTCTCATAAGCTATGTAAATCTTTTCTCAAAGGGACCACTCTGCTCCAGCCTCCAGTGAGAGATCATCCATGAGATCTAAATTTTATTTTAGCTTCTCTAATTTTGCCCCCCTTCGAACCTGCAGCATCTTGTTCCTTGAAGCTTTTATCTTGGAAAACCCTCTTTCTGGTAGCTATTACTTCAGCCAGAAGAGTTTCAGAACTTCAGGCTCTTTGTACCCGTCCTCCATACCTAGTGTTCCACAATGACAGGGTTGTTCTCAGGACTAATCCTTCCTTCCTAAGGTCTCTTCAGAGAACTTGAATCCGTCCATAGACCTTCCTGTGTTTTTTCACAACCACTCCAACAGGGAAGAATATAAATTGCATCAGTTAGATGTTCACAGGCAACTACACTTTTATTTGCATAGAACTAAGGACATCAGGAAATCGGACCAACTTTTCCTTTCTTATGCTGAGGGTAAACAAGGTCTTCTAGTCTCAAAAGTAACATTGTCCAGGTGGTTGACGTCTATCATCACATTTATCTGTCAATGGAGGAATAAAGAATTGCCTGTTAAACCAAAAGGTCACTCCACCAGAGCTTTAGCCACTTCGGTGGCCTTTCAGGCTAGGTTGCCCATGGAATCTATTTGTGCTGCGGCTACGTGGCCCAACCCACATACTTTCATTTCGCATTATAAGTTGGATGTGGTTTCCAGGAGCAGAGCTGAATTTGGTTCCACTGTTCTGAAGAGTTTGTTCCGATGAGCCACCCAGGATTTTAGGTGCTAGGGACGCTGTCCCAACCAGCAAGAATGAAGGTGAGATAGACAACTTAACATAAAGAAGTTATGTACCTACCATAATGTTCCATGTTAGTTGTCTTCTTCTCGCCTTCTTTCTTGCGTCCCACCCTCCATCCCCCTATCCTAGTAGACCGAGGAGGGTTCCTTATGGTTTTTCACTGGCTGAGTCTTCTCTGGCTATTCTTTTCTGCCTAGTAGCCTCTCTGTTAGGTTTTATACATTCCAGGATAGGATCCTTTCCTTATTATGTCTGCCGTTAGACTTGCCAAACAAGATCTGGGAATCTAGTGCCAGGTATCATGGGATAGGGGGTGGCCTCGAGCCAGTAAACAGCTCTTAAGCTTTTGAAGATGGAACCCAACCAGCAAGAAAGAAGGCGAGAAGAAGACAACTAACATGGAACGTTATGGTAGATACATAACTTTCTACACCCCACACCCCCCGGGATTCATGAAGCTTGCGCCAGGCGCACGCATAGTGTAGGTGTTATAACGCCAAATATGGCCGCCGAGCGATTCAGGTATGATCCAATTCCACGTGCACCACCGGCGTACACCAGATCTGCGCAGCCCCCGGCGTAGGTATGCAAATCACCGTATGTGCAGTGTTGCACCATGCAAATGAAGGCATATAGCAATTCATGAAGTGGTGCAGGCGTAGCGTAAGCCCACGGAAATGTAAACCAAAAAACATGGTTTACATTTTCCCAAACATAACATCGGAGCTATGGAAGAGGGCCAGACCCAGGTATCACAACGTGAACATATGCCAATGGTGAAATACACAGCCAATGGCATAAGAAAAGATGCATAACACGTAAATAACAACATTTAATGTCATGTCCACAGTAACGCACAGCAGAACCGCAGGGCATGTGTGCGGAAGCTGTAACATAAAGAAATAATACAAAAATGTTATAAAATCGCAATGTAATAGAAAGCAGGTTTACAGCATAACACACAATGGTAGGCATGGAACACCATAACCAAGGTGCAAGGGTTGCTAAGGGCTTGCGATAGTGTTCGGCGCGGTAACTATGAATTAGTAGTCAATGCCATGCAAATGAGGCAGATAATACTGAATCACAAATGTCCCGCTGGAGGAAGGTTATACCATACGGCGCAGTGGTATAACACCGAGGAGTGGCTCAGAGGAGATACATGACATCAGCAGAGGGGTGTGCCACTGTAGCACTAAGCACATTGGAGCATTGCAAATCTGGCCTGTCCGTTGCTAAGCAAAGCTGCAGGATAGGGGTGGGGAGGAATCGTTTAGCTGAGAGCACACATGGTGGCCAAAAGCGCATGTGTATGAGGATGAAAAGGTGCCCGAAACCCAGTAATCAGATGCATGCGCCACAAACAATAGCAGAAACAGGAAGGTCAGGGGAAGAAAAGGAAATGCGGAAGTAGGGTAATTGGAGTACTAATGAGCAATCAACACCAATCAACCCACGAAGGCCAATCGACGGCAGCTGACAAGTCCGCTTGCAGAAACCTGCAAAACAGGATAGGGGAGGCATGTGAATGCAAAGAAAAGAGGGGAGGTATTGGATTGCAAAGATAGGAGACCTGACACAGCAGAGCAAAGCAAACCAACAGTATACCGGCAGTAGCACACATAATGCAAGATAAGCCAGGTCCAGGAAAGCACAAATGAAAGTAGGCTGCAGGATGCATGCCAGAAAATGGTAGGTGCAACATGCAGAAATGTAAAGGGAAGGTCAAGAGGTAATCCACGACAGGCAAATGTAATTCAACACCAAAGGCACCACAATAGTAGTTCCGGCAGTAAAACACATAACTTAACCTGTAGCTACGAACGTACATACCCTATGACATCATCGGTGTTCACAGCACAATAGTATAAAGTGTGTAAGCACCCAACACACACCTGTGTATTCCCAAACACCGCACCATAGGTGTAAACACACAGGGAACTTTTAAAATGTACATGTTGGGAGCTGCCAAAGCTGTGATTCATCAGCATGTGTTAGAGACTGACGGTGTTGTGGAGGATGATGCCGACAACCACCGCAGGCCTCGGAGGAGAAGGAGAGTGTTCAGACCAAGGGTAACTTACCAGGGGCTACATGACCTGGAGATAGTAGAGCGTTACAGGGTGGACAGGGACATCTTACAGCAAATAGTGGAGCTGTGCCGGCCATGCCTGAGAACCAGAAACAACAGAGGGGAACCCATACCAGTGGACATGAAGGTATGTGTAAGCCTGCGAATACTGGCCACAAGTACCTTTCAAAGGCCAACCTCGCAGGCATCAGCATCCAGGGTACTACACCAGTTCCTGGATGCCATGTTACCACATGCCAATGAGCAGATATACTTCCCCAGAATTCAGGAGGAGTTGGCCAGCAATATGCGTCACTTCCACCGTGTGGCACAATACCCGGAGGTACTGGGTGTGATAGACTGCACGCACATACAAATCAAGTCACCACCTGGTGAGCAGGGTATGCGCTACATAAACTGCAAGGGATTCCACTCCATCAACTGCCAGGTTGTGTCCAATGCCCAGGGCATTATCATGGATGTGTGTGCTGGCAGCCCTGGAAGCTACCATGACTCCCATATCTGGCATGCCTCACAGCTGTATCAGGTATTTGTCAGGGGTGACATCCCACATGGCCATCTCGTGGGGGATGCTGGCTATGAACTGGAGCCGTGGATGATGACTCCCATCAGAAATGCACACACACCCATGCAAGAATGCCATAATGAGGCACACGCACAAACCGGAATCATCATAGAGCGTATGTTTGGGATGCTGAAATCACGGCTCCGGTGCTTGGATACATCTGGTGGAGCCTTGCAGTACTCTCCAGGCATGTGTGCCCACATCGTCATAGTATGTGCCATGCTACATAATATGATCCTGCGGAAGCAGCTGCAGCAGGGACAAAATGGTGAAGGCCCTCATAGCCCACCGCAATTGCCAAGGCCAGTACAGGCACAGAGGGATTCAGACCATGAACACACTGTGCCAGCCCCAGTAGGCAGACGGAGGAGTGCACAATATGCCTACGCCTTGGCAAAGAGGGAACGTATAGCACATACTCTGACCGTGTAGGCCCCTACAGACTGACACCTCTCCACCTGCACACACAGTAAAATGGATGGCACACAAACATGACCACCTGTAAATTGTAATATATAGGTGGCCCAATGTGTGACTCCTACATAGGCAGCCCTCAAACATTGTAAACACAACAGCCAGTGCAACACGGAATGCCATCACCTGAACAGTACATGAGTCTTACAGCATATGATGGTGCTGTGTGCCTGTCACGTTCCCCGCCAGATATAGATATATATATATATATATATATATATATATATATATATATATATATATATATATGTACACATATGCATATATATAATACAGATAGAAAGGGCAATAGTGGGATATATGGTGCTATAGATGGATTCAGCGATATCTGCAAATATGATAGATAGCCCAACGACATTCATAACATCATGGAGGTGCAAATAAATAGGATACCGCCAACCATGGAATGTGTAACATACCGACATGCGTAACCACGAGGCTGAAAGACCGATAGAACACAGTACCGGAACAGTACATCCGCGAGTAATAGTATGATGATATGAAGGGACGGTTAGTCACTGCTGACGGTGTCGTGGTCCACGTAGGTACTGTGTTCAACTGTGTCTGTGAGTGCCGTAGTCTGTGTAAGTGTGCGTCGAGGGTGCCTTGTGCGTTTCTGTGTGACTGTAATGTGTGTGTGTGTGTGTGTCCATAACGTGTATGTTGGTGCCAAGTCAGAGGCAGACCAGTATGGTAGGTGTGGGTATAGCTAGCCGTAGGCATACAGTTACTACCTGTACCACAGTAGGAGGGACATCCCCACCCTGGGCAGGTGTGTCCTGACATAAAACAGTACAAAGGACAAATGTCCGAGATGGTAGGACATAAATATGTCCTATATATAATGTAACAGTCATATTTAATAGTTATGCCTGTATGTAAGAAACTTAAATGTTACATGCAATATGATAAGTTTCCAAAGTCACACAACAATAGGTATGTAGTGAGGATAAAAGTATGTGCTACCTGTGTACTGACCGTGGCTACGTGTTGGCCTGTAAACACCGCTTTGTGTCCCGCAAGTGTCCAACAATGACCATATGATAAGGTGGCAACCCATGGCAAACAGGCTCTTTTAACAGCACAACCATAATGACTGCAAATATCTGGGACAGAAATACAAGGGATAGCTGTCACCTACACATATCCCCTGATATATCGCTGCAATTACGGAGGTATACAAGTAGCAGGCTCACCTGCAGATTATATAGAAACCAATTAACAATGGCCTAATGTACAATCCCGTAACATAAGTCTACTAACTGTTAGCTCTCTAATCAGGGACGGAGCCCACACACATATATAAGGATTATGTAGAAATGCAAGGCCCACAAACCGTATATGTTACGTACAACCACCGACACCCCCCACACTAGAAACTAAAGCAATACAAACTGTAATAGCAGCACAAACATCCAGTCAGTCAATTACATCTGCAGAACCCTCAACATACCGTGTGAGAGACACAATTAAAGGCGACATGCAAAATTGCAGGCGTTGTATAATGGAACAAACAGCCATGTTACAGGTATTGATTGCAATACTCCGTTATCAGACATTGAGATGACAGGTACACCCACATGTTGAACCAAATACTCTACCCGTCACACACAATCCACGGCGGACATGAATCCAAACTATACTTGTCTCCATGCATAGCAGTTGCAGTTACTCATAACAAAACACAATACAGACTGTCTCCCCGAAGGTAGGGCAAATAGGCAACGCCCAAGTGGAGAATCCAATTATACCCCACTGTCGCCGCGTAATTGGCGAATGGAGTAGCTGCACAGCTGATATGCAAGTAATTAGTCACACAGGAACACCAATTGGTGGGAAGAATCCATATGTTTCAGGTATCGACGTATATAAGGATGACGTGCCAGACATTCAAACCGTATGCTAATACCGAAAAACAGTTGAAACACTGTGAGAGAGATAGAAACAGCGTATGACGACAAGGTATGTAGAACGCCCGATATGTAAGGTTATGTATAACATGATCTGTATTAATTAGTTTTACTGTATGTATAGCCTGGTTTGCATTAATTAAACGTGTCCGCAATGCATAAAGTGGGGAAAAAGGTATTTATGTAGTGATGTCTTGCTGAGCATACTAACGCTTGTAGAATCTGTGCGTCCAGCAGTGGGACACAAGGTACATAGCACAGACACCAGAAGGGATGCTACATGAGGCCATTAAACAGAACAATGCCATACAACCCGCCGTCAGTGGTAGGGTATGTCCAACAAGGACGTGCCATAGCAGGGGATAGTATATGTTGATATACTGTCACAGCACGCATGTGTATGGGCAAATAACATTAATGACATATGTAAGGTGGTCCCGCTGAGCAAGTATGCTTTGCATTATGGGATACTATGTGAAATATGTGTAATGTATAGTATTATAGGTAGATATGACAGATATTCAACACAGCATAACAGGCATATCATGCATACCACAGGTATTGTCTATTGGTATGTACAATAACAGGATACATATGGCCTGTAGGTATGGGACATAGTAATAGCATGATAGCTAATCTAAATAGAAGGGCTACCAAGTAACCATGCACAAAGGACAAGTAATAGCTGTACAGGTGCATAGTGGGGTACTATGCAGTCTGTCAAGTCCATGTGTAAGCACAACTACAGTGTTCACACTAGTGGCACCTCTCCAGGGTAGTGCCCTGTGAAGAGCAGAGCCAGGTATCACCTGCACCACTGCACAGTACAGCCACTGCAGTGATCCCAGGCCTACATGCGTCTCCCAACCACCAAGGGAGGTATCACATGAACAGTGCTACTGAGTGTCCCTGCGTGATGTACAGAGGACTTATGTTCCACAGCATGGTGAGTGTCCGGTTTGGGAATGTAACCCAGAAGCACATCCCACTCATTGTGGCATGTGTGCACATATCCATGAGCATGTTGCTCACAGTGGCCTCTGCTTATGTTGCGTATGAGGAGTATATCCATCAATAATGTTGTGGACATGGGCCCTGTCTGATCAGCAGAGGTCACCCCTGAGTATGTAGTATGCAAATGTGTACAGATGTGGTGTCCGTAGTGCAGCCGCATATTGAAACTGTCAGAGCTCAGTAAACGTCATGGCGTGTTAATGTTGTGGCATGTAAAGCTGTAGCTGTTGTGTAAGGTACACCCTAAATGGGGTGGTGTACCCTTGAATGTGTGTAGATGTCTTGAGTTCAGAGGTACAATGGGTGCCTATGTACTAGTTACACACCCAGTACAGATAGGTGTGGCCACGTAGGAGGATATCCACGCCACAGTGGCAATACGGTAACCACAGGAGTGGGTACAACATATGTGTGTACTGCAAACATGTACAATGTCATATGTGTGTAGGGGACCACCATCCATGTGATAGTCAGTGAGTGAATGGTGTAATGCAAAGGTGATGTGCATGCACCTTGTGTCATGCAGCTTGATGCCATGATAGTCATAATATGTATCTGTCACAGCGACATCAGTATGGTTGTAGTCAGTATCAGCTGGTGGAGCAATCATGGCACTTGGTATGTAGGGGTTCTAAAGCTAGGCAAGGAAAGTCCCCTGTGCCAGCCTGTTCCACAGGGAAGCATATACTTAACATGAGGGGCCCTATGACTGAGGACCGTGGTATGCCAAAGTACCTGACATGTAGTAGGTACTATGGTATGTTGGCCTCACTGTGTGTCCTGTCCATGAGCCACATAGCATAACATCCTGAGACACAGGGTACGATGTGCAGGTGGATGTGTATGTTGTCAATACCAGAATGGGGAATGGTGCTGAAAGGCAATGAGAGGACAATGTAGGATGTGTGGACTCCCGTACCATCAGCAACTGCCCTGGTAACTGTATGAAAGGAGTCTACCATGTGTAGGGGCCATGCTCTGGCCTTAACAAGCCCAACCCAGGTGGCAGCAGAGGACGGGAGACCAACAATGTCTCTGAGAATGACGTCCTTGATGATGTGCCCCATAGCCACGCAGAACAGTCCAGCCAGGTGTGTAGGACTATAGTCCCACTCATGCAATGCGGTGCCACCTGTGTGTAGTGTGATAAATGCTGCTGTGTGCCATTCAGGGTCTACAATGTCTGAAACAAGGCTATTACTGAATATGGTAGCCTAGTGGTGAGACATGTAATTCGGAGGTTGGTGGACATCACAGCCTGGAACGTTGGAAGGTGACATGAGGCCAGTGTCCAAGGACACATAGAGTGTAGGTCAGTACTGTGTAGGTGTGACCACAGGGACACCACAATGTTCATGTATGGATTGCGGCCCTGTAGTGAGTGAGAGGGTGTACTGTCAGCATTGAATCCATCCTCCAGCATGTTGCCAACAATACCTGAGTCTGCAGTGTTCCTGAGTGACTGTTGTATGTGACGGCAGATGTGGGTGTTGCCATCGAATACTGACATACCACCATAATGCCTGGTGGTACACCCCGGAATGTGTGGCAGTCATGTTTACGTAGCTAGTCTTGGAGTATGTGATGAGGGACCCTGTGGCCCCATCACGGCTGACCAGTGAGCCACCCCACACATGGGAATGTACACCACTGTGCAACAGCCTACACCTGTTGTTGTACATCATATGTCCGTGGAACATGACCACCAGAGTGTGGCGTCTGTTATCTGGTGTGTACCATCATGGCTCTGTGTGGAATAGCATGATCCATGCAGTTGTGTACATGCTAATTAAGTGCACTGGGGTATGTGTCAGCATTTGTATGTGCATTGTCCATCTGCACGGGTGTCATGATAACAACCGCTGACAGCAGACATCTGTAGTAGGTGTAGTAGTACACATGTACTGTGTATGCTGTGATGGGTGTGTTTCCGGGATGTGGCTAACACGGTCGATTAGCATATGTTCAGAATCCACCAATGAGGGGATAACCCCAGGTGTGTAACACCAGTCACATGGTGGTAGTGTTCATGCCAAGGGTAATGTAGGTCTTGGAGGTGGTGTGTATGTGTTGATCCAGCAGAGTGGAGGGTATGACTCATGGATGTGTCGGTACATGAGTGGCTATCCCAGTGAAGTGTGGGGTAGTGTTAGTCACACATCAGTAGTAGCTGAGGCCCACTGTCCACTATACCACCATAGAAGGTATGTTACCCGTGGGGTATGATGTTGACTCTGTCGCTTGTTACAATGTGTATAGCGGTCACAGTTAGTTGCACATGGAGCACCTCTGATGCATTATGCTAAGCAACTTGCCAGGATGTGTGCAAAACATAGTGGGATATGGAAACCCCTCAACTGTGGGTGTGCCGGTCCAGGTATGTGCCTGGAAGGCATGGTCTGTCTATAACCTGTCATTGCAGGTGTGCTCTGCAGAGCCTACAGGCAGGTCCCAGTCACTGCAGAGATGTTGGAGTGGTGCATTATAAGGTGTGCCTTGCCTGCATGCGTCACAGGGGAAGATGCAAGCAATGTGTCACATGACCCCATGTCGCGCATGCCAGTTACCGCCCTGCCGGTGACAGTTATTGGAAACTGTGCAGGACAGGCAGTATAGAAGCAGCAAGAGCCTAGCATGTGAGCTGTACTCCCAGGGCTGACAGGTGCAAGTCATCTGTGCCACAGCATTGTGTTTGACCAGGACAGTCATAGCGGACAGATACCACATGCCTGGGAATGACAATAGGAGCATAGGCAACTGTTGCAGTGACACAGTCGGTCACTGTATAGTGGTATTGTGTCCGGACGAATGCAAAATGCTCCCCAGGGCTAGGCCCACACCCTCAGGGCTATAAGACTGGTGAGCTATTGCATGTCCCTGCACACGTCTGTGAAGTGGCATCACAGGACAGTCACACTAACATGGCGAATGACAGACATATCGTACCTGGTGAGGTGTGGTATGGGTGCATAGGTTATGTTGCAGAAGCAGTTACCTGACAGCAAGATGTAAGCGACTAACGCCTTATGTAGCCTGCTGTGTGGAACTGCAGTGTGACACTCTACAGAGTCAGCTATGACTGGTGTGTTGTGAATGTTATGACACACTATTGGCTGTATGTGGTGGGCACACATGAGTCTGTGGGTTATAAGCTGGTGATGTTGTCTACCATGATGGGGGCTACCTCTGGTGCCTACAGTGAGTATGGAGACATACTACTCAGGTTGTCCTCGTAGGTGTGGCCAGTGGTGTAGATTATGTGAGACTATGTGATGGGTGGGGTGTGTTGCGAATGTTACACATCCCCAAATGACTGTCAGGTGCAGTCAGGGTTGGTGACAGCTTTACCCCCCGCCGTAGCTGTCAGCCTCCTGTCCCCAAAATGAGGAACATTAGCCCTCATACAGTGTGACAAATGGGCGAAACGTGGAACACTTACAACTGGCTTACTAACAGCGTCAACTAGGAAGGGCATATGATGGCTAAAATAGGCTGGTCTTGTGTATAAAACAGATATTCCAATGAATTATTATGATTCTCATCTATCTAGCCATGTAGACAGCTAGCAGGTAAACTATGTACAACAATGAATGTGTGACAGACACTTCCAATGTGGAACCTTGAGGAACATGCACCTTTTAGAACCCCAAATGAGGTACGTTCCCCGTAATGAGATACACCTGAGAGCTATGGGCCCAGCATGGCTGCAGATGTACATCATCCACAGGCTGTAGTGCCATATGTTGGGAAGTGAGCATTGAATGTGTACATGAGACAATTGCTCTATTGCCACATGTACGACATATCCCTCATATAGACAGGCAGTAGCACTGGTATGTGACAGTTGGACATGCCTGCATATACAACCATGTCCCAGAGGATATGTGCGTTACGTGTGTACAGCAGCTGTCGTACCTTAAGCAAGCTGAGAAGTGTAGGACAGCCAGTGTACCTGTGGAAAATGGTGTGGAATGGGCGCTATAGTAATCAGTAGCTCATGACATGCTCACATGTTCTGAACAAGTGCCTAGCATGACCATACAATACAGATAGGGTGTTAGATAATATCATCCCACAAGAGGTGATGACAGTCATTTAGGGTGGCACTGCACTATAACCCTGCTGAGTATGGTGTGCATGTCCATGAACCATTAGCACTGTAGATGTTAGCAGTACAGATGTACAAGATAGCACGGATATTTGATTACAAATACCTTTGCATGTCACAGGTGTGTTCCACCAGTGGCCTGTTGACAGACCCACAACTACAAAAGGTGCAAGAGTGACATGTGCACAGCACATCTGTGCCAGATACAGTAGAACAGGGTTAATGTGTTGTATCCCACCCTCATTGTAGCCCATACCATACAGACAAATTTTAGGCATCTGTGTATGTAAGGCTGTGAATGGCCATGACCTATCAGTTTAGCTGTGTCAGTGTTGTGAACAACATACAGAATGGGCTGTGTGTGTGAGGTGTGTGACATATGTGCACAGTCTGATGGATGATACCAGCAGTGTCACTGCTAGGTGAACATCCCAGTACCCATAAACTGCTACCTAGGCTGTGGTCAACATTATGGACACTGTGTAAGGGATGGTGCTGTGCAGTGCGCCCCCGACATGGTGACGTCTCCAGGCCCCTTAGGTAGTCATCTGAGGTACCCATGTCATGTCAATGTGCCATCCATGAGCACGGAGATCACTGGCCAGGCATATACAGCACTGTGGTGACCAATATTGGATCACATACCACCTGTAAGGGGTAATGGCTATGCATGGATGTGCGATAACAGCCTTCAAGATCCACACCTTCACTATGCAGCATGCCGTCTACCTTACAGAAGGACATTTGCTACACCATGATGATGGACATGCTACATGTCCATATCCTGATCTGTATGACATATGTCATGGACAGCCACAGTCCTAATACTAGGATCGCCACAGGCTGGACAGATCCCTGTGCCATATATGTGACATACTCCCGCCATACCATGCAACCCTGTCCATCAAAGCTGCAGATGTCATTCCAGTCATACATGGTGTGATGGCCGCATGGTAGATGTACTATCAACTGACTGGATTAGTAATGTGGCACTGATGCAGCTTGCGGTGGCACAATGGCCGTCTGTAACAGCGTGGAAACTGTGCCCGCACATGCTATGGTTGATGACCATCCCTGTGAATGCCGTCTGACTATCCATTGTCCCATGTCTATCACGTGTCATACAGGTGATCCGTGTCAGGATGTTGAACAGTTGTACAGTGCTGTGTAGATGTATATGGCAAAACACATGCATGTACAGGTGTCCATGCGTATGTGTGCATTGTCACTGCTCAAGTCCATTCCGGCTGTGTCTGTGTTATGTGACATATACACAGCATCCAGGTCAACAGTGGTACCGTGGACACATCGAGGCATGTGCAGATAGGTAAGAACACAAGTGCAGGCAAATAGACATGCTCACAGCAAGACAGCATTTACATGGAGTATGAACACAGTAATGAGGTGACACACATATATGGTGATGATATCCAATGCATAATGGGTGTGACATGTGTGACACAAACACATCAGTCATGTCAGTGTCATGGTGCTTTGCAAAGATAACTGTGCAGATGCAGTAGATGTCATAGAAATGTATGTGCAGCAGTATCTCTGTACATCTCTGAAACTGTGACCTGTCACCATCATTATGTTTTACAGATAATGCCCGTACCGCCTCCCAGCATACACCCGCCAGGAGGATGATGTCCTCATCCCACAGCTCCATGACAACTATGACTTGTTGTTCAGCCATGTGCCACAGCATGCCCAGCAGAGGGATGACCTGTGGCAGGATCTACGCAGGAGGGTGAACGATGTGGGTGGCCATAACCGCACCTACCAGCAGGTGCGCAGACACTGCACGGACCTGATACTACATGCAAAACAGCATGCCACTGCAATTGCCAGGGAACAAGGTGGAACAGGTGGTGGGCCACCAACCCAGCCCCCACTCACACACACCGAGGAGCTACTGGCCAGTCTGGGGACACCCAGGGAACAGCATCCAGAAACACTAGCTGCTGTCGTGGAGGTGGGTGTCTCCCAACCAATGAGCCTGGAGTTGCCTGGCAAGTCAGTAATGCACATATGGCTATTGTATCCCATGTAGTTGCATGTGTCACTGTACATACTGTAAAGTAACAACATATGCCTGGTATGTGGACACACATGCTGCATAGTACAGTATGCTACGTTGTGTATGCACACATGTGCATACTATATGTTATTACACAGGTGAATGTGTGCACATGCACAGTGCAACCTGTGGCTGTCATACAGTCATGGATAATGTTCATACTGGTGTGTCACCCCTATACAGGTACCTCTGGCGTGCCGCACAGACATGGGTCCATTGCAGGTGAGACTGTCATCAGTATCAGGCATGTTACAGTGTAGATCTATTTGCCATGTGGCCAGTTAACACTTGCACACCTGATGTTTGTTCCAGTCACGATATGCAGGTCGCACCACCATGCATTCACACACGCCACCCATGTGCAATATATGCAAACGTAATGATACACAGACTTGAAACCACAGTACTTGTCATTGCGACATGTGTGGTCAGCTGTGCATACAACGGTGGAGGTGTTCTACAATGGAGGCATATGTAGTATGTATTGGAACAACATGTGTGAATGCGCACAGTGCCACACAGTGAGCTGTGATATGGGCAGCCCACAAGTGTCACCATTGTGTCATATGACCCTGCATCGGGTGCACACATTGTGATGTGCCACCTGACATGTCCCAGACATGTAGTGTTCTGTCTGCAATATTGTCACACTATCACATGACCTATACCCCACATACCAAACATACAACCCGTTGTCTGCATAGACCTGTGGAATGTGACATATCTGACATGTATGGGTGCATGTCATATGGGACCACACAGACATGTGGAGAAGATGCCCATCGCACACAATTGGCCACCACATGTGCACACATGGCCATGGGGGATAGCCAGAGACATGTAGCCACACAGTACATGGGATGTGTATACACCCTGTTGCACATTGTCCACACATGGTCCAATTATAGCCTTAGTTGACCGATTATACAGTTGATGTGGTACAGTGGACAACCTAAAAGCCTGTGCACAAGCTACTGGAGGTGTCACTGAAGTCTACCATATACAATCTGTCGAACATCACGACTGTGTTGCAGTTATGGCTATGCAATGTGTACATATTATGCATTCTACAGCAACATACATGCCTCATGTTGCCATGCAATGGCACAGTGTCTGTACTTCACACTGTATAGCAATGTAGACGGCTCACACTACCCTCCCGTGCTCATGCACATTTGCTAACCATGCATTCTATCTGTAGGGCATACACACAACACTGCAATGTGAAGCCCATTATGATGCTGTACATGTGTCATGACACCATTGTGTCAAACGTATGCATGTTAATGCACATGTCAGCAAATTACATGTCAAGGTCATGTCAGACATGTGTACTGTTATCCTGTTCTAGCCCACATGGTGTATCACGGAGATGCATGCATACTACCATGATTGTGTGAACTGCATGGTTACTGATATGACACCTGCTTGCTGTAGTGTGCACCCCAGGGAGGTATGCTTACTAACACTATTAATGTCTGAGCTGCATGCCCTCTGCTCTATCGCAGGCATGCTGCATGCCATCTGACAAATCACATGCATGCTGTGTCTGTGTGTGTCTGTGTGTGTCTGTGTGTGTCTGTGTTTGTGTGTCTATTGTACTTTACAGTATTTCTTTGCATTCACAGGTGATGTAGGTGCGTTACCCTCCTACGGTCCATCTGATGTTAGTGTCCCCACAGATACTAGCGGTGATGAACATATGCATGAGGTACAGGCAGGGTTGTCAGGGGCTGAATCTGTGCCAATGGTTACCATCCCAGCTATGTCCCCCTCTTCCCCGCCCACAGTTCTGCTGCCAGCACATACCGCATCACCGGTGGCCATAGAGAAAGGACAGTCAGCATCTGTTGGCGTGGAACAGGAACATGTGGTGGCTACAGAAGGTGTCTACACACCATGGTGTCAGTGTAATGACTGCAGATGTGCCACACAGGCATGTGGCCAGTGCTGCTCGTAGGAGGACCTCTGGCAGACATGCACCTGCAGGACAGAGCACAGCAGCTGGTATCACCAGACACATGTTCCAGACTCTAATGGCGGCACAGGCACGTGCTGAATGGCAGAACAGAGAAGGGCAGAGGCTGCAGAGGGCTGCTATCCATACCCTAAATGACAACATCCAGGCATTGGCAAATGCTCAACAGCAGATTGCTAATGTTCTGGATAGGCGACTAGGTGAAATGGTCGGAATCCTTGACCGAGGCATGGCAATCCGCGAGCGGGAGCTGTCTGTGCTGGAACACCTGGTAGGAGTGAGGCATAGGCCACGTGGACGTAGGCCAGCAACACCACCTAGTGTAGGTCGACGTGACCATGCCACCTCAAATGCCCGCTCCCATAGTGCCGGTAGCAGAAGCAGTGCAGCTGCTGCTGCGCTGTCAACACCAGGACACAGCAGGCCACGTGGAAGTGGCCCTGGATGGTCTCAGTGGGGACACATTTCCAGCGGACATGTGTCATCGGACAGTAGCCACTCTGTACCTCCACCTGGTAGTGCCCGTGCAACCCCAGGCAGGCACAGGTCACATGGCCATGGACGGACACAGTGAGCTGTACAACCTGCACTGTACAATCTGGTGCTGTCAGTTATACCCCGTGTAGGCATCACAAATGGCAGAACTGTGTACAAACATACACGCACACAGCAAACACAACTGTAGGGCTCCACATCATCCACATGCATTCTGCACAGATATGTTCAGTCAACTCACTGGCCCTTACACACACACATGATGTTATCCATTGGTGCAGCCTATGCCCCTGGAAAACATATCACCCTGTGCATATGATGAAGCCTGTGCCGCATCCCTGTCATCCACACCATCGGTGCAGGGTTATGCACAAATATTCTGATGCACAGGGTGAACAGCATAGTGAGAGGTTTATGTAATACCTGTGTATGCATAGTGAGTGATGTATATGTTGCAGTGGTTGTGTGTGAATACTGAGTTGTGCATGTGACATAGAGTATGTACTGTCGACATGCACCAGTCACACCATGTAGCAGGTGCAGCATGCATTGTGATGTGTTCACGGTATGTGTCTCGGTTACATCTGCAGCACCATGTTGGTTGTGATACCCTGGTTCCCTCCTATGGTGTACTTGCATGTGCCTACAGGTAGCAGTGTTTGCAGTCCCCCACGTGTAACTGTGGAGTACACACAGGCACATCTGGCAATATCAGCATGCTACATGTACCCTCATCCTGACTGTTGGACACACAAACATGACACAGATGTCCGCACATATACTGCACCTGACGCATGTGGTCGGTGCCACAGGCTACACTGAACAGAGATGTGACATACATAGCAGGACACATTACAGGTATGGTGACATGGTGCAGGGGTTGTACACAGCGGCCTGGCAAATGATGATGTGAGGTGTCACTTGGTAGCTGGAGGCCACACTGTGCAGCAGTAGGACCTGTAACAGTATGTGAACATGGCTGCAGTCACGGGGTGTACACCACTATAACGCACACCCCATAGTGTGCAGCTGGGGACGCTTGCCTGTGTGGTCATCACCCTCACAGTACTATGCACCCACACAAAGTGTCACAGAGAAGGGACATGCACAGGTAGCCAGTATAGCTGGGACCTATGGCATCAACAGGGTTGTGCAATGCATCACCATTACGGGTTAGTCAACACGTGGGGCCAGTGATAATTTCCCACCGTATATTAGCATACACACTCACACCAAGCACCAGACATATATACAGACACACACACACTGTGGTGACCACGCATGTGTATACGGACAGCCGATGTGTGTGATGCACATCACCGGCGAACGTCATGCTTCCCACACTGACATATGTACAGTTCTCTACAATGGTGTACAGGGATGTGTAGCAACTGGGACATATTCCCCGCGATATGTGGCATCCCTGGTCACACATTCGGACACACATAGGTTCATAGGTTCATAGGTTCATACTAGGCTATCTGCCCGAGGGCATTTATAAGCCTAGCCCATAGTTTTGTGGCTTACGCCACCCCTTAGTTTGGAGAAACTATGCCCATTATTTAGCTGTGCCTCTGTCGAGCAGTGGCACTGAGGTAACCCCTGGGGTGTATCTGCGATCTCCCATCCATTGGTCAAGATTCCTCTTGAACAAGGCCAGTGAGGTGCTCTGCCTCACATAAACCGGGATTTTGTTCCACAGCATAGGGAGTCTTTGGGTGATGAATCTATCCCTCCAGCACGTCCTATTAATAACCGTGTTGAGGTTTAAGTCACCCGCCCTTGTGGCTCTGAGGGATCTAGATTTTTTGAGATGAAGCATATTCATCAGATCTGGGTTTGACATGGCCTTGTATGTCAGGCATAGGTCACATCTGTGCAAGCGATGCAACTGAATATAACTGGAGTTCTTTCAGTCGTGCAGCATAAGACAGATTCTTGAGACCCTTTATCCTTTTGGTGAGGAACTTTTGTGGCCTCTCCAGCTGCTGCAAGTGTCGGGTCAGATACATTCCGAATGGGGCATTGTACTCGATCATTGGTCTGATGAGTGATGAGTATAGGGAGACTATGACTTCCCTTGATCTAGATGTGAATCCCTTCATGATAAGGTGGGCAATGTAGAAGGTCTTCCTAACTACTTTAGCAATATGAGTGTCGAATGAAAGGCTACTGTCAACCTGGGTTCCCAGGTCCCTAATAACTTCTTCTGTGTTCAGGGGATTGCCACCTATATGGTAGCTAGGGGTAACCTTATTTTTCCCCGAAGGGTATGACTATGCATTTCTTGGCATTTAACTTGAGGCCATGGCTCTGGCACCAGTTATCCGTTTCTGTGAGACCCTTCTGAAGGATATCTGTGTCGGATGTGTTCTCAACTATGGCGCCCAGTTTGCAGTCATCTGCGAACTTTGTCAGCCATAACCCTCCTGTGTTTGCTTGTACTTCAGAAAAGTAGATGCCAAACAAGAGTGTGCTGGGAATGATACACCAGCCATATGATGACACGTTTGCTGGACATGCAGCGGTATTGATTGCATTATGTGTACCAACGCCATATCTGGCAAATGTGCTGCTATATACACACGGGAGGTTGTAGGTGTTACAGGTGCCATATGACATATAGTTAACACCTGACCCCTGTGTATGCATTATGTCAGCACCATCACGTAACAGCGACATAGCGTACAGTTAGCACATGGCATGATAGGATGGTGTGTGACACAACTGTGAGCCACCCCCTGCACACACACATCTAGACAGGTGGTTCACCACGTTATGTACACACATCCCTCCATACGTGCTGTTTGTATGTCATCGTATACAGATGTGTATGGGTCTGCATTGCATCTTCATGTCGTAGGTAGGTGCAACTATGTTACGGACATCGGCCACTGCACATGCATGTTTGCTGCATGCACAGTACAGATGTCACATGTGTCTCCTGTTGCCATGTTTGTATGCATTGCTATTGGACATGTGTGTTGACATACATAACACATGGACTGCGGTATGATATCACGGGTGTCACAGGCGACCAGTACAAGGGTATGTGTCCCGGTCAACACTGCTACCCCCTGTAGTGTGAGCATTCAACAGACATGGGCCCACCTTCAATTCGCATGTGTAGGATTGATTAGGCCAGTGTTATGCACAAGGTACATCAAAGGCCATGTATGTATGTGTTGTGTGTGCAGTCCATGCACACATCCACACAATCACATGTATGACGTACCCAGAAATGTGTTCATTGGTGTACAGCAACAGTCAGGTGTCACAGCTGTGTAAGGGCCATGGTATGTCTTGAGCCGACCTGTTCATGTATACTGGTATCATTGCAATGCATAACACCTGTTGGATCCCTGTTGGTACGTGTGTACTCTGCACAGCTGGTGTACACTGCTGTACAGCCCAGTGGTCATGTGTCACATGGTGTTGTGGGACCGTAAGTCTGTGTAGTGCTGCACCAATGACATGGTGCTGACTTGACAGCTACAGTGTACACTGCAGTGTGTATGTGTGTGACCTGCACCTGTGACAGCTGTGATGGCAGCTGTGTGTGTATAGGTCACTGCATGTGTGACCACCCTGTGCATGAGGGCAGTTATACCTTACTGTGCCCTTCTGTGTGTACACTCCATCTGCATGCAAGATTGCCCGTTGCAACTGCTAAGTGTGTGAGCATGCCCAGTACGCCGTTGTGTAGATGGACACAGTACATTCCACACTGCACCCCTCCGTGATTAGACTCCATGTGCATGCAAGATGGCCCTTTGCAACAGCTAAGTGTGTGAGCATGCCCAGTACACCATTGTGTAGATGGACACACAGTACATTCCAAACAGACGTGTGATACTAAGCATGTGGGCATGGCCATTGACATCTTGTATAGCCATGGTGGTCATCCAGGCACCAGATGTCCAATTTCAATGTCACGATGGATGCCTACATTGAACACACTTGTTGCTCTCTCGAAGGGTGTACTGTCTGTGGCGCATCCCGTATCTATTCAGTAGTGTTGTGCTCCGTAGATATTTAGTTGGCCTGTTGACAGCACTGGCATGTTTGTGTACGTCTGCCTTGGGACAGTAATATGCTTTCAGACCGCTCACTCTCTAAACATTCCCTATCAGCATCTTTGCCTTTGCGGATGATGTCACCCACCTAGAAGTATGCCTCTGGGAGTGCTGTGTTCAGTAATCCCGGTAGCGCATTCTGTAAATGCGTAATGCTGTAGTGTGTTAGAGTAGGTAGGTGTATGTTCAACTCCCGGCCCTTCCAGGTGTGTGTGTGTGTGTGTGTGTGTGTGTGTGTGTGTGTGTGTGTGTGTGTTTCCAGCTTCCTGGGGACACAGTAATGCTTTTAGATGCCTCACAACACATACATTCCCTATCGGCGTCTTTGCCTTTGCGGATAATGTCACCCACCTAGAAGTATGCCTCTGAGAGTGCTGTGTTCAGTAATTTCGGTAGCCCGTTCTGTAAATGCGTAATGCTGTAGTGTGTTAGAGTAGGTAGGTGTGTGTTCAACTCCCGGCCCTTCCAAGTGTGTGTGTGTGTTTGTGTTTCCAGCTGCCTGAGGACACAGTAATGCTTTTAGATGCCTCACAACACGTACATTCCCTATCGGCGTCTTTGCCTTTACAGATGATGTCACCCACCTAGAAGTATGCCTGTGGGAGTGCTGTGTTCAGTAGTCTCGGTAGCGAGTTCTGTAAATGCATCATGCTGTAGTGTGATAGGGTAGTTAGGTGTAGGTTCAATTCCCAGGCCTGCCAGATGTGTGTGTGTGTGTGTGTGTGCATGCTCCCGTCCGCCTGGGGACTCGGGTTATGCTTTTAGACGCTTCGCAACACAGATGTATCCTGCTGCCGTCTTTATCTTTGCGGATGTTGACACGCACCTAGTAAAATGCCTGTGTGTCTGCTGTGTTTAGTACTCTAGGTAGCGTGTTCTGTAAATGCATCATGCTGTAGTGTGATAGGGTAGTCATGTGTAGGTTCGATTACCAGCCCTGCCACATGTGTGTGTGTGTGTGTGTGTATGTCTGTATCTCTCTCTCTCTCTTTACATATATATTTACATATATATATATATATATATATATATATATATATAATTTATTTTCTGCCCATAACCCTGCTCTTGCATGGACAGCTGACTATTTCATGTATCGCATATTTGCATAGCTTTCACATACCAATGGGGTATGTTGCAACTCCCAACATTGTCCATGCAACGTCTGTGTTACGGGCGGTGTTACACGCCCTTACAGGCGTTTGCTGTATATCTTGGCAGACATCTATCCTTGCTGTACTCTCACTGTACTGTACATGCCGGAGGCTTCATGTATCATGGCCTAGTTTTGATGTGTGTATGTCTATTTGTGCTGTGTGCATGGCTGTGGGTATGTCCCAGTATCATAATTTGTAAAGGTGACAGCCCTAAAGGTTCTTCATGTAGACTGCTGTGTCATTTGACATGTCAGCACATACCTGCGGACAGTACTGCACGTCCTACTGCAGCGCATTTCATACCTTCTGCGTTTTCTTGCAGTCGATATTGCTGTTTCCTCACACATGTATCTGTTTCTGTTCATACCACTCCACCTCCTAGAGCAAGTTGCTGGACAAGGCCTTCTCTGATAGTGGGACACATAGGGGCAGTATTGACATGTTGCTCTTACAAACGTAAATAGTTGACACAATATTAGGTTTTGCATTAGTATGGCTTTTCTGTCGGATTTGGTGTCTTACAAACATGTTTGTCATTATTTCATGTCTTCAGTTATCATGGAAGTGCCAGAATGTTACTGTTACGTGGAACACACCAAACATATGAGGCAGAACTCTGCACATTCATCGTAAATCTGTACAGTTGCGGAGTATGTGTCTGTAACAAAATATCAACTTTCTGGCACCATTACACACACTGTATGGCGGCATCACAGGCCACATGCCATTACATTTATATTGCAGGACACACCCACCCAGACAGTTGTATTCCTCACAAAGGCCAACAGCTGCTTATCCACACTAATTGGTCTATCATGTACCGTATGTGTGCGCCGGTATTTGTGCTTTCCGTCAGTGGCAGAGCTCACGTACGTGTCTGGGGGACTGGACATTGTTACGGTGACACTGTATGACACCATGAGGGACACATTACGTTTTTGTCTATTAATCTTCCACATTGACATTCACAGGGCATACGTTGTCATTCACATTTGTCGGTGTACATGCGTGTGACTTGTACATGTTTTCTCATTTGTCCTGATGTCTTTCTTCTCACCTGTCCACCTAGTATCACTAGTTCTGTACATGTATTTTGGACAGGTTACCTTCATACCCCTAACCTGTAAACATTATGGGTAAACGCCCTGACGTTTGACCTTGTTATATTTGTCATAGTGATGTGCCTTTCTGGTAAATTGCTGGCAAGGCATTATGGACTGTACAGTAGATAATAGTGACTGACATTTCCATTACATGATTAGTAACACTCATAACATCCGTATTCATGTGTACGCCAGTATTCTCACAATGTTCTGACTTTGTCTGGGGTATATCTAATATAGTCCCTATTTGTATTTCATGTACTATGCCTTAGTGCAGCTGTGTTATTCTGACAGTTTGCCAGTTATGGGTACCATCTTGGTCGTATGCATGTCCATCCATGATAATCACCTACATGACACTGATATAGGGCCCTACATATTGCCAAAATGGTTTCCGCAATATCCAGTGGATGGTTTGCCCCATTATTGAGAATATAGGCTTGTGCTATACCCACATCACTCCCACAGGGTGGGCCTACGAAATCCCTGCCAAACAACACCTAGGCCCATTTCTGCATACCCATGATTCCCATACCTGACAACCCTCTACAGTACCCATTACACATGTTTAATGTGTGCATTACTGAAGTGTGGAGACACTTATATGCACTCCCCACTCTCCAGATATCAGTTTGTATGTCATACATTCTATCGACACGTGTCATCACCCTTGCACCTGATACTGTTGCATGTACAGCTATTTCGTATTTGCTGCGGTCACTTCTTTTGCGTCAGTGTCGGTTGACACTAAGTATGATTCAATTTATGGAGTCCTGCAATGGACACCTATCTGCATGTTTAAAGTGTAGAACTTGCTGGACTGTCACTTTCTGGCCAATGTTTTTGAATGCTGCGGTTTATTCACCTTTCCTGCATGTCTGCTTGTCTACTCATATTAGATATAATGTCGCCTGTTTATGTACATATGTCATATCTACGGGACATAAGTCTGTTGTGTATACATATATACATGTACAATCCTCATTTCATAACTTGCTTTGGTTTACGTCTGTGGATTATGTGTATACACATATATCTATATCCATACGTTTCCACTATACAGATTGTCGCAGTGTGTACAGATGCTTGCCCCTTTATCTTTGCTGTGTTTTACATACACCTGTGTCTATCTGGCAATGTAGTGGCATTTCATTTGAGACTTACGGTGGGGATTTCTGGCAAGCAGTTCAGGTTACGACTGCATACCCTTCAGAGAATCCATGCTACTGACACACCCATTATTCTATCCACTTTCTATGTTTGTTCTTGCACATATCTGGGGTTTGTCCCTATTTGTACCAGTAGTTTGCATGGCTTTGTCCGGTTTCATACTTTACGAGGTTAACGGGTTTGAGCCATGTATAACTAATGTGGGGGAAACAGCATTCATTTACTATGCTGTGACCGGATCACACACGCACTGGTGCACTTGCATTTCCTTATTGTGGGTTATGCGCGGGTGCGCATACATATCCTTATTGTGGGTTACATATGTTTACTAAGTCTTTGTGCTTACGTGGGCTTTATTACTTGTGACAGTACCAATAATTATCTGTAATCCGGTTAACGGACGTTTGCGAAACACACGTTCACCTTTACATATTTAACTGTCTGTACAGCACAGACGCATTCATTACACTTTCACATTATATGTACTGTAGTCGTTGTTCAACCGGGACTGCATTCACATTGGCCGGATGCTGTAACCAGTATACGTTTGGTGTTCTGACTCATTTATATGCATCCCCATAGTACATAGCTACATTAACATATGCCTCACCGCTTCACTTACGTCACAGGCATCCATTCTCCTGCTGGGAAAAATGCGGTACTACATGTTACACATTCCCTATTCCCTACTGCTCTGGACCCAAGCTGCATATTTCATCACTGCAGGGATATTTGGAACCCAAAGGCTTATATTCCTGACACATACAGGTCTTTAATTGTCAGGGTGTTCATGTGGTGATCTGGGTTTAGGCTTGTCCGACTGGTGAACGGAACTGCCCTGACCATGTTCAAATGTCAGACAAAGCACATGGACAGGGATTGTCCATTTTAAACATTTAATCTGTTTACAGACACAGGTGTTTGGGCACCTGTCAGCAGCTTATGATGTTGGCAATGCATAATATGGGTGGGGGTGGTTACGATACATAATCCACGGTGAGTGATGTTCCCATTCA
This sequence comes from Protopterus annectens, assembly GCF_019279795.1. Lineage (NCBI taxonomy): Eukaryota > Metazoa > Chordata > Ceratodontiformes > Protopteridae > Protopterus > Protopterus annectens. The sequence goes on from NC_056743.1 coordinate 606,578,346, forward strand.
CATTTGACTATTTCCTGTATTCATTCTTACGAGGGTTATTATTTTGCACATTACGTAACTATGAATTAACTACGGGTATGCAGTAGTACAGTCAACATATGTGACGGTTTGTTACAGTATATATGTATGGACCTCTGTAATACTGGGGACTACCCCACATCCTTCACAACATTTCCTGCTTATGTACATACTATTATTCAGTGAACTTTCGAAGCTTGTGAGAGCAGTAATTACATCTGCCCCTATTTGTCCACCCATCCTTTTAGGCTTTGTCCAGGTTTTGTTGCTGTAATAGGTTGAGAGGTGGTGTCAGTAAGTGAATGAGTTGAATATACACTGTCAATAATTCAGTGGGGAGTAGAGTTACCACTTGTTCCTCTTTGCGAGGGGAGGTCCCACTTTGGACAGTTGTGTCCTGCGACGACATGCAAGACATGGCAAATGTCCTGTGATTTTAAGACAATAATATATTTCTTATTTTCTGTACTAGTTGCATGATACAGGTATTTTGTATCTGGTACACACAACTATTATTTGGGATAGCATAAGCTCTTCAAATGCTATGACATAAGCTTTTATCTTGGCATACACGTGTAATTCTGTCCTTTGCACTGGCCGGGGGTATGTTTTATCCTGCAAATTCTCACATTTCTACAAGGGATGTCCCACCTTGGCCATCTGAACAGGTGGCAACCCTAGTGGGGTGACCTGCATGGTGTACAGCTGTTCCATCCTGCATAATATGAATTGCATGTCTGTGTAGAAACTGAACAGTACCGTGACTACACATACATGTTTTGTCCAGATGTGTACAGTAATGGACACCGTGGCGTGTAAACAACTCTGAGGTTTCAACAGGTTACTTATCCCATGCGGGATGTACACACATTTTGCCGTAACATTAACGCGCGGGCATTTGGATTTACGTACCTGTGATGGGATGTTTACAAACGTGGGATACATATTTGCAATCCGGACACTGCCTAAGACAATACTTCCTACTACATATGGGGAATACTCGCTATGTGCAGGTGTACGGATGCGCAAGGCTGGTAGCTGGATTTGGTGGTCATTCAGACATGGATGCTGGTTATGTGCTATACTGGGGTTGTTGTGTATTGCATTTGCATGCATGGGTTCTACTTTTGGATATCCTGGTTCTGCATATAGCATCCTATGTGTATGTGACGGTTACGTTCCTGTTCATGTGTATAGCACATTTTAATATACATATGTTTGTGTGTTTGGTATACAATTTGGATTGTCAGGTTTCTTTACGGTTGTTATATAGCCACAACTGCCCTGCTGTGTACTATCACTACCACTGTGGGACTGTTGGTGACCATACCCATGGGGCTAGACGTGTGTATTGGCGGCGCGCTGACATGATGCGCTTCACTTCCACTGGGTATAACTTCTGACAGTGCAGTACATTACGGACACACGATTTTAAATATCATTTGTTCCATGGACGGAAACTTATATTATGTTGCGTGCATTTCTGTTTGGTTCTCCATTTTGTGTGGCCGGGAACTGTCTTGCATGCTTTGCATACGTTTCATTATCCACGGACACTGATAGGTGCGATTACTATTGCAGGCAGGCTATAATATTCAGCAGTTTAGGTTGCTCATCGCCAGCCGATATTGACACGCCTCCGGGCGCAGCTTAGTAACGTCCCATGCACTCGCGCACGTGTCCTTTGCACGTGGATGTGGTAGCGGCGCACCTTCATTAATATGCATATGGCACTACTACACCATTTATACACCGCACGGCCGGCACAGGCCTTACACCAGCCTTGCGCCGAGCTTCATGAATCCGGGGGACCATCTTTCTGTTTCAAAATCATTTTACTATTTTGATACTAATAACAGATATAAAGCTGTTTTCTCTTTTTCCCTCTCTTTTGGTGGTGTAACAGACTATACTTTATTCCATAAGCTGTATTAAATGAGCTTCAACCAATTCATTTATACTCTGTCAATTAATTTCTGCAAGCATTTTTCAGTAGATGCTTTATGTATTGGTTATCCTTAACTGAAGAAAGCTGCAATTAGAAAAGTGTGGTGAAAAAGTCATAGTATACTTTACTAACAGGAATGGTACCTTTTGTTTTGCAGAAAAACTCCTTGTTAGCTAGCAGTTAATGCAGTTCAGTTAGTATTGCAAATCATCATGCATGGGATGCTAAACATTCTGATGTAGAATGATATGGCTTCCTTTATGGAGGATTATAAAATATAAGTATTAGCAACCTGCCTGAATCATGATGTTTTCTGTTTCAGACATTTACTTTCTCATTTAAAGTCTAGTGAAAAGAGTGCTTGTGATGGCTACATGTAATATATCTCTCTCTTTGCAAACTCTGTAAGTAGATCCTGGAACTCTTTTCCAGCTGATATTACCTTACTTTTCACCTTAGGTCAATTTAAAACTAGACTCAAACAACATTTGTCACTTAACTGGCTATGTCAATGTATCAAGCCTGGCTAACTCTCTCTAGAATGTCTAAAAATCTGTTAACCAGTTTACTGTGTAATTTAATTTAATCTTGACTTGCGCTCAGGATTAACTGTAACCTGTGGAACTTGTTTAACTTGCTTACTTATGTAATCTCTGTAAATAGTCTGTTTGTAATATGTAATGCTGATATTATTTAATGCTGTATCTCGTTACCCTTGGAGCTTTTCTCCCCAGGCTTCCACTGAAAATGGACATGCATCCAGTCGGACTATCCCGGTCAACAAATGTAAAATAAAATAAAAATAAAATAAATATTTTCCCAGCCACGACTGCCCTCAAAGGTGGGGAAATGTCTGTTTTAGTAATTTTCTTTTATACTTTTTGTTTTTAAGTTTTAAATGCATAGCAGACAAGTATTTAACACTATAAAGAAATGGGTAAGAAGGGCTAATAGGTCGACTGGCAATGAGCAGGCAGTAAACAAATAACGTTAAGGTTGATAATTAATAGAGAAGTTAACCGTTGTAAATGAAACAAAGGTACTTGTTCTGATGCAACATGTGGCCTTCAATATTTATAGATATTAAATTGCAATACTATACGTAAGTAACACACACTATATGAAATAACAGGTTGTATATAAATATTAAACATTTCACTAATTATGAGATGCTATGTGGAGAAAAAAGATTAATTGATCTAAAGTCTATAATGGTATATTTTGTTTTATTTTCTAGAAATCACATGGCTCCAGGAATCATAAACTTGAGTTGGCGGGAAATTGAAATACACATCACAGAGCAAACACAGTTGTTATCACACTCATTGCTTATGCAGAAGTCACTCAACTTTGTAAGGAAGAAAAATGTGAAACTTAAGATAGGTTGTGCGGGGCTAATATTTTTCTACAAGCATACAGATTCAAGCGTATTTTAGTTTAAATTTAAGATGGTATATAGGGTGAAGATGGTATACAGTTTTCACTTCAAAAATGAATTTTTTTGTGACTATTCCATGTTACTAACAAATTTTGTTAAGAAGTCATAATAACCACAATAACATGAAGGGTCAGTTTGAGATTCTTAAGGCCATTACATCTTTGACATCTTTTACAGATTCCTGCATTCCAGCTATGTCTTTTTACTGTACATGATGACATTACGGTTTAGTCAAGTATAGTGCTCTGTTTTGTTGACTGTGGTTCATATTCTTTTGTCCCCCCCCCCCCTTTTTAATTACCATGCTCTCATATTGAAGTCTTGAGAAATATTGCTATAGCAAAACAGTCTGGGAAAATATGGCACAACTTCAATACTGCAACAGCATGCTATGTAGTTACTGACAAATTAAGGCATTCGCTTTTTAGTATATATATATATATATATATATATATATATATATATATTAATTTATTTTAACATTTGACAGCCTTAGAATAAATGTTCTGTGCCTTCACCTGACAATAAGGATTTCTAATTTCTAATTATTATAATTAGACCCTCTTCAAGAAATACATCATATAGTGCAAAAGTTAGCTATACATTTAAGCAGGACGAAAATCTAACAAAAATATGACTATATCTTAGTGTAAAATGCATAGGCAAACATTTAGGTATCGAGAAAATGCCAAAAATCTGGAATGGGCAACTTAAAATTGCAGTTCATTTCTAAATGTCATATTCACAATTTTATTCTCTTAAGTCCAGTAGAATTATTCACAGATCAGGTTTCTAAATGTTATTTTCAAAATTGTATTCCTCAAAAGTCAGCAGCAGAATTTTCTTGATAAACCTCAGAACCCTTATTCAAATATATATATATGAAAAATATTTTAAAAAGCAGTTTAATTCAAGGCTCTGCCCTTTGGTCTCATCACAGCCCCCCTTCCTCCCCCAGGTGTTCACCAAATGTATAACACTGGTTGTATCTCATTTCAGACGGCCAGGATTCTAGGTGTTCCTGTAAATAGGATGACGGGCTCATCTCTGCCCCATAAGTAATCTTCTCATCAATGTTTTGGACTCCTTGCTTAGCCTTTGCATTTGACTGAGTTCACTGTAATACCCAGTGAAGTCCAGGTTTCTCCCTATTCAGACAGTAGAATTTATAGGCGCTCAACTGGATAAAAGATGCCGGGTTGTGAGATTTCCATACAGGTTTTCCCTTTCACAAACGAGCATTAGAAGTCCTTTCCGGACAGAAGCCACCAGTGAGACTGATTCTTCACCTGCTGAGATCAATGGCTGTTACCATTACCCTGGTCCCACTAGCCAGGTATCACATGGGAGTTCTTCTGCAGACAGTTAAAGTGCACTGGTCCATCAAAATCAGCTCATGAATTTCCAAATAAATCTAACATTTGCAGAATCCACATATACTGATGGTTCAAGTCTCAGAAGGTGCCTAAAGTTACCCCATTGTTTTTCCTTCTCCAAAAGGCTGGTGTGACCATTGATGCCACCCAGCTTGGGAAGGGCACTACATGGGAAGGACTGTCCAAGACCAGACTTCATATCAGAATTCTAGAGAGGAGGGCAGATTTCCTAGCATTGCAGGCTTTCCAGGACTCCCTTCCTTTAGGAATGATATTCGTTCAGACTTAAAATATGTTGGCAATTTGATAAGCAACAAACAGGGGGTAACATGCTCCTGCTCATTATGTGGAGAGACGATGAGACTTTGGTAGTGGGCAATATCTTCTGAACACTTTCTGGTAGAAATGCCCCTCCCCTGGAAATCTAGGGCTCTAGTAGGCAGGTTGAGTAGGTCTATCCTATCTCATGAATGATCCCTCAAGCCATGGCAGCAGAGCAGAGTTTTCATTACTGGGGTTGACGGTGCTGTGATTTATTTGCTTCTCCTCTCAACACAAACTGGAGCAGGTACTTTGCCCTGATATCCCAGGAGAGGGAGTCAATCAAGGAATGCTCTGATAACCATTTGCACCCCCCTGGGCACTTGTATGCCTTTACTCCTACCCCCTTTATCACAAAATTCTTACAGAAAGTGTCGGAGAGGAAGGTCAGGGTCATTCTCACTGTAAAACAATGGGCCAGCTCACAAAGTCAGCATACCAAATCCAATTTATTCCTTATTCATCCTTGTGAATATAGTTATAAAAAAATGACATGACAGTACATCCAGAAAAGTATGTTAAAAACCACCCTAAAGGTGAATATATCAGTAAGTACACATGCAGTACTGACAGGGTAATATATATATATATATATATATATATATATATATATATATATATATATGGCAACATGAACATGCTCTGCACTCTATGTAGGTCAAACATCTCGCTCCTTTAAATTAAGAATGTCAGAACATATGAGTGATATTAGGTGTGCAAAAATCTCCAATGCATTATATAAGCATACTATAAAACACATTACTGCCAAGTTTACTTTTATTATTATTGATAGGATAGTTTTAAACAAGAATAAGGCTGGATGGCAAACTTTGTTTAATTATAAAGAAAGGATGCGGATTATTAAGCTGGGTGCTTTATTTTCACCAGCTCTCAATGAACACTTACAGGAACCAATAATAGTCAAGTGGGGTGTATTTAAGATGGAATATGACCGATATAAGGTATTGCACTGATGAAGGCTTGATGCTGAAACTGATTTGCTGATATTTTCACCTTTAGGGTGCTGTTTTTTACATCTATTTCTAGATGTACTGCCATGTCATTTTTTTCATCTTGCCTATACCAACAAGGATGAATAAGGAATAATTTGGATTTTGTATGCTGACTTTGTGTGCTGGCCCATTTTTTTTTTTTAATTTGTTTTTGTCTTTTTGGACTTGCACTATACTGTACTTTCATGGGACAAGTTCATTAATTCTCATTGCCCCTTTGTGGCCTCTGCAAGTGTGGTTTCCCCTTTTCTGGTCTCACCTGATAAACCTTTCTTGGGTGCTTGATCTCAATCCAGGTGATCTCTCACCCATCTGGGATGCATCATCCAGACATTCAAGCCCTCAAACCGACCATTTTGTTTGCTCAGTTCTAGTAATGGCTAATCAGTACAGGCTTTTCTCCCAGTAATCCACATTCTTAATTCATCCCATAGACCGTCTTTCAGAAAGATTTACAAAAGCAAGTGGAAATGGTTTCCTCTTTGGGCCTCGCACAGGAATTTGAATCCCTTTTCAGCTCCACTTCCAACCATTTTAGATTTTTTTGGCTTCTCTTTTTCACAACAGGGCTAGTTACTCTACAATCAAAACCCATTTAGCTGCCATTTTGAGATTTCGTGTCAGAAAATCAGTTCGCTATCACTTCCCTTAGATTATCCAAGGCCTTCCTTAGAGGTACTTTACTTCTGAGACCAGACTTCCACTAAGGGATCCTACTCCACCATGGTACATCATCCTCCTGTTACAAGCTTTAACTAGACCTCCTTTGAACTTTCAGCCAAGGTGGGCCTTGAATTTCTGGCTTGGAAAATTTTATTTTTAGTATCGGATACTTCAGCCAGGAGTGTCAGAATTACAGGCTATTTCTTTTAAATCAGTTTTCCTGATTTTTCATAAGGCTAGAGTGTCCTTGTGAACTAACCCATTCTTTATTCCAAAGGTAGCTACAGACACCTCAATAAACCAGTCTATCAATCTTCCAGTCTTCTTCCCTAATTTTACCAACAAAGGGGAGTACATGTTGGATTTGTTGGGTGTACATATCTCCCTTTCTACCTTCACTGTACAAAGAAAACTGAAGTCTGATCAGCTATTTTTCTTAACAGACAGAATGGGGCAGGAAGGCCCCTAACATGACACTTCCTAGATGGTTATCCAACTGCATCTTGTATGTATATAGAGAAAAGGGGATGACCTTAATCAAATCCATCATGCTTCCATTGATATTTCTGCTGAAGCCACTTGAGTCAATGTACATACCTTAATTTTTCATTATAAATTGGATTTGCACTCCAGAGATAGGGCTGCTTTTGATTAAGATATCCTCCTGAATATCCTTCCATGGGACCTCCAAAGGCTTTCATTAGCTGGGGACTCTGTTCCATCTATTGAGGAATAAACAGAAGAGACGACATCAGATTCAAAAGTCAGGTCCTTACCATAATGATGGATTTGTGTTGTCTGCTTCTGTCCTTCCTTAACGGCCTGTCCTCTTCCTCCCTTATCTTATTACTTATTGATTTCTGGTATGACTGTACTGCCTTTTCCTGGGTCTAGTCATGTGGTTTTCAAGGTCCAGACCAGTATATGAGATAAGTATTAAGTTTATCAATTATGGTCTATGTGGAGAGGGTCCTTTGCCCATTATGGGTACTTTAAGGCTCAGTTGAAGATGATAGATGAGGGGAGGAGCCACTCAATCCAAAGTGCAGAGTGGCAGACAAATTTGAAGGCTGGAATCGAACACAGATATATTATGGTAAATACATAACTTGCTATTTTTGCAACACAAAAGATATATTGATAAGTGGAGCACTAGACACCAGGTAAATATTAGCCCAAGTTAATTAAAGCTAAAAGGAAAATAGGGAAAAGGCTTTGAAGTTTGTAACCTCAGCAGATAAAACGGCTTTTACAAATCAAGCAGAGACTTACAACCACTAGATACCAGAGCTGGTATTGATATTTGGGGTTAGTATAATGGTTAAGGTGTTGAGCTCACAGACACAAGGTACAGAGCTTGATTCTCACCTTCAAAAGGGAAATTGGGTAGGCCTAAAACTGTCCACAGGGCAGCTTTGCATGTACTTAACTATGAACCTAATATAAAATTAACTCACTTAAAAATTAAATGAAACAATTGGAAAGGAGATTTGAACCCTTGACCCCAGCACACAAGACAGTTTGTTATTAGAGTTTTAGTCCTCTTCAGTATCACTAGACTGCAAGGATAGTGTTTAAATATTACCCTAAGTCACTGACAAATGTTAAACTAAAATGGGAAAAAGAGTTTTGACCCTTGTACTCTTCATAATGTGGTATGTTAATAATGTAGAGCTTTAGTCATCTAATCGGAGGAATGCTGGCAATCTAATGTATTTTCTGAACTATATGTAATATGAACATCAATGTCTGGAAATATCTCACTGTAATAGTCCATGAGTTTTGAGCAACAGAGCAGGAACAAAATCAGTAACAGTTGTGAAAATGGGGATGGCTGTTTGGAAGGGTACCATAGCTCTAAACAAACATACTAAAGAGTTCCAGACAAAGCCAGGAGGACACTAGACACCAGGGGTATGTTTGAATTTCTAATTAATCCAAGTCACTTTAAATGTTACTAGTATAATGGGTTTAGCATCACAATGTGTTTATGAACAATAAGAAAATTGAAACTCTGATGTCTGGCATTACTAAATGACTGCAATCCTCTATGATTTATAATGGGACAGGAAAACAGGAGGCTACAATAGGGAAGTTCTGTAAAGTAAGGGAAATGGTGGTGGGATGTGCATTTGCATATAAATATCTATGATTCCCTTATCTAAGATCAAACTTGTTGAACACAACACACAGACAAAACTAAGATGGACCATACCTGAGACTGAATTAAAAAAAAGCAAAAAAGAAAACATGTGAAAGTTAGAAAAAGGAAAATATTCCCTTCCCAGTCTTTACAATAAATCCCTCCTTAATAACTCTAACCTCCAATTTGTCTGAATAGTGGTACCTCAGTAATGCATGCTAATGCTAACCCTGCCAGCTCCCCAACCCTAATACCACACCCTACCATACAACCCCCCCTTGTGTAACACTGTCACTATACAAAACTAACTAATACACACAAACATGAAGCAACATACACTACAAACATAAAATGTCCTTACCTAACCTCAATCCTAACTTGAAAATACACACGCACTCGCACAAACACACACCTATACCCGTACCTATCCTGAATACCCAAACTGTCATGTATACATTCTAACCCTTCCCAATCCCAACTCACCTATTTATAAGAAATGGCCCTTTGTGAGATACTGGATGTTTGAGTACCTGAACATACAACATTCTTTGACACCCCTAGCATTTGTTGAGCAATGCAGCATTTCACAAAATGCAATGGGAATATACATATATTTGGGAGAAGGAATGTGGCTATGCCTGTGGCAGTGTTATGCATGAACCACCAAAGGTGCTTACTACTGGAAAGCAATTTAAAGAGCTGCATGGTGGATGTCTTGAGTTTTCATTTGTGGCCATTAAAAAAATATTCTACTTTTGATGTATGATGGAAACAGTTTAAATAATTTGGACAAAAAGTGGTTTGTTCAGTTTTAGTGTGAGAAGGTGGAAGCATGCGTGTGTAAATGAAACATTTAGAATGGAACATTTTTAAACATTAAAACATATATGAACTTTTCTGAGTAAATGTTATTTTAAATGACAGTGCATGCCCTTTCTATCAATTACACAGTTACATTCACTGTCAACAGGTGATTTTTAATTTTATAAAACATAAAAGTTTCCTTTTCCTAACATAAGTACTCCACATGTTCTCTTATAAATTGGATCTTTCCCAGAAGATAGTGGGTTCTTTTCCTACTTAAGGTCATTGGATTGCTGGCAGTGCAGTGCAGAATTAAGAGAGTGCTGCACTCCTGACTTTGCCATCCTTTGTAAGAGATGGTAAAGTGAGGTCCCATACGATTGACTTTGTGGTAATTCAGAAGGATGTAAAAGATCCTGTGGCACCTATCAAAAAAGTAGGATAATATGTTCATCGTGTTAATCACTGCTGAAGTAGCCTTAGCAATATGGGTTATACTCCACTAAGGATATAACAGTCATCCAGCTTACAAAGCTTCAGAGCACCTTCCGCACACACACACACACACACACACACACACACACACACACACACACACACACACACACACACACACACACACACAGTCAGGCAGCTCAAGCTGAGCTGAATAAGACAAGTCTGAGTGTGCAGCCCTTCAGAGCTTTACTACCTTTGAAGAGCACACACCTCTCAGGTTTTAAGGATTGACAGTCTGCTTGTGCTGTTGCTTTGCTGGGCAGACGAGCTTCCTTGGGGAGAAACTTCAATTTTCATATTTGTCTTGCTGTTTTATCACTTTCCGCTTCGGGAAAGTTATTTTAAAGGTAGGAGTGTTGTGTTTTAATGGACTCTCATGAGATTGTAACACACCTTTAAGCAGAGTGCTTGTTTTTCCTTTCAGTTTAAAAATGGTGTAAAGCAACTGAAAACACTTTTTTCTGTGTTAAAATTGTGCTTGTACTTTTCTGGGGCTGGCATAGTGTTTCAAAGTGTTTTTACTGTGGTGGTCTGTGAAAAAGTAACTTTTGTGGACTGGTAGTGTTTGCCGGAATTTGCTGCTCATCTTCCCTGGGAAAGAGGCACCATTTTTGGCTTGACCATAGAACGAACTAGTGGTCTCACTGTTGGTTCATCTTTCAGCCACATTAAAAAAAATAAATAAATAAAAAAAATAAAACCAGCTTTGCTACTTCAGCAGGCTGGGGATTTGCTTCAACTTTATGTGGGTGAGATTGGTGGCCATTTTTTGTACCTTAGACCATTCGTCCTTTATCTCATATCCCACTAGTGTGTAGCACCTACAGCCACTATGGACTGGGGATTAGCCACATTCTTTGCAGCTGTGGAATCCCCTCAATAGGCAAGGGAGAGCCACTCTTGTCAGTCCTGGGAGAGGGAACAGGGAAGGTTTTCATGTTGTGTCAGAATGCTGTGCCCATCCCTGGGGAGGCAACTGCTGCCACTAATAAAATGGTTGGCCGCATTTTTCCTGTCACGAACACATGGAAAACCAAACACCGTACTCCTCAATTTTCTTTGTATAGCAGTAGTTTACTGGGCCTGTCTCTGGGTTTACTTCAGGCTGTTGATCCTTCTTGTAAAGTCGTTTATGTTAAAAGAAAGAGGAATTCCTCTTTTCCTGAAGAGATACAATATTCTGAATCTGAACAGGCAGATGCAGGTGTTTTTTTTCTTGTTAGATTTCTGATTCAGACTCAGAGCTCAGTTTATGATTCTCTCAGGGGGGGTGGGGTTCTCTCTCTGAGACTATTGCTAGAATCTGCCAGTGTTTTCAGTAGGAGAACACAGGTTTCTCAATCCCTCAGAAAATACTGTTATTACAGAAAGATTTTCCAGATCATACACCCATTCCCCCTGTCCTATCTACTTTAGAGAATGTGTGCTACTGCCTGCAGTTTTCCTGATAGCCAGCCGGCTGTCCCTACAAAGGCAGATAGAATATATAAAGTTCTTCAGTTAAATTTTTATACACTATTCCCAAACCTGACCCAAATGCCATAACGCAAGTTAATTCCATTGCTGCTAAGCACCTAGTCAACTGCAATCCTACACTTTCTGATAAGAATGGGAAAATTATTGATAAGTATGGGAAAAAGTATATACTTCTGCTACAGTGATTTTCAAAAGTTTGAATTGTCAGGCTTGTATTTTAAAGTTTGTTCTTGCTAGTTGCAAAGTTTGAGGAATGCTTTATCTGCAGCCTCTTCTAGTGAGGGACAATCTGCTTTAAATGACTTGGTTTTGTCTACTGCACAGGTCACTAATCATTGTTTACACTGCATGTGACTCTGCTGATAGCTCTTCAGGGCTGTGGCCTGTGGTACTGGTTTGAGATGGTTTATATGGATACATTCTCAGAGCCTCCCAGATGATAAAATTTTAATTTTAATTTCACCTTGTATAGAGATTATGTTCAATGCCTCTACTGCAGAGACGAAAAAGTAAGGTGAAATGAGCACGCTGATTCATGTAATCTCCAAGACTTTTTACCCCCCTTCTTCCCAATTTACCAAGGGAATTTCTGTATCTTCCTCCAATTTTGACAAAAGCAGAATAGACAGTCTGAACAAAATAGAGAAGAAATGGCAATGGGGGTTCCAAAAAAGTCTCAAACCTCCCAAAACCAAGCACAGTCCAAGTCTGAATAACTGTTAGAGAATCCGTGAACCCTTCCCACCCTGGCCCCTTTGTATTTACAGGAAGTTTGACTCTCCATTATTCTTTTTGACAACAGCTAGTTTCAGACAAATGGATTCTGAAAATCATTTGTCAGTTTTACAGATGGCAGTGAGAGGAAATCCCTCCTTTCAAGGGGGGCAGTCTTCATCCTCCCAATCAGACTCTCTTGTTCCCACCAATTCATTATATGCTGTGTCTCAAGGAATGATGCAGCCAGTTCCTCATTTCCAGGTGGGGAAAGGAATTTGTTTATGGAGACAGTTCTGGATCTTTCTTTCCTAAACCTGTTTGTGATACTGCCAACATTCGAAATTGTCAGTTCACAACCCGTTACTTCTCCTTCCTCTATCAAGTTTCCTGTTAACAAGAGACTCAAGAAGATGCTTATCATAACATTCTTATTTATCCAGACTTCAGATGTTTCTTAAGGTTGTATTTCTGGATCACATTATCTGTTCTCTCCCTTACCCTTTGGACTAGTCATGTCACCAAAAGTGTTCACAAAGTGTCTAACTCCAATTCTAGCTCTTTGCAGCCTACAGGCTGTCCACATTTTTCCATATTTAGATGACTTTCTTATCTTTGCAGAATCTTTTTCTTAGTGTCAGGAATCTCTCTCTTAGGTTAGAGATTTCTTCAAAAGCTGTAATTCCAAGAGAACATTCAAAAGTTTGTTTGACTCCTTCACACAGGATGGTGTTCTTGGGATGTCAACTAGACACTTTTTATTCGGGTCTATATTACCTCGTTGAACTCACAGGAGTTCGAACAGTGTAATATCGTACCATGAAGTTCAAAACCCAAGAATTATGAAAAAAACAGAACAGCGATTTTTTTTTTTCCCAGGGAAAAAAAAAGCTGTTCTGGTACAAAAAACCCCCACTTACACTTTAAACTTAAACTAATGTGGGGGGCTGTGCCCCCCACACACCCCCTACTTAAATATACAACTTCGAGATCACACCACAGTGGAGGAAATAGCAAAGCCTCGAAAATGGCCCACCGATTTTTTTCCCTGGCAAACAAATCGGTGTGCCGTGGCTTCGCTATTTTCGTATTTTGAACATTTGGATTCGATATTACAACGTTCAGACTCCTGTGAGTTTGACATTGTAATATAGACCCTTTTCATTCACAGGAAAAAGATCTGTTTCTAGATATATTTCTAAGGTTTTCCAGTCAGACTTTGGTCACTGCAAGGGAATTCCTAAGGATTTTGGGTCTCACAGCATCAATGATTGTCATGATACCCTCGGTAAAACTCCAAATCAGAAAGATACAGTGGTATCTGAAATGTCTTTTGTCCTAGCACCAACACACTTTCTTTTCACCTCCCAATTTTGGGGTTTGTCAGAAGGGAAATCACTTAGTGGAGACAACAGACATTAAATCCAGACCTCCACTTCTCCCTTCTTGTTCCAAAGTAGTCAGTCACCACAGACACCTTGGACTTTGCTTGGGGAGCAGTTTCAAGAGGGATACAAGTGCATGAGTTGTGAAACACCAAGTGTAGATGCAAGAGCATAAATATCAGGGGGATGCTTTCCGTGATTAATGCACTCGACTCCCTAAATCATCTTTGGTCCCTGGGACCACTTCAAGTGGTTACAGACAATATCAGTCATGTGGTACATCCACAAGCAAGGGAGAACCAGGTCATACCCTCTTTGCAGACTAGCCATGTTAACTTGACATATGGATTCACCATACAGTCTTATTCTACAGGCATTCTACATTTTTTCAGAGCAAAGCTATGTGGCAGACAAGTTTTAGCAGCACCAGGGAAGACCCTCATGAATGGAAACTAGATCAGGGAGACTTCCAAGATTTGATCCATCTGTGGGGAGTCCCTCAAGTAGACCACTTTGCCTATCTGAACAATCAACTTGCAAGATTCTATTCCAGGACTCCATGCAAGAAATCCTGGAAGTTAAATGCCTTTTCTTTTCCTTGGACAGGAATTTTCATGTATGCTTTTCCATGCTTTTCATTAATAACCACAGTAAATATTAAGATTTTGAAGGAATCCCCCAAAATCTTTGACTCCTTTCTGGCCCGGATAACCATGATTATTTCTTCTTTTGGAAATGGTAGGGGGATTACCATCAGCTTCTTCACAGACTGCAACCCCTCACACAAGAATAGGGGTGTTTGATACCTATCTGGATGATAGGGTCTTAATTCCTTTTAGATACCTGTTTACTGAGGATGCACAGCAGGTACTAATGGAGGCAAGAAAGCTGCTACTAGAAAATCATATATTATCAAATGGAAAAGCTTTTCTGCTGGTGCCAGCAAAAAAAAAAAAAAAAAAAAAAAAAAAACAGCACCCATTCAGGGTTAGTTGTTCTTTGGTTTTACAATATTTGAGAGAGTTACTATCGTATATCCTTTCTTATCCCTCTGTCAAGGTTCATTTATCTGCCATTTCAGCATGTCAGCCCATGGATCCACTTTCAATTCAGTATCATGTTAAATGTTTTTGAAATGGGTTTTGCATAAGAGGCCTCCAAGAAAACTGGTGGCCTGTCTTTGGGATCTTAATTTTGTGTTCGAGAAGCTCCATTTGAGCTAACTAACCTGACTGACTTGAGGTTCTTAATCATGGAAAACAGTTTAACTGATTTCTCTGATTTGCAAGCTGTTACGGTGAATCAAGCGTATCTCATTTTCCACAGGGACAGAGTTTCTTTGAGAATAATGGATTTCTTGTGAAGGTAAGAAGGGACAACCTGTGTCAAAACAGATTATTCCCAAATGATTGTCTAATGCTATTACATTTTGCTTTACTCACCATAACAATATGATTCCAGACAGAGTCGAGACATGCTCTAACAGGGCCATGGCTTCATCTATGACTTTTTGGAAAGGTTTAGACTCTAGCCATCTTCTAGAAGCTGTTACTTGGTGCTCTGTACATACTTTTGCAAAGCACTATAAGCTGGATTCCTTTTCTAGGTCCCAGTCAGGTTTTTCTAGGAAAAATCTCCAGATTTCTTCTCCTTCCACCTCTCATATGTAGTTAGCTAGAGTAATCTTACCCATATAGCTAACACTACTGCAGCAGTGATCAATGTGATGAACAATACAATTGTGTAAGTAAACTTTAGTTGTTTGAATGATCACTGCTGCAGGAGCCCCTCTCTCCTTCCATTCCTTTTTTGGTGTGCCTTTTGTGCCATTGTATGGATATTTATTTTTTGTTGTACCTACCATTGTCCTTTCAGGGTACAACCTCACTTTCTCCTTTGGCAGGAAAGATGAAGGGCTTGGTTCCGAAACTTGTCTTAGTCAGCTCCGCTTGAGCTGCCTGACAGGTTGGCATGTGGAAGGTGCTCTGAAGCTTTGGAAGCTGGCCGGCTGTTTTATCCTTGCTAAGATATATCCCATATAGCTAAGGAAACTGCAGCAATGATCATTTGAACATCTACTGTTGTATGTTAACTTGTGCAGCTGTACTTTCTCTGATGCCCTGGCCAAATTTCCCTTTGTAATATAAATAAGATGTTGGGTGTCCCTTGAAAAGAGTCTATTCACCTTTTGAGACTAGTCAGTCAACAATAAATGAATAAATAGTGTGTGTGTGTGTATTTATATTGATATCTATCTATGTATATATACATGGGTTTACTTCAAAATTCTGAAGTTTCAAAACTTTGAATTTCTTATGGTCAAGACCATAAGATCGAAGTTTTGAAACTTCAACATGTAAATAAAAACAAAACTTTCTATGTTTTTGCAGGAGGTCAAGCCCCCTGCACCCCCCACACCCCTGCTAATTAAATATACCAACTCCATGATCACACTACAGCAGGAAAACAGGAAAATATACCATTCCATGCTGTACTGCGATTTCCATTTAAATGGTTCTAAGTTTCAAAACTTCAGTCTTATGGTCTCAACCATAAGAAATTTGACATTTTGAAACTTCCAAATTTAGACTTAGAATATACATACATATACTCTATATACGTCAGACATCCACATAAGGGATATTCATCATCTTCATATTGAGCTAATCCCAGTATTATGCTTTTAACTGGGTTTATGACATTTCTATTACTGATACAGTGCTAAGCAGGATCAAAATAGGTATTTAACAGAATAACTAGGCTGAGTTAACTGTTATTTTTATTTTTTTACTTAATGCATATATTTATGCATTTTGTGAGTAAAACAGGAGTTTGAGAATATGTATTGGGTCAGAACTGTAACATATGGTGCTAGTGAAAATTCCCATGTCTGTGACAGGGTCCCTCTGACTGCACCTGTGTAACATTCAAGAAATAAGAACCATCAAACCCCAATGACTACAAATGCAGCCCTGTTTATTATTTTACATGCACAGAGTATAATGTTGGTAAGAAACTTGACAAACTGGTAAGAGGGTCATAATATTGTTTGGAATTTTGTTTGGGATACACAGTCAAAAAAAAAGAGGGAAATGCCATTGAAAAATGTTAATTACATAGCAGCTGAATTTGTACATGCAAGAATGATGTTATGGTAACAGAACTGTATTCAACAGATGAGGTAAGATAAATGTGCAGTGGCTTTTACATATCAAAATGGATGTGCCATTGATTATATTAAGAAATACTTTCACAAGTTGATATTGCACATTATGCAAGCTTAAAATAGTGCAAATGCTGAGTGCTTGGTAGCAGTGGTGTAGCCAGAGTTTGTGCCGCCCAGGGGCTGTCTTTAAGTTTGCTGCCCCTCTCCCTCACAAAATGATAGTCAAATGGTGCCTCCCTCATACACAGCCCTCCCCCTTGCAGGCATTATAGTGTCCCATTACTTGGCTATTTCTCCACATTTACCATAAACACTGTAATGTGCATACTGCTTTATGCTTTACTTCTACAATAATTATTTAGATTTCATTTAAAACTTATTTTAAATTTTATAGCACAAACACTGCTAGACATCTGCTAAACAAAGCAATACAGTCTCACAATGAAAACAGTCTTGGCATTAAAACTTAACTGCCCTTGAAACAGCACTGAAACCCCCCACTCAAAGAAAATCTGGTCTGTGGAGGATAAAGGTTACCTTTGAGCTGTTTTCAAATCCTAGGCCTTTTGCACACATACATGTGTTCTTTGATTCACCTTCCTGATTGTATTAAATTATATTCTTGTGTAATACAGCACACTTGTTAGAGCATGTTTTAACTTTATTGTTTTGAACATTTTTCTGTTAAGCAGTGAAACAAAATGTATGAACCAGTAATGGCATAACATTTCCATCATAAAAGTCTACTCAAACTTCCATCATTATAATCTACCAATATCAGTAAATATGCACAATCTCTGTAGAAGTAAAAGTCATCTAAATAATATCACATTACAGATCTGTAACTAATGAGGAGGTTGCTGCTAGCAAACAACGTTATATTTCATTGTTTTGTGTACAAATGCTGCCTGTTGACCTTGAAGAAAAAACTGCCTATGTTACATAAAAAAAACGTAAGCTATTAATATTGTAATAGGAAATTAATGGCTAATTGATGAAAGGTTCGTAGTTCCTAGGTATCTCCTCCTAAGGAGGACATTCACAGGACTGCAGTATCTACTCCCTTTAAAGTGCAACACAGTACAGTATTAGCAATCCATCTACATACTATGGGAGTAGAACCCACAACCTTCTGCATCAAAAGGAAGTATACTACCTGTTGTGCTGCTAACAATGCAAACAGACTTGGCATACGCAGCACTAAACTTATTTTCCCCTGAAACTCTCAGATCTTGTAAAATCCACTTGACACTCAACTAAATTTCTTATCTTTGCAGGACAAGAAATTTGGACAAAGCCAAAATCTATTTTGGGGGGGGGGAGCAAAGGCCCCAAATCAGCGGCACATTTTAAACATTTCTTGCGTAATCTTAGAAGGTTGCTATAATAAAGTGTTTTGTGTTACTATCCGTTTCCTGAAAGATAGGAAGGCCGAAACTTTTTAATCATAATTTACTGAATTAATTTCTTACTGATTTGTCAAAAACCCACAAATTTTAAGAGGAACAGACCAAAAGTATCACCCAGACATTCTCTGAAAATCTGGACAGTTGAGTGCTTGAATCACAAGTGGTGGTATGGGTAGACAATTCACGCTATTGCTCCTTGTACCTAAGTTACAGGGTTTGAGCTTGAGTAACACTAACCACCAGGTATACGTAACTGGGGCACACACACGCACACACACACGCACACACACACACACACACACACACACACACACAAAACCAGCAGCAGCTGAAAATTACGCATACACACACACACACACACACACACACACACACACACACACACACACACACACACACACAAAACAGAAACAGCAGCAGCCAAATGTTTCAGGTCATATTGGAAATGCTAGCACTTTGATACTACCATGGAATATTGGATTAGTTTATAATTGAGTGTGTGTCGTCATTGTACTGTTACTGACAATGAAACTGAAAATGTTTGATAGCTGCTTAATGTAGTAGATGGCCGAATAAACAAGTGTTTCCACAGTTTACTACTGACAGAAAAAAAAACACAAAATGTCAAAGGGCATTCTAGAGTCATTATAAAATCATTAAGTCTCAAACCATTAAATACTGAATGAGTGTTTCACTTTTCTAAGAGAGAGCACCTTCCAAGAAAATGTATATCTGAATAAAATGCAGTATTGTACAAGTTAGTCCCATTCCACTTTAGAATATTCTGCTGTCTGGTACAATTCAAACATGACAAAAGTATAAAAAACGTTTACTTTCTAGAAAAACATAATATGCATCACAGTTTTTCTTTCGGCTTTTCCCGGTTAGGTGTCGCCACAGCGGAACTCCAGCCCGCTAATGATTGGCAGTCAATTTTTATGGTGCCGAGGTGCCAGCCCGATGCCCAACCTTCAACAAAGGCATGCCCATTCACGCATGTCTTTCGAACGCCACTCTACCGCAGAGAGGACATGCAGACTCGACACAGAAGGCGCTCCAGCTGAGACTCGAACGAGAGAACCTCTTGCTGTGAGGCGACAACACTACCGCTGCACCACCGTAGCGGATCATAAATTTTTGTGGAAATATCTGAACTGCTAAGATGCAAAAAAAAAAGATGCAATAAATGTGCATAGAGACATAATGGAGAATGCCATACATCTGTGCAAAGAACAATGAAATGAAGGAAAGGTAGGCAAAACATAAAACGATGTTTTAAGTCAAAGCACTGTTGTATGTAAAGAGTGATAGGATGACCAAAAGCTACATCATCAAAATATTTCAACATGACTTGTACCCTGTACCTTTTAAATTTGTTAAATTTTTATATAAGAAAAAATGGTACTTGCGAATTATCGTAACCACCATGTTGTAAATGACTCGCTCTGCAGACTACTTCCTGACCGGACATAATTTCTAATCTTTTCGCGCAACAATGTATGTTAACCTGAAAAGGGGTGTTACACTTATAAGATGTTCTTTTGATAAATTAATATGATTCAGTATCATTAGCAATGAATATTGGTTAAAAATTTCAGCACTGGGTCTGTGCCAGACCATTTCAATATGGAACAGCTAGGAACATGGACTTTGTAGGACTGAAAATGAGGAATGGACATCATCTGAAGAATGCTTGTGAAGAATGGTGGTAATTGAGCGTTAAAACTATAGCAGCATTTTTGAGAGCCTAAAAAAAAAAATCACATTTTAAGACTTTACAGCTAATGGTCCACAGAAATAGTTAAATTGCAAGAAAAATGGTAGTACCAAAAACAGCAATTAGTCTAAACTTTGTGTGTGACAAGTGGATGACATGTGGGACTACTGAAACCCATTCTTCAATAGTGTGTTTCGGCAGTACCAAAAAACAATTACTGTCAACTGTCAGTAGGACAAGTGGATAACATTTGGGTAGTTATGTAGTGACAACAGCAAGACGTAGGGATTTTATATCACTGTGTATAAGACTGGCCTGTGAAGACAGATTTGGAACTTGGTTGCAATAATGCGTATCTACTTAAAAACTTCCTCACAATCCTTCTGCAGCTTGTTTGCCACTTGGAAGACCACTATAACTATAATGAACTCTGGGTTCAGTGCACCTTACTATATGTGAGAATTCTCTACTACAGTGAATCTCAAGACCTGAGTCTTTTGAGTATCATCCAATCAGCTTGGGGGGAGGGAATCAAATGTTGTGCTAGGTTTTTAGCTCATCTCACTGCCTGTTTGCACATAATAGAGTTCAAAATATTGCTGCTTTTACACAACTTTATATTTGCTTTTTTTGGCAGTTGGCAAAGTCATATTCAATTTTTTCACCTGTGCTCTAAAATGTAAGGGTGAGTTTATTTGGGGTTGTTTAGCATCTGCTTATGCATGCACCTGTGTGTGTGTGTGTGTGTGTGTGTGTGTGTGTGTGTGTGTGTGTGTGTGTGTGTGTGTGAGAAAGAGAGAGAGAATGCCCATGCAGTGTTCCGCAGGCACATAAATGGAATTAATTTCAGCCTAGGTCTGTGCATTTAATAGGACTGCAGTACTGTAAAGCATAGCATTAACAATGCTTCTTGAGTCAGAAATCAAGTTACAAAAAACATATAAAGGAAATATAATGTTTAATGAATTACATTTAGTATCTAACAAAAAAACTCAAAAAAATTCTAGTATATTCATCTTTTGTGTAAACTAATCATTTTAAATCCTTACGTATTTGTAGTCTTAAGAGATTTTAATAAAAGGATGATATAATGACATCCAAGTGCTACATTGTGAAGGTAGCTATTACATAACTGCCTCAGATGTTTAACCTAAGCTTGACATTAGCATTTAATTTCATCTGAGTGTTGTATTACATTGGCATCGTGTTTTTGACTACATTACTAAAGGTATCAAGTACTTATCTCAGAATTAAACTGAGATAACCATATAAAGTAAACATATGCTTAAAACTGGATTTTTTTCTCTAATATTTTTGAGTTTTTCAAATAGATATATTTTTCATAGCCTGTACATACAATATATACAGGTTAGCAACAAATTAACTTGAAGCATTCTATAACTATAAACTATTTACGTGGGTGTCTGGATTAACAAGTGTTATTTACATCTTTACAATCAAGATTCATAATATATTAGTCAGAAGCCACGGTGGTAGCATTGTTCCCTCACAGCAAGAGGTTCTCCCATTCGATTCTCGGCTGGAGCGCCTTCTGTGTGGAGTCTGCATGTCCTCCCCGCGGTCGAGTGGCATTCAAAAGACATGCCTAGAATGGGTGTGCCTTCATTCAAGGTTGGGCATCGAGCTGGCACCTCGGCACCATAAAAATCTACTGCCAATCATTAGCGGACCGGAGTTCCACTGTGGTGACCCCTAACTGGGAAAAGCCGAAAGAACAACAACATTCTCGAGTATTTCAACCCCATTTTTCCATGCATTATAATAAGATGTTGTCCTTTCTGTTCTGATGATGATGGATTTTTAAGTAGTGAAAGGCCCTTGCACTGGAAGTTTGGTTATCATACACATTTCTGTTACTGAGCTTAAGCAATATACACCCACACTATACACTTTCCTGCTACAAAAAGGTATTTGAATTATAGGGTTGAGCAAGGTAAAGGTAGAGAGTCAGACAGACATGTGCCTCACACTTTGGCTACCTAATGCCCGAGGTCAGTGTACCTGTGTATTACGTACATTTACACAACAATGTTTAAAAAAAAGTTAAATGCTAGTGGGATAAGGTAGAAAGGTAAACCATAGTCATAATATGGATGGAAATATTGAGCAGAAAGACATAATAAAACAGACTTCATGGCTCCTGTATGTTCTGTGTGGCCACTGCTAGTACTGAATTGTCAGATTCAAAGTAGGTTAATGGAAAATGTAAATGTAATCTCTTTCAGACAGGCTATCCAAATGAATCCCATGCCCCTGTTCCCTGCAAGGACAAGAATTCTAAATTCATTTTATTTTAATTACCCCAAGTCTCATGGGCCTTTCCTTCAAGTGTATTGTATACCAGCCAGTATCTGTCAGCAAAATTCATGCTACTTCAATAGCATAACAGAACTGCTGTGTTTTCATTTGCACTACAGAATTCAAAGCCTCTGTTTTTCTCCTGCAACTTAAGTTTGCAAAAGGATGTACTTTTAAATGAAGAGATTTAGTAAGCTGTTAGAGACAAATCATTCAAAAACATGCTTATTTACTTAATACTGATAGCATTAAACCAGCATTTTCACTGCAAAATGCTGTCATGAGTATACATAGGACATGATCTCTGCAGAAACCCCACTAAAATTATATGGTCCAGTTTAAAATTTAGTATGTTGAAATTCAGTCTTATGGGTTTCAGTCAAGTGACTTTTCAGTGTTTTGGTCTCAGTCAAATGCAATTCAGTCAAATGAGGTTTCTGTCATATGATAGTGATCCATATATATGTGCATATACACACACACATATATATATATATATATATATATATATATATATATATATATATATATGGGTTTCCTTCAGTAGATCGAACTTTTAGAAGTTCGAACCTCATATGGTTGAGACCATATGTTCGACCTTGTAAAAGTTCGATCGGACTGAATGAATATCTCCGTACAGTGTGAACGGGAAGATTTCCCTTTTCCACAATGTAGTGCAATATCAACGTTGATATATTTAAGTAGGTGTGTGGGGAAGGTGCAGAGTTCAAACTTTTACAAGTTCAAACATATGGTCTCTGCCATATGTGGTTTGAACTTGTAAAAGTTTGAGCTACTGAAGTAGATCCATATATATATATGTGTATATGTATATATATATATATATATATGTATAATATAATAGTATAATAGGCAGGAATTTTAATATGAAGGGACTTGAACATGGAGGAGCATACAAAAACAATGGAATAGTACAAGAACAAAGGACAGTAAAGAATACTCCTGAAAAACTAAAGCTAATATTGAAAACTACCTTGGCATCTAGGAATATAAGTCCATACTATAATTAATTTTGTTCTACCTATTCTGACAGCTTTGTTGTGACTGACTGGTTCTAAACAGCACTGAATCAGTTGGAGAAGTAAACAAGAGAAGTGCTTTATGCTTATCAAATGACATAAAAAACAATGCATACTAACCACTCGAGCTGAAGGAGGTATTGGCTCCCTCAAAACCGACTATATGTAAAGGTCTAGAGTCATAAAAATGTAAACGTATGTGCTATCTTCATCCAATCTGAACAGTGAAATGTCTAAAGCATGAAGAAAAGGTGTGTAAGATGACAGTTTAGCTTATCAGAAGCATTTCAGAAGAGTTGGAATGGAAGCAAACCAGAAAAACACATGAATCTGACAGCAACTGAAAGTGCAAAAGAAAAGTACATAAAGAAAAGGAAGAGAAGAACAAGAAAGGACAGACATTTTTAAGTCTTACAAATTCAGTGGCAAGTATAAAGAATTCCTAGAATGACCACATGTTGATCACTCTTTGACACAGGAATGGTTAAGAAGAGGTGAATTTAAACCAAATGTTTTAAGGCTAATAATGACAGTTGAAGGTGGTGGGCTACACACATGCTGGTTTACAAACTGTATAGAAAGTGTGTGAAATAGAGAAATGCAGATTATGTAAAACTGAACAAGAAACAATTTGCACGTCTCATTGCCAGCCATGGCTGAGGATCTGTGTAGTTAACAGCACAATAATATGGCAAGACCGTTGCAATGCTTATTAGGAAAACACTACAATGTAACAGTAGCTGAGAAGAATTGGAAACAAATCACAAAGCATTAACATGATTTAGTAACCTCATGAACTGCAGAAAGAGGCATTTCTGGTTATTTTTAAAACTGCACTGTCTCACAAATTACCAGCAGTGGTATGGATTGTAGGACTATAGTCCCTAGCCATCAAACCTTTCTTAATACTCTTTGCATTAACCATTACTCATAAACCCTTAATTTCTCTAAATGTAAGAACACACCATTCTGCTTTACCAGGCTTGTGAAGACTCCACATCATTGTTACGCTTCCATCCTCCTCTCAGTGGCTGTTAGTACCGTGTCATGGTCCGACAGTAAATCATTCAGCCACACATGAAACCATTGCTGCTGTCTTATATTTTTTATGGGATATTCTATTAAATAATATCCTAGTGCCCCTTTTCTGATCCTAGCTCGTTTATTATCAAATACAAAATCTTGATTTCAAGATATTCATTATACAACAGATTGCCCACCTCTAGAATTGATTCCTGTTGTAAATTTAATCAGGGTGTGATGCATCATATTCCTTCAAATAGGGATAGGAGGATTGGATGGTTATTCACAAAGTCACCCTTAGTTTGACTAAAATAGCCCTCAAAAAAGGTGGTGCAATCTAATGGTAAGGAATAAATGGTTTCAGGACTCAATTGCTTTGTATTTCCAATGACGCAATGGATAACAGCATTTGTATATACACTCACACAGAATTATTCCTGTTTATATTATACTGAGACCAATGTTTATCTCAAAGTAAACTCATTACAGCTTGCAAACTGTTTATCTCTATACATATGTCCTCCTCCTTTTGTGTGTAATACATAAGTTAGATGTGGATTCTTGTAGCATGTGCAAGTGTGATTTGTTTTTGCTCCATCTCTTTTATGCATACTCTTATACTGTATACAATTCTCCATTGTTTGTTTAAGCTTTTATTTTTGTTTTCATGATAGTACAATTCATGGAGATTTTCTTCCTAGGCCTGAACTGAAAAGGGGTTCATAATAAACCCAGTCAGACTATTCCAGTGCACAAAGGTAAAATAAGACAAAATGTTTCTGCTCCCTTTCAGGAGAAAAGCTCAGAAATTAAACATTTCACCTGAACAGTTTTTTCCAACTTGTTTGGATGAACACTAAAATTAATAGTTCTAAACATCTGATCATATAGCCCTTGTGAAATGTGCATGAGAGAACGGCCATGTAATGTTTGTAACCCTTATGTTTATATTAACATATTTAGTCTGCAGAGTGCTAAGAGAGTCCTTTACCACAAGCCTCATATATATCTCTTAAGGATTATGGAAGTTCAGGCTGCAGTGAACACATTCAGAAATCAAGAGAGTATGTCTGATATTTTGTTACTTTACTAAACCAAAAGTAGAGATCTGCTTGGCAGAGAAGGTGCAGGTTGCAGTATCCATAGATGCAGGTATGGGACCTGTAAGGTTGAATGCATCCACTAAATTCCTGCTGTCAAATCCAATAGATGTGTGTTCTAAAACAATTACAAGATATGTTGCATCCTTGTAGGGATAAAGATTGCAGTGCTTAAAAAGTAGAAGATTTATAGAATAGTTTGCCCTTTTATTTGGCCAAACGGGCTGTCGCAACTGCAATTTATCTTTTTGCTGGGATGCTTCCAGTACTCTGTGACAGGGCTCTCAGGCTGTAGTAATGAAATTGCTTCTAAAGTTTCTTCATTGAAAATTGGTGTTTATGGGTATTTAAAACATGTTTGCATGCAAGATTTCTCAATAAGACTTTAACAGTGTAATTTATTCCATAGGTGCACCACGACTTTTAACTAAAGCACATTGTAATTTATCCCATGGATGCAACATGGTTTTTAACTAAAGCAGCAAGAATACTGCAGTGCTGTTCCTATTTAGTATGCAGATAGATTACAGTGGAACATCACCCTCCCTAGCTTTTTTTTTTTTTTTTTTTTTAATCATAGCCAATTAATTTTGTGATGTAAGCACTCAGCTCTATTACCTTTATCAAGCTACAAAGACTATTTTATCTTTTGGTCACAGAGTCAGAACACATGCTTTTATTCAGGCACTAATTCTTAGTGCTGTCTATCGGTTCATCTCATCTGCAATGCAGGGGTGGTCTGTGACAATCGGTGTTTCTCAGATTATTTACAATAACTGCTTGCTTTCTTCCTTTGAACAGATCAGATATTCTCTTATTATGACTCCAGATGTGAGCAGATCTCCAAACTCATTCTAGCCATAATTTTAATGCATCATTAAAATGACACACTGCCTTAGACGGAAGATATATTTGAAAACATTAAAGTCTGAAATCAGACTGATTTAGCACCAGAAGAAATAAATTGACAATTGTCTTGTTTGTCTGACTGTCTCAATGGATGGGTTATCTTTTAGTTAACAAAAAAAGAAAATTAGTATCTTGCAGTTTTAAACACATCCCATATGGATGCTGATTTCTTTGTATGTTAAAGTAGCACTTTTTTGTTACAGTTCATTTAGGTTTATAGGTTCATAAATTAGTACTAGGCTAACCGCCCTTGTAGGCCATCTTCAGCCAGTTACCCCATGTGAGGATCAAACCCTGCACCTTGTATTTGTAAGGTAAACACCTGTACTCTTATGCCGACCTCCAACCCCTAAACACAAAGCACAGCATGTACCTATGAATTACCACGTAGGTGGCAGTACACTAAACATGGAAAGTGTGATGAGAGACTTAGGGACACAAGTGGACAGTGGACACACCTTCGGTAACCACATCGCCACAACAGTCAGGAAATCCTTCTATGTGGCACACCTCATCACTAAGGGCTTTTCATCCAGAAAAAAGGTCATTGTTCCACTGTACTCATTCCTCATTAGACCCATTATAGAGTACAACGCCTCATTTAGTATGTACCTCACAAGACATCTGCAACAGCTGGAAATGCCGCAGAAATACCTCATTAAAAGAATCACAAGCCTAAAGCAGATGCCCTATGCTGACAGTCTAAAAAAACTCCAGCTATACTCTTTGGCATATCATCTACTCAGAGGTGATCTCTGCTTAACATACAAGACCATGTCAAACCCTGAGCTGTTGGACCTGTTCCACATAAATAAATCCCAATCTGTCAGAGCCACACGCTCTAGGGATCTAAACCTTGTCATCACGATGAACAAAACATGCTGTTGGGATAGGTTCCTGACCCAGAGCCTCCCTATACTCAGGAATAGACTGCCCATACATGTCAAGCAGAGCACCTCATTGACCCTCTTCAAAAAGAACCTTGACAATTGGATGGGAAATAGGAAATTCATCCCAGGGAATCATGTCAGTTGCCCTGCTAGACAGGGGTCCAGGGAAGTAAATATTGTGGGAAGAAATATCCAGGGAATTGTTATGGCTAGGCTTGTATAGACCCTAAGGCCAATAGCCTAGTACCATCCTATGAAGCTAAGCAGGTTACACCGAGATCTGAACTTAGATCACTGGATTCAGAGTCCAGAGTACTAACAATTACACCATGGAACCACATAAAATTCCTGTTGTTCTTACTATATTTTTAATACTAACCACACTTACATAAATCACTCTAAAGCTTTCATTTTACTTTTCCTTAAATTCATGATTTCATAAGCTCACAGCTAATTACTAGGCTGGCTTTCTTAGCAGGCCCTTGTAAACCTAGCCAATTTCCTTCTTATCTATTATATTATTAAAGTCCAGATAAGGGTAAGCATCTTAATTTCAGAGTAAACTTACCACTGCTGCCAACTGACCAGACTCCGCAGTCTTTCTTTCCTTTAACTGGATGTTAAATCATACAAATATTGTGAAACTTCTGCTTTCAGTCATAGCTGTCATCTTTAGATGTCCATCATATTGATGCTGGAGTAGTCTTTGTTATAAGGGTTATATCCTGCCAATGACAGTTCATCAGATTCCAAAGCGTCCGGGTACCTTCCATGCACCCAAACTGTCAGGCAGCTTAACCTGAGAGGACTAAAAGTCAAGTTTGGTTGCAAATCCATCCAGAGCTTTACTGCAGCAAAATAATGTGCTCCTCTGTGGCTTTTGAGGATCAACTGTCAGCTTCTGCTATTCCTTTGCAGGGTAGATAAGTTCCCTTTGGGGAAAAAATCTTTCGTTTTCTTGTGTTGATGTTTTATCCATTTAAGAAAGTTAATTTAAAGCTAGCAGTGATGTATTTTAACAGACTGTTACAAGACTGCAACTTACTTTTAAATGGAGCACTGTGTTTTGCTTTTAATTTAAAGTGGTTTAAATTGACTGAAAACATTTTTCTATGAAGAAATTGCATTTATTTTACTTTTGTGGGACTATATAGTGTTTTAAAGTGCTTTTTACTGTATTCTTCTGTCAAAAAAGTAACTTTTGTAGACTAGTAGTGTTTGCAGGCATTTGTTGCTCATCTTCCCTTGGAAAGAGACACCATTTTCAGCGTAACTATGGAATTGACTACTGGTCCCATGGTCGGTCCTTCTTCCAGCCACAAAAAGAAGAAACAATAAGTAAACGGCCTTTTCCACCACAGCAGGCTATCATGTTGCTTCAGCTGCAGATAGGTGAATTCTTCTTTGGTACATATGAGGAAAGAAACAACAGGTTGGCACTAAAAGTGCCCACTGATGAGAAGGATGCAGTAGTCTGCCTCAGCACAGAGGAGGTAAGAAGAGAGCTAAGAAGAGGGAACCCCAGGAAGGCTGCTGGCCCAGACAGCATACTAGGAAATGTATTAAAAGGCTGTACTGATTAACTATGTACAGTGCTCAAGGAAATATTTAACAACTCTCTTGCCATAGCAAAAGTACCCTCATGCTACAAGGAAACTAACATCATCCCACTACCTAAGAAAACCACTCCCTCCAGCCTAAAAGACTACAGATTAGTTGCTCTGACATCTACCGTTATGAAATGTTTTGAGCAGCTGATCAAAAAGCATCTTTCTTCATGCCGACCTTCTGATTTTTAACCCTCTGTTATTTGCGTACAGAGATAACCAATCCATGGCTGATGCTTTATCAGTAGTACTACACATCTCCTTTGAGCATTTAGAGGGCACAGACAGCTATGTGAGGATGCTGTTCATAGACTTCAGCTCTGCATTTAATACAGTGGCACCAATGCAGCTGAAAAATTGGCACATTTAGGAATCAGTAAACATATCTGTAACTGGATCCCGGACTGCCTGACTGAGAGACCACAGAGGATGTGTTCAGGTAAGAACACATCCAAGTGCATCACGATTAACACCGAGGGTCCACAGAGATGTGATCTCAGCCCACTGTTCACCATACTGACCACGACTGCTATGCTAAGCACAAGTCCAACCATTGTCATGTTTGCTGATGGCACCACAGTCGTGAGGCTCATCACAAATGAGGATGAAAGGGCGTACAGGGAGGAGTTGGCATCTCTCATCAGTTGGTGTAAGGGAATGACCTTGACCTGAATGTAAGCAAGACCAAAGAGATTATCACTGACTTCAGGAAAAGTAGAACAATCCACCCAGTGCTCAGGATCAATGCTGAGAGTGTGGAGAGGGTTTTAAGTGTACGAAAATCCTGGGTGTACACATATCAGTGGATCTTTAGTAGTCGGGAAACACCAGACAACTTTTCAAGAAAGCACACCAATGCCTTCACTTGTTAAGAAGACTGGAAAAAGCTAAGCTTCTTCCCCATACTTTCTCCACCTTATATAGAGGTGTAATAGAGAGCATCCTCACCTGCACCTTCAGTGTGTTTGGAAGCTGCACAGTTACAGAAAGGAGGGCACTACAATGAGTGCTGAGGGTTGCAAAGAAGTTAACAGGTTCCAGTCTTCTATCGATACATCTTTTTTCTGTAAGAAGTATCTGAAAGACCACCAGAATAATACAGGACCATGCTTCTTGTGCATGGACTGTTTAAGCATCTGGCATTGGGCAGGAGATATTGCATCTGCTGCAGGGCTACATCATTCATTAACAGTTTCTACCCTGCAGTGATTAGACTTCTGAATTCAGAGACTAGTCTCAGGGGTCTGGACACAAGTATTTTTTTTATTTGTGCAATATGTACTTATATATATATTCCAAATGCAATATTTATTTATTATATCCATAGTATTATTTAACTCACTCAAGTGCAATATTAGACAAATAACTTAGGCATTTCAGTCTGTAGTCTGTTTTCTATTACTTTAAATAGGGTAGTTAATTTAACTCTGGGGAGGGTATTCTTTTCTCATACGAGTATTGGTAAATGTCTCTGCTCTTGTGTATATTGTAAGTAGTGTATGTGTGTGTGTTCTTTCCTTTTACATCTCAACAATTGAGCTGATGCACAAAATTTCATTTAATTTACATGTGTCATTCTAAATGACAACGTTTACTTGGACTTTGCTGTGGCCATTTTTTTTTAATCTCAGACCATTCAACTTTTATACTAGATACTCTGGTGTGGCACCTACAGCCACTATGTTTATGTACTCTGTGCCTGTTGGGTTCTCCTCTGTGGGCAAGGAAGAGACAGTCTTGCTGCTCCTGGGACAGGAGACAGGAAAGGTTTCCCTTCTGTGTCCAAAGGTTGTATCTATCCCAGGAAAGCTGCTGTTGCTGCCATTAGTAACATGGTTAGCCACATTTTTCCTGATATAAAAAGAAACAGAAAACCAAGCCTGTATCTAATCCTCCTCAAAGTTCTTTGTAAATAGGTAGTTCACTGGGTCTGTCTCAGTGTTAGAGGCCTCCTTGTAGAGCAGTGTCTGGTAAAAAAAAAATAAAATAAAGAGGAAGGGATACCTATTTTCCTGAAGAGATTTAAGATTCTGAATCTGAACAGGAAGATGCACAAGGGACATGGGTGCCAGGCCCGGTGTAAATTTCTTATTCCTCATCCAGTACTCTAGGTTTTGCTTCAACTGGGTAACAGATGAACACAGCTTCACATGGATGGGAAGCCTGTTCCATAGGGGGGGCAGTCTCTGGGACACACCTATATCTCCAGCATGCTCTTTTTAAGTCGCACAAGATTCTGGTCCCTAGACCTTGTATTTCTGGTACTCTCTGATTTACAAATATGTAGGAGATTCAGAAGTGTGGGGTTTGTGGATGCCTTGTAAGCCAGACATAGACCACCCCTCAGCGATCTATAAGAGACTGAATAGAGGGAAAGGGCTTTAAGGCGCTCTTCATAAGGCATATTTGGTATGCCTTGTATACTTTTTGTAAGGAACCTCTGATGTCACTCTCGTTGCTTCATATGCCTGGTCAGGTACATACTAAAGGGAGCATTGTACTCCATGCTTGGTCTGATAAGGGTGGAGTACAGTGGGATAATGACATCTTTGGGCCTGGATTCCATGCTGTTAAGTTGTGCAATATGCAAGCATTTGGCTACCACTGGCCACGTGGTAGTTGAAAATAATTCTACTGTCTATGCTTGCACCCAGATCCCTGACCACTGTGTCAACTCTTAGGAGTGTATTATCAACATGGTAGTTAGCCGGGATAGCTGACTTCCCAAAAGGTACAATAATGCATTTCTTAGCATTGAGTTTAAGACCATGGCATCGGCACCATTTGTTATTCAGAGATGGACCTTTTTGAAGAATACTAGTGCATGCAGATGAGTTGATTATAACCCCCATCTTACAATCATCTGCAAACTGTCAGCCATAAACCTTCAGCATTTGCTTCCATTTCAGAGAAATAGATGCCAAAAAGTGAGCAGGCCGAGTACCGAGCCCTGAGGGACTCTGCTAGTGACTGGCCTGTTGGTAGAGGTGGCCTGGTCTATTTTGATGACCTGAGTCCTATCCTTGAGACAGTTGGCTATCCAGTGGGTGATAAAAGGGTTTATACCTAAATTAGTGAGCTTGTCTATAATGCCTGAGTTGGGGTATTGTATCAAAAGCCTTGCCAGGTCAAGGTAAGCTGTTTGTGTAGTCTTACTTCATCCAATACTTTGGTGACCCTTTCAAAAAAGTTTACCAGATTTAATAGGCATGACCTTCCTTAAAGGAAGGGTCCAGCATTTGCAGGTTAACTATGTCCTCATTTATCATATCTATTGTTACTCTCCTGCTTTGGACACCAGAGTCTTTGTGGGTTCTGTTCCAGCAGCTTTATTTTATACAAACACATCTCAATCTACTGGCGGCCTACATTCCATCAGAGTAAAACTGCGATAAACAAGCTGAGCAGAACCAGGGCAGACCTCACAAATGGAAACTAGATCAGGGAGAACCATTAGACTGCCTTCAGCTATGTCTGTACCATCAAAGGCAGCACACAATAGTGTGCTGAACTGTTGATAAATGAAGCCACATAAATAGAACTGGGAGAGAGCAAATTTCCTGGGTGACAAATTTAGTTCCAACTTTACCCCCTTTTCACCTCCAGGAAATAACACTTAACCTCTCCAACTACCAGTAAGAAACAGGTCTTCTTAAAGGCACTGTCTGAGGCCAAGAGTACAGCTTCGCTGTTCCCTGATAATATCCCAGGATGCCTCCTAAACAGTATGTATGAGGGCTGCTTGAGAGACTATTCAACTATGGTCTTCAAACAGACTTTGTGCCACGTGGATGGAGGACTGCAATTGTCATCCCTCTACACAAAGCTAGGCCATCAACAGATCCTGGGAATTTCTCATTAGTCTTTTTAGTCTCATAAGAAAAGGTATGGAAAGAATCATCATGGAAATGATTATTGATGTCATAGCAGACCTTCAGACACTGGACACAGCCCAGTTTGGTTTTGTCAAAAGTAAGTTATGTCTTCTGAACCTGGTCAACAAGTTGAGAGCATCATCAAGGCAACAGATGATAGCATAGTAGTGCATACTGCATACCTTGACTTAGCTACGATAGTTGATACCCCACTCAGGTATTGTAAACAAACTCGTGGAATCTGGTAAAAATCCTTATGTAACCTGCTGGATAACTAGCTGGCTTACAGTAGGGACCCAAGAGGTTAGAAATGGAGACACCCCCTCTGCAAGAAGCCTGTCACTAGAAGAATCCCCCAGGGCTCTCTTCTCAGTCTGCTCCTCTTGGTTATCTATTTGTTGGAAGTGAAGACCAATGTCAAGGGTCTCTGGATTACCAAGTTTGCAGATGGTTGCAAACTGGGAGCAACCATAGAAACCCCCCAAGATGCAAACATTTTACAGGAATCTAAATCATTCAAATGACTGGTGTCAAAGCCATGACTTAAAACTTGATTCCAAGAAATGACTAACAGTACCCTTTGGGAAGTCATCCAGCCCAGAGAATTACTTCATCCATAAAGCACTCCTAAAAGTTTCCACAGTAGTCAGCGATTTAGGGTCTCGTATAGATAGTAACTGCTTTGACCAGCATGTATATAAAGTAGTAAGCAAATCATTGTATGGCATTCATTTTGTAAGTAAGGACGTGGCATCTAGGTCCAAGGAAGCCCTTGTTCTACTGTATTCATCCCTCATCAGAATGCTTATTGAGTACAATGCCCCCTTTGGTATGTACCTGACCGGGCATATGCAACAACTGGAACAACCACACAGGCACTTCACAAAAGGAATACAGGGAGTAAACAGCATGTCCTGTGCAGACAGCCTCAATGCTGTATCTCTATGCTTTTCCTCTCAACAGTCTTTAAGAAACCAGCTATGCCTAGCATACAGTGCCTCCTTGGATCCCACTGTGATGGACCTTTTGCAGAATAACATCAGAATTACTTGAACTAGAGATTTAAACTTTGCTTGTGACATAAATAGGACATGTTGAAGTGACAAGTATGTGTCTCTGAGAATTACCTTTCTCTAGAACAGACCTCCTATCTTTGTGAAGCAGACCTCTTCTCTAATCATTTTCAAATGGACTAGTGGATGGGAAATCTGAATTAAACCTTGTGTCTAACACATGTACCTGTAATGGACAGAGGAAGTTTGTAAATCATGCCCTAGCTTATATATATATACATATATATCTATATATCTATGGGTCTAGGACACATGCTCGACCAGCATATGTCCGAATCACAAAACATCAAACACACATACACGAAAACGCTTAGCATCAAAAAGCACTGCCGTGTATGTGTAGTTAAAAAAAAATCTACGTTTCTGCAGGGGGGGCTTTGCCCCCCTGCACACCCCACACCCCCTACTTTATTATACTCACTCCGAGATCGCACTATAGTGGGGAAAGGGAATTTTCCCTTACCCGGACTGTAGTCCGATCTACGAAACAGGCACACCTACATGGAAGTGCTTGTCAATGTTAAGCGCTTTCATGTATGTGTTCGATGTTTTCTGATTTGGACATATACTAGTCGAGCATGTGTCCAGATCCTATATATATATATATATATATATATATATATATATCATTTAAAATAACCTCTAAGGTGCATAAACTTACGGCTTACAAATAGGATGCTTGGCTAAGATCATAAAGGCCCCAGTGGTCATGAGCCTAGTATATACCTATGAGCCAAATGTTTTCACTGTAAGTTCTCCCTCTTCCACCAAAAAAATTATACAGATCATACTGCAATGTCCCCTCTTGTGCACCACCCACTAAAGGTAATCACTAATTTACATTGTATCTTATTTATCCCTTTATAGCAGCTTTGATTGGCCAAATGCCACACAGAATCTCCAAGGCTACTCTGTTTGCTCCAGTCTCTGAAACATTTTATGTTCTTTAATAATAATTTTATCCTGGTACTGGATATAGACAATCTAAAACTTACCCATGCCCAGCCTTACCCTTCCAGCATTCCTTCAACCTCATTTTTTGTAGTTAATTTAAGAAAAATAGTTTATATTCTTCCCTAATCTTAATATTGCAGTTTATCTCTTTATTTACCAGTATGCCTTATGATTTACCTTAGAAGTTTGTCAAAATATCTTCCTACATTCAAAATTCCTTCTTTAACTATAAATGTATACTGATTAAAATAACATGTCACCGGCTGGACCACATCAAACCACCTTTCTATTTCTGATTCATACAACTTCTACTATTAAAGGGACTGCACCTACAAACCCATATTACGGTATTAAGGTATAAAATGACAAAAACTCTTGGGGCAAAAAAAGAAACCCAGAAACTAAACATGTTTTAGTGCTTTTGTTCTTTTAATTGCAGAACTTCATCAGAAAAACTTCCCACTTGAAATCACACACTTAAGTACCCTTATACATTAATCAATTACATATGTAATTAAACAATTAAATGTTATTGACATCACTTCCTGTTCACTGAAACAAAGTTCATACACATTTTAATGTTCAAGTTTTCATTCATGCCAGGAAATATATCTGCAGCCAACAAAAGTTAACAGTTCAGTTTTTTTTTACTTCTGATTATTCATATAAGCTATAAATATATTTACTTGATCTAGTATAAGTACAAATTTACTAAAATCCTTACACTGCAAATTGTCTAGCTGGTGGATTATTTTCAATTTTTTTTCTTGATGGCAGTCGTATGTTCATAAATTCTTTTAGCTAGAGGTCATATAATATTCCCCACATAGAACCCCTGGGTGGAAATACATGTGCAAAATAACATTAAAAGAAGTGCAGTCAAATCTACCATCAATTCTAATCTCAAACCCATGGTGTCTTAATATAAAATTGTTAGAATTGTGTAATCTACAGCTTACATTTACCACACTTGTATGTACCAAATAGATGTTTACATTTTCCTTTATTACTCTAAATAACTTTCAGAGAATGACAAATACCTATAAAATGTGGTGGGCATTAGTCCACATTTTAGTTATAAGAAAACTAAAACCTTGAAATATTTCTATGAGAATAGACATTGTGAATGCCAAAGGAAAATTTAAACATCCATTTGGTATGAACAAGTGTGGTGAATGTGAATTTTTAGATTTCTACAAACTTCTAGCAATTTTATATTAAGATGCTATGGTTGTGAGATTAAAATCAATGGTAGATTTCACTGTACTTTCACATTTATCTTGCAGCATGCGTTTCCTACCAGGGGTTATATATAGTGAAAACAAGGCCACTGTTTAAAATAATTTATGAACAGAAGACTGCCATCCAGGAAAATATGTAAATAATATACTAGCCAAATATTGTTTGGTTTGTAAGGATTTTAAGAAATTTTAATTTACTGTCCTAGGGCAAGTAAATACATTCATAGGTGATGTAAATAATTTATTA
This sequence comes from Protopterus annectens, assembly GCF_019279795.1. Taxonomy (NCBI): domain Eukaryota; kingdom Metazoa; phylum Chordata; order Ceratodontiformes; family Protopteridae; genus Protopterus; species Protopterus annectens. The sequence goes on from NC_056743.1 coordinate 606,614,713, forward strand.
GAAGTAAAAAAATGAAATGTCAGCTTTTGTTGGCTGCTGATGTACTTCCTGGTATTAATGGAAACTTGAAGATTAAATGTGTTTTAACCTGGTTTCTATGAACAGGGATTGGTGTCAATAGTATTTAATTTAAGTATATAATTGATGAATGTATAAGGGTATTTGAGTATGTGGTTTCAAGTTGGACATTTTTCTGATGCAATTCTGTGATTAAAAGAGCTAAAACATGTTTGGACTTTAATGGTTTCTTTTTTGTTTCTAAGAAGTTTTGTCATTTTACAGTTTTGCTTATATTCTTAGTGTACTGTTTTGTCTTATTTGTTCTTTATTCTATACTACTATGGGAGACCAAGCTCAAGTCCTGAGTGGCACTGATAGCTGTGCTCTTTAGATTTAAATGTCACATTATTCCAGATGAGATATTAAAGGCCGTTAAATCTTTCTCTGAGGTTGTTGACAAAGCACAAACAGCAGTATGCTATTTTGAGAATATCGCCTCACAGATTAGAAATGTTGAAGCTGCAACTTCGGCGCCTAGTATTTTGGATGAAATGTTGGTGAATGACATCCCTTCCAGTGGTTCCATTGATGAGTAATTGAAATATGGCTTTAATCCATTGACTGAATCTGCGAGTTCTCAGAAATTTTAATGTTTTTCATCCATCTAAATTGGCAATGCTATTTCTAAGTCTATGATTGCCAGAAAAATTCCAGCTATCAGTGTAACAGCAGATCAAATAAAAATACATTGAAGGCAACAGAGGACCACCAAAGGATTTAGTGTTACACACTTTTAATCAGTGCTTTTGTCAAACAGACTTCTTCAGAAATACAACAAACTTTCTAAAACACGTAAATATATACTGAAACCAAACCCTTAATAGACAATTAATCAGTCAACTCATTAAAAACTATTATAATTAAAAAACACACACCCACTTAAAAAACATTCAAAGTTAGATAACCAGTTTCCTTTCCAATAACAAACATTTAATGTTAACCATCTCATTTAAACCTGGGGAATGATCTGTCCCGAGTTTGTTACCATAATGTTTCTTTTCTTTCAACTCTGTTTTTTTTTAATTTCCCCCTCTTAAATCTTTCTGAATGTTCTAAGATGGAAAAAATGAACTTTTTATATAAAGTGCAGTCAACTAAGTGCCTGTATAAAGCATTATTTGTGTCTTTAGTCCTAATGGCATAATAATAATATTCCTTTATATGAGTGTTCAGATTTCTAGTAGTCATACCTATGTAATAAGCTGGGCATCCAGAGCATAATGCAATATATATAATATTAGAAGTGTTACAACTGAATCTACCCAGCACACTGATAGTGTATGTTAGATGATTTAAACTTGTATATGGTCCTTCATGCATATATCTACACATATTACAACTAAAACATTTATACATGCCTTTAGATTTATCACTAATAGGAAGATGTAACTTAGTATCCTGTTTTTCTAACAAACTTTTAACATTATCCTTACCCCTCATATATAAAAAACATGGTGCCTTTCCTAAAATATCATGTAAATCAGTATTACCTGAAATCACTTTCCATTTGTCTTTAATAACTGACATTACTTTCTTACTATCTACTGTTGTGTCCTTGACACATCGAGGCAGTGAAGTAACAGTACTTGTGGGAGAGATATTGTTAACTACTAAACTTCTTGGCAAAATAGGAGGCAAATCAACTGCTCTTCTATTCTTAATTTCTAAAGCAGTTTTTTCTAACACTTCCCATGGATAACCTCTATTTAAAAATAATTCTAATGAAAATTCCCTGTTGAAATCTCCATCTTTACTGACCATGTGAGAAGCTCTAATAAATTGACCTTTAGGAATGTTTTGCTTTATAAATGTTGGATGATTACTCTGATGATGTAAGTAATTATTGGTATACGTAGGTTTTCTGTAAAGTTTACTAAAAATGATTTATTAATCGTGTCCCATTCTAACTGCACATCCAAAAAATTAACTATGTGCAGGATAAAAAATGACTAGCATTTAATTATTCTAATAATTATTTATGTAAGTCTATGATTTGCAAGCTAGACTGGTCAATAATTTCTTATGAAAACAGTGAATATGATATTTATTTGGAATGATGAACAACTTCAAAATGATCATTATTACAAGTTCATAAATTCTCTAATTGGATTTCTAAGAAGGACCACATCTGTAAAGATTTGGTCAAGTTATATAATGACACTGGTTTGCAAGCTTTAAAATTAATAATATGACACAACAAAATTAAGATGGCAAGAATAAGTGCAGTGGTTCTTGAACTGAATAGTGGCATTAAACAATCTTGTTTTGAATTAGTCCAGAGTTATGGGACAGGATTATGGCAAAAATGTCCAGGCATGTAGCTACATTGATTTTAAAGAAAAAAAAAACTGGCCAGAGATGCTGACTTGTATGGAAAGGGGTAAGCTTATTTTCTTAATGATATCCTTTTTTGGGGATGACATTCATTATTTTCATAACAGTAAGATCACTGGGAAGAAAGAAGTCATTAATGAGACCAATGAAGAATTTGGTTTAGATATTTTTCCACCATTGGCTAGAGGTAGTCTCTGGAAGTGAACAGGGTAACTAATGAAGTTGGTAACACAGTGGACAATAGTGCTGATAATGCAATCAGTGCTAATGTCAGCCAGTTTTGATCACCAGTTTGAAGAAATGTAAAGAAAAAGGCAAAGAGGGGTTGTGGATGAGGTCACAGGAAAGGCTGAAAAGAATCTATGGTAAATAAGAAGTGTTATGTTAATGAAAAATCTGGTTGTCCTATTCTTAATTGTAGTAGTATTGTTTCTTTCTCCATTGCATTGGAATTCTTTAAACAAAACACTGACATTTATTCCTTTACAAAGATCAGACTTAGTGGACATTTTAATTGATGCTAGATTTGCATGCAGACTTAATTTAAAATGTGCATTAAATGATTTTAGACCAATAAAATGTTATGGTAGGTATTTATTTAAAAGGAAAAGTACATTAAGTCCCCATTTGAGTTCTACATTGAATTATTTTGTTAAGTGCATGTGAAAAAGATATTTGTTTATTGCTGTATGTAAGTTTAATTATAAATGGTTTAACATTTTTTCAGAGTGAAAGGGAAGCTTTACCTAATCTTTGTAATAAATATTTATGTATTATGAAAGCAGACAAAGGAACTGGAATTGTGGTTATGGATCAAGGGAAATACATTGATAAAATGAATGAGCATTTTAGCAAATAGCTCATGTTATAAATGTAATGAATATGAATTATTAGCGTATTTATTGTGGAGCTTTTCTCCCTGGGCCTCTGCTGAAAAAGGACATGTGTCCAGTCCGATTTTCCTGGTCAACATATGTAAATAAATAAATAAATAAATAATAAATATTTTAGAAAAGAAAAATATTGGACTTGTTGGAACAAAGTTTTCTTGATTTTGGGAAGATAAATTTATGATGGTCAAATGGCCTAGTATTGGCAAACTGTTTGGTATTCCTAAAGTACTTAAGAATGATAGTGACCTTCCCTTTTGACCAATAGTATATTTTCATAGGACTAAAACTGAATATCTATCAGAGTATTTAGATTTGATATTTAACCCCATTGTACAAAGTTATGATTTTTTTATTACAGATTCCTGAATATTCTTGAATTATATCAATATCAGTTTTCTGGAAATTGCACTGGGTAGAGAGAATCCTTATGTATTAGCATTATAATCAGTAAAGGTATTGAATGTATAAGATTTAAGTAAATTTACCAAGTTTAGTAATCTTCAAATCAATTCTATATATTTATTGTTGTAATTAGTGTTAAACAATAATAAATTTTCTTCCAATGAGAAAATATATCAGCATTTACAGGGTATTGCAGTGGGTGCAAAAATGGCCCCTGCATATGCCAATGGAGTAACTTGGTGGGAAAAGGAGATTTTTCAAGTTTGATGGGTTTAAAATGACTTCCCTATTCAATTTATTGAGGATACATTTTTTTTTTATTTGGCAGGGTAACATTAAAAGAGTTATATATATATATATATATATATATATATATATATATATATATATATATTTTTTTTTTCAGAGCATAGAGATTAGTATTGATTTTTTTAGGTTTACAGTTGGATGTATGAGGAAGGTCATACATTTTTTAGACCTAGAATTAACTTTAGATCAGGAAAATAACTATTTTCATTCTACTATCTGTAGGAAAAATAAATGTATTAACTATTTGGACTTTCTTAGACATCCAAAATGTATGCAGAATAACATTGTAAGGGACAGATTATTAGGTTGTCATGAATAATCAGTAAAGATAATGATTTTGAAGAAGCATGTCTTTTATTAAAAAGGTTATTTTTGTTTCCTAATTATCCAGAAAAAACTTTGAGATTATTGAGGAACTAGAGAAGGTTAGATATGAAAAGTATTCCACTATTCTTAAGTATGGTTTTAATCCTAGGATTAAATCTAGTGCAAAAAGAACAGATTGCCATTTGAGTTTTCCATTATCAATTAGTAGAGATGCATTGACTACTAAAAATATTATGAATAACTGGGTAATTGTTCAGGGTAATCAAGACCTATACAAAGTGGTGGGCATTAATCTACATTTTAGTTGAGAAAATGAAAACCTTAATTTTTTTTTTTTTGAGAATAGACATTATGTGAATGACAAAGGAAAATGTAAACATCCATTTGGTATGTATAAGTGTGGTAAATGTAAATGTTGTAGATTTATACACAAGTCTAACTATTTTATATTAAGACAAAATGGTTTTGAGATTAAAACCAATGGTAGATTTGATTTGCACTTCATTTAATGTTTATCTAGAAGCATGCATTTCCTAGCAGGGGTTCTTTACGATAAGAACTATAGGACCCCTGGCTAAAATAATTTATAAAAAAAAAAAAAAAGATTGCCATCATGAAAGAAAGATAAAAATGATGTACTAGCTATACATAGTTTGCTGTGTAAGGATTTTAGGAAATTTTAATTTATTGTACTAGAGCAAGTTAATACATTTACAGGTGATGTGAATAATTTATTGGAAATAAAATAATTGAAATGGCAGCTTTTGATAGCTGCAGATATATTTTCTGGTATTAATGAAAACTTGAACATTAAATGTGTTTTAACTTGGTTTCATTTAACAAGAAGTGAGGTCAATAGTATTTGCTTAAGTATGTAATTGAATTTGTAAGGGTATTTAAGTGTATGGTTTCAAGTGGGAAGTTCTGATTTAAGTTCTGTTATTAAAACAACAAAAGAGCTAAAACAAATTTGGACTCTCTTGGTTTTGTTTTTAAGAAGTTTTGTCATTTTATAGTTTGTTATATCCTTAGTGTGTTTTTTAGTTTATTAATGAGCTATAGCCTGCAACCCCATATTAATACAGCCTACATCTCCATATGACAAAAAATGTCGTCTTATCTGATGTTCTTCATGTTTCACTGTTGCAGTCATCACATTTGGGTTATCTGCCTGCAGGTAGCCCTCAGCCGGCCTGAATACCAGAGTCTTTGGATTTTTGCATTAGTTGCTGTCACTTCTTCCATGACGTCAGTTTGTCAGGGGTATAAAACATCCCAGGGAAAAAAAATCACTGTTTCACAAAAAAACAAAAGTTCAAAACACAAAATAAATTGGGTGGGCTTTGCCCCCCCCCCTGATGTGGGGGGAGGGGCTGTCCCTGGTGAAAGAAACGCTGTTCCGTGTCTTCGGGATTGTCAGCTTTTGCTTTTAAAGAGTCAGTAAATCAGAGTTCGCTATTTTAAACTTTCACTGATTTAGTATAGACTCTTAATAACTGGTGTTATGAAAACTGGCTAAAACTAAATGCTAAGCAATGGAATATTCCTGCATTTGATAACTAAACCTTCTCCCTGTTTTATAGTGTAGAGAACACCACACTCCAAAATGAAGATGATGTGAGAGACTTGGTAACATGGGTAGGCAATTCCATCTCATTTGGTCATCATGTTGCAACATTGGTTAAGTAGTCCTATCTGGCTTTTATCACAGCCAATTGCAGAGAGTATTTTCTCTAGATCCAAAGTCCTTACTCCTCTTAATTCTGCACAAATCCAGCCTAGCTCTAAATATAATCTCCCTTTTAGGATGTAGAACAAACACATGCCCACATAGTGTATACCAAGCTCTACAGGAAACAACCCGATCTAGCAGCATGTATATAAAACAAACAAAAAGCTGTTATAAAAATACCACGAATGAGTAATGTTCAAAAATGTATTTCCATACAAAACAAACAGTTAAGTGCTTTTGCCCTTATAAAACTAGGACTTCATAAGAACCCATTAAATTACATCATTACAATCTTTATGTAGTTTATTTAAAAAAAAATCATGTGATAAGAAACAAGAATTAAAAGGACAGTTTATAAATCAGTTGCCCTGAATTTAGAGTGAGCAAAAAAAAAGTGTCTTTAACCATGGTCTCAATGCTGTGTTTAATTTGAGTTGACAGATTAATTCTGTTTTCTCAGTTTTGGTTTCCCATGCCCCTCCTCTCAAGCACTTCGTTATAATTGCAAAGATACCAAATAATTTAGTATAGGAAGGACAATTAAGTGAATGCGTGTATAGAGCATTATTAATTTTACCCATATTGCATGGATGTGTTCATATCTTCTCTTATGAAATAACCTCAGTTTTTTCTATGTAAAAGTGTTTGCATCCAATACAAACAGCAAGATAAATCAGCTCCGTAGTAGTGCAGTTAAAATCTCAACAGACTGAGAATGCAAAGAAACATTGAGTTGTCCTAAAATATACTTACACGTAATGCCCCTCTTTTTGGATTAGAAGAATTAATTCTGGGATGTTCCTTTAAAAACTTCAAATTTCTCCCTGTCTTAAATGCAAATATTGGGGTATCACCCAAAACTGAAAAAAGGCAATGCCCAAACTGAACACACAACAATTTCTAATTATATTATTTCTGAAATCTTTTGAGTAAGCCCTAAAGGAATCACCATGGGGCTGGAAAATACCTTAGAATTAGTTATATTATCTTGCTTGTTTGAAAAATTCCCTGTTACATCCAACCCTAGCAAGGGTTTGTATTTTGTACCCCATCCTTTAGATACTACTTCACTGATTTTTGGATAACAGGTTAGTCAGATACCACCTTTCCTTAAACATGTGTGTCAGAATGTTAACTTCTGACTCAAAATTGAAAACATCAGAGCCTATTCTGGCTACTCTAACAAGTTGCCCTTTAAAATGTTTTTCTTTTTTTTTTTCCAATGGAAGACATAGATTGATTAAAATAAAAATCTTACCCCAAATTTTATTTTATACACAGTCATTGATTTTATTTCCACTTTCAAATATCTAAATTCTCTTCTACTTAGTTTTTGTGATATCCCCAAAAAACAAGAATAGTTTTTGATTGGCATGTAAAGAGTTGGGAAGAAGGTGGTATTGGTTTTCCAAATATTAAATTATATGCAAAGTCTGCTATTATAACTATAGCAAGTCACTGGCTAAGCTGTTGTACATTTAATTTGAAACTTCTACATGACATATTAGTTTCAAATAAACTTGAAATGAATGTTAATTTACAGTTTGGTTTTAATAGAATATAAAAGATTTCTGTATGAACACTAGACAGTTATACTTCCATTCCTTTTGTTCACTATATTATGACCACATTTAAGAGGGTTATGGAAAGTAATTACATTGTTAAAGAATTGTTAATTCTAATTTTTCCTATGGCATATAATTTTGGTTGCCTAGAATCGTTTAATTTAAGTGAAATTCTTCATCTCAAAGTAATTGACTTAAAATTTTCATATCAGTTTTTCGATGGTACTAAAATACATTCAGCTGATTATTTATTGGCTAGATATAAAGAGAAAAACAGTTGATGTTGTGTAGTCCTATCTTGCCATAATTCTTGCTGGATGGGTTCGGAGCCGATTCTCGGCTCCAACTCTGCCGATACTAAAGCTCGAGAGCTTTTACTGGCTCAAGGCTAACCCCTATCCCATGGTGCCTCATGGCAATTCCCCAGATCTCGTTTGCTGTGAAAGCTTTGAGGTTGTCTCCTTACTGGCTCATTGGCTAAGTAGAAGATTTTTTCATAAATCTTGTAATTTTTGTCTAGTTTTCTTCATTATTCTATTTAAATAATTTTTACCTTTTACCCATGTGTTTGTAGTGATTGATTGATCCCCTGTCCCACTTTCTTAGGGTTGTACAGCCCATTCTAGTTAGAAGGCTGTAGTTGCCCATTTAAATTGGAGAGCCTTTCCTCTCTGAGTGCTAGTCCTTCTGTAAAAAAAAAAATCTTTCTTCTCTTCATAGCTTGCCTTGTTATTATTGTTATTGTTATATTGTTCGCTTTGTTTTTCTCGGCAATATGTCCAAAGACAGAGAACATAAGGAACACCACCCTTCTGGGATCAAGAAATGCGATAAGTGTTCTCAAAAAAATGTCATTTACTGACCGTCACACCAGCTGTGTGTACTGTCTTGGAAAGACTCATTTACAAGAATCCTCTACTTTCTGTCATGCCTTTAGTACTAGGGTTCTTAATGAAAGAAAACAAAAATTGATTGACAGGGGTCTTATGACGAACTACTTCCAGGAACAGCTGGAACTTGGTCAGACAGTTCCCAAAACTTTGAAGAGAAAATCTCCATTGGTTCCAGCTTTGGAGCCATCAAAGAAGTCTAAAGCGATGGAGTCGAGGAATTCTGGCACAGATTCTGCTTCTTCTGTCTTGGTGCCGTCTGTTTCTTCAGTGCTGTGGGAACCTTTGGTATCCAGACACTCACCTGTTTTGGACCCTATCTTACCAACTTTGAGATCTCCTATTTTAGAAAGGAGGAGATCTCCTATCTCCACCCATTCCTCCAGGACATTTTCGGATGAGGATATCGAGCGGATGGTGAATAGGCTGCTCTGTGACCCGGCTCTGGCTAAAAAGTTAGCTCTTCCGGACCAAAAGGCTTTGGTGCCATGCCATCTTCAGACTACTGCTCCTCCTCTGACTGCTTCTTTCTGAGTCTGACACTTCAGGTCTTTTTGTGCTGGATCTTTCGGTTCTGAGAATATTTCCTGCTTCCTCAGAGCCAATAATTCTATCCTCATTGGCTTAGTCTGGAGCCAAGGGGTTTGGGAGCGAATGCTCTTGATCTGACTCTGAGAGGGATAGTCACACCGTTTTTCTTTGGAACCTACCCTCCCTCACGGTGCTTCAGCTTGACTGAGCTCGGTTCCCACGTCTGCTTTAGAACCTGTCCCTCCTGCTTGGAGCCGACCTTCTGTTTCCTCAGAGTGGAGGTAGTCTTTGGAGTGGGGTGGAAAGGCCTTCAAAGCAATAGAGAAAGCTTTATCCAGTGCCAAAGCCCTGCCTTTGGACCCAATGTCCCACCAGCAGCCAGTAGCAACCTCTTCTTCCCTGCCAGCCCCTAAACATAGGGAACCAGAGACTCAAGGAGCCCCTATTGGAGATGTCCTCTCTTCTGAGACCTCCACAGATTATCCAACTGGAAAGCTCCCTTGGAAGAGACTTTGTAAGAGAAAGCACATTCACTCACCTGAGTCTGTCACATCAGACACTGATTTGGATGAGTCAGAAGGGTCCCCAAGATCCCCCTCTGAGGATGTCTCTTTTGCAGACATTCTTGAAATCCTTAGAGGGGTGATTGGAAGACCTCTAACCCTACTGAGGATGAATCAGTGTACCTTGAGACTTTTGGTTCCCGACCTTCCACCTCCTGGGTGACACTGCCATATGATCAACTCTTGGGGGTCATATCCCAGAAAGATTGGACCTCCCCGGACTCAGTAGAGCCTGTCCCAAGGAGGCCAAACAAATTTATGACCGCTCTGGAAGACAAATCTTTTCTTTCTAAGGGAGTTCCTAAGGATGCTATGGTGGTAGCAGTGGCCACAAAAAAGGAGTTGTCTGAGACATCTTCAAATATCCATCCTCCTAACAGAGTCTAGGACTATGGATAGGTATGGAATGTGTATCTTCTCTTCAGCGTCATGTACCTTATGGTCACTGAATTACCTGTCCCATTTTACTAGACTTCAAAGGGATCTCCTGAAGGAGTTGGGAGATAACCTTCAGGGTTCAGTAGCTTCGGGATCCAAAGACAAGGTATCTGTGCAGCTCTCCACCCTTACATCTATAGCTAACTCCTCCATGAGGCTGATTTCCTATGCATCTGATGGAGTGAGCAGGGCAGCCGCAGTAGGAATTTCTCTTGGGAGACATTCCTGGATGTGTTTATGCAACTTTACAGAATCCTTTAAGTCTTCCTTTACCAATGTCCTCTTTGGTTCAACTCTTTTTGGACTGCAGGTAAAAGAGACTTTGACCAGGTGTGAGCAGGAAGGGAAAACCTTATCTGCTGTCGGAGTCTGTTTCTCCAACAGGAGGGGAAAATGTGGTTCCCAAAATTCCAAAAAGGTTTCCCTCAGGCACAAGGTCAACACTCCCCTAGAGGCCGAGGGGGAGAATATAATGGAAGATGCCTTGCTCATGGCAGAGGAGGTTTGCAACATCAGGGAGATAGAGATGCTTTCTCTGATTGTCCCTTCCATCGCCCGAGGGGTTGCTTGACTGTCCATCTCTGGAGGCAGTCGGGGGTTGTCTTTCACTGTACTCAAGTGCCTGGCTACAAATTTCCCAAGATCATTGGGTACAAACCATAATTTCTAGAGGTTACCTTATTACCTTTCTTTCCAATCCCCCAGTAAACCGGACTCTACCAGATGTGCCACCCATTCAATTAGACCATACAGCATCAGAGGTCATCTCGTTGCTTCAAAAAAGAGTCATCCAATAAGTCCCCACAGAGAAAATAGGATCTGTAACTTACGATTCTTTTTAGTTCCAAAAAAGACAGGAGACTGGAAATCAATTCTAGATATCAGCAAACTCAAGTCTGTAAAGAAATCGAAGTTCCATATGATAACTCTGCAGTCAATATTTCCCTTTATCAAGAAAGACAATTGGATGTGCTCAATACATTTTCAGGACACGTACTACCATATAAAAATGAACAGGCTCTCCAGAAGACATCTACGCGTTTGGCTAGGAGCCAGTCATTTTCAATTTTTAACACTGCCATTTGGCCTCACTGCAGCCCCCAAAGTGTTCAAATGCATGATGAATGAAGACAAGGAAACTGAATGCAAGACAAGAACTCAGCTTGGCTAGAGATTTTACTTATAGTAATAATGAACACCTCCAATGATAGTTCAACACATGTGCTGAATTACAGGGAAAGTGTTCAACAATCATGGAGCTTTCAGACAATGCTCAATAATTTTGAAACTAAATGGTCAAGGTGCGTAGCCTTTAGATGGGCAATTTATTTCTTAATGAATGTATTAAAGTGAATAGGGTCCCTAAGAGACTCAGGCTATTTAAATATCCTAATGGGCTGGCAATGGACTTTGCTGAATACTCAGAATTAACATACATGTTTGATAGACATGGTATTGAGCTGATGCAATTTATTAAGTTAAATAATAACAGAAATAAGGAAATGTGTGAATACTGCTCTTAATGACATTACAAATGACCTTTTAAGAGTTACAAGTAAAATATGAGCTATTTTTTTCTAAAATATATAAGCATGTTAAAGACAGTCTATATAGAAGATAGAGGAAGTTAGAGAGATAATGGAATACATTCAACATAATGCATATCCTATGCTGAAGTCATTTAACCCAGCTGCTCTGTCTGTATCCCACTCAAGTGTGCATTATAACTTTGACAGTGTTGAAACTCACATTTGGGAAATTAAGGATGAGGGGAATGAATTTTTACCTAGGCATCATTTTCAACCCATGTCATTTGAACATTCAGGTGATTTTATTAATGACATTTGTTAAAAGAGTTCCCCCTTTTAGAAAATCAGATAGAATAGTTAGAGTAGGAAGGATCCTTTTTTAGTTTACCCCAATTCACAAGGGAACAGAGGAACAGGGAGAGAAGGAGGAGATAGAAGAACAACCAGAACAGGTAGAGAATTCCAGAAACAGGAAGTTTGCAGATATTATAGCATCATTACATTTTATTTATTTATTTTTACTTGAGTTTTAACCTATCGGGTTTTAACATTTTTAATTACACAGACTTAAACATTGACAAAAACTTGTTTTACTTTTTAAAAAAAGGGTTTAAGTTTGTAGCCTCAGGGAAGATGGATACAGTGGATGTACTTATTTAAACTGTACACTAGGAATTTGAATGTTCAGATAACCAAAGATCAAGGTGCAGGGTTTCAGGTTGTTTTAAACGCATCTAATACTTTAAAGAAAAAAGTAGATTTGATCTACCACTCCACCTTACGGCTGCTACTTTTGAAAAAACTTGTAATGAACCTAATTTATCAAGATTTCAAATGAAAAAAAATGTAACCTTACCAAAAAGAAAAGGAAAGAAATCTTATGAATGAACTTAGGAATGATTCTACCCTTAGAGTTATGAAGCCAAATAAGGGAGGGGGAATTGTTATAGCTGACAAGATGGATAATATTGGACAGATACTTAATCATCTTCACAACACCGAAAAGTATGAAATACTGTCCAGTAATGAAACTAACATAGCTCTCAGAAAAATAGAATTATTTTTGGACAATTCTCTGCTGCAAGGGGTGATCACAGAGGATCTACACCAGTTCCTGATCAATCAACATCCAGTCATACCAGTAGCATTTGGCATACCTAAGATTCATTAGAACATACAGGAACCCCACCTCGCATAATAGTGGCAGCTCATAATTCTATGACTTATCCCCTTGGTGTGTTTATAGATTGAGTTTAAAAAAAACTCCTTGGAACCCAGCAGAGTATATTTTAAAAGATTCCTAGGATTTTTTTTCCCAAAATTAAATATAATTATTTTAACACATCTTGTAGCTTTTCAACTATGGGCATGATGAATTTATTTACCTCTGTCCCTCAATCCTTCAGAGTAGGTCTAGAGTTATTTCATGTGGCTATTCTAGAGCTTTCAAGTTGAGATAATACATATCAGTTTTATAATGGAAGTGACGGAATTAATATTACACACATTTTATTTCTTTTGAAGGAGATTTTTTTTCATCAAGTAAAAGGGGTCACCATAGGTGCGAGTACGGTTGGGAAAAGCCCTGCATATTCCTCTCTAGATTCAATAGTTATTGGTATATATAGCTATACTTTTTTGATAACATTTTTATTTTGTGGAAAGATCAGGGTTCAGTGCAAGATGAGTTTATAGTTTGCATCAGCAATACTACCCCCTCTCTGAGATTTACACATGCACATTCTGAAAATAAAATTGACTACTTAGATGTGACTATTTTTGAGGGTACAACCAATGGATTTTCTGGGTGGAAAATATATAAGGAAACTCGTGTTTTCTAACGGAGACCAACATTTGCCACCCATGGTTCATGAAGAAAAAAACATGTTTAAAGGGCAACTTGTTAGAGTAGCCAGAATGTGCCCTGATGCTCTGAATTTTGAGTCAGAAGTTAACATTCTGACAAACATGTTAAAGGAAAGGGGTATCTTTGGGTTCTCTACTTGATAAGATTGTTTTGAGTGATGGTAACTGCACTACTAGGGGTCTGGTTTACTTTGCTGTTTGTGATGGATGTAATAATTTTCATGTACGGAAGACTGAAAGGTTATTCCATAAGAGAACATACGAACACATCCATGCAGTAACTAATAATGCCCTATACAAGCATCCACTTAATTGCCTTTCCTATAATAAATTCGTATTTGGTATCCTTGAAATTGTACACAAGTGCTAGAGAGGAAGGTATACCTCAAAACTTCTCTGGACAAAGCCAGAAATAATGTGAGGACAAAGACCCAAAAATAGGGACAGTTTTTAAATACTGCTCCTATAAACTTAGAAAGTTGGTAGCATGACAGATTTTAAATTATTATACATTTTATGAAGGATATGAAGTCTGAAAGTCAGATATCTGTCATTATTTAGTATTATTTAGTGACTTCAGTATTCAAAGATTTGCCAGAAAGCCACACATCTTATCAGGAATAAAGCAAAAATAAGGGGCAAAAATCTGGACGGTTTAGAGGTATGGAGGACAGGCACAGGAAACCAAAACTGAGAGAATGGAATGCAGCATCAAGACCAGGGTTAAAGGAACACACTTCTATTACACCTGTTTTAAAATTTAGGCTAGCTGATATATAAACACACATTAATTTTATAAACATTCATGTTATTAGTTTCATTTTATTAATTTGTTTTTTAACCTAATTTATTTAATGCGATATAATTCTAATGTTTGTGGTGGTCCGCGGTGGTAGTGCTGCGGTAGCATTGTCACCTCACAGTAAGATGCTGTTCGGTTCGATTCTCAGCTAGAGCATCTTCTGCATGGAGACATGCGTGAATGGGTATACCTTCGTTGAAGGTTGTGCATCAGGGCTGGTAACTCGGCATGTAAAAATCAACTACCAATCATTAGCGGACCGGAGTTCCGCTATGGCGACCCCTAACCGGGAAAAGCCAAAAGACACAACAACAACATACTTCAAAATTAACCTATTGGGTTGCACAAAGCTTTAGGAACTGTTCTTTTAATTCTTAATTGTTTCTTATCTCATGAGTTTTTAAAAATAAATTATACAAAGATTGCAATAATCTGATTAAGTCCTAGTTTTATAAGGACAAAAGTGCTTAACTGGTTTGTCTATTTTGAATGGAAATACATTTTTGAACATTATTCATTGGTGGTGTTTTCATAACAGCTTTTTGCTTGTTTTATATATGTGCTGCTGGATCGGGTTGTGTCCTGAACTGCCCGGTATACACTACTTCGGCATTAGTTTTAGTGTTTAATGCTGCATGGTCACATGCTGTGGTGGTGGTGGTGTCCTTTTAGGGTGTATCTTAATAAATATAACAAGCAGTTGGAGAAACCTAAAGGATTCTTATAAAACAGATCATAAACCTTAAGGACCTGAGCTACCAGTTGAGGCTTGGAGGCCTTGCTCTATTCAGTGTTCAGTGTTCTATAGACATTTTAAGGGTGATCTTTTCCTTGTCTTCCAGGTCATTGGGGATCTGGTAGTCTTATTTTCTTCTCATTTGTCTACAAATCAAACAGCCCATTGAGCAACAGAACTAGAGAAATTAACCTGCTTCACAAATAAATAAATCATGGTGGAGAGAGAGATTTGTCTTGCAATGACTAACTCTTCTCTGGAATAAACATCCTCTACAGATCAAGCAATATAACACACTAGCTTCCTTTAAGAAGCAATTATGGGTGTTCCTAATTCCATACACCATATGAATGGCCTGTCAGTCATTGAAAAGGAGGTAAGGTCTAATGGTGGATATTGTAAGACATAAATGGCCACAAGGACCGGCTGCCTTGTACCTTCTATGACTCCATGAACAAAAGCAGTCAGCAAAGGAAATTTGAAAATCGTGCCAACACCAGAAGCAACAAGAGCAGTAGTTAAGCCAGTAGTGACTGAAGTATAACAAAGGTAACATCAAGGCTAGCTTCTGTGATATAAGGAAGTATAGGTCTGGCTACCACATGGGTTACTTGAATTTGATTAGTGGTTTGGGCATCTGCTGGAACAGGTGTGAGGAAAATGTGACTGCCTATCCTGGAAGAGCTGACAGACCAAGGATTACTTTATTCCACAATCCCTCAGAGGAGGGGTGGAGATGCGAAGGGGGTACTCCTTGGGCATGTGTGTGATGCACCAAGCTGTGCAGATAGTAGCCTTCAATCACCATTGCACAGGAGCACCTACTCACATAGGGGTTGTAGTAATCCCTGTGTTGATTTGAGTAGGACAAAACCTACATAGGGAAAGGTAATAGACCCATATCAAAAATGCCCTCATTGTTGGGATGCCAGGCAGGATGCTAAGAACCTTCATGGCTACATGATGGTCCCTCCAGACAGCTGTCACCCAATACCACTGGAGGAATGCTTAGTGCAGGGGAACACATGGCAAGAGACTTGCAGGGGGAGGCCTGATGGTTGGCAAGCATACGGATAAAAAAGTTTGGAAAACATAGAATCAGGTGGAGTAAACTTGATACCAGTGATGACATAAGCAACATAAGTTTTCTTTAGCAGGAATTACCTGCTCAGCAAAAGGAAAACCAAACCGTTAAAACAACTACATTCTGACTTCTAGTTTCACAACCATTGTTTGTTTGACTTTTTTCATTTCCTGCATGTTATAAAATTAGAATAGTTAGTTTTCTTTTAAACACATTTTTATTAAAGATTCCATCTAAAACATGTAGCAGATTTAAAAATTCATGTTCTTGTCTTCATTCTTAAGTAAATCTGATAAAATAAATCACTGTAGAGTACAGATGGTTTTAGTAAGAATAAAGCATGACATATGACCTAGAATTTCATTGAGTCCAAGTGTTAAAAGAAATAAAATTATGATCTATGCACGCACTCCTTTCTTTCAGAAATTAATATGGGCATTACATATCAGCCTAGTAAATGAAATAGGTTAATACTTATTATTTTAATAAAAAGAGCAGATTGTTTTCAAATAATTTATACTTTTATAGAGTCACCAGAATATGCCTACAGCAACATAGCTGGAATGTAGCAGGATATTTAATGAATAAAATTAGCCATATGAATAGATGCAAGAAAATTCAAGCTATCTGTCAATGGGTACAATTAAGACAACCTCCAGAGATAAAAGCTGCCATAACGATTTTTGAAAGGATGTCAGTATAAACATAAACTGGAAACAGGAAAGGGTATCAAAAAATCAAATGGGCAATTGATAGTCATCTGCGATAGGAGGATACTTATTTGTCTCCTTGTATTAAGGACATGAGAGCAGACAGACCTTGGAATGACTTACTATAAATGCAGTCCAAAAATGTATTAATTTGGTGAACTGTTGAGTATATGCCCAAGTATTATGCTTTTTATTCCTATTTTTAGATGTTTAGTCTAAAGTTTCAAAACAGTTAAGTATTTAAAAAATTTATATATATATATATATATAGAAAAAGGAATGAAAAAGTGCTACTGTTTTTTAGTGAAGGATAAGATGATTCTAGTAATGAATAGAAAAGTCTGAACAGCCGTGTCGTACAGATTTATACCTGCTGTAGCAGCAGACTGTTTCACTTGTGCTGTTTTCTCTATGGAAGGCTAGGAACTTGGCAATGTTCCAAGTGATGATGCAAGCCTAATTGTTGTATAAGAATATGGAGGAAAGAATAAGAAAATAGAAACCAACCAAACGGCTTCCAGTTTTACATCTTAGAAATGTCAGTTATACTGATGAAGGACCTTGTAAGAAACCTTTTAATATTCCTATCAGCCTATTGCTGTATGTAATATGCAAGCAATAATGCCCAACAGGGTGTGTGTTGTGTAAAGAACACCCACAGAGGGGTGTTATGAGGCCCGATGCCATAGGCCGTATCGGGCATTATTGCTCTTAGAAAATGGGCCATCTGTTAAACTGTTTTGTATTTGTTTGTTTTTTTTTTTTTTTAATAAACTATACATTTAGTAAAATAGTTCCTCTGCCTACTATTTAAGACTTGCTGTAGTATATGTTGGCAAATAACTGGGGGTTGAAGTCACTGAATAATGAGTTACATTTGAGTTTCAGAGTTTATCATAGCTCTCAGTTATATCTGTGAAAAATCTCAACAGAATCCTGGACAAATCCAGAAATAATCAGGAGCAATTTTAAAATATTGGTACTATTAACTTCAGATGTTGACCAAATATGAGAATGGGAATTAATATACATTTTACTGTCATTGTTTATTATGTATAATTCACCACCTTTTCTCCGAAAATCACCAGATTTAGGAGAGATTAAGGGAGGGGAGCAAAACTTTGAGCCAAAATTTGGGGTGTTGCTAAGGTAACAGGTATGGACTTAATATTCTGCATAAAATGCATATTAACGTAAATACTATCATTATAGCAACTTTATAATTTTATAAGATCAATATTTAAAATCTGTCCATATTTTTGAGCCTATACCCCCCATTATTTTAGGTTTTATCTGAATTTCTTGAGTGAAGAGATTGAGAGGTATGTATGCCTCTTAATTTTAAGTGACTTAAATTCACTACTCGATGGATCTCTCTCTCTCTCTCTCTCTCACACACTTCCTCTTTCATGCACACAAGCACCCATACACTCACACATGCAGACAATACACACACACACACACACACACACACACACACACACACACACACACACACACACACACACACACACACACGCACTCTGTCTCTCTTACTTTTCTATTTTTTTAATTATCCATTTTGTTTTAATTTTATACTCACTAAACAGCAAAAGAGCTGCTCATTGAGTGTAAAATAATGGCTCGATCGATCTCTCATGCACGCATGCAAATTATCTCTAAAAACAAACAAACTTTTTTTTTGTTTGTTTTTTTATTAAGACTGGCTAAACAGCAATGCACTGCTTAGTGACTAAAGAACAATGCTGGCTGTTACCTGTTACAGTCAGAGCTCCACAGCAGCTTAATATGCTGCTGTGAAGCTGTGGACTTGTTTTGCAGTTGGTGTTACCTGTACGTAAACACCCCTGCTGGAGAGCATTCATTCTACTCTGAGTGGGGATGTACAGGTCGCCCATTCTCTAACATCTATTATGTTCTTTATAGTCTCATCAACTATACTGAAGATTTGGAAAGTGATGGTATGGCACAGACAAGTGAAACTGTACTCTAAACTGCAGATTGATTATGTTCTGTAGATCTGTGCTTGATCTCCACAACATCTCTGGGCATAATCTGTGATCCTAACTACACCGTCTATAAAGTATAATGTTTTAAGGTCAGCCCTTAATACCCACACTAGTGTCTTGTGGCCCATAGCTAGTACTAAACTAAATAATAGAATATAAAATGAAATGTGTATATATGACAGCTGCTTCCCCTGTGCGCATGTTCTAAAGATGTTCTATGAATAGAAATAATGTATTTTGGGTCTTAACATTACCACTTATGGGTGACCTTGACTTTTGTCTATTGAACTCTGTCTTTAAGCCCCTCCCTTTGAACTCTGTCCCTTGTGCTTCACTATTAAAGCATATAAGGTTACTGTGAGGAAACTAAAATGGTCCTTCTGCTTCATCAGCTAGAAAACTCTTGCATTAAGCATGAAAAGCTCAAACCATCTACAGTTTAGACACAAACAGAAAGAGAGGTGTTTTAGCACTTATGCAGATTGCTGATGCTGCTACAAATGGCAAGTTAAAACCAGCTCCCACTGCCTTGTTGCTCTCTCTAGGAAAAATTCTCCTTATTTTACTGTTGCATTATTCAGTGAGCTTCATTTAAATTCTCTATGCACAACACTTTATATCCACTGTGAAATACAGACTTTACAGTGGTTAACACCTAGGGTACTGCTTTAAATTCTTAATGGTATTCCCTTTTGCTTCTCTAGCACATCTGTGATCATTTGGTAAAAGAGACATGGCAACTGTGTGTTTATTGCAGATATTATGACCCTATACCTTCTATCATATTAAATTAAACAACTGAAAAGTTATTTCATTATTGCCAATGCACATATTTACTCCAGATTTTTAAAAATGGAAACAGCTGGCCAATGTATGGAGCTGTGAGCACAGTGTATGAGTACACTTGGAAAGCAAATGATCTGTGAAGCAAATCCTTATGGAGAAAGGCTGAATAGACATGATATGCATTACAGTCCTAGAGGGGCGCAAGGGTTTTTTCAGCTGCTGAGGTGCCTAAGGAATACATTTTTTTCTGTTGGGTGGTGGTGTGAATTATGGATTATTTTCTTTTATAATTGTCGAGTTTCTCAAAAATTCCTGGAAGAAACAAACAGTATTTTCAACTTTTGTCAGAAATTGCTGTTAATCTACAAATGGAGTTCTGAGCATTTTACTTGCTAATAATCATGATGCAGTGAGGAGCCCTGCCATATTTTTGACACGTTTCACAGTGAGACAAAACATTTATATTGGAAACTTCTGTATGTAGATGGATTGACTGGCAAGTGAGCTAGCGAGAGTCAGGAGAATATAAGGATGTCAGAGTGTTAAGACACCTAGCCATCATATATAAAGTCAGTGATGTTGCTAGAAGACCCTTATGGTCTCTGTAAAATACTTTTAGATAAACTACACACACAGACACACACACACACACACACACACACACACACACACACACACACACACACACACACACACACACACACACACATACACTTAGAAGCAGTGTACATTTAAAACACACATGATTAAACACAGTTAATAATGCCAGCCATTAAAAGTTTCATTCCTGCATACCTCTCAGCTGTCCATATTTTCACAGAATGTCCAGATTTTCACTTCAGTTTTTGGTCTGCTCCTCATAACATTTTTGATTTGCTTGCAAACCATAGTGGGTTGAAGTCCCTAAATAATGACTTGCATGAGTTTGTTGTCATGTCCTTCAGAAAATACATGCTAAAATAAATCCTGTTCTAGCAACTTTCTAATTTTATAAGTGGATTATTTAAAATCTGTCCATTGTATCTGTGCATTTGTCCCACCATTATTTTAGAGTTTGTACAGATTTATTGAGTTGAGAGGATGAAACGCATGCAATTGCAACCGCTAATCTATCTCGATCTCTGTCTCGCTTTCACTTCTGTTTTCATGCCCGCAAGCATGCATACACACACACACACACACACACACACACACACACACACACACACACACACACACAGATCAGCACACACTTCTATATTTTTTTATATATATTATCTACTTTAATTTTACACTCACAAAACAGCAAAAGCTCTGCTTAGTGAGTATAAAATGTTGGCCGTTAGCTTTCTTACAGTCCAACCTCCACTGCAGTTTAATATGCTGCTGTGAAGCGGCAGACTTGTCAGTGGGCATTATTTGTACATTAACATCCTGCTGTAGAAATATTTGTTCATCCAATCAGGGTTTAATGTAGTTTGCCAATTCTCTAACTGCTCTTATGGACCAGATCCAAAAATGTCAGTGCATTACTATTCTACTCTACATCCTGAGAATTAAAAGCAAAAAAACTTCAACAAATGAAAACAAAAATGAAGGAGGCAGCCAGGCTCCACACAAATACTTAAAAAATTAAGCGCTTTTGTCTGAAAATACAAAGGACTTCATCAGAATAACTACTAAATCTGAAATCACAGTATAAATACCCACTTCAATTAACAAAAACCCCTCCCCTGAATTAACATTTCCAAGGCAACTGAAATAATCACATTACATCATTCTCATAAAATTACATATAAAAAGCAAACCGTATATATAAAAACACTACTTGTTACACAGAATAAAATTACATATGCAAATATGCTGTAAACTAACCTCAGTATAATAATATATACAGTAACCCATACAGAACAAAACAACCCTACACCTATAAAAAAATAAGCTTCCTTTAACCACAAGACTAGGGACATTGCATCATTCAGACAAGGCATAACTGTGGCATTAGTTTTTAACTGCCACTTCAATTCTAAAAATTCTAAAAAAAATCATCACTAGGGCCACCTCTCTGCCCCAAATCCACCTGGTCTATAACACAAATCTGAATTCATGTAAAGGGGTGGAATCCACATACTTAAAGCGTTTTTATCATTTTTCTTCCTGATATCATAAATATGCTGGTAAATTTTCTTTCTAAGGCTCAATTTACTTTTTCCAACGTAGAATGCACTGCAGGATTTACACAGGGCCAAGTAAACAACCCCTTTACTATCACACTGGAATTTACAGTGTACATTAATATTACCAGACCCTCCCACATAGAATTATTTGCCTTTAGCAAGGAATGGACATTGGGAACAATGGCCACATTTGGCCATTTTTTCAACTCCAGGCTTAGTACCAACATTTTCTACTCTACATCTTGTAAATAATTTCTTTCATGGATAGGAGTCCTCTCTTGCCACTGATTCTTCTTAGTACTATAATATTCTCTCATTTATGCCCCCCCCCCCACACACACACAGTACTTCAGTACTGATGCACATAGTAACCATCACCAGTTCATTTGCCAGTTTGCATAAGCTATGACTGGAATGACACTCTGGGGCACTGGTATCCCCCCAAGGGCTATTTAAAATTTAGCTGGGTGCTATGAAGAAAGGGAATCGGAAGTGCAACAGTGTTTAAAGGCAGATAAGCTTCTGTTTGTACACTTCATATTACCACAGATTTATTATTCTCAGTCCATAATGACATAACATTGGAGCAAATGGAATACTCCTTTCCTGAGCTTAAACAACATCTAAGCTAAAGTCAGACAAGCTTCTAAACATGTAATGCTTGACTATTCATTGTGACCTTCTGAATATCATAATTTCTTTTATTACTGACTTTCTTTCCAGGAGCCTGAAAATAGTACATAACTATCCACTCATCCATTTTTCTGAACTGCTTGTCTTAGTGAAGATTGTGACAGAGTACCTCGATGAGCAAGACAGATCAGACTTCCAAGCAAATGTCCCAAGCTTGTCCTGTGGACAAATGATATTCTGCCTTGTGGCTTTGGTGGATAGCCAAGTGGACAAGAAGATTATAATCCCTCCTTTTGAATAATGTTGAATCATCAAGACCAGCAGGCAGTGGCCACCTTAAAAAAGTGGGATACTTGGGTATATACAGGCCACCCATATCCCCTGGATTTCATCCAGACTGTAAATGTTAGATGTATACAAGGGAGATAATGATGCCGGAAGTCTGTCGCCAATGCACTGCACAACAGAAATTTGTCTGCACAGCTAAACAAAGATAACATTTTGACACTTCTCTGCTACCATAATATGATCTGTGTATGCATCACATATTCCAGCGTGTGACCCCTTTAACAGATGAGTATGTGTGCTGTTCTGTGTAGTATTTAGGAGCAGTGCATATTTGAAGTACACATGATTAAATGGGTCTATATTAAAATTGTGAAGAGGTATTACAGAACACCTCTTCACAGACACAGAAACACTGAACGCATTAAACTGCGAACGGACAAAACAGTGAATGTTATGTAGTCCTATCTCGCCGTAATTCTTGCTCGGCCAACCCGTATCCCATGGTTCCTCATGGCAATTCCCTAGATCTCGTTTGCCATGAAAGCTTTGAGGTTATCTCCTTACTGGCTCGTTGGCTAAGTAGAAGATTTTTTGATAAATCTTGTCTTTTCTCATATTTTTTCTTCATATTTCTTCCTTAATAGTTGTTTTCTATTACCTGTGTGATTGTTGTTGAGTGCTTTATCCCCTACTCCACTGGTTTAGGATTGTACAGCCCATTTTCGTCAGAGGGCCGTAGTTGCCCATTTAAATTAGAGGGTCTTTCCTCCCCGAGTGCTAGTCCTTCTCTTTAAAAAAAAAAAACTTCTCTTCATAACTTTGCTGTTACTTAAAGTTAGTGTTATTATTATTATTGTAATTGTTGTTAGCCTTGTTTTTTCCTGTCAGCATGTCCAAAGAGAAAGCTAGAGAACATAAGGAACACCGCCCTTTTGGGTTCAAGAAATGTGACAAGTGTTCACAAAAAATGTCATTGACTGACAGTCACACTAACTGTGTGTACTGTCTAGGAGAGGCTCATTTACAAGAACTCTGTACTTTTTGCCATGCCTTCAGTACTAGGGTTCTTAATGAGAGAAAACGCAAATTGATTGACAGGGGTCTTATGGCTAGTTCCTTCCAGGAACAGCTGGAACTTGGTCAGACAGCTCCCAAAACTGTAAAGAGAAAATCTTCGGTTCCAGCATCGGGGCCATCTAAAAAGGCTGAAGTGATGGAGCCAAGGGGTTTTGGCTCTGATTCTGCTTCTTCTGTCTCGGTGCCATCGGTTTCCTCAGTGCCAAGACATCCTTCTGTATTGAGACACTCACCAGTTGTCGACCCTATTTCACCAACATTGTGGTCTCCTATTTTAGAAAGGAGGAGATCTCCTGTCTCCACCCATTCCTCCCGGACACTTTCAGATGAAGATATCGAGCGGGTGGTGAAGAGGTTGCTCTGTGACCCGGCTCTGGCAAAAATGTTTGCTCTTCCGGACCCAAAGGCTTTGGAGCCATTCCAACCCCAGACTACTGCGCCTCCTCTGACTGCTTTGCTCTTGGAGCCAAACACTTCAGGTTCTTCTGTGTCAGATCCTTTGGTTCCAAGAATTCTTCCTGCTTCCTCAGAACCGATAACTCTATCCTCAACGGCTCAGTCTGGAGTCGAGGGATCAGGGAGCTGATGCTCTCGAGTCGACTCTGAGAGGGATAGTCACCCCATTTTTTTCTTCGGAACCGACCCTCCCTCTTAGTGCTTCGGCTCGATTCTTCGATGCTTCAAGCTAGTTCCCACGTCTGCTTCTGAGCTTGTCCCTCCTGCTCAGACCTGACCTTCTGTCTCCTCGGAGTGGAGGTCTTCTGAGCAGGGTGGAAAGGCCTTCGAAGCAATAGAGAAAACTTTGTCCAGTGCCAAAGCCCTGCCTTTGGACCTGATGTCCCACCAGCAGCCAGCAGCAACCTCTTTTCCCCTGCCACCCCCTCAGTGTAGGAAACCAGAGACTCAAGCAGTCCTCATTGAAGGTGTCCTCTCTTCTGAGACCTGCCCAGATTATCCCACTGGAGAGCTCCCTCAGAAGAGACTTTGTAAGAGAAAGCACATTGACTCATCTGAGTCTGTCACATCAGATACTAATTTGGATGAGTTAGAAGGGTCCCCTAGATCCCCCCTCTGAGAATGTCTCCTTTGCTGACATTCTTGAAATCCTTAGAGGGGTGATTGGGGGACAAATCAATGCACCTTCAGGCCTTTGGTTCCCAAACTTCCATCTCCTGGTTGACACTGCCTTATGACCAACTCTTGGGGGTCATATCCCAGAAAGCCTGGACCCCCTCAGACACAGTGGAGCCTGTCCTGTGGAGGCCAAACAAATTTATGACTGCTCCAGAAGATGTCTTTTTTTGTAAGGGAGTTCCTGTGGGATGCTATGGTGGTAGCATCGGCCACAAAAAAGGAGTTGTCCGAGACATCTTCTAATATCCATCCTCCTAATAAAGAGTCCAGGACGATGGATAGGTATGGAAAGCTTACCTTCTTTTCAGTGGCATTTACCTTAAGATCGCCAAATTACCTGTCCCATTTTACTAGACTTCAAAGGGATCCCCTGAAGGAGTTGGGAGACACCCTTCAGGGTTCAGTAGCTTTGGGATCCACGGACAAGGTATCTGTGCAGCTCTCCATCCTTAAATCTATAGCCAACTCCTCCATGAGGCTGATTTCCTATGCAGAGGATGGAGCAAACAGGGCAGCCGCAGCCGGAACTTCTTTTAGAAGACATTCCTGGATGCATCTATGTAACTTCACAGAATCCTTTAAGTCTTCCTTTACCCACATTTATTTGATGGTTCAACTCTTTTTGGACTGCAGGTAAAAGAGACTTTGACCAGGTGCGACCAGGAAGGTAAAACCTTGTCTGCTGTCTGAGCCCATTTTTCACTTCCTTCTAGACCCTATCCCAAGGGTCAAACAGGAGGGAAAATGTGGTTCCGTAAATCCCAAAAAGGTTTCCCTCAGGCACAAGGTCAACCCTCCCCTAGAGGCAGAGGGGGAGGATATAATAGAAGACACTGCCCTCATGGCAGAGGAGGTCCACAACATCAGGGAGATAGAGATACTTTCTTTGATCGTCCCTTCCATCGCCCCTGAGGGGTTGCCTGACTGTCCATCTCTGGAGGCAGTCAGGGGTTGTCTTTCACTGTACCCAAGCGATGGCTACAAATTTCCCAGGATCATTGGATACAAACCTTAATATCCAGAGGTTACCTTATTCCCTTTGTTTCCAATCCCCTGGTAAATCAGTCTCTACCAGATGTACCACCCATTCAATTAGACCGTGCAACATCAGAGGTCATCTTGTTGCTGCAAAAAAGAGTCATCCAAGAAGTTCACACAGAGCAAATAGGATCCGGAACTTACTCACAATTCTTTTTAGTTCCAAAAGAGACAGGGGACTGGAGATCAATCCTACATCTCAGCAAACTCAACAAGTCTTTAAAAAGAAATCGAAGTTCCGAATGATCACTCTGCAGTCGATATTTCCCTTTATCGGGAAAGACAATTGGATGTGCTCAATAGATCTTCAGAACACGTACTACCACATCAAAATGGACAGGTGCTCCAGAAGACACCTATGCTTTCAGCTGGGAGCCAGTCATTTTCAATTTCGAACACTGCAATTTTGGTATCACTACAGCCCCCAGAGTGTTCACTAAATGCATGGCAGTGGTAATGGCTCACCTGAGACTTAAAGGATTCCAGGTGTTTCTGTACCTAGACAACTGGCTCCTCACTTCTACCACCAAGCACCAACTAATCAGAATCAGGGACGAGACTCTATCCTTGTGTGCCAGATTAGGCATTACAATAAACCTAAAAAAAAAATCAGCCTTATCTCCATCACAGCGCATTGTATTCTTAGGCTTAGATTAAATCTTGCTTGAAACCACCACGAGGAAGAAAGTTTTAAATCTTTTTATTAATAAAAACAAGCGCTTTCACGCAACAAGGTGCGCTTCATCAGGTTACAAACTTTACTAAAATTTCAGCTGTCTTTATAGTGAAAAGAATATTACCAATTATACAATCAATTAACAAGTGAGTCAAAAAGCTATTGAAATAATCCATCAAAATGACGCTGGTGTATATGCGTTCAATAATTAAGAAACTTATATAAACTGTTTAAAACACTTTTAGAATGCGAATATCTATCATAATATAGAATTACATATATATAAAGGTCAATAATATATATTAAACCTATAATTAGTGCAATTAAGCTACTGCATATGGTTCTCAAGGAAGTTATGCCCATATTTGGGAAAGAAGTCATTTTAGTAGCTTGTCATTGC
Organism: Protopterus annectens; assembly: GCF_019279795.1. Lineage (NCBI taxonomy): Eukaryota > Metazoa > Chordata > Ceratodontiformes > Protopteridae > Protopterus > Protopterus annectens. Next base: position 606,641,681 of record NC_056743.1, read on the forward strand.
ACATCGCATTTTAAATTACAATGAAGGAAACAAAACAAAATACATGCTTTCAGTTTATAATATCAGCCATAGAACTCAAGGCCCATATGACATTATAACATTCAGGAATATAACATATTTTAGACTCATTAAATGATCTTTCACTAAAAATATATACCAAATAATTGATTATATTTCAACAAATAAAAGCCGAAGCTAAGAGACTGAAAAACTAGAGTAACTGATAAATGCATAAAAGCACATGAATTATCTATCACTATTCTACTAGTCTCCATACCTGAAAAGGTTATTTGACCTCTAAGCAGCCCAAATTCATTTATTATAATTAATTTTCTAAAATACATATGTATGGGGGTGTTATTAAGTATATTATATAACAAATACAAAATACAAAAATGGACGTGGAATATATATATAAAAAAGATCCAGAATAATGGCTATAACATAACAAAATTGGCAGAAAAAATTTCATATAGTGTAGAGTTATATAAAATTACATGTATATGTATGGTTTAATAATATACATTATAATTATAACTGGTATACAAAATACCACTTATCGTTCTCAAGGAAATTGTGCCCATATTTAAGGAGGGTCCCTTTTCATAGCTTGTCATTGTGCATTACATTTCAGTTCAAAGCGTAAAGACATGCTTTCCGATTTTTTCATATCAGTCACAGGGTCATGAAGCCCAATATGACACTGTAATATTTTTACGCATAACATATTATAGACTCATAAAAATATACTTTCATTAAAAGTCCATATCAAAAAATCAACTATATTTCAGCCAATAAAAGCCGAAATGAAAAACTAAAAGACTAAAAAACTGAAAAAACTAAAGAGGCTGATGTGAGCATATAGACACATATATATAAGGGCACAGAAATTGTGTGTCACTATTCTACTAATCTCTGTGTCTAACAAAATCACCAGCCTCAGGACAACCCATGTTTGTTATTATTAATTTTTTGAAATAACATATATCTAAAGAATACTATTAAGTGTATCATATAACGAATGTTGATGTAGACATGAGGTATCAATATAACAAAATAGCAAAAAAATATATATATGTTCATAAAATATATACCAAGTCCAAAAATGTGTACACATGGTCAAGCAAAATTTAAAAAACAAATCATAGTATAAAAATACCTGATAATAAACTAGATATAGTACAGGATAAACAGCTTGCTTACAGGAGATCATAATATGATAACTCATACAAGACCTAGTAGGGCAGGCCGAATGCTAATCATAGTGTTTAAACCAGGTGGTATATGAGCTTTCAATCTTAAAATCCACCTAAGCTCAAATGTTTCCAGAGTATTCATATGGTCACCTTCTCTTCTATTAGGATTTACTACTTGCAAGATCTGAAACACAAAACTATGTTGAGGATAAGTACTACAGTGCACGGCCAATACATTAGTGGGACTATTTCTTCTTATATCATAGACATGATTATATATCCGGTCTCTAAACCTTCGTGATGTCATGCCCACATAATAACCGTTGCATTGGTTGCAAGTAGCTAAATAAACTACATTTTGAGTATTACAAGTTGCATAAAAGGTGGGTTTTAAATTAAATTCAACGCCTGAGACATTAAAATCTCCTTTCCTATTTATATATCTACAAAGTGAACATTTACCACAAGCAAAAGTGCCTGTTTTCATTTGAGCCCTAATATCAACAGGTACAATGTCTAATTTCTCCTTACATAGCAGCCTTTTCAGATTCATACAGTTATTATATCTGAAAGCAGGTTTTTCCCCAAGCAGTCCTGAGAGTGTTGGATCTGTTAACAAAATTTTCCAGTTCCCTTTCACAATTCTGGTTAAGTGTTGCACGTCACTAGTGTATTTAATATCATATTCTATACTTTGAGTCATTTTCTTTTTATTTTTATTCTGTGACCTAACTAACCCTCTACGAGGTATTGGATAAGGTATCTGTGCAGCTCTCCATCCTTAAATCTATAGCCAACTCCTCCATGAGGCTGATTTCCTATGCAGAGGATGGAGCAAACAGGGCAGCGAGCCGAACTTCTTTTAGAAGACATTCCTGGATGCATCTATGTAACTTCACAGAATCCTTTAAGTCTTCCTTTACCCACATTTATTTGATGGTTCAACTCTTTTTGGACTGCAGGTAAAAGAGACTTTGACCAGGTGCGACCAGGAAGGTAAAACCTTGTCTGCTGTCTGAGCCCATTTTTCACTTCCTTCTAGACCCTATCCCAAGGGTCAAACAGGAGGGAAAATGTGGTTCCGTAAATCCCAAAAAGGTTTCCCTCAGGCACAAGGTCAATCCTCCCCTAGAGGCAGAGGGGGAGGATATAATAGAAGACACTGCCCTCATGGCAGAGGAGGTCCACAACATCAGGGAGATAGAGATACTTTCTTTGATTGTCCCTTCCATCGCCCCTGAGGGGTTGCCTGACTGTCCATCTCTGGAGGCAGTCAGGGGTTGTCTTTCACTGTACCCAAGCGATGGCTACAAATTTCCCAGGATCATTGGATACAAACCTTAATATCCAGAGGTTACCTTATCCCCTTTGTTTCCAATCCCCTGGTAAATCAGTCTCTACCAGATGTACCACCCATTCAATTAGACCGTGCAACATCAGAGGTCATCTTGTTGCTGCAAAAAAGAGTCATCCAAGAAGTTCACACAGAGCAAATAGGATCCGGAACTTACTCACAATTCTTTTTAGTTCCAAAAGAGACAGGGGACTGGAGATCAATCCTACATCTCAGCAAACTCAACAAGTCTTTAAAAAGAAATCGAAGTTCCGAATGATCACTCTGCAGTCGATATTTCCCTTTATCAGGAAAGACAATTGGATGTGCTCAATAGATCTTCAGAACACGTACTACCACATCAAAATGGACAGGTGCTCCAGAAGACGCCTATGCTTTCAGCTGGGAGCCAGTCATTTTCAATTTTGAACACTGCAATTGTGGTATCACTACAGCCCCCAGAGTGTTCACTAAATGCATGGCAGTGGTAATGGCTCACCTGAGACTTAAAGGATTCCAGGTGTTTCTGTACCTAGACAACTGGCTCCTCACTTCTACCACCAAGCACCAACTAATCAGAATCAGGGACGAGACTCTATCCTTGTGTGCCAGATTAGGCATTACAATAAACCTAAAAAAAAAATCAGCCTTATCTCCATCACAGCGCATTGTATTCTTAGGCTTAGAAATAGACTCAACCACCATGACAGCAAAACTGACACCAGAAAGGATAGAATCATTACACAACCACGTCAGATTCTTGCTGGAGAGAGACAAAGTACAGGCCAGGATAGTCCTTCAGGTCCTAGGGACTATGGCTTCCACCATTCTCTTAGTGCCCCTAGCCCATCTGCACCTGAGAGTTCTTCAGTGGCTACTATTTGCCCAGTGGTTAATACAGGATCTCCCCCTGTCTCACCAAATACTTATCACAAATTCCTGAAAGAAGGATCTGACATGGTGGTTAAATACAGATCAACTTCATCTAGGTTGCCCACTTGCTCACCCTCAACAAAATGCAGTCTTAATAATGGACATCTCCCAGATGGGGGGGGCATTATCTGGGAATGACAGTCCAAGGTACTTGGCAGGATCACGAGAACCACTTGCACATAAATGTTCTGGAGATGAGAGCAGTGTTTTATGCATTGCAAGCACTTCACAGTTCTCTTCACACTGGGACAATTGCGATTCAATCAGACATGTCTGTAGTGTGGTACATAAACAAGCAAGGGGGAACAAAACCATATCCACTTTGTCAAGAAGCTTTAAGAGTATGGAAATGGGCAAAGGGCACTCATCACTTTCTGGTAGCAATGCACATCCTGGGGAAGTCCAGTGTGATAGCAGACAAACTCAGTCGAGCAATTCTGATGCCTCACGAGTGGTCCCTGAATTCAGAAGTTGCGGAAACGATTTTTCGCAAATGGGGCCAACCTTGCTGTGACCTGTTTGCCATGTAAATGAACACCAAATGCAGCAGATACTTTGCCTAATTCCCCATCTTGGTATGTCACCCAGGGATGGTCTGGTACACAATTGGCCTCCGGGACTCCTTTATGCTTTTCCACCCTTTCCTCTCATTCCAGAAGTGATTCTAAAAGCAAAACTGTTAGAGTACCCTGATCCTTGTTGCTCCTTACTGGCCTCACCTAGTCGGTTCTCCTCCCTATGGCCCTATCTCTTGGAGAAACCGTGGATTCTGGAACCATCTCCAGACCTCCTGATTCATCAATCAGGGCAGTTCTATCCTACTATCCAAACCCTGAAATTGACAGCATGGCTGCTCCAGTTCCACGAATAGCCAGGCGTGTTTCACTTTCCCTTTCAGTCAAACACATTCTGATTTCTTCACACAAACCTTCCACCAGGAAATTATATTCCAGCAAATGGAAAAGGTTCTCCATTTGGGCAGCAAACTAAGGCATAGATCCCTACTCAGCTCCTATAGAGTCTATCCTGTCCTTCCTGGCATCCATTTTTCATGAAGTAGCTGCAGCTGCTACTGATAAGAGTTCAGTTAGTTGCCATCTCTAATTATCATTTTGACTACATGGGAAATCCAGTCATGTCCCACTCTTTCTGCAAAGCCTTTTTGAAAGGAGTCCCTCTTCTCAGACCTCCAATCAAGCAACCACCTGAGCCCTGGGACCTAAACCTAGTTCTTACATCTTTAATTTCTCCACCCCTTGAACCCTCTTCTTCATTGGATCTGAAATTCTTGTCTTGGAAGACATTGTTCTTAGTGGCTATAACATCTGCTAGGAGAGTTTCAGAATTGCAAGCCCTCACCATTCGACCTCCTTACATTGTTTTCCACAAGGATAGAGTCTCACTTAGAACTAATCCTTCCTTTCTTCCTAAGGTATGTTCAGAGCATAATATCAACGCAACTATTGAACCACCAGTTTTCTTCCCAAATCATACTAATAAATCAGAATACAGACTACACCAATTGGACGTACACAGAATTCTCAGGTTTTACCAGCACAGGACTAAAGAATTTTGAAAATCAGACCAATTATTTGTTCCTTTTTCAGACAAAAATAAAGGCTTACCGGTTTCTAAGGTCACTTTGTCTAAATGGTTTTCAGACTGTATTTTCTTTGCTTACAAAGCTGCTGGCAAGCAATTACCAGCCAAAGTAAAAGGCCATTCAACAAGAGCAGTATCAACTTCATATGCCTTGTGCAGCAGCTACTTGGGCAAGACCTCGTACATTTGTCACTCATTACAAATTGGATTTGGCCTCTCGGGACAGGTCATCCTTTAGGTCCACTGTGCTGAAGAGTCTCTTCGCTTGAGCCACCTGAGATAAAGTTGCTAGGGACGCTGTCCCATCCAGCAAGAATTACAGCGAGATAGGACTACATAACATAAAGAAGTTATGTACTTACCATAACATTCCATGTTTGTAGTCCATCTCGCCTACATTCTTGTGTCCCACCCTCCTTCCTGTTTCCTGGAGGAACATTATGCTTTCTGACCTGGTTGTAGTTCATCCACCTGGCATGGATAGTAATACAGAGTGTTCTGTTTGTATGTGCATAGTTATTGATAGTTTACTGACTATTATGTACCTGTTTACTTCCTTGCAAACAAGATCTGGGGAATTGCCATGTGGCACCATGGGATAGGGGTTAGCCTCGAGCCAGTAAAAGCTCTCAAGCTTTAGTATCAGCTGAGATGGAATTGCCGTGAGGCACCATAGGATAGGGGTTAGCCTCAAGCCAGTAAAAGCTCTCAAGCATTATTATCAGCTGAGTCGGAGCCGAGAATCTGCTCCGAACCCATCCAGCAAGAATGCAGGTGAGATTGGCTACAAACATGGAAAGTTATGGTAAGTACATAACTTCTTTTTTCTTTCCTTGGGAAAAATATCGCTAGTACCAAACACACACACACACACACACACACACACACACACACACACACACACACACACACACACACACACTATTTAAAACATAACTGTACCCCCCACACTAAATATACCAACTCTGAGATTGCACTACAGTGGGGTAAAGGGTAATGCTATAGCTCAGGCCAAGTGACATTTTTCCTTGGGGAAAAAAAATCGCTGGCCTGAGCCTTCGCTCTTTTCAGACTTCGCTCTTTATGTTGCTGAAGAGGCATTCGATGTAACACCTTTTCGCAATTTTAATATAGACCCGATTAAACACAGTTAATAATACCAGCCATTATAAGTTTCATACCTCTCAACTGTCCATATTTTCACAGAATGTCCAGATTTCTACTAAATTTTAGTGTGTTCCTCAACATTTTTGTGTTGATGGCATTGTGGGTACTTCCCTAAATAATGACTTACATTTGAGTTTCAGACTTAATCATTCAGAAAATACATGCTAAAACAAATATTGTTGTTCTAGCAACTTTCTAATTTTATAAGAGCAATATTTAAAATCTTGCCATATTTTTGTGGCTTTGTTCCAGCATTATAATCTGTGAATGAGTCATCATCAAGAGCAGTATGCACCAAGTCATATTCTTTACATTTCCTGCATCTAAAGTTTGAACCTAAGTACTAATTGATGTGCATTGGTGAATCTATCCAGTTGCAGTGTTTCCAAACACTCATAGTACACAGGTATTACCTAGTGATATGTCATGACACAGCAGAGGAGAGCGTCTCCCATGCCCCACAATAAGAGAGGAGAGAGACCAGGATGTCATCACAACTATATGGTGTGAAGGAATTACATTACAGCCACAGTAAAATATGGATAAGAATTGAAAAAAATCACTTCCTGTGGCAAGAGGGATGCAGAGTACAGCTAAACAATGTAGACAACAATACTACAATCCTGTCATAAAGACACTTGAATGTATTCAGTGTTTGTGTGATAAGGACATAACACATTAGTTGACCTTGTATGTCTATAAAGCCACAGTGGTGGTTTTACATGCACGCAATTGTGCATATGCCCCTACTTGGAAAGACCATACACCACTATCAGTGGTGCTTTGAGAAGAGCATGAGGAAACGTTATCATATATGCAGTGAATAATATGTATTTGGCCTTATTTGTTTAACTGAGTCAAGCTCAATATGTGCAGTGCTGGTATTTCAGGTGACTGTGGAAGTCAATGGCATAGGCTTAACTGTGAGAGCATGGCTAGCCATTTGTAAAGTGTTAGATGGGCAGGTCATGCCCCAGTATGCCATGGCACCCACTGGGCCACACCATGGGTACGTGACTCCATTCTTAAGTAAATTTGATAAAATAAATCACTTTACAGTACACATGGTCTTAGTAGTAATAAGGCATGACACACCCTAGAGCTCATTAAGAGCTTGCATCTGTAAAGAAAACCATACTTAATCTATGTAGTCTTTCATTTGTTCCATTATACCTCTCAATCTGCAGTACAATGGCTCTTGAAAAATAGCTATATTTAGCCAATCATCTGGGAATCAAATTAGCTTAAAATTTGAAAGTCAAATAGAACTTAATTCTCTGCACTTCCACACTGCTGAATTATGAAGTTCATGGGCCTGGAGTTGACAATTATAAGAAGCCTACTTATTTTGTGTGACAGTAATCTAGAATTTCAGATTAAAGTGGTAGTCAAAAAAGCAGGGCCTATTTCAGACATGTGGAACTGGACATGCACCTTCTTGTTAATCCGTTCCTGTACTTCCTGGAGTACTGTGGGATACTACTCAAAAACACAAGTATGAAAAAACCGAGTGTGATAAAAATGGCACACAAGTATAAGCATGTTAACAAAAAACAGTGTAAAATCTGTAAACTTTAATGAATACTGTTGCAAAAATCTACCTCACAAAGTAATTTATTTTCGCATCTAAAAATGGGTGATGTATCAAATATGGGTCCTCATTATTTAAATTGACATCAGTAATATGCTGGTCATGTAGCTACATTTATTGTGCACTAAACAGCTTAAAAGTCTTGTGATGGGATGATTCAAATCCAAATAGGTACACATGAGAGGTCTGCCAGAAGCGCGTATGAGTGTTATCTGCATCTGCACAGATAAGTGACATACTGCAGCAAGAAGATACCAGTGGGTACCTATGCAATGCCATGTAGAAGAGTATATATGCAGACAGTGAGGACCTTTTTAAATCAGTACTGTGTGGCATGTTGTTTTAGTGTCTGTCAAGCACCATGTGTTTGGTGAACAGCTCCATACCTGTAACACTGATGGATTGGTATCTACCGTAGCCATAACTGACCTGGGGGCACATCACTGACTGGCTTGTTAATAATATGTAATTGCAGTATAACATCATTTTTCAGTTACTCTCCAAGCAGATGATCTTGCTGATCTTGCAAGAATGAAAGACTGTATACCTGTTATTTCTCTTTCTGGATTATAATTTATGATGAAATCATATTTCTGTAAGAGCATTCTTTTTAACCTGGACATTATGTTGTGAAATAATTACTTCAATATGCTTCACTAGCACTTCTTTCTCATAGATATATTCTTGAATGTTATTAAAAATTATGCTTTATAGTTATTGCTTTTTTATCTGGTGATAAAATTTTTGATAACCTGTAAAACCTTATCACTCACACAGAGATGTTAAACCAGTTGTGCAAGAATACTTTTGGCATTCCTGCACCATTTTGATTGTTGGTTAGATCTGCGTGTAACGTGATAGGTTCATTCAAATGAAAATATTGTATTGCTGTTAATTTTGATGATGATTAATCACTTCAGAATTTTTTCCTTGTCTATACTCCAGCTCCATTCCACATCTTGCTTCAATAATTTTTTTAATGTTGCTGTTATTTTTTTTACTTTTCAAATACTAAGATTAAACTTGAGAATATGGTTAGCAAGGGAAATGGCACCAGAAATACTCAGTTTATAGATCACTGAAACATAACATCAACAGAATGGTTTGGAGGGAGAAGTATATATTTCAGATGAAACCACTGCTCTGGAACAGACCACATGCATGTAAACCAAATGTTATCCCTATCCATATCCAAGTGCAACTTGGAGCTATGGATGGGGAAACAAAATTCACTCCAGGACTGCTATCTGAATTACTGATGGACAGAGGCAGCTCATAAATGCTTTATCCCATGCATGGATCTATTAAAATTATCTGTTAAGATCCCAGTTATTCTCATTAAGGGTAATATAAATGTCAACCAAGGAATGGGTAAGGCCAATCTCACACCAAATAGGATAGGTTAATTCAAGCACCTAAAGGGAAGTTTGATCAGCTTAAAGTGGCCCATAAGGGCAGCTAGCCTAGTACTTATGTATGAACCTAGTGCGTATCATATCTAGAGATTTATCATCTCTTGGAGGTATCTGAGTCACACCTGTGACATTTTCATCAGATATGTGTGTAGAATGTATGAATATGTAGGTATATGTACATATATGTATATGTGTGTGTATGTATATATATATATATATATATATATATATATATATATATATATATATATATATAAAACCTTTTATGTGTAAACACGAGTGTTGTATATACCTTCTCAGATGTATCCCGCTATATTAATCTGATATGCATATATTTACATATAAGTACATGACTGATACATTATTTTCACTTACGAGTACTAAACAGTTGTAGTCAAAGCAGCTGTTCACTACTATTCAGTATGTGCACTGAAAAACCAGCAGGCATCCTCACAGCTCAGATGGTTTAGTGGTCAAGTGTTGTGACTATAGTGTACAGGGTCCTGGGTTCAAGACCTGCATGGGCTATTTATTTTGTTGGACAGAACAAGGGCTCGCTTACCAGTGCACAAGTCTGCTTAGCATTTACATTTAAGCAATGCTTAAACCTGCTAAGCATCGCTCAGCCATGGTAACCAGTGATCACATTTCAGTCTGATAAAATAGCAGGGTAATGATATCTTTAATAAGTGTATTTAACTCCATGTCCATAACATGCTTCTCAATGTGGTGTCATTACAGTAGCAAGGGGTGTGAGTATACTATATGGGACAACTGAGTATACATGGGTAGTACCACAATCTTTTCTCTTTGTATGAGTTTCATACTTTGGTAGTATCCCAGGTTATATGCAGTCACACTTGCATGTATTGTATCATTACGTTACTACTTTTAACGGTGCTTTTCCAAGTAAAAGTAGATTGCAGATTGTAGTACTGGAACCATACACTCCTGCATGTAAAGCTGGACTCTGAGTACTGACTGTCGTGTTCTTGGTGTTTGACCTCTATGTTTTTATGCATCTTCTACTGGATAGTAATCTGATATGTTGATATTAACTGTAGTTCTTGTTCTTTGACCTGTATGTTTTTTTGGATCTCCTATTGGATATTGACCTGATATGTTGATATTAACTGTAGACTACTATGTTTTTAGGACATGTCATTGAGGACTGCTGCCATGTAGTAATGGCATACCTATTGGTTTTAGACATCTGTCTGTCAAGACATCCATCCTAATGCATAACCTGTTGGCTAGCTACTTTCTGTCTGTCCTCTGTACAGATGCCAGGTATCCATCTTGGCTACTTACAGGCAATCTCTGATTGACTGACACTTACATGTCTGCCCAGCTGTCTTATGAATGACACAGCTAGGAAACTCTGTATGCACCACATGCCATGGAAACCTCAACCAGACTACCACAGTCAACAGAACATGTTTGGGTACAGGTCCCTAACCCAGACACTGGCCATGTTATGCAATATATGTTGCATACATGTCAATTGGAGCACCTCACTGGCCCTCTTCAAGAGAAAACCAGATGATTAGATCTTGAATTTAACTGTCACCCTGGGGATCATTCAAGTGGTATCAGTTGATGGCCTGTTGACAAATGTTAAGTGGCATGATACCAGTCTACTCGCATGCCCTACTCTTCTCATCTCTCCATGCACAGCCTGGTACACACCTAGGAACACCTGCACCTATGGACCTCAGTACTGACAAATGTGTCTATGTGCATTACTGAGTATAACAGTGTCTGTGTGTTTGTAAACTTGTAGTTAAAAATACTCTGAGGGCTTTCTCGCCCACTACACCCCCCCTTGCTATACTTGCAAAGGGCTGCTGCTGTAATTCACATTAAATGTACTTTGTGACACACTTCACCCTGTGGGCTACCTGGAGCTTGCTGTACCAGCATAACACTGTTCTACAAATGGGTAGATAGGTGTGGGTTACGCTCTGAGTCCTTGCAAGTGTGTGCGTGTGGGTGTGTGTGTGTATATTTGTAGGCGACTGGGTTCTGAGTCCACATTCTCCAAATACACTAAACCTTGCCATACATTGTAAGGGATGATGATGTTGCTGACATTAGGAGAGCCATGACAAAATCCTCACCCTACTATCCATGTGACATGTGCAGTAAATGCACATCTCTGTAGTAGCAATATTTATTTATTTTATTTTACATTTGTTAACAGGGGGTGTCTGAGCCAAAAAGGCCATTTTCAGCAGAGGCCCAGGGAGAAAAACTCCCCACAGAAAAATTAGATAGTTAGATATTTAGACATGATCAGTATACACATTAGATAGACAAGGGTTTGTATTGTAGTCTTGTTCAATGTTAGATTGTGGGCATGTCAGAGCATTAGCATGGGTTTCATTGAGTGCAATATCCAATATGGGGTGGGGGTGCTGCGTATATTGTCTTTACACCATGGTACCCCCAGTACATGTCCCAAGGTCCACTGTATGAGGACTGCTGTCACCATCAACCATACAGATAACTGATGACACTATCCAGCCCAATGATGCATGTGCTGTGTGCAAAAAACTCTAACAGTATGGAGTCACTGACAAGATAGTCAGCTCTGCTAAACCCAGGTCTGTCCAATGTGTTTGACTGTATGTGTTTGTCAATGTATATATGACAATATGTTATACTATGTATTTTCCATTAACACCCAGTACATTCCCCATTACCATACTGTACAAATACTGGTGGTGATTTTCACTTTACAGGAACTCGGGACACACTCCACCCTACAAGCTCTGTGGTGTGTGCAATTAAGGCCAACAAGTACCTAGGTATGGGTTCTACTCAGTATTGTCAAGTGTGTGTGTGTGTGTGTGTGTGTGTGTGTGTGTGTGTGTGTGTGTGTGTATGTATGTATGTATGTATGTGAAGGGCTCTACTTCAGTTTCCAGAAAATACATTTCCCAGGGGATCATTTGTCTGAGAACTAACTGGCAAAAAGTAACATTTCAAAGCAATCATCTTGTGGAAATTCATTCCATCAAAACTAGTAGTGGATTTGTAAATGCTCTCTTCCCCACTGTACAGCTGCACAGTGATCCTGGAGTTGGTATAGATAGTTGGGTATGGTTGTTGTGGGCACAGCCACCCGCATTGGGGTTATTGTTGTGCAATTCCCCCCACTTAGTGTGCTGTTATACTGTACAGTTTTTAAGAGGTTTACTAGTTGTTAATCACACTAGGTGTGGTTCTACGCCACCCACACCCTCCAAAGTGAGGGGCTGTGCCGTCCACACCAGCACACCTATGTTTACCAACTCCAGGATTGCACTGCATTTGGGAAGAGGACATATACCCTACCAGTACCATTTTCAATTACATTAAACTGGCAGACTGATTATTTACTGATGTGATGTTTTGGCAATTTGGTCTTGGTGGAATTACATAGGCCAAAATGAGTTCTCTGCAAAATGATGTACATCCATGTAAACCGTATTCTCTGTGAAGTGCATCAACACAGAAACCTCCATGTGTGGGTTAGTCATAAACATTTGGTGTGTGCCACCCACTACACTTACCATGCACTCACCTGTATATACCCCTCAGACCTCTTACTTGTGTTCAGCAGTACCCGGGATATGACACAGTCAATGTGTCACCACAGTGCCACACCCCTTGTAAAAAAGGACAGCAGACCAACATCCTTCTGACACACAGCCACCTAGACCACAAACAGAATACATTATGGACACCACAATCAGTCATTGTTAATAACAGCTATGATGCATCATGGCTGGACAGCTACACACCTTGACGTGTAAGCATTAAACATTCCAGCTGACAAGATGTTAAACAGCATTACATTGCTAAACTTTAGTACATTCAACCTGTGCATCAGAACCATATTAGCATGTCCCTGCATCGATGGTATGGATGACAGGGATGTGGCACAGGTTTCATCATATGCACAGGGTGTGGTGTGGGTTTGCCAGAGGCCTAGGCTGAGCTGTTTGGTTGACGTGTGAGGGTTAGGGAGTTCTTTATTAAATAGTCTGTGCAGACATGGTGTGTGTAGGTATGGAGGTGCCCTAGCTGTGTTTGTGATGTGTGTGTGCATGTATGCACACAATTCTGCCATGTGGCTGCCATATACAGGTGTATGTTGGACAGCTGTGGACCATACATGGCAGGGTGTACAGTTCACTGTGTCCAGCCATGGACATGGGAACTGCACCTTCCAGGGGTTGCACGGGTGTCACCAGGCAGATGCCAAGATATGGTACTGTCCCCTAACTATGACAATTGTCCACTGGATCTGCATCCCTGTTGGGATCGGCCAGGACCACATGCACGTGGCCTGCTGCATTGTGGTGTGGACAGCACCTCCTTGCAGTGCTGCTACTGCCACTACGGGAGGGGCTGTGAGATTTTGCAAATCCATGTAGACCTCCACCTGTTGGTGTTGCTGACCTACGTCCACGTGGCCGACGCCCTACTCCCACCACATGGTCTACCACAGACACCATACAGTTGAGGATTCCCACCATCTCACCCAACCATCTATCCATGACCTCTGCAAAATAACGGTGGGCATCTGCAAGATCACAGATGTAGTCCCTTATAGCAGGAAGAGTAGCCCTCTGCAGCTTCAGACTATCTCTGGTGTAATGTTCCATAAATGCCTGTGCCTCCATGATCGCCAGAAACATGCATCTGGTGACACCTGCTGTGGCACTTCTGCCAGGGGCATGATGGCCAGCAGCCCTCCTATGAATACCCCTGTACATTTGCCTGTGTGAGACCTCGCCGGTCATCTGGCTATGGCTGCTGTGTACAGACACACTTGCAATAGTCACCACACTTTCCTGTCCCATGCCACCACCCACCAACTGTCCCTCATCTATGGCCACTGGTGATGTATGCATGGGCATTGTAACTGTGTACAGGGATGGGGTAGATAAAAGTGGGATGGCAACCAATGGCATAAATTCAGCCTCTGACAACCCTGTCTGTGCCTCACTCTGCCTATCATTGTCAGAGTCTGTATGGAAACTAACATAAGTTTGCCTGCAGGAGGGACCCTGACCCACCTTGCCACCTGTGAGGGGCAGACAAGAAATGTAAGTTAAGACCTGTACATTATGGCACAAATATATATTACACAGCCCCAAAAGTCAACATGCATGACATATGGCACAGCCATACTCGAGCCTTGTTACCAACATTATACATCTCTGTGATGAACGAGGTGTGTTAGTAGTTGATGCCCATTCCACTGGAACACTGCACCCTTGTACACAGTATTGTTGTGCACTTGTACAGCACACTGGCATGTACTGTGCACCTTACCTCACAAGTGTACAGACCATTGCTGAATGTGTATATGTGTGGCAGTTATGTTTGCTCTGTTGCTCACAGCCCCTATGTGTTTGTCTGACACATACCTGGGATGATATGAGGACTGATGTCAATAATTAATGCCTGACCTTTGATTTGCAGATCTCATCATCAGCAGTGCATGTATGTGTAATAAAATCCAATTACACTGACAACCTTCAAAGCTTAATGTGGATATGAGGAGTGTACACACCCTTGTTGACATGCCAGCCTCTGTTATGATATGCACTGGAGCCACAATACTGCATTTGTTAACATTACACACACCTGATATGTGACATATGACCTGTGCAATCCAATGCAGTATCAAACAAATGTGTTAGTTGTGCAGATGCTGAATGAGATGCATACAATATGTGGGTTGCATATGTCTGCACACCCTTAACATGATTGCCTGTTGAAGCACCTGTTAAGTGAACTAGAGCAGTCACTATTCCTGGAAGGGGTATACTATCATGGCCCATTTCACTTGCCATTATTTGGTCACTCTGCCCTGTAAAGGTCCCTCAACTCTGCCAGATTGGAAGGTCAGCTCATGTGCACAGCCCTTAGAGGTCACACAGTGGCTTCACTATTGCTGTAGAGTCTGGGTTATGTCTGGCACAATTCAGAACCTTGACAGTGTTCAGATACAGCCATTCTTAGTGAGCTTTGGAAGTATGTTTCAGTTCACTGTTGTGTTTCAAGCTGACACCCCTCCCCATCCTCAGGCATATTACAGATGCCTAACAACTATGGGCCACATGTGAGTGTTTTTTCAGTATTCCAAATTCCAGTCACCATGTGTACCAGCCTAGTTCCAGCTAATGAACAGCAACCCTAAAGGTGTACACTGGCACCAGCAAGCTAAAAATTGTGGATGGTGGCCCTGAGGTGGAGTGAGGTTTTGCTTGTTCACCACACGTATCTTTCTGAATACTGTCTGTAGGTTTGAGCCTTGGTCTCATGACACCATTACACATTGCAGAACATGCCTTTGGGAGACTTGATGTTATGCTTATGCTACCTGTACAGAGCCCTGGATGATGTTTTATGTGGGGCAACTCTTCCGTCTGATTACCCTAATCCATAGGCCACACTTATGAAAAATCCAGGCAATTGTCGACACAGGTACTGCACAGGCACTACTTGCTAGACATTCCTGCAAGTCCCTTAGTGTTGCTGCATGTTTCTGGGCAGCATCCATGACCAGTTTGCAACATGTTTTGTCATCTGTTTTGTATGGGCATCTGTTTATTTTCTAACTCATTGTTGTCCCATAGTTCATACACAAACAGATGACTGCCTGGTATATGCAATGATGAGGTAAGGTTACTTTTCCCATTCCTGAGTGCTACCTTTTGGATATGGGATCCATTTCATGGTTTATACAATGTGTGCAAGCCATGGCTGCCTCTGTTGCAGGTGAGTGGGCAAATGGCATCGACATAATTCTTGGACAGTAGACCATTACTTGCTGTGACATTGAGGCCCTGTACTTGGTGGCAGGTTTGTACTCAAGATGAGTGAATGCTGTCAGTACATCACAAGCTTTTTCCACAATATGTTATTTGGAGTGTGTGCACACATGTTTCCACTGTTTGGTAAGGTTTGTATTCCCCATATTTGTTGTCCTAACACAGGATTCCATATTACACATTCATTGCTCATGTTAGGATCACAGTACAGGTTGTAAAGGTGTGGAGTGTGCTATGGTGGTCTGCCGTTGTTTATATCAGGAACAGTTGCCATTGTAATAGTGGTGTATACACTGTTGTATCCACTGTATAAGGGTAATGTTTCAGACATGTCTCTACTGTAGGCCATTTTCCCACCATTATGTTCACCTCTGTACATACATCTTGCACTGACAGGTTGTTAGGTATACTGCAGGAATCTTACATACCCTTCAGATATACCACAATGGTGATTACTGTGTTGCAGTGCAGTAACACCAACAAAAATGAACATGTACAGCATGCATTATGGGTAGGTGTGTTAAATGTATGCATGGCAAATAGCATGGCCATAACATGGCCAGTGTATGGGCAAACCTTAAGAAAACAACTCCATACTCACCATCTACAGGCTGCTGCCCCAGTTGTATAACAGAGGGACCTAAATAGTTGTGTGAGAGAAGTATTGTCAGTAGTCACACCTGTGGCATTGGTACAGGGTGGAAGCAGCATTTCAGCACAGCGACAGTACAAGCCCACAGTACTAAGGATTATGCACATCTGTTCATTACTACACTCCAGCAACATTACTATCTTATTTGACATATGCATGTAGATACTTTACAGATAAATATGGATAAGCAACAGTGGTCTAGTAATGTGCCCTGGGGCCTTACCTGCATGCACCACATCCATTGTGTGCATGGCACCCACCTCCACAATGCTGGCTTCAGCCTGCTGGCTTGTCTGGTGGGCAGGTGCCCCAAGCCTGGGGAGGAGCTCCTCAGCATGTGTCAGTGGGGGCTGGATGGCATGACCCCCACCTGTGGCTAACTGGTCCTTCCTAACAGCAGCAGCACACTGAAATGCATGGCAGATTAGGTCAGTGCAATGATGCCATACCTGCTCATAATTTTGACTGTGCAGGCTGACATTTATCTTGTGGAAGAGCTCGTTCCACAGGGCGGTCCTCTCCTGCAGATCCTGAGCCCTGCGGCTGAATAGTATTCCATGATGCTGGATGATGACTTGGATAATTGTGTCATTCTCAAGGTTCGTGAACACTGGCAAACTTTCCCCGGGCAATGTACCTGGAAGACATAAACAGGACAAAAGGTCACAGCACATCATACAGTTGTCCACATGCGCATCGACAGTGGATATTACTTGTAAATAATCCAGACTATACCATAACACTGTAAGCTATCATGGCTTTGACATCTTGCATTACACTCCTGGCCCTGACCTGTCCAGTTCCCCCAGTGTTGGACACTTAATGGCAAAATCCACTATTCTCCATTCATTTATGTGTAGAGGGATGACAGTGGCCATCTTCCATGTTGATGGTGGCAAGTCTGTGTTTGACTGTAGTGTGTGATGGAGCTGTGAGCACATGCCTGAGTTCATGTAGGAGGCAGACTGTGATGTTCCCATGCCCCGTGGAGACTTGCTGCTGTTGCCATCAGTCAGCATTATGTACATGCTCACTGCTGATGTGGGCAGGAGTGTGGTTGATGTGCACATCACCCTGTACAAATGTTGTGGACAGGGCGCCACTGTTTCCACCTATCCTGTCTGATGCAGGTTGCCTGTATCCATGACATGTGTGTATGAGGTATGCTTTACCCCCAGTACAGGTTGACTTGTGTTACTGCCTCTGAGACTGCGTAAATATGTGGAGACATGGTTGCAATTGGCCTTGATGGTTTGGATATGTCTTTTTTCTAGTCATAGTCAGCCTTACAGGAAGTCACATGTGAACCTACATGCTTGCTCAGATAGAGGTGCACTTGCTTCCAAGTTGTGGTCTGCACGTGTGTGTCCCTGTACAGCCACTATAGCAATCTGTTATGTGCTTTGTTTCTTGCTGCTGTCCACCAAGGGGGATTACTTTATCATTGGTGGAGGCTGGTTTTACAGGTCAGGTACTGCTGATTCCATATAGCCACAGTGGATATAAAGTGTACACACCCCAGTTACAATGCATGGTAGTTGGGCAATTGAAACATGACCCCACAAAAGCAGATGTCAACACAATCCCCACCTGTAATGTGACCTATAGTCTGCTCAGTTCAATAGGGCACATAACCACCTGTCCTATGAAAACATATGGGCATTAATACTCAGTATAGTAAGCCAGTTGAATGTGTGTGCACACCCTTACCCTGATATTTTGTGTAAACACCCACTGAGATGATTACAGCATACATTTGTCTTGGTTTGTTCTCTAACGTCATATCACATCTTCACTTGGCAATGGTTGCTCACCTTCCATGAAACGGCTTTGTTTCTTTTTCAATAGAATTGTACAGGTTATGGGTCACATTTGAGGTGAGAAACATTTTGACATGACTTTCTGTGGTCTCATTGACATATAGCACACAGACCTGGCATTCCAGCAGGAGTGTGTACACTTTGATATCCAGTGTATATGGGTGTTGATACAGCTGTTAGTGGTAGGCATGGACAGTGGGTCATAACACAGTTGTATACTTCTCTGATTACTACCTGATAAGCATGCCTACTGTAGTACCCATATCGGTGTCATGGCAATGCAACAATCAGTAGCAGTACACATTTTATGTTGTATGCAATGACAGTGATATTACACACATGTGCAACATGCACATCCTATTTTCCGGACTGCTTTTGACCCATGTTATTAATTATCTGCCTTCTAGCTGAACATACCCATACATACACATGCTCAGGGGACACCTGGTATACATTTGTGTGGTATGTAAGTATGGCACACTGTACTTAGTCTTGCAGCTCAATCATACATCTCAAACTGTTATACCAGGACTTCTGGTCATTGGTCCACATCACTTGGTGACAACAGGGAAATCAGTCTTGATAAAGTATTAATATAGCTGACATAACCCAAGTATATGTGTATGTGACTACAGTTATCTGTCACAACTGTGAACATAGTCCAGCATAACACTGTACAGTTGAATGTTATTAATTCAATATATCACATGCAGTTTAACACACACATCTGCAACAGTGCTTTACTATGCTCATGCCCTATATAGGTATCCTAGATTTACAATACAAACATGTATAATATTCATATTCACAGGTAACATATGGATATGGGCAACATCCCGTTAACTGGCTTAGCAGTGGCACATACACAACTGTTTGACAGACACTCTAGTGGTTGCCATATGTGAGCTGCCTTTATCAGGGTGTGTCAGGCTCCTCAGGTGTGACCCGACCTATCCACCTCTTAGAGCATCACATGTGGACAAAGCCTAACATTGGGGGGTATATAGGGCCAGATCGTAGATATGCCTATTACAAACCTATGAAGTTTGTAGCATGATACATTTTGCATTACCATGACTGTTGTGAAGGTGGCGGGATCTGAAACTCGTATGTCTTTCATTACTTCATTGATTCCATCTCCAGCTATTTGCCAGACTTTTATAGATGTTTGTATGAACACAATAAACACTGATGGCTACATCTTGACATTCTGTGAAGATCTGCACAGATGACAGGTATGGCCCACTGCAGACAGAGCCAGGTGCTATGTCCATAGCAGTTGTTCAGCAGGACATCATTACAGCAAGTATTGATGGCACATATGCATCTTTCATAATCATCTATCCCATTATTACAACTACTGGGATCGAGCTGGTTTGAATAGGTTGCAGCATGGCTTTTGTAGATGATGCTCATGTTCAGGTGATGGCCTGTACACCAGTTGCTGTTCCCCAGTTGCTAATTGCATACAGGCAGCTGTGTAGTTCTTCCAATAGCCAATGTCATAGCAACCCACTATTCTAAATAACTACATCATGTGGACGTTGTCCCTTTACCTTGCCTATATGGAAGACATCATGTGTGGGGGCAGCAGTGTTACATATAACAGGTAGGAATACCTCTTAGAAGACTTGTGGATGCAGGCCAAATACATGTTTGTATAAGGTCCCAGACCTAGGGACAGTGTGTAAGTATTGCTGTTATATGCACTGAATTCTGCTAGTTTTACAGGGTTTGTGTGTACATGCTAGTTTTGCATGGAATGCACTCTGTCTGCATAGCTCTCAACTGTGGGGCTATCCACATGATGGCCAGAGGTTTGGCTATTATGTTTTGTCTGTTCCCTACACAGGTCTTGCCCTTGACAAATCAGTATCATTCTCTCTGTTGATTGCTATCAGTACATGGCAACATCCATTTTTGTTTGACTTCATATTCCTCAGTAAGGGTATGTTGCAACCAATCCTGTAACAGCAGAAACTTTCACAGTGCATAACAGCAATATTTCAAATATAGCCATGTGTTTCAGCCTCTGTCCTCCACTTATATACCAGGCTTTGTCCAGATGTCATGCAATAAGATGTTGATAGGTATGGTCTATCATTATTTAGTGCTGACATTCCTGCTATCATTCCAGTGATGCTGTGGACTGCCACACAAGTTGTGGGGTAGGGTCCATATATATGAGGGCTACAGCTGGACAACGTGTGACCCTGTACAGTCAAGAGGTCAGTGTATAGAGAATGCTGTTATATGCCCTTGTAAGACATTTTATGGGGGAGGGCTATTATATGTTTTTAACCTAAGCTGTTAGACCATGTGAGGGATGTTGCTAATAAGAACCATAAAGGTATATGGCTGTACATTTTCATACATTTCACCATGGGGACAGTGGTGGGCTAGAGCTTACTGTTGTGCACACAGTTCTGTTTGTCATTGTGATAGTACCATTTTAAGTTAGGCATTGTTATGTAACGGATACATTTACATTGTGACAATTGATACTTTTCCCCATAGGGGGTTGACTACAGAGTGTAATTGGAGGCTGTTGAACTACATCTGTGATTTTGGTTGATTCTTGTCTTCAAGGTAAGTATGTTTTTTTACTGTTGTACTACTTGAAGGCTTTAGCCTAGTTAGCAAAGTGTCTTATTTTTTGCGGATTACTGTATCATATGTTTTCTTTGAGAGTTGCATTAATCAGTTATTCTGTATTTCAAACACCTAAATGCTATAATAAATAGCATAAACAACTGAAATAGTACACAAATAAACATTTATACGTATGCAAAATGTGTGGTGTCATGTCATTTGGACTGTGTGTGGGTATATGTTTTCATGCAATAATTCTCATTTGTAGGAAAGAATCAAACTCTGGCAATTTGAAAAGGTGGCAACTGTAGGAATAATGGCTGTTAGATATTCTGTGCACCCTCTATATATACTCACTTTATATATATTTATAAGTATTTGTATATTTATGTGTGTGTGTGTGTGTGTGTGTGTGTGTGTATATATATATATATATATATATATATATATATATATATATATATATATATTTTTTTTTTTTATTTTATTTTATTTTACATTTGTTAACCGGGCTAGTCCAACTGGATACATGTCCATTTTCAGTGGAGGCCCGAGGAGAAAAGCTCCACTAACTACTACTTAACAAGTTAAAGAAAACATATACAGAATTATGCGATAAAAGGAAACATTTGCTTAAAATATCTTTCAGAATGTATATACACAAGAGTACAATATGAGACTTCACAGGAGAGATAGGTTAGATAATTTACTAGGTTACAGTATTACTGCTTTATACTGAGAAATAGAAATAGATTATGATAGATCGAGATGAAACCTGAAAGAGGAGAAGGAATATTACAGAGAGGTAACTCATACCAAGTAATGGAAGTAATACATGCACATGGAAAGAAGGTAAATAGAGAGTGAGAGGGATAGGTAGAGGAAATTAGTGTGAGTTAGAGTTTAGTCGGGGTTAAAGCATGGACATATCCACTGATTTTAAGATAAATTCTTAGTTTTGTTTGAACAAAGCAGGGGTAGGCATAGAAGTAAGTTCAATAGGAAGTTGATTCCAGCGTTTCCCAATGGCGTTAGAAAAGGAGTCACCAGCAAGATTGTTGGATTTAGTTAATGTTACTAGGAGTTTGCTTGAGGAGCGAAGTGAATTCAGGTTAGAGTAAGGGGTCAGAAGTTTGGAAAGTGCAGGTGTGTTGTTAGGTTGATAGAAGGCTTTATGGACAAAGGAAAGTTGGGAAAGAAGCAACATATTTTCTAGTTCTGTTTCTGAAGGTTCAGACAGTGGTGAGTTCTGAAAGGAGTGCTAGTTGCAAATCTGGCAATGCTATTATATGTGTTAGTCAGTTTAGAGAGATTGTTTTTCTTCAGGTTAGTGAAAATTGAAGAGGCATAGAGAAGAGTTGAAATAAGGTGAGAGTGGGCAAGGGTAACTTTTGCTGTGGGGGTTAAGAATGTTTTAATTCTGTAGAGGGAGCCCAATTTTTTGTTTACAGTTTTAATGGTATTATTAATGTGACAATCATAGGTAAGGTTGTTATCAATCATGACACCTAGTAGTTTGGTAGTAGAGTCGGCTGATATGAGGGTGCCATTAATAGATAAGATGGAGAAGTCTAATGTGGGGGACCTAGTAGTAGGTTTAAAGAGGAGGAGTTTTGTTTTAGCATTTAAAAGTAGGCAGCGTTTAAGAACCATGCTTCTACTTTGTGGAATACATTTTGAGTAATAGTTTGAAGCTCAGGTATGGATTTAGCGGAGCAAATAAGAGTGGAGTCGTCTGCATATTGTATACAGCTAGCTTGGGAATAGCTACTTGTAGGTCATTTATAAAAAGGGAGAAAAGGAGGGGTCCAAGAATAGAGCCTTGAGGGACACCAAGAGAAATTGGGAGAAGAGAGGAAAGTTTGTTATCCCAGAGGACTGCCTGTTTTCTGTTAGTAAGATAGGAAGTGAACCAATGGATAGCCTTTGGTTGTAAAGCAAGAGATTCCAGGATTTTTATGAGGAGGGGGTGGTTGACCATGTCAAAGGCTTTGGACAGATCGATAAAGAGGGCTGAAGATAGAATATTATTGTTGGTTTGTGTTTATAAAGTCAGTAAAGGAAAGGAGAGCAGTGGTGGTACTATGAAAAGGCCTAAAGCCGTGTTGACAGGGAGTAAGAATGTTATTTTTAGTTAAGTGATTCATTAGCTGGTAGTGAACACATTTTTCCATGATTTTGCTAGGGAGACAGGAGGGCTATAGGTCTGTAGTTAGAGTATTCATTGGAGTTTCCTCCTTTTGTAACGGTATAATGTGTGAGATTTTCCAGATGTCAGGTATGGTTCCTTCTTTAATAGTTCTGTTGATAAGGATAGAAATGGGATAGGCTATTTCCTTAGCAGCTTTTGGAGGAATTCAGATGGAAGTTGGTCAGCAGAAGGGGTACATGGTTTAAGTTTTGGAGGCATTTTTGGATGAAGGTGGTGGAGATGGGTTGTATTATAAATGTTGGTTGATTAGAAGATGCAAGATCAGGGATGCTAGAATTGTCAATGGGAAGGTTGGAGGCCAGTGAATTGATAGTATTAGTAAAGAAGGAGTTGAAAGCATTGGCAGTTTCATGGGAAGAATTATTACTGGACCCAGAGGGAGAGGGAGTGGTAGTCTGTCCGAGGTGGAGAAGTCTATTCAAGGTAGACCAGAATTTTGGGGATTATTATAATTTGCTTGTTGGAGGTTACTATAGTAGTTTTTCTTGTCAGAAAGAATAGCTTTTTTGGTACTGTTTCTTAGGTGTCTGAAAGTCACTTGATCTGAGGGAGATTTACTAGTTCTCCATTTTACCCAGGATTTGTTTCTGAGTAGCATTTTTTTGTCTAGTTTCCTTAGATAGCCAGGGGGCAGGTTTAGTTTTGACTCTGATAGTTCGTTTTGGTGCATGATTGTCAAGGATTGATAAAAATGTGGTATTAAAAAATTGAACAGCTTCTTCTAGAGGAAGAGTTTCTAGAGGTTTCCAGTTACAGGCATTTAGTTCAGTGTTAAATAGGATAGGGTTAAAATATTTATTACTGAGAAGTTCTGATGGTAGGGCGTTAGTAGTGGTGTTCTTCTTTCTTATGATATAGATTAAGTTGTGATCACTAATATCATCTGGCAGAGTGCCCG
Source organism: Protopterus annectens (assembly GCF_019279795.1). Lineage (NCBI taxonomy): Eukaryota > Metazoa > Chordata > Ceratodontiformes > Protopteridae > Protopterus > Protopterus annectens. The sequence continues at coordinate 606,665,925 of NC_056743.1, forward strand.
TTTGATATTGTAGTTGTGGTTTATTGACAAGAATCCAATCTAGTATACTTTCTTTGTTGTTAGGTTTGTTAATCCTAGTCGGGGTGTTTATTGTTTGTGTAAAGCCATGGAGATTAATAAGAGAGTGGGTTGTTAGTATTGACTGAGAACCAGTCAAGGTTAAAGTCCCCAAGTATTACAGTTTCTTGTGGGTAGGTAGATGAAGCCCAGCTAAGGATGTTTTCTATAATTACGGAGTTATTTCCAGGGGGTAGATAGATACAGATAATATAGATGGCTTTTTTTGGGTTCAGTTGTAGTTTTGATATAAGGAGTTCAGCCTTGGAGTTCTCCAGGGGAGTATAGGGTACTAAGGATAAATTTAGATCAGACTTAAATAGGAGTGCTACTCCTCCACCTTTGCGGGTATTACGGTCCAGTCTCAGAATGTTGTAACCTGATGGAATGATTTCAGAATCTTTAGTGAGGGGTTTTAACCAGGTTTCAGTTAAACATAGGATGTCAAAAGAGTAATAATCAAGAAGGGAGTGCAGATGGGTGACTTTGTTGTTAACACTTCTGATATTAAGGTGTCCTATGAGTAAGGTATTTGCATTAGAGGTTGGTAATGGAAGGGATGAGTTAGAAATGGTAGGTGTGGCTTCAGAGGAAATAATAGAGGGTCCTGGGTTAGGATGTATATCACCATCTACCAGGGTAGAGGGGTAGTGTTTTAAGTGGTGTTTACTGGTAAATAACAGTAAATATTTTAGTTTTCTTAGCATGAGATTATTAGGTTTAAGATGGGATAGTCTGTGGTATTTAGCTAAGAGGTAGCAGGAGGTAGATGTAATGTTAGAATGTGTGAAATTTGAGGTTGTTAAATCTGAAGCAGTTTGTTTGGAAGATGTTTTAAAGTGATAATTATACTTTATTTCATAAGAGGTCAGGAGATAGGGTAGTATGAGTACTAGAAAAGAGATAGACAGGGGTAGTAGCTTAGCTGGATTTTGTTTGATTATATAGGCCATGGATGCCATTGTATAAGTTTTAGAGGACAAGTTGAGGAGGGGATAAAAGGGACTACCAGGCCCAAGATAGGATATAAGTATAGTAGAAGTTAATGAGAAGAGGAAGAAGGAGCTAGAGTATAAGTCCAGGTGTAGGAGGGAGGGAGATAAGAGGAAAGGGAGTAAGGTAGTTACTAGTGGGTGGAGACTAACAAATTAGGACAGGGGTTTGGATAGGTGTGTTTGTATAGGGGTGTGGTAAGTGAAGTATAAGGGTAGGGCAATGGGTGGGTGGGATAAGGGGTAGGGAGGGGCGGAGGGGCAGAAACAGTTAGAGTAGAGAGGCGAGCCAATCAGTTCAGCAGAGGAGCTGAAACACTACGAGATAGGAAAGTAGGAATAGGAGCTTAGTGAGAGAAATGATAGTTAGATATGCAGGTGAAAAACATAGAAGGAACAAGGTAAGTATACACATAAAGGTACAAGTATTATACAGGAAGAAAAAAAAGGTATGCTGAGGAAAAGAAAGAGGGGTTAGAAAGATAGAATATAGTCAGGATTCAGTCACGTAGTATGAGTAGGAGGAAACAGAAGGAGATACAGCAGCCAAGAGTGTACAAGATGGGAAAGGAGAGATTAAAAAGGATGAAGGAAATCAGGACTACCTAGAGAAAGGTGAGGGTAGCAGACACAGGTGACTCTAGTCAGGCAGGAGCATGAGGGAGTATGACACCTGGCTAGATATGAGTGGAGAGGGAAAAAAGTTACTATTATAACACTAGCAAGCAGGGGAGAGTAAGCAACCTTAGGTGGTTCCACGTGGGTGCTGCACACGATAGGGTTATAATAAATAACAGTAGAAACAAAATTGGACATACAGCAAAAATCACTTTTCTGCTTTGACAATAGGACCCGCAGATGAGAGGTATTTTAAGGTGCTTCCTGGGTGCCGACACAAAAGGCCTTTATTGTAGATTCAGGGTGACAACTGAATACGTCAGCAGGGAGGGGACAACCCAAATGAGGAGCACTAGGCTTCAAAGAGCAAAAATCACTTTTCTGCTTTGACAATAGGACCCTATATATATAGATATATATAGATATATTTGTGTGTGTATGTATCATTAGAATGTTTACTGCTTCCACATTGTATGTTCCCTATGGTAGACTGTTCTGCATGATATGTTAGAGAAATTATCCCAACATCTTACAGCTCAGATGGCTTAGTGCTAACCTGTTGTGGCTATGATGTACAGGGTCCTGGGTTCAGGTTGCAAGGGCGTATCCTTTTGTTTCTAGGCAGAACAGTTCAGCTGGGGAGGAAGGGATAAGGGCAATAATTACAAGAGGTCCCTAGTTTGGGCAGCTTCACCCCCATTTACACTGCCTTTGGTCAGATTTTTTGCAGTGAGAGGTTGAGTGTGGATCCGATGACTGAATACACTACACTCTCTCTCACACACACACACACACACACACACACACACATATATATATATATATATATATATATATATATATATATATATATATATATTCATAGGTTCATAGGTTCATAGTAGGCTATCAGCCCTAGGGCCTATACAAGCCTAGTCATAACAATTCCCCTGGCTATTTCTTCCCACATTATTTACTTTCCTGGACCCCTGTCTAGCAGGGCGACTGACGTGATCCCTGGGGTGAATTTCCTTTCTCCCATCAAATCGTCAAGGTTCCTCTTGAAGAGGACCAAAGAGGCACTCTGCTTTACATGTATGGGCAATCTATTCCAGAGTCTGGGGAGTCTCTGGGTCAGGAACCTATCCCTCCAGCATGTTTTGTTTATTGTGATGACAAGGTTTAGATCCCTGGAGCATGTAGCTCTGAGGGATTGGGATTTCTTTAAGTGTAGCATGTCCAACAGCTCTGGGTTTGACATGGCCTTGTATGTTAAGCAGAGATCGCCTCTGAGTAGACGATATGCGACAGAGTATAGCTGGAGTTTCTTAAGGTGGTCAGCATAGGGCATCTGCTTTAGGCCTGTGATTCTTTTAGTGAGGTATTTCTGAGGCCTTTCCATTTGTTGCAGATGGAACTCTATCTCTCTATATCTCTATATGTGTGTGTATATATATATATATATATATATATATATATATATATATATGTGTGTGTGTCTACATATATATGCATATGTATATATATATATATATATATATATATATATATATATATATATATATATATATATATATATATATATATATATATATATATATATATATGCATATATATATATATATATATATATATATATATATATATATATATATATATATGTATATATATATATATATATATATATATATATATGCATATGTATATATATATATATATATATATATATATATATGCATATGTATATATATATATATATATATATATATGCATATGTATATATATATATATATATATATATATATATATATATGCATATGTATATATATATATATATATATATATATATATATATATATGCATATGTATATATATATATATATATATATATATATATATATATATATATATGCATATGTGTATATATATATGCATATGTATATATATATATATATATGCATATATATATATATATGCATGTATATATATATATATATATATATATATATGCATATGTATATATATATATATATATATATATATATATATATATATATATATATATATATATATATATATATATATATATATATATATATATATATGCATATGTATATATATATATATATATATATATATATATATGTATATATATATATATATATATATATATATATATATATATATATATATATATATACATTTTCCCTACTGTTGAATGACTGTGCTGCATGATATGTTTGAGAAAACATCAGACATATCTTTAGCTCACATGGCTTAGTGGTAACTTGCTGTGGCTATGGTGTGCAGGGTCCTAGGTTCAAGACTTGCAAGGGCTGATTATTTTGTTGCTGGGCAGAACAAAGGCTGTTTGATACAGAGTGATTAAGGCACTTTTAAGCAGGTGTAAGCGGGTTTGCATGGTGGTATGCAATGTTGACTTCAGGTTAACTATGCTTACAGGCAGCCTTAATAGTGCTTAATCTGTGTAAGCATTGCCTAGCCCCATGCAAACAGGCTTAATCCCACTTACTACTGCTTAAAAGTGCTTACTCCTGCTTACCCCCGTGCTACTTTCTTTAAAAGAAAAGAAAAAAGGGGTGATAGGAAAGTGGTGAAAAAGAGGGCACGTATAGGGAATGACAATAGGGAAAATATCTAGGGATGTGCAGGACAGCTTTAGGGAAGGTCCATAGCTGCCCATTTCTTCTACAGCAACAGCTGTGCATATGTACTGAATTTGGAGGTATATTTGGACACTCAAACCCCTGAGAGAAGGGTAAGCATGACAATAATGTGTTGTGAAGCCAATTAGACCAGATTACATGTGTCCAGTGGACATGTGTGCAAAATGGGCAGCTGTGTATGCGGTGGGATTTTTTTTTTTTTGGGAACAGATTGCCCCGTTTTTTTTTTTAAGATTAAGTGGGATGTTGGGGAAGGATAGTAGGTATATTTGGGGAGGTAGGATGAGTAGGAAGACAGACAAGACAGCATGCAGGGGCAGTATATGACACGTGGGGGTAAACGCCTTGGACGGGGAGGGGTGTTTGGAATTTGGAAGCCCATGAGCCCCCAAATGGAAACAGTGGGACTGAGGTCTCCACCCATGGGCAGTTACCATTGCAACTTCACGGTCCCGAAGGTGGCTGTGCTGGGGGCTGAGCAGGAGGGGCAGGCCGACTCTCTAATTGCGCCACGTGGCCCTCAAGCTGGCATAGTAAATCTCCAAGCTTCTTTCATAGCTCGGTACACACCAATCCCCGGACCTGGCTTTGGGTGATGATATTCTGTCTGTGCCCACTCCTGGGGTGGTGAGCCTCATCCCCTGAAGCGGTTCCACCTGAAGGTGGTGCAGGACCAGCAGAAGAGGAGGTCCCGGAGTGATTCTCAGACGTGCTGGGGTCTGGTGCCATGGCCAGATGAGGTGGAAGAGGTGGGTCTGCTGGGACTGGCCTTCCCAAACATGCTATGGTGTTGCAGTTTTTGAACATATGTGGGTTAGTAATATTCAACACAATACAGGATTAGTTATAACAACATGCATAGATATCCCATTAACCAAACACAACAGATTTGGAGCAGCTGCATAGAAAACAGAATACATGCATATATGGAACCACAGTGGCCATTACAACGGCATGCAGGTTACATTGATAGCAACAGGCCACCAATAATAGTATTTCAACATGGAACATTAATAGAAATACATTTCAATATTTGTTGAACAATAGGACATATGTCCCAACAGTAGGTTTGGTGTAAAACATACCCATTGATTTGTGTTTATATTATTTTTGCAGATATGGTGGGGGAGAGAGAGAGATGTCAATTAACTTGTATATCCTTGCAGTACTCACAGCTTTAATGATCCATTGCTCTAATCATTACTCTACAGGTATTATTACAATACCCTATGACCTTGGTTTGGGCAGTGATGTGTTTGTCAACAGTGTATACTTCAACTGTCTTATAACTACATTCTACTTCTCTTACCTGGTAGACCTGTGGCGGGAATGTTTGTTAACACTACCTGAGTTTTTCTACACATATTTGCAGATTCCTAGTTAAAATTATGCACACAAATTACTACCACTCCTGGGATTTGAACCATGGCTGTGTCTGCTAAAAATACAACAATTTGTGTTTCATCAGAGTGAACTATTTCGACACTGCTTTCTCTTCCTTCACTGTTTTCTGTCAAAGTGTCTCTTGGTTGTACAATCTGACCTTGTAATTACAACATTGTTATACAGACTTTCCTAGACATATTTTTATGTACCACAGTGTGAGAAACAGTAGTTAACACAACAATACTATTAGGATATCAGATCTTGGTGCATGCAACATGTCAGGCCATACAGTACCAGAGTAAACACAACCAGTCCAGGATTTAGAACTTTATTGCCAGGAAGTTACACTTTTATTTAAATATGACCTATATGGGACTATTACTGTCATATTGTCTGGTTTATTCAGTAGAAACCATACACATTTTTTATACTGCCAGGTGACATTTTACTCCTTTATATTTATTTGGTATGACTACTACAAGCAGGATTGTTACTCACCAGCCTTGCAGCGCAGCCTTTGCAACATGCTGGCATGGGCTTCCTGGTTCACAGCCCGCTCAGCTGGAGCTGTAATGAAAATAGAGAAACATTTATGCATACTTATCCATCGCATACACAGGATGGACTTTGGTAAACAGTTACTGCTATGAATACTTACACACTGCTGGGACATCTCCCCTCTCTCTTGCTTCTTAAACCCACTGTTCCAAGAGCTCCCTTTTCCTCCGTTTCAAGTTGGCATAGTGGTGCCGGACCTGCTCACCAGCCTGAGGGACACAAGTGGCACTGGTGAGATCACCGGCGAGACTTTCCCAGGCTTCCACTTTATATTGGGAGCCCTGGTACTGGTTCTGCAGCAGTCTCACATCATGTTTTTTTACTAGGAATCCTACCATGACCTTGGACTCCTGTATGCCCCAGCACTGTGCCCAAATGCGCATGCCCTCTCCAACACTTGCCATACTGCCTACAGTGGAGAGTTACAACCAGTTATGAGCTGTATTTCCACCTGTGGGGTTTAAATACGGCCAATTCCCCCCCCTTGCTATGATTGGATGGTTTTGAAAATGCTGAGCTAAGCTAAGCTATGGGCAAACCTGCTTAGCTAAGGTTGGCAGTGCTTAAAGGTGCAGGCTGAGCATTGCTTACCAATGGGCAAATCCACTTAGCTGGGCTATTCATTGCTTAGTATTCATATGTAAACAAAGCTTACACCTAGTCAGCATAGCTGTGCAATGCTTAGCATTGCTTATGTTTCATTATATTGGTCTAAACACCTGTATGGAATTGATTCATCTTTCATTACATAATATAGAATTATTTACCTTTCCTGACATCCCCCAATGTGCTGTAATTAATTTATTCTTGTGTGACTATACTGTATGGGTCACTTGTGTTTATATGGGGGTTTTACTACTTTATTACACTGACACCTCACATCTGGGTCTAATACACTACTCTGGTTGATAAAAATAAGGTACTTCCTACATAAATATACAAATAAATTAAAATTGTAATGTTTACACATACAAAATGGAAATGGCTTTGGTGAGGCTCGAATCATGAATGACTACATACAAGGCATATGCTCTAACCGCTACACTATTGCACTTAGGCTGGATGTCTAATGCTTTTTAACTTATCCTGCCATTTCAGCTGGGCTAAGCATAGCTAAGCAATGGCAACACCTGCGCAGCTATGCTTTAACTTTATTGCATATTTAAAAAAAATGTATTTGTTGTGTTTTTTAATTTGTACACTTCAGTATATCCATGCTAATGCTGCACCTGTTATTCTAGCAACTTTCTGCCTTTGTAGGGATGATTGTCCCTCATGGCTTTGTACGGATTCCTTACTCTGATGGGTTAGGAGGTGTGCATTGTGTGCTTGGGCTAAACCTGTTATTCTATAAGCTTATGGCTTTGTGGGAACATTGTCCCTTATGAATTTGTCCAGATTTCTTACCCTGATGGGTTGGGTGTTTTACAATCATTCTCACTCATTTTACATTGCTGTATGGCAATTTCAGTGTGCAGGGGGTGTGTATCTTGAGAGCACTGCTCTCAAACATACCCCCTGCACTTGTACACATTTCCGTGTACATATTGCAGCATGGCAGTGCACCTTCATGCATATGCATGGCGTGTTGCCGTGCTATATGGGAACGGTCCCTTCCATACAGGAATAAGCTATTCCTGTACGGGAGTTTGCTGAATCCCGGGGCATATCCCATTCCAGTATTTTATTAATATTTAATATCATCTATACAGCAACTGTTTGAAATACTTAAGAGGCTAATGAAATAAATGGAGGGCTGAAGATTCTGTATCATCCTATATACATACCAACTTTATATAGTTTAGGATTGTCTTCATTGAGATGAATTTATTAAATAAATATCCTAATTAGCATCAGTTATAGAAAAATGCTTTGTACCTTGTATAGCTGAAACCACTTTTTCAGTTCTACAAACTTGAATATGCTGTGTTTTTATAGCTTTATGACCACCAAGATCTATAAGCATTCAAGTCAGATTTCAGAACACCATTCATATTTCCCTGAGTAAGTAGGCTGCGATTCTTAATGCCAGTTTTCTTTATTCTGTTCAACATCTTTTATTTTTATTCCTCTTTGATACTGGAACTTTTCTTGGAGCATGAAATACTGGTAGCACTGCAAGAACATTCAAATTATGATTTGCTCTGGGCAAGTACCCCAGACCAGTAAATAAATGCTCATTTTCATGAAGTGAATAATAATTAGTACATAAATAATATAAATTATTTTTATCATGTCAGGGTTCAAACATTTTAATTTATCTCAACATACCTGAAGATTCCATTTCTTCTGTGTTGAAACTGATCTTTTAATTTTTATTTAACTCCATTTCATATCCAGTTTCTTTACGTGTGATGACCTGAATATATAAGCAACTTGTATAGAGACACACTAGAATCATTGAACCTAAAAGAGAAAAATCAAAGACATTACATGGCACTCTTCATGTTTGATTAATTAAAAACATCACTTCACTCTGATTTATTTACACCCTCTACGTTTGGCTAGTTTAAACACCACATTTGACTTTGATTTGCTTATTTATTTAATGAATTATGTTTGTGTATTGGTTGGCTAGACCTGAAAGCCTTTTCAGCTGGAACCTGGCTATCAAGGTAGTTTGTTCTGAGCATTGATAGTTACACAATAGTCACTTCAGTACATGATAAAACCAGTATCTCCACAGTAATTAATGCAGCAGTTAATTTCACAACATCAGTATTTAGAGAATTATCAATTCCATATGGAGTTCAGATAAACAGTCATCCAATAATCAGTATATCACAATACATCAAGTAACATGTATTACTCAATATGTTGGTACAAAATATCTTTTTCAATTATTCATTGTCAAAACCCAGATTAATTGCATGTAGACAGAGCATTTGCAAATGAAAATGCAAATTGAAGTTGGAGTATGAGCTTTGATAAAAATTGATTCTATAGTGTGTGTGTTAGTTACATTTTGTTAATGAGGAATTATTTAATAGTCTGCTACTCCCTTGGATCCAAGCCAAAAACTAGTTTTTATATACAAAACCTTACTGTGCTAAATGAATTTCTATTCTGCAGCACCTGTAGATAAGAACTTCCCTCACTTTAACATTTTTGTCTGAAGTATACTGTCATAATCTTCAACTGGGAGAAAGGATTTGTATTAAATCCTACTCTGACAAAACTTGCCTAATGATGACTATATAAAGTGCTGTTTGCTATGCCAGCTATCCAACTTTGTTCTATTTTTGGATGCTCTGAAGATTGACTCGATCACTTGATCCAATCACCTGGACTTCAGTTCCTGTGGAAGTACCTCTTGCCTTGCTTTATGTTCTTGCTGGTACTGCTAATCTTGGTTCGGTGTCCATTCTGCATGATGAATTAACAGACAGTGCTGACCCATTATTTGGTGACCATTAATTGTCTGATAATCAGCAAATGGGAATGTAGTCGAGCTGATATCACAAGAGAACAAATTATAGCTCAAGATCAGCTCCCTGATAATGCGAGCTTTTCTTCAGTTTGATTTTTTGACAGTGTGACCAACAAACAATACTCAAAACAGAATCTCTTCTGCTTATTCTTCAGTCAGTACTACTTTTAGTTTCAACAATGAGTAGGGGAACTAGACCATTGCATTAAGCCATTGTGAATTGTAAATGCACTGTCGGTTCAACTGAACTTGTTGGTTGAATATTAGGCCAGCCCCCTGAAGTATAAAGATGAAACACTGCACCCCCCCCTTTAAGCCTTAGCCTATTGTTCAGGAGCATATCGACATATTTGTTTAAGGTTCTGGTGGAGGGATAGCTGGAGACTATTAACCATATCTGATTAGTTCCTAGCATGTTTGGTTTACATTCTGTTCTATTATTCATACTTTATTAAATCTGTTTTCTCTTGATGCGTTAAGTGGCCTATGTTGTATCCTTTTTTGAGATAGATTGTTGAGATGATTGGAGGCCTAGTGGTGAAGAACAGGGATTAGATGCAGGTATAGAAGGGACACAGAGTTTTTAAATCATGTTGCTAGGAGGGGAGAACTTCAATCTAATATATAGTCAGATTTTGGATAGCAGTGTGCCAAAAACAGATTTAGCAGCTCTCATTTGCTGGATGAATTAATACATTGTTACATGAGGACATTGTACTGGTATCATATCAGGAGGGAGTGTTTGCCTCAACTGAGGTGCATGATTATAGCTGAAAGTAACATTGATAAGGGCTGCCTTCTGGTCTTGAGTAAGTGGAAGTTTGATTTGGACTATAGAGTCATTTATTATAAGCCTTATGCTGACTGGATATATTGTAGGTGGACAAATATTGATAAGCATACATGATATGGAAGAGGGTGGGAATGGGGGTAGGTTAGTGAACCATAACTAAGGTAAGTATAGTGTGGCAGCATATAGTAGGGTAGACCCAAAGATTCATGGGCCAAATGAAAATGTCCTTCTTGGCAGTAGAGAGTAAGAGAAAGATACCTATCTACCACAAGAGGAGTGGCTTCTGACTCAGAAATTGTAGTTTATTGGCCATTTGGGCAGTTTTTTCCATTTCCTTCAACTTTCTGGTGTAAAAGCCCACCTTTGTGCTTTTCCCACCTTTCCTGTAACTAGTCTAGTCTAGTCCAGATACAGATTTGCTGTGTCCAGGACTGTATGTAAGCTTCTGAGCCCCCCAAGCCTTTCTGTGTTGGAGAGAAGCCTTCTAGCTTATCGGTGGGAATGGTAAGCAGAAGGTAGCCTATCTACCACAAGAGAAGTGGTTTCTGGCCCAGAATTTGTAGTTTATTGGCTGTTTGGGCAGTTTTTCCATTTCTTTCAACTTTGTGGTTTAAAAGTCCATATTTGCACTTGTTTCTTGCCTTTCCTGTAACTAGTCTAGTCCAGATACAGATTTGCTATATCCAGGAATGTTTGTAAGTTTCTGAGAAGTGCCAAAGTCTGCTCTTCAATTTTTTCCTTAGATCTGCTAGTTCTCTCCTCTCCTGCACTTTTACTAGCTTATTAGTCTAGCACTTTACCATACCAGACTTCTTGTAGCAATTATTGTAGCACACAAAAGTGCAACCAGCACTAAATATTCTACAAGGAAACAGCTCCGGTACTTATTAATGCCCACTCCTCCAGGCATGTCTAAAGGTCAGTTCCCTGTGCTTTCTTCTATTAACCAGGTGAACTTGGGCATCCTAAGGCAATGTAGTAACTGCCTCATGTACACCGACAACCCTCTCCTCTTATCTCCCAACACTCAGACTTGTGAGAGATGCACTTATATACCCAAACTGGAAGCCACACACTTTCCAGCCAAGACTGGAATAGCTGGTCTAGAGGAGAAGGTCAACACTTGCACCACATCACATGAAACACACTGCCCTCCAGAACACACACCAGCACTGCCTTCACATAAAAACACAAACCACACACCCACCTTCGCAGACACTCTCAATAAAAAAATCTACCCAAACAGCAGAGAACCACCAAGGCAAAAACGTACTTGACCAGCACAACACAGCACTAATCATGAGACACATAACTCTCCTAAATAGTGTGCCACTCAACCAAAGCCCCTAAGGCAAAACAACATGCCCAGCACACTAGTCATAGGTGACTCGATAGTGAGGCACACTGATGTCCCATTCACTAGGATGAATAAGAAGAAAGTAACAGCTGCCTGTCAGGTGCCAGGATCCACCACGTAACGCATGCACTCAGGTCCCTCAACAACAGGTACAAATATGACACACTCATTCTACATGTGGGTGTGAATGACCCGAGATGTACCTCCTTGGACTACATGAAAAGAGACATGGAGGAGCTGTCGGATTATGTAGCCCAGGTGGGTATGACCCTAGCCCTGAGCAGCATCCTACCATCACCCAGAATGATACCACAGCACAATCAGAAAATGATTGATTTCAACATTTGGCTAAGCTTCTGGTGTCATTCTAAGGGGATCCAGTATCTGTCTGCCTGGGATGACATGATTGACAGACCTCAATGCTGATTGACAGGCCTCAATGCTTTGCCAAAGATGGCCTGCATCTGTCACCCCTGGGCTTCTGGATACTGGCCAAGGCTCTTGCTACCACTTTAGTGCCTTTTTTAGGCAGTTTTCCAAAGACCAAATTACCACTGTAACAGCTACAAACAAATGCAATCTGAGGGTCATGCTGCTCAATGCTAGAAGTCTAAATCTCAAAATTCACTCACTTGAAGCACTCCTGGAAATGGAAAACATCGACATTTGTGCTCTAACAGAGACCTGGCTCAAGGCAGCAGAAAGCACCCCTGCACTACGAGGCTATAACTCATTCCACACCTTCCATCCCCAGAACTTGGACCAAAGCTCCAAAGGTGATGGTGTTTCTATATTAATAAAGACTGCGCACACCTCCAGACTGGTAGCCCAACATAACTCATCAGGCATACTTCAGTGCAGCTAACACTGGGTAAGACAGCGATTCAGGTTATAGCCTTTTAGAGGTCCACAACCATGTCCCAAGACACACACACCACATTCCTAAGCACCCTGGAGAATATTAGGGTCCCACCTAACACTCTCATACTGGGCAACTTCAATTACCCTCCATTAACTGGGAAAACTACTCATGTACCAATACACTTGCCCAACGTTTCCTGGAATTCATTAATTCCAATTCCCTGGACCAGGTCATTCTTACCCCCACTAGAGGTAGCAACATCCTTGACCTGGTCATTACTAACGTGGGCAACCGTTGCTCTACATCAATAGTCAACCCCTCCCTGGTTAGATCTGACCACAAACTAATCACCTTGGAAATCCACATCCCTCCTACCCCCACCCTCACAAAGGTAACCACCATGAAAAACTTCTCCAAAGCTAACTTTTGGCTTCTAAAAACAGAGGTGGCTAACTTCACAGCACCCATGCAAATGGAGAATAGTTGCATGAACCCCGAATCATACAGCAATGAACTTTACAAACACGTACACAAATGCATGGATCTCGCCATACCAATAGAACCAAGACGGTCTCCTCTAAAGCCAATCTGGTGGTCCCCTGCCATAAACAAACTCTACAACAGAAGGAGAAAACTGATGCAAAATAAGGTGCAGTCCCAAGACTGGCAAAACTCCCTTATCAGCCTCAACAAAAAGTTGAGATCCCTCATCATATCTTCTAAAGCTAGCTATGAAAATAGAATTGCAGCAGATAGTAAAGACAACTGCAAGGCCTTCTATAATTATGTAAAGACTCTCCACGGCAATACCCATATTTGATCTGAGCTACTATACAATGGTACCTCCTATACCAAGCTAACAAATATTGCCAATATACTGGCCGACAGATTCAATGCCAACTTTACCCCCCCCCCAAAGGACCAATCACAATACCAGTAGATTGCCAGGCACCCAATATTACTGCTGCACAGGTTAAAACAGCACTGTCCAAGGCCAGGAATACAGTTTCTATGGGACCTGAAAATATCCCTGGCTGTGTTCTACATGAACTACAGAGTGAACTGGCACCTCACCTGTGTGGCCTGTTCAATCACAGCCTCACCACAGGCTTTGTCCATACCGAATGGCACACTGCTGTAGTCATCCCTCTCCACAAAGAAGGAGCGACCCTGAGAACTATCACCCCATTAGTCTGACAAGTCTGATATGCAGAGCTATGGAACTCATCATCATGGACCTAATAAACGAGGATATAGGGAATCTCCAAACTCTGGATCCCACACAGTTTAGTTTTGTGAAGGGTAGATTATGCCTGCTCAACTTGGTCGACTTCTTTGCGTTAGTCACCAGAGTTGTGGATGAAGGTAAGGTGGTTCATACAGCCTACCTTCATCTGGCCAAGGCTTTTGATACCATCCCCCACTCAGGAATCAGTAAAACTCTCTAAGCTAGGCATCAACCCCTATATCACTAGATGAGTTGCAAACTGGTTCACAGATAGAACCCACAGTGTGAAAGTAGCTGACTCCAAGTCAGACTGCCAACCAGTCATGAGTGGAGTCGCACAGGATCAATCCTGGGTCCTCTCCTGTTTATCTACTTCTCAGAAGTCCAGGCCAACAAGAAGGGACTCTGGCTGACAAAGTTCGGAGACGATTGCAAGTTAGGAGCCATTATTAACTCCCCAAGTGATTTTGACATCCTACAGAAAGGTCTCATTGAGACGGATGACTGGTGTCAGAACCATGGCCTTAAGCTAAATGCCAAAAAATGTTGTCCCCTTTTGGGAAAAACCCAGTTCCCATGAATTACCACATCGATGGTAGTCCACTGAACACAGAAGGTGTTATAAGAAATCTGGCAATACAGGCTGACAGCAACCTCTCTTTTAACCACCACATACATTGCCACTGTGGTCAGAAAGTCCTTCTCTGTGGCACATCTCATTACTAAGGGTTTTGCATCCAGGAAGAAAGAGGTAATTGTCTCCCTCTACTCTTCCCTCATTAGGCCAGTCATAGAGTACAATGCCCCATTTGGCGTGCACCACACTAGACACCTACAACAACTGGAGAGGCAGCAAAAGTACCTCACAAAGAGGATCCTAGGCCTTAAACACTTGTCCTATATGGACAGACTCAAAAAACTCCAACTATTCTCTGTCGCATATCGCCTACTTAGAGGCAATCTCTGCTTGATTTAAAAAGCCATGTCTGACCCAGCTCTGTTAGAAATGCTACATCTAAAGAAATCCCACTCCCTCCACACGCTCCAGAGACCTCAACCTCATTACCACAATCAACAGAACATGCTGGAGGGAGAGGTTCATAACCCAGAGACTGCCCATGCTATGGAACAGACTTCTCATACATGTCAAACAGAGCACCTCACTGGCCCTCTTCAAGAGAAATCTTGAGTGGATGGGAAATAGAAAACTCATCCCGGGGGATCACTTCAGTGGCTCTACTTGACAGAGGCACTGGGAACTAAGGTCAGGTGGCACTATGTCAGGGTAATCCTATGGGCTAGTCTTGTAAAGGTTCTAGGGTCATTAGCCTAGTACACACCTATGAACCTATAAACTCTATCATTAAGTCTCAGTCACTCTACAGACCTGTTTCTTAGAAGTTTCTTTTGAGGTTGGAAGACTACAGTTGTGAGACACATCTGTATTTTATGTTTGGACTTAGAAAGTTATGCAACCTTAAAGGTTTATGTCCATAAAACTCTGTCTTTGATGCTGTCTAGTAACAAGGGCCATGTCAAGTAAGGGGGTGTCAAGGCTTTTGACATTTAATGGCCACAGCATGTAAGTCGTTTTATTATAAGGTGGGAAAGCTCTTGGCTTGGAGTCTGAAATCAGCATGTGATAATACTAATCATTGCCCCCCCCCCCAACTTTGGCATTTGAAGGAGCTGGCAAGGGATGATGAGCATGTCCATTCTGTAAGGAGTAAGTCTGGGGGCCATCCAGTGCCATAGTCCTTAGAGGAGAGGTAACACTGCAAGAGGCAGTCCTAGGGTTGGGTGCTTAACTATAAAGCTGCTTTGGAGGTAGCTGGTGTGAGTTCATGTGAGCATGTGTCTACATCAGACAGGGCATTCTGATCCAGTGGCATTGGTCATCCATCCCCTCCACCTGGCAGTGGGGCTACTCCTAAAACAAATGCTCCATCATTGCCAAGATGCTGGTGATTGCTCAAACTTGTACTGTTGCTGCCTGCATGATGGCTTCCCTTGGCTAGCTCTCACCATTACTTCCGATATATATATAGGATGGGCGAACAAATGGGGATAACTGATGTGAGGTGGGGCTTGATGGTCATCAGGCACAGCAGGTAAAAGCCCATAGAAAAAATTCCATATTAAAAATGTCAAGTAGTGGTAGATTATAACTATAGTCTTGAGAGTTCACTGCTTCTAATAATGAGATGATAGTTTGCACTAGCACTGTCATGGCCTTGGGCATTCTAAGAAATTATAAAATGTCCTTTAAAGACAATGCTAGCAAGGTTCATATTAGGGTTTGGTCCAACTGGGACTAATGGTCAAAGCAATGACTACCTTATCTTACTATCCTAACCCGTGTTTTCAGCGATGTATTATGTGCACTCCTGAAATACACCTTAGTGTACTGTAGTCCCATATTTTGTGATGTTAACATTTTAGAATGAATCTAAATAAAGTTCAGCAAAATGATGATCTTTACTGCAAAGCCCAAGATTATACCCCTAGGCTAAGGAAGACATATTTGTTTTATTAATTGCAGACCTTTAAGAGGGGAAACTACTGATTTTAGGAAACAAAGCATTTCATGATCCACATTTAAAATTGTACGTGGCTTGGGCATTTCTACAAATCTATTCCTAAAACATGTTAAGTTATATCAGCCCACATTCAAAACAAAAAAAGTATAAGTAATTTCATGCTCCAGGTTATACGAAGTTTCTGAAGTAAAGTGCCTCAAGAGAAATGGTTTTCTACTCATGAAATGCTTTTCAGCAAGAGACTTGATCATAGCCATTGGTAGAGTAGTTGACAAAGTTTGAGCACAATATTCGTGAGTCTATTCCTTGGTGGCCTTTGCGCTTGAATATAGGAATATCACATCACATCAGTGTGCCTGTGTAAGCCTGCATTTGTTTCTAGTTTAAAATGTTCCACAATCACTTTTTTTTTGTACCAGGATAAACACTTTTAAAATAATACAGTTGTAAGCTTCCTTATTTCAATGATGGGGGGTAAAATTATTCTTGTCATAGAGCACAGACAGTATGCAACACATTTTTTTGAAGAAAGATGAGAACAGGGAATTAAGATCTACAAATGGCAGCTTGTTTTTGCTTATGCATTTTTTACAGCAGAAATGCAGGGTACAGTAGATCATCTGTCTGCACTGCTTGTTTGCTTGAATGGTAGAAATGAAGTTCTTCTAAAGTACACACAGGCTATTGTCCCTTTCTCTGCTTGAAAATAAGAGATAAGATCACCTACTACCCTGTGTATACCCGTGCAGTTTCTTTAGCATCAGAAGTGTTGGGGTGCACTGGGAATGCTCTTGTAATTTCTTTACTAACAGAAGTGTTGTGGTACACTGGAGAATGCTCCTGTACTACTATGATCAAGAATAAGGTTGCCTGTGCAGTCAATATACTTTCGTTCTTAATTTTGACATACTGTACCTAGATGTCTGCTTGAACATCTTGTTTTATATCCCTGCATGGCATTAACATATTCAGCATTTAGTTTCTGGCCACAAGCATTCTGGATTGAAAATTAATTTCTCTCATTTATACTATTTATTAAAATTTAAATTCTTGCATCTTTTTCATGGTTTAATTCCTTTTAGGATTTTACTTTTTCTCATGTTTCTTAGGAACATCCAATGCAGAACTTAACAATTCTATTGTATCCTTCATTTTATGTTTCCTATTACTCTAATCAAATTTACTACTGAATATGTGCTTGTTTTCTTTTATTTTTGACATGCCATTTTACACAATTCTAATTGCGCTTTGAGACATTACTAATCAGACTAAGTAATTTCATTGTACTTACAGATACCCATTTCTTTCTTTAATGTTAAAATCTAATTCTCACATCAATGTGCTCCTCATCCAGTCATGAATACCAAGCATGATTCTGTCTTGTATTAATGAAATATGTAATTTACCATTTAAGCTCAGTTCTTCAGAAAGATATCAATACTTTGTTGAAAAAACAAATAGTAAATATATTGTGTTTTTTTTTCTCTTGGATCTCAGTAACTCTGAAATATCTGTGCTACCATTGAAATATTATGTTGCTGTCTTCTTCCAGATTAAAACTCAGGGCTTCCCCCTATTCAACAAGCGCAAAAAAAAAAAAAAAAACTGACCGAAAACCAAAATATATGAATTGTGAAACATTGAAAGCATTTTGAATGTCGAGGAGCTAGTATCCCCCACACCCTGTGCTGATTATATATGCCAAACTCTTAGGGTGCACAACAGTGGAGAAGGGGAAAATTCCCATGTTAGATATATCACAATTTAGCTATTTTGGCTTTGTCATTTAAATTTTCGATATGACATAGAATAATATACATATACATCTTTTTGTACTTAGGTGCACTAGTCACAGTGAGAAATTACATTTCATGCTCCATTAGTTTCTATTTATCAGACTAACTGCTCGACAGAGAGGTTTTCTGACTGACGTGTAAAACCATGAGACATTTGGTATTAGACATACAAAGCTGCAAATGTGAGAGTACAAGTTGCAGGGCTCCCAGCTCCTTTGTTTTTACTTTAGTACCTTGAAGCACTGTACAAGAAGAAATCAGATCACAGGACAGACATTGCATACTTGATTCTGAGTAAGGCTAAATGTGAGACAATGCAAATAACTATAAAGAAGTTAAAAGTACTGAGAGTTCTTAATGAAAGAAATGTGCTAAAAAAGACACCAACTCACATTTTGCAAAACTCCTGTACTCAAAAGTGTGAGTTGCTAAATTCCATCCAACATGCACTGCACATTTTGGTTACACATGTTATGTAAAAAGTAATATGTGGAGCAGGTACTTACCCTTTCCTCCCCCTTCTGATGCACAATACTCGCTGTAGGAATTTAAAAAAGTACATGAATTAAGCATAAACCAAAAAAGATTCCTGGCTCACAATGTGTCTTTCTGCAATGTTGTATGACTGCTCAGTGACTACACTCTTCAGTGAAAATAAATAAATACACACGAAAATAAGCCAAAACATATGACACAGCACTCCAGGGAATGTAGTAGGGGAAAAAATGAATGAATCTGCAGTGGTAATGTTATGTGACTGAGATGTAAGCAAGACAGAGTGACAGAGATATAAACAAGCAAAAGGGCACTAACATAGTAGCTAGTAAGGCTCAGTGGCACACTGCAGAAGGCATCAGCACAGTCAAACAGGAAATTTTTATCCATCAGTATGGTTGTCTGGTGTAATTGTACTTGGAGAACTGTAGATCATTTGGAAAAGTACACAATGAACAAAGGTGCAGACAGAAGAGAGTTTGTTCAGACGGCTCATATGGAAGTGGCACACATGGTCTTTACTGGAAGTCATGAGGAGACTTTGAAGTAGCATAATTTTAAGATGATGAAGGAAGCACAGGAAAAACATAACAGACATTTACACACATGTTTAAGGGATTCAGCAGACTACTTTCAGATTGTAAGTTTCAGAAAAAAAATTATTTTCAAGGACATATGATAAAATATGAAACTAATGGTGGATTGTTTACGAGTAATTTAACAAAACTTAAGATACATTTGTCTTGAGAGGTTGTAGAATCAGATATGAATAAACAGTTTGTAAAACAACCATAATTTAATTTATATTTCTCTGAGTAGGGTTAGAAGAATGTGTTGAAGAAAAAGGCAGCTGGTTAACATAGATGTGCAGTGTATCTAAAAGGCAGAAAAATGAGCATATTACACTGGATAGTTAATCCTTGTATGCTGGCCCCTTTGTACTGATTTTGTATGGTAGGGAGGAGATGTGATTTTTTGTTTTTGTTTTAATGTGCAGACTTTGAGATTGTGTGGCATTTTTCACTCCCTAGGACCATTTAAGCAAGGGTTTCTTTGCTTAATGTTCCCATCTGAATGGCTTCTATAATGAATGAAAGCAGAACTCTTAACAAAAAAAAAGTTTTACACAAAATGGAGACGTTTTGAATGCATTTTATATAAGAAGCCATTTATAGAAAGCCATTCACAACACTAATAATCAGACCATAAAACTCCTGACTTCAAAAAGTCATATGATTGTCTCGTAAAGTTAGATACTACATCCTTCTTTTTCTGCTTGACAAAGAATATATCAGAAAATAACTGCAGTTTCTCAGAGACTACTTGCAATACAGAATGATATATTTAGATGTATTTGTAATACTTGCCTTGGGAGATCCACAGAATAAATGTCAGTCATATAACTTTCACTGCAGTGACATAAAGGCAGTAATATCTGAAGTCACTAATTGCTGTGAATAGAAGTGCATGACCAAAATGTGCAATTGGCTGCATATTTAATAACCGTGAAGATAAAGTACTAAATTTTTATGAGACATGGATTTGGAAGTGAATGAGAAAGCTGATTCAGATTAAAGGCAAAGTCGTTCAGTTTTTCTGTTGTATAATCTATACGTTGGCATCCTATAATAGATCGACTCCTTTATGATGTGCAGGCTACCGCTGCAAATGCTGTGTGAGAAATGGATTTGGTGAAAGCCAATATATGCAGCCACATTAATCATGTGATATAATGCTTTGTGCCTACAAAGCAGTGCTAGCAAAGCCTAGCTAGTCTCCTACAGAAGAATCTGCAGATTTTAAAACAGATTATTCATCAAAAAATTTTTCAGCCATGCAGAGTAATTAAGTTACACTTATAAGGCTACTGGAACATTTCAGAGTTAATACTTGGGTTTAGTGTGTTTACCAGTGTTGGAAATTTCAGGGTTTTGGAGTTGAATGTAAATAGGAATAATGGTTTCTTACATGATAGTTTACAGCAAGTATAAACATGCAGTCAAAATTAGATCATATATTTTCTTTGGTCTGAACTAATTATGAATTAGATCATATTTTTATGCAGTGGTTTCCATAGGAGTACAGAAAATGTTAGTAGTCTTTCTCCATTCAAAAACACTTTAAATAAAACAATTCACAAATGTCCACACTAAACAATAGGGTTGTGATGATTTGCATAATGATTACACAGCAAAGCAGAGAAATCATCTAAGTGCACTTAGCAGTACATGAAGAACATTTCCTTGAATGATAGGAAGATAAAATAACATATGCATTGCAAATGAGGCACAGTATCATGCAAAATAACATGCTAAAATGTTGTATACAGGACTGTAACAAAACTTACTTGATAGCATTATGGCATCTCACACATTTCTTGGTTCAGGTGGTGCAGTTCCGGTAAGATGTGTTGTTGTCCGATCTCTCCTTCATTCTTACCAGGATGGGTTTGGATCCGACTCTGCCTTATACACAAGTTCAAGGTTTTCCACTACCTCGTGGCTAAACTCTATCCCAGCATGCCCCTGGAATGTCCCTCAGATCTCATTTGCTGCTAAACAAGATCAGATGTTCGCCCTGCTAGCTCTAGCTAAGTATAAGCTTTATTTAACTTTCACTGTGAAAACTTTGCATGTTTTTGTTATTCTAGTTTAAATCATTGTAGTTTGTTGTGTTAATTATTATATCCCACCTCCTTTGTGTGTTTTCTGCTGATTGGATGGAGTCTTTTGTTTGTCCTTATTTCTCCCTTTCCTGGCTTTCCATAATCTTATATAGCCCATTTAAATTAGAGAGCTTCTTTTTTCTCATATTTCTTAAATTCTGTTATTTCTGCTAGACAATTCATTTAAATTAGAGAACTGTCTCCCTCACTTAGCCCATTTCAGTTAGAGGGCTTTTCCCCTTCCCTTAAAAACTTCTCGTTGTTTAAAAAAAAAGTTTTGCTATAGAAATATAAATTATTCTTTTTTTCCTGCATAATGTCTTCTAAGGATTTTAAACCATCAGGTTTTAAGAAATGTGAGGATTGTGGTCAAACAATGTTAACGAACAGGCACACAATCTGTGTTCACTGTTTGGGAGCTGTCCCTCTCCAGGAGACTTGCTTTATCTGTCATTCTTTTACCCGTAGAGCTCTCCTGGAGAGGAAAAACAAACTTATTCTCAGACGCTATTCAAGAAGGTCTGGGTTCTTCTAAATCGCAAAAGTCCCCTTCCTCAAAATCTGACAAAGTGGCAGAAAAAAGCTCATCTTCTTAAAGCGCTCCATCGGAGCCACCTAAAAAGTTGGCAAAAATTTCATCACCTGATCCATAGCACACCAGATCTGAAAAATCATTGGCATTGACATCATTGGTTTCAGCACCAAAAGAAGTTGAAAGTTGGAGCTGGTCCCCAGTTTTGGAGCCATTCTCTCTGACCCTCAGGTCTCCTATCCTGCAGCCTTCAAAATTTCTAGCCATCTCTACTCGGTCTACCAGGAGCCTGTCTGATGATGACGTGGATCAAGTGATACAAAGGCTATTAAGGACTCCGGCGCTGGCCAAATTATTATTGGATCCAACCCAGAGGGATTCAGATCTGACTGCATTCTACTCTGATTCCTCCTCGAATCCGATCTTGGACTTTGGAGTTGGAATGTCCAGAGCTGATACTGGTTGAAACTTGCAGCCGAGACCTATTTCAGCATCTTCAGCCCTGACCATTGCTCTGACATCCTCTGCTCCATCAGAACTTGGGAAGTCTAGGCGCTGATGCTTTCCAGTTGGGTCTGGGGATGCGAGTCAGATCGGAGTGTTGTTGGATCTGTTCTTGCCTCTTGGGCATTGGCTCAGGTGAACTCTGCTCCTACCTTAGCCTTGGAGCCATCATCCTCGGTACCAGGGGCTTGCTCAGTGGCTTCGGATCCAGGGATCTCCTCAGATCAGGAATGGGGGGCTTTTGAGGTTATGAGGAGAGTGCTGTCTCCACAGGCAGTTCCTCTGTCTTCTTCGGATGTATGTTCTTCCCCCAAAGGCACTGGTGTCCACCTCTATACCCTTGCATCCACAGGAATGTGGGGATCCTAGGCCTCAGGATACACCTCAGGTTACCCCCCACTCTTCTGAAACTTCTCCAGAATGCCCTCTGAAGAGGTCTCTTGGAAGGGGTTGTGTAACAGGAAGCATTTAGGCTCCCCAGAGGAGTCTGTCACATCTGATACGGACCTCAAGTGAGGCTGAAGGGTCCCCATGGTCACCTTCTGAGGATGTCTCCTTCACAGACATCTTAGAAATTCTGAAATGGAGAGGCAGCTGAAAGTCCATCAACCCTTCAGAGCAGGAGTCCATATACCTGAAGGACTTTGGATCTCACCCTTTCTCCACTTGGGCATCTCCACCTTTCGATGAGCATATGAATCTAGTCTCTCAAAAGGTGTGGGAATCTCCAGATTCATTGGAACCTGTTCCTAGGAGGCCAAATAAGTTTATTACATCCCCAGATGACAAAACTTTCCTGACCAAGGGAGTCCCAGTAGATGCTATGGTGATGGCAGCCTCCAAGAAGGAACTCCCCGAGACATCTTTGTCTGTTCATCCACCAAACAAAGAGTCTCGCACGATGGACAGATATGAAAAGCGTGTTTTTTTCTTCAGTGATTTTTGCCCTCAGATCACTGAATTACCTTACTCATTTTGCAAGATTACAGAGAGACCTCCTGAAAGAGCTAGGAGATGTTCTCCAACGTTCAGTGGCTGAAGGAGTTTCAGATAGTTTCCTCTCAGCTCTCTACCTTATATTCCATACTCACTTGCTCCATGAGACTGATCTCTTATGCAGCAGATGGAGCGAGTAGAGAAGTGAGTTCAGGAATTTCCTTAAGGAGACATTCCTGGATGGGCTTGTGTGACTTTGTGAAACCTTTTAAATCTTCCTTTGTCAATGCCCCGTTCGAGGGCTTGTCTCTCTTCAGGCCCAAAGTCAAGGACACACTAACCAGGTGTGAACAGGAAGGAAAGGCTCTGTCTGCCATAGGAGTCAATTTTTCCCTACCTACCCGACCATATCCTAAAGGTCAGAAAGGTGGAAAAATGTGGTTTTGAAAATCTCGGAGAGCTTTCTAGGACGCAAGTGGTGAACCTTCCCCTAGGGGCAGAGAGAGAAATGGTAATTTAAGATGCTGACCATGCAGCCAAGGGGTTCTGCAGAATCAAGGGGACAGAAAATCCTCCTTTGGTAAGCCCTTCCAGTGCTCCTGAAAGGAGGCCCATCTGTCCATCTTTGGAGGCAGTCGGGGGCCACTTATCTTTGTACCCAGAGCCCTGGCAAAAAATAAAAAAAGACACATGGGTACAAGCATCATATCCAGAGGTTACTTAATTCTCTTTACCCTCCCTGTCCCAAACATGAAAAAGATCCCAGGCGTTCCACCCAGTCAAAGGGAATAAGCAATGTTAGAAATCCAAAAGTTACTAGACAATAGTGTTATCCAAACAGTCCCCACAGACCAAATAGGATCCAGGACTTACTCAAGATTCTTTTCAGTTCCAAAGAAAACAGCGGACTGGAGACCAATTCTGGATCTCAGCAATCTAAAAAAAATCAGTAAAAAAGTCCAAGTTCCAGATGGTAACACTGCAGTTGATACTCCCTTTTCTGGGACAAGACAATTGGATGTGCTCGATAGATCTCCAGGATGCATACTACCACATAAAAATGGACAGGCAATCCAGGAGACACCTGCACTTTTGGCTGGGGGACAGTCATTACCAGTTTCATGCTCTGCCCTTTGGCCTCACTACAGCCCCCAGAGTGTTAACCAAATGTATGGCAGTAGTCGCAACTCACTTGAGCTGTCTAGGATTCTGAGTGTTTCCATAGTTAGATGACTGGATCCTAACCGCCACCACCGAGCATCTACTAGTAAAAGCAAGAGACACCACCTTGCAGCTCTGCTGTCATCTAGGAATTACAATAAACTTTGAGAAATCTGCCTTTCTGCCTTCTCAGCAAGTAGTATTTATAGGAGAAGAACTGGATTCATGAAATATTATAGCCAGACTCCCTCCAGAAAGAGTTCATGTTCTACAAAGACAGATCTTAAGTCTTCTCACAAAGAAAAAGGTTCAAGCAAGGATAGTTCTG
This sequence comes from Protopterus annectens, assembly GCF_019279795.1. NCBI lineage: Eukaryota > Metazoa > Chordata > Ceratodontiformes > Protopteridae > Protopterus > Protopterus annectens. The sequence goes on from NC_056743.1 coordinate 606,690,829, forward strand.
AAAGTCTTGGGGACCATAGCAGGAGCAACAACTCTGGTTCCATTAGCCCGACTACACATGAGAATTATTCAGTGGCTACTGTCCTCTCAGTGGTCAATGCAGGAATTACCAATGTCCCACAAGATAATGATAATGGACACTTGCAGGAAAGACCTTAATTGGTGGCTTTACTCCACTCAGGTGTTGCTAGGTCGACCCTTTGTTCTTCCCCAACCATTGGCCATGGTGACCACGGATGCTTCTCAGATTGGGTGGGGGGGGGGGCATTATCTGGGAAAGACTATCCAAGGCACCTGGCAGGATCACGAGGCCCATTTGCACATCAGTGTCCCAGAGATTAGTGCTTCTGGTGTTACAAGCATTCCAGAACAGTCTTCTGCTGGGAACTATTGCAATACAGACAGACAACATGTCAGTTGTGTGGTACATAAACTAGGAGGAACCAGATCTTCCCCCCTTTGTTGAGAGTCTCAGAGTATGGCAATGGGTGACCTCCTCCCAACATTTTCTGATAGCACTACACATCCTGGGGAAATCCAGTGTGATAGCAGACAGACTCAGCAGAGCAATTCTGATGCTTCACGAGTGGTCCCTAAAACAGGAAGTAGAGGAAAAGATTTTCCGCAAATGGGGCCATTCTTGCTGCAACCTTTTTGCAACATCCATAAATGCCAAATACAGCTGCTATTTTGCCCTTATCCCCCCAGTGGGGGAGTCAGCAAGGGATGCACTTCTCCACAATTGGTCCTTGGGTCTCCTCTGCACTTTCCCTCCCTTTCCATTAATACCCAAAGTTCTGCAGAAAGGCAATTGCTTGGGAAAGGACTTGATACTCATCGCCCCATATTCCCCTTGTCAAATCTGGTTCTCCTTCATGTGGTCTCATCTTCGGGAGGAGCCTTGGATTCTGGACCCCAGTTCCTGACCTTCTGACGCATGCGTTGGGAACAGTCCATCCTTCACTTCAGACCCTCAAATTGACAGCTTGGCTTCAGTGATACCTACAGTAGCCAGGTTTCCTAATCTTTAATTATCAGTTAAACATATACTGATATCTTCTCATAGAAACATATATAGAAGCAAATGGAAAAGATTCTCTTTATGGGTTGCTCAGAGCCATATTGATCCCTTTACTCCACCAGTCACTTCCATTCTAGAGTTTCTAACAAGGTTATTCGATGAGTGTGCAGCTGCAGCTACCATAAGAGTTCAACTAGCAGCTATTTCTAGTTTTCATATTGCTGAATCCGGTCTCAGCATAATGTCTCATAGACTGTATAAAGTGTTTCTAAAAGGTACTCTATTACTTTGACCTCCTATCAGAGATACATGTGCCATGGGACTTAAATTTTGTCCTATCCCATTTAATTTTTCTCCCTTTTGAGCCATCGTCATCTTGCAAACTCAAGTATTTGACATAGAAAACTATTCTATTGATAGTTATAACCTCTGCCAGAAAGGTATCAGAGCTGCAAGCCTTCTCAGTAAAGCCCTCCTACTTGCTTTTCCACAAGGATAGGGTATCTTTAAGAACAAACCCTTCTTTTTTGCCAAACGTTTGTTCAGAATCTAATTTAAACCAGTCTATAGAGCTTCCAGTATTTTATCCAAATTACGAGAATAAGGTGGAATACTTGTTGCATCAGGTAGATGTGCATAGGCAATTACGCTTCTATTTACACAGGACTAAGACCTTCAGAAAATCTGACAATTTTTTTGTATCTTTCTCAAACTCTAAGAAAGGTACTTTAGCTTCTAAAGAGACTATCAAAATGGCTTTCAGATTGCATAACCTACATCTATAAATCTCAGAACAGAGATCTTCCCCAGAAGGCTAAAGCCCTACAAGAGTCATTGCAACCTCCTTCTACTCATTGCTAGTTTGATTATCAATTGATACTATTTGTGCAGAAGGAACACTGGCAAAACTGCATACCTTTATCACTCATTACAAAGTCAATTTGGCCTCCAGGAACAGGGCCTCTTTTGGGTCCATGATTTTGAAGAATATTCTCTCTTGAGCCTTGAGCCACCCAAGAAAGATGATGCTACAGATGCTGTCCCACCTTGGTAAGAATGAAGGCGAGATTGGACAACACCACATAAAGAAGTTATGTACTCGCATAATGTTCCATGTGTGTTGTCCATCTTCGCCTTCATTCTTGCATCCCACCCTCCTTTCCCCCTGCCAGTTTTTACTCCTGGAAGACTGAGTTGCTACAATGGGACATCATTGTTCTCTGACCTTCTTGACTGCACTCTGCGATATTATCAAGTAATTTTTTCCTGTTATTACTGTAACTGCAAACAAGATCTGAAGGATGTTCCTGGGGCATGCTGGGACAGGGTTTAGCCATTAGCTAGTGGAAGACTTGGAGCTTGTGTATAAGGCCAAGTTGGATCTGAGGATCAGATCCGAACCCATTCTGGTAAGAATGAAGGCGAAGATGGACAACACACATGGAATGTTATGGTGAGTACATAACTTCTTTTTTTTTGGTGTTGGCTTCATGGTATAGAGGGAAGAAGCTCTTATTATGAGACAGTCAGCTAGGATTTGAGTGTCAGCCTGACAGTGGAGAAGCCAGCAAAGGGCAGAAGTGGAATGATTGGGCCATGATTTCTCTCTCCTCCATCTCTTGGGGGGGGTATGAGATGTGCTGAGGAAGATGCAGCTGCCATGATGCTGTTGTGTATCAAAGATCAATGCAGAATACATGTCAGACAGTGGAGGAACATGAACTACAGAAGAAGTAATTGGCTACTTAAGAGATGGACCTTAGCTTTTGGTTTTTCATTGCATGCACCTTACAAGAGTGGAGCCTGTTATATGCATGCAGCCACAGAGATGGGATATTCACCTCACTAGGCTCAGCCATAACATAACAAGCCTGGAACCAGCATGGAAAGAATAAATTTCATAATGCCACCTGTCTGCAGTATGGCACACTGCCCCTGGGCCGTTGCTCTGGTGGATGAAGGGAAATGAATGAGGCAATTGGGTGTTCATGGAGATGAGCTGGTGGCCATTTGAAGATGGCAAGCAAGATTAAAACAACATTTTGTGGTCTTCACTGAACAAAAAGACATTAACTGACAAATAATGGAGAAAAACTGCATCAGATTTTGTGATAAACTGTCTTGGCGTGGTACCCACTGGATAGACTGGGTGATGCTTCCCACTCTACAAAAAAGTGTTAACAGGGATTTACATTGCGGTAATAGGGATATTCTAGAGTCCAACCCAAGGTGGTATAGTCATTTTCAGGCAGCTTTTCCTATGAGAGATTTTATCCCTGTCCCTTGCTTTCCAATTATTTGGCTGCAAAACCTCCAAAAATGCCCATTACATGTAATGCAAAGGAGCTCCTCATTTTTTTTTTCTTGCAGAGGAGTAAGCTGCTCTCCAACCTCCTTGTGGGGAAACCTCCCCCACATCTCCAAAAACGTATCTATACCATCATCAGACAACATTGAGTAAGAGAAAACTTCCCTAAAACAATACACAGTGGTCTTGGCCATCACCCGATTACCCTCTCTGGTAAGACCTGTTTTTCTGATCACATAACAAGAAAGCTATAAGGACTGCAAAGGATTTGAGAATGAAAAGTGGTGAGAAGAGCACTATCAACATTCATATTATACATTTTACCTCTCTTTATGACAGTGGCGTATATAAACACTAACCACTAGTAGAGTAGTACACCAGCTTAGTTGCATGTTTAGCACTTGTAAGCTCATTTACATGGAAAGTGTGCTTGTGCAGCATCCTGACAAAGTGGACAGATGTGTTGCAACCTTCAGTCTGACATTTGTGTTAATGACACTTGAGCTAGAACAAGGATCAGCATATTTCATATTTAGCCCGTAAGGCTGGAATTGTCAGTGCTAGAGAAAAAATGTATATGTTTGAATGTGAATGACATTCTCTTAACAAGGCTAAACAGCTATGTATACAACGATCAGATGCAGACTCCTCATCTTGGACATGCACACAAAAATTCGCTGCAGTGGTAACCTCTGGAAAAGACAAGGTTACTTGCATAGCTAAGGCCAAAAGATATGTAATAGTATTTTTGTCATACATGTATTCTTCTGATTGCACTAATTATTTCACAAAGTTAAAGAAAAAGAAAAAAGCTATCTTGTACAAGAGGTAACTAAGCCATAGGACCACATATTACCCTCAGAAATGACAGATGACTTTTAAAGTTATGATTTGTTTCACATTATGAATGGTAAATGACACACAATGCGGGGTGGCTAACCGATGGCCAGGTTTAGTTCCTCAGAGCTGAGGTAGGTTGGAGATAATTGGGAAGAAGAGGGGAAAAAGGGTCAGGGGAAGGGAAAATGTATGGATGGATCAGAAAGGTATGAAGGGTCTGGGCAGGCAGAGGTAGGCAAAATGGCAGCAGATATTTTTGTCTGGATTTGTGTGGATGTGAAGTTGCTGCTCAGGAGTTGTTTTTTCATGGTGTTTGGTAAGCTAGGTGTATGTGTATGCACGTGAGAGATGGTGTGCACATACATGTTTGTAGCTGGTCTGACACTAGAAATATTAAAAAGAAAAAGCAGCAGGAGTTACGGTCAGCTAGGTGATGAGTGAATAGAAGAATCAGGCATGGTGGGGGAGGGTGACTGAGTATGTAATGGGAGAGTAATGTCACAGTATATTATTTTTCTGATAGTAGGGTAGGGTATGCTAACTAGAGGGGGATAAGAAAAGTAGGATCCACATGAGTCTGCTGAAGCCAGGCCAAAAAGTTCCATAGGACTAACCTCTCAATAAATTCAATAGAGAAGAAGCTGAGTAATAATTTTTCAGCAATGGATGCAAAACAGGATGGTGATTTCCTGGGGACGCTACAACAGTCAGGAACTGGATGCCAGGCATGAGAGCTGTAGGAACCTGGTCATATCAAAGTTTTTATTTATTTATTTATTACTGAAAATGATCATCTTCATCTAGTAATAAGAAAAATTAACGGAAGGGTGGATTTATGGAAAAATAATTCCCAGGAGAAAATAGATAAAAAAATGAAGCAGCCACAGTTTACGCTGTGAAAAATCCAATCATCTGTTGAGAAGTGGGATTTGAATAATGAGGATAAGATAGCAGAGATAGTGGTGTTGACTGCTTTCCTGAGAGACATTTACTACAGTAGGGAGGTGTTGCTATTGTATGACATTAGTGTGTGAGGTAGTTTAGAAAGGAGTTTCAAAACCAGAACCCAACAGCAAACCAAAGATCTTCAGAGTTCATAGAAAATGGCTCTGCCATTTAAAAGGAGTGATTTGGGGTTTGACTCCTAGCTTATGCTTGGGATATAGTGCAGTGAAGTAATGGTGAACAGGCAGCATCAGCATATATATATTAATATATATATATATATATATATATATATATATATATATATGGAAATCGGTGAAAGAAAGGATAGCAAATGGCTATATATAAAAAACGGAGGGAAACAAACTTGCAGGACATGGCATGAAGGGTTTAATTAATAGGTAGCTGGTAATATTTATGTAGGTGTTTTACCATTGTGAGGTATAGTTAGTGTTATATAGTTAGAAATCTTGTGTGTTTATGAGCATACAATTTAAAGACACAAACATAAGGTTGTCTGAATACAAAGTACAGCTATAGGGCATGTAAACATAATTATGGACATACAAATAGGGATACATTCATGCACACACATAACAGGATGCACATTTGCAGCATGAATCTATGCATAGACATACAGTTCACTATAGCATAAATGTTTAGATAAAGATGTTTATATGCATTTGCATATACACACGTTCCTCTTCATTTATCAATAACTTTTGTCTGTCTTTGCCATAAGTCCTCCCTTACCCATCTGCTGTATACTTCTATCTCATTTTTATAAATTTTCACTAATTCCCCCAATGGGTGTGAGAAAAACTGGTATGCTTCACTTTAACTCACTTGCAAGGTATGGAAAGTTCTGGGTAACCTAAGACATCATAGGTTCATAGTTAAGTACTAGACTACTTGCCATTGTAGGCTATTTTAAGCCTAGCCAATTTCCCTTTTTGTGCTTGAAATAACCTATCTCATTTGGTTGTATATTGGCCTTACCCATCCAATGGTTGATAATTATATATAACGAATTATACAATAGATAATCTGAGGGGAGCCATGCATGGGATAAAGCATTTAGGAGCTACCTCTGTCCATGAATAGTACAGGGGGAAGTCCTGGGATAATTTTTTTGTTTTTAATCCATAGATCCAAGTTGTGCTTGAATATGGACAGGGATGAACTATGTTTTATGTGAATAGGGAGTCTGTTCCACAGCAGTGGTGTCCTTTGTGAGAAGTACTTGCCACTTCAAACCATTCTCTTGATAACGCAGAAGAGAATGAGATCCCTAGACTGAGAACTTTTGATGACATTTAACTTGCTAATGTGCAGTAAATCTATCCATAATGAGTTGGAGGATGTCTTGTGTGTCAGACACGGGTCACCTCTTGGCAGTCTGTAGGATACCAAGTATAGTGACAGGGCTTTGAATTGGTGCATGCAAGATATATTTTTTAGACGATGTATCCTTTAATTAAGGTATCTCTTTGGGGGTTCCAGTTGGTGAATGTGTCTGGAGAGCTATACGCCAGAGAGGGTATTATGTTCAATGGTTGGCCTAATGACGACTGAGTAAAGGGGGGCAATGACATCACTAGATCTAGACACAACCCCTTTGCTTTTAAGCTGTGTAACATAGAAGGACTTGCAACTGACATCATTTTTGTTTCTTTATCGGTTTCTCTCAGGAATGATGATTAGCTGACAGTTGATTCATTTCAGCTGTGTGCTGGAATGTAATCACCTTCTTGAATGGTGATATAACCAAGGAGAAAGCTTAAAGGATTAATATGTGAAATTTCAAATACATTTTATTTGGCTTTCTTAAAAAGTAATGAACAATCACATCCTTGCAACCATAAAAACCTATCATCGATAGTGCATTATGACACGAGGGTTGAAGGAGCCACCTAGCCTTTACTTGTTACTCTCTAAAGGAAGCCCCTTTCTCCCGAATAGATAGGGTTATAGTTTCAAGGAAACACAGTTTTGATTGACACACTCATTTCTTCCTATAGTAATATATCATGGGTCCATTTTAATGAGGTGGAGATACAAAGATAAGGCCTCTTCTTCTTAGAAGCCACAAGATGAGAGGCACATACTGCAAAAATAGAACTGGGAAAAAATAACGGCAATGCGGTGGCTGGAAGTAGGAACAAACCAAATAAAACCCAAATGGGTAAATGCAAAGCCAACCTTTAATATTGTCACAAAAGTTATAAAAAGATTAGAAAACAGGCATGGTTAAGCGCTTTCATCCATAAATACACATATGTGGACTTAATCAGAAAGCCATTTACAATAATTAGGAGGATTTAAATAACAAAACATCACTCAGCAATTAAACCAGTTTAAAAGTATAGGACCTCAAAGTTGGTAGGAAATATATGCACCACAACCTGGGTATCGATGAATATGTTTCTCTCCACGCGGTTTTAAAGCTAAGGGCAGCCAAGTTGTGAGAGAGATCTGAGTGACCACATTTTATTGCACATTTATCATTTATCACATATTTGTATATATTTTTAAAGGAAAACCTTTACCACTTTTATCATTTTATATAAAAAAAAGTTTGTTACTGTTCATCAAATTCACATAAGTATCTGCTTTACATATACAATTTTTTTTCATTTATTTGCATTTTTACTGCCAATGTTTACTTTTATCAAGCACTTTTTTTTGCAGTGCATATATTTTCCACTGACTTTTTTGACGTCCTGTACCTTTAAACTAAACTTATTTAGTTGCTGTGTGATATTGTTATTTAAATCTTGCTAATTATTGTAGTTGGTATTCTGATTAAGTCCACGTATGTATATTTTTGGACAAAAGCACTTAACCATGCCTGTTTTCTAATATTTTTATAACTTTTGTGACCATATTAAAGGTTGATTTTACATTTACCCATTTTGGTTTTATTTGTCTTGTTCCTAATTCCAGATACCACATTGCCATTTTGTTAACACTTACTTTTAGAAGAGCAATTTACTTTTAAGCAAAGTCGGTCAGTGAGCATTTACTGAAGCAGACATTTTGTTGGAATCTGCTTAAAGCAACTTTAATGAAGCAGATAATGGAGTATCAAAAGTTAGAGGGATGAGCAGTGGGTGATTTTCATGATCTTGCATAGTCTTCTGGCATTTGCACAAATGTTGAATCAGAAGGGTTGCTCCTAATTCAGTAAAGGTATTGAGACATATGAGAATATATTTAGTTGAGAATTTACAATATAAAGTTAACATGACAGCTAGTTTTTTAATTTTAAAGTCGCGCCTAAATCTCAAGAATATCTGGTCCTCAAGCTATGTCACTGACTGAGAGATAAAGTAAAAACAATTCACCGAAGCATTGAATTAACAGTCCTTTCATATTAAACAAAGCAGTAATTCCAAAAGCCAACAGGGGGGCTCACAACATGGCTAAAAATAAAAAAAACGTTTAATATGAGAAATGTTTTCATGCCACCCAGGGTGCTTCCTGTGATCATAACAGTAATACAAACTCAAGCAATTTATACAGATAAAAATAGCTCATTTTTTTTTAAACAAATCATGTCACTTAAGATAAAGTTTTAAAAGTACAGTCTTATTGACACCATGCCTTTTATCTGCTTGTAATGAAATAATCCATTTTAGTTCATGTGCTTTCGTTTTGTTCTTAAAATCATCTAACCTCAAACAATAGATTTTGATTGTGCAACCAAAAAGGGAAAGAATGTTTTGAACCATGATAAATAATGTGCTTTGCTAGTGGATTTTTTGCTTCACATCTGTATAGCAAACAAATGATCTTGAATCCGCTCTTTCAAAAAGCGGTTCATCTTACCCACATAAAAAGATGGCAAGCTTTGCACCTTGTTAAATAAACCAGTAGAGGGATGGGTAAACAAATTCATATCATCAGTGTAGGTACAAAAGTTACACAATCTATAACAATATGTTCCAATGTGCTGAGACTGTAAGCTAGATGATGAAACATTCTCTTCTGTTGGCTGTTTGGTAAACTGAGAAATGTGAAATTAGAGACCCACAATCTTTTCAGGTTGCAACAAATTAAAAATAAAACTCATTATACTGAGGGGTAAAAGGATAAAACCCGCCATTATTAAATAATAGTATTAAGTGCTTTTGTCGCTACATCCTGGGACTTCATCAGAATACATACAAACATTCAAATCCACAGCCTGAATATCCCTCTCTAAATTACATTAGGCCCACATCAAGCCAATCATTTTCCTTAAATACTTTTTACTGCCACCCATATACAAGAATGTGGGTGGGGAAAACAAGACCAATCAGGGGAGATAGAAATTATACACAAGTAAAACAAAATTAAGAAACATATGTAAACGAACACTAATTACCCAGCAGAATAAAAAATAACTTTACATAAACAAAAATATTAACTGTATATAAATAAAAATAGGGCAATATATACATATTTTATAATTTATTAGCTCTTTCATGTAATACAGGAAGAATAGAAATAGCATCATTTTAAACCTGAGGGAAACATAGCTGAGAGTCTGAATTGCCATTGAGTTCCCCTGATTCTTAAAATATTTTTCCAATCACCTCCCCTCAGGTTAACCTTGATGCCATCCAAAATACAAATTTTGTAAAACCATTACAAACCAAAGGGTGTGTATATAAGGTGCTGTAAAGTTTTCCATTTTTAATATCGCTCAAATGCTCATAAATTCTATTTCTCAGGTCACACTCAGTTTTGTCCACATAGAAACAGTTACATATTTCACAGTGGGCCAGGTACACTACCTTACTAGTAGCACAATTCCCCACTGACAAAATAACCCTAATCCTCATTCCAGTCTCCAGAGTTGTATCCACTTTTTTATAAATATATGTACACTGATTACAAGTCCCACATGGTCAAGGTACCCGTCCTAGAATCTCACTAAATTGGCTTTAACCTCCAAAAGACTTGTAAAATTTGCACCAGTTTTATTAATAGAGTGGTCTCTCACCCAACATTTCATAAATTTCCGAATTAACCTTAAAAATATTCCAATTCTTAATAAATGCATTTTTGATTTCTCTCAAAAACTGATTGCATTATAACACACTGGCCTTCTCAAACTTAGTGGAGGTCTGTGATGTCCTTTTTTTATCATTTCCCAATCCTATGCTCAATGAGGGTTTATATTGCTCCCCTATTTATAATAAATTTCAAGAATCTGATCAACCAATTTTTTTGGGGTATCTGCTCTCACGAAACATCTCTCCTATTTTATCCAACTCACCTCTAACATTCTCATAATGTGAGGTCATTTGGGCCACCTGAATAACTTGCCACTTATATTCTCTTTTTTGGGCTACTGCATGATTACTAGTAAAACATAAGTAAGAATTACAGAAAAGTTTCCTTATGATATATCTTAGATCTAAAACCATTACTGGAATTGGAAATAAACATGTCCAAATAGTTAATACCAAATTTATCATAAAGGTAAATTCTAAGAACTGGGCACTATTACTCAAATAGTACACATATTCTTGGATATCCTCACCACCACCTTTCCACAGGATGAAGATGTCATCCAAAAATCTTGTGTAGAGCTGCACATTCTTCCAATAAGGTCAGTTAAACAAATACCTATTCTCACAACAAAGCAATACAATATTAACATATATTATAGTTGCACCCTACACCTGATGGAAGAATTCCCCCACAAAGAACACAAAATTATTTTCTAAAATCAGAGCCATAAACTCACTCTACTGTAATCTGATCAGGTGATAAATTAGAACACTGAAATAGGGTTTTGTCAAACATTTCCAGTCCTCCTTCCCTGGGAATTACAGAGAAAAGATATTTAATAGCAGTAGTGAGGAATATGAGGCCCTCATTCCAAATTTCCTATTTCAATTGCCCCCAAAAATCTCAGGAATATTTTACTTAATGAGGCATATTCCCCATCAGAGATTGAATCCATAAATCTACCACCACTACCAGTGGGTGTGTCTTAGACCCAATAGCTGCCAGAATTGGTGTAAAATGTGGCTCTTCCACATTTTTGTGGATTTTAGGGATTCCAAAAAATGCAGGAATAATGGGATCCTTACTGTATAAAAAAATCATACATCTCCCCACTAATACTTAGATTTACCACGTACTTTTGTAAATAAGAATCAATTTGGGAGTAGGCTATATAAATATGATTTCTCGACACTGGAATATAGGTTCTATAATCAAACAAGATCCTCTGCATTGCATTAGAATAATCATTAGAATTAAAAATCACTATTCCACCTCCTTTGTCAGGGGTCATGATACTTATATTCGTCACCCCTTAATTCATGTCAAAGACTACATTCCTCCTCAGTTAAATTCCACCTTATCTTTTTGTTACTCTGATGAATCTTATAAATGTCCTCCATCACTGCCCTTTATTGTTCAAAAGTGGGTGAAGAGGTGGATTAAATGCACTCTTCTTCTTCTTTGGTACTTGATACCCATCTTTAAACCCCTCATATTGACCACCTCCTTGCCCAGAAACCATTATACCAAAAGTGTTCCCTCATATACAACTTTAATTCCATAATATAGTCTGCCACATCCACTTTCCTCTTTGGGATAAACTTTACATCTTTAGAAAGTAAGGTGAAATATTCCTGAGTGATAACCCTGTCCGTATAATTATAAATTGTAAAACCAATAAATGAATTAACTATATTGTTCCTATCTCTAGTTACTTCCTGTAATTGCCCCTCACTCTGTAAGAGTTTCTCTTGCATTGCTGGGGGTAATATGTAGTATGATATTCCCCTTTCTTTGTATATCTCTGTGCTAATCTTTCCGAGCATCTTAATTGCCAAAATACCAAATACAAAGTTGGTAAAACCATTACAAACCAAAGAGTGTTTATATAAGGCACTGTTTTGTTTTCCATTTTTGATATTGCTCAAATGCTGATAAATTCTATTTCTCAGGGCATGCTCAGTTTTACCCACATAGAAGCAGCCACATATTTCACAGTGGGTCAGGTACACTACCTTACTAGAAGCACAATTCCCCCATTAAAATATAACCCTACTCTTCATTCCATTCTCCAGAGTTATCTCCACTTCTTTATTAATATATGTGCACTAATTACAAGTCCCACAAGGTCTAGTACTCTTCCTAGAATCTCCAGTTAAATTGGTTTTAACCTCCAAAAGTCTTTTAAAATTTGCACCAGTTTTATTAATAAAGAGCAGTCTCTCACCCAACATTTTTAAATACATTTTTGATTTCTCTCAAACTGGTTGTATTGTAACACACAGACCTTTCAAACTTAGTGGGGGGTCTGTGCTTTCCATTTTTATAATTTCTCAGTCCTATACCCAACAAGGGTTTATAATACACTTCATCAAGAATCTGATCAATCAATTTTTTGGGTATCCCCTCTCACAAAACATCTCTCCTATTTTATCCAATTCACCTCTAACATCATCATAATGGGAGGTCACTTGAGCCACCTGAATAACTTGCCCCTTAATTATACTTTTTTTTTTTTTTTTTTTTTTTTTTTTTTTGCTGTTATCCTCCCATGAGATCCTAGATATATTAGTTGTGTATTATAAGAGCTTATATGAAGAGCCTGCATATCCTCTGGAGTACTGGAACAAGATTAGAGATTTTTTCTACTATTTGGAGCTGCCGGCACTAACCCAAGAAGAATCCCAAGCATAATGGATGAGGCACAGATGGTATTAAACATTGTGAAGGGAAGTAAGAATCTTGATCTGGATGGGGTACCCTCAGAGGGTATAAAATAGGCAAACTAAATGTTATTAAGGCTTTTACTCACGTTGCCATTGAGTCTTTTTTTGACTAACAGTTCCTCATTCTTGCTTCCAGGCTGTGATCTCCCTTATCCTAAAACCAGACAAAGACCCAAAGGCAGTTACTTCCTACAGTCCAATCTCTGTTTTAAAAATGATTATAAATTGTTTGCTTATTTTACTGCATCATTTGGCACCTGTTCTATCTTTTGTAATCAATAAGAGACAAAAAGGCTTTGCCACAGCCTGCTCTACATGAACAATATAACGTTGCACCTTTGACTGAGAGTGAATTTTACTAGAGCTCCACTGCAGTTAGATAGTTTAGATGCTGAAAAGGCTTTTAACAAAGTTTTTGCCTTTTTTTAAAGTTTTGAAAATTATGAAGTTCCCTACTCCATTTATTGCCCTACTTTGAGATTTGTACTCTTACCCATCTGTTAGGAGTAAAATAGGATCCTAGGTATCAAGAACATTTCTATTGACAAGAGGCATCAGACGAGGTTACTCTCTAACACCCTTGTTGTTTTGTCTTTATATAGAGCAACTGGCAGCTAATCCTCGGAAATCCACAATTGATGGATGTCTGTTCATTGGTAAGGAATATAAAGAATCCTTCTATGTACACTATTTACTGATTGCACTTAACCTGGATCATGACATCCCTCGGATGTTTCAAATGATGACCTTTTTTGTGGAAATAGGTTACAAGGTTAATCCTAGGAAAACAAAAAATGTTTCTATAAATAACTCTCCGTCCATGTTCCTGAGAAGGCTATATCCATTCCTGAATAAAGTGGGTATTATGAAATATTTGGTAGCAAAAAAAGCAAGGATTGCATGACACTTAACAATGCCAAGGTTTATCTCTTCCCCATTTTGAGTTGTATAGTGCAGCAGCCAGGTTGAGGCTATTCAATGGATTATTTAACTTTTGCTTAATTTACATAATGTTGTGACATTTTTGAGAACCAAGTGCGGAGTAAACTGACTTTCTTTTGGAAACTTATAATGGGAAATGACAGGGCTACAGGAAGTATAGCGAAGGAGTTTGTTAAATTGGTCCAGTGGAGTTTTGAATTTACTACTACAAATTCATGGATATAAAGAACCTTTGCCCTGTTTGATTAGCTAGATGCTAGGGTCAACTTCATTATACAATATTACTTCAACGTAGGGGTGCTGCAGGGGTAGTATTTTGGAACAACTTAGGAAGGGGACCATAACATTACATAAAGAGGGGCTTGTCAAACGCTGAGGATCTCTAATTTATCACTGTGTACTTATAATCATATAGCAGCACAAAGGCAAATAGGAGAGATTAAAAGGAAAGACAGGCCATTACAGATAAAATTGTGGTTAGGGATAAGAAAGGGACAAGATAATGCTAAAGGTTGTATTTTAAGATATAAGCTTTTATTAGGGTCAGTACTGTACTATACAAACAAATATTGAGTTATGTGGGAATCATGCCTAGGGGTCCACGTCCCCACAGGTTCATATCTAGAACTTATGATGCTACGGATATTGCTTTTTTGTTTGGTAATTCTTAAAAGTATTTCTGTACTCCAACTAGGCTGCATGATGGGGATGTGGTAACAAGGACTGTGGTGATTGGGTTCATATTTTTGGTATTATCTTAGTTTTTTGTGATTCAGGGAGGAATTTAGAGAACTCTGTAATAAGCTGTACCCAGACATATATCAAATCTTTCTGGTCATATTTTTTTCTGCGATTTGGCCAAATGGAGCAATATTATCTTAAGGCGTATTCCCTACTGCATACCTTACTCCTAGTGGGCAAACAAGCCAATACTAGATCACAGAAGTTCTCTCTACCTGATACAGTTCAGGTTGTTGACATTTTCAGTCAAATTATATCATGTGTACTGAGGTCAATGTCTTTCAAGGCTTGAGCTCTAATTCTTAATAAATGGACACAGCAGGATGACTCATTTAAAACTCACAGATAGTTGAGAAAGAGTAGGGATAGGAATCACAGGCTGAGAGAGAGCTATTCTGCTTAAATTAAATTAAAGAGGGATGTAAAAGTTTGAGTAAACGATTAAGTATTTTGACTTTATTTTGTTTACTTGATATGTGTTGAACAGGAAATGTGTAGTTACTATATTTGTCTATACTTCTCATGGTTTTGCATTGATTTTTTTTAAAGCAAGGTATTTAGTTTTGTATGGTTTTACTATACAGTTGCAATAAAATTTAAAGCTTTAAAAAATCAATAGTTAAACATAAACTATGTATAAAGCAAATTGAAAGAAATTATGGAATTATCAATAATTCAGATAAGTATGAATTGAAAGGCCAGTTTAAAGTTTACCACCATAACTATCCAATAAATGCAAACTGCTGTGGAAGACTATAAAATTTACCTGTGCTCTTGAAACAGTGTCTGATATTGCTTCTATATTGTCGGTAACTGTTCTTCATGTACTCCATAATACAAATTACACGAACCAGTACCCAATATACTACAAGACTGGGAAGAGTATCTGGCTTAACATTAGGTGTAATGCTATAAATCTAGAGTTTCCCACTTAATGCAATGGTCATATCAAAAACAGCACTGAGCTTTCTAGTGAGAAAGTGCTACTATGGTTTAATGTTGGGGCAATCCCAAAACACAGAGAAAATTTGCACTTCTCTGGCCACATCTCCAAGCCTTACAAGAGTGACAGAGTCTCAATCTAGCCTGTTTGCCTGGAGTAAGATAATTGGTCATGATACTTCAGCTAGTTCTTGAGTGCCCAGTCCTAGTGTTACTTGAACAATCTTACCATTTCGTAAAGCTTCTATCTTCCTATCGCTTAACACTTAAAAGCAGCAATTCCCATAAAAATTTGTAAACTTGCCCAGCTCTACCTATTTTCACACATTTTCCTTTATCCCAAGGATAACTCTTACATTCTTCCATGGATATATTCATGCCTCTCAACTGTCTAGATTTTCACAGAATGTCCAGATTTTTGCCTCATAAATTTGGTCTGGTCCTCATAAAATTTGTGATTTTCAGGTAAATCACTGGAATGATCTGAGGACTGAAGTCACTAAATAATGACATACATTTGTATTTCAGACTTCATATCATTAAGAAAAATGCGTGTAAATTCAGTCATTGTAGCAAATTACTAAGTTTATAAGAGCAATGTTTAAAATCTGTCAGTAGTTTTGGGTCTTTATCCCCCCATTCTGTCAGGCTTTGTCTAGATTTTTTTTTCTGCTAAGAGGTTGAGAGGTATGGATATATTTGACCCAAACCTGCTCGATTAGCCAGTGCATTAACCACTCCTATTGCGGTAGGTTAAATTCAGCCAGTAAAGTTTCTAAGCTTTTGAGCAGCAGACCATTCAATGAAATAATCTGCAATCACCTGGGATTGTATATCTAGATTTTTGGAATTCTTAACTGTTCTGTTTACTTACAGAATGACGTCAGATGGAACTTCTCCCCACACTAAGCTTCCTTCCTTCAAGCTCTCACCATGAATTTAGCTAAATCAGGCCCCTGGGGATTTACTTATCTCATGGCCTAGAAAACTTGCCTCACTAGCTTTCTATTTACCTTCATCCTCCATTTGACATATGAGTTGATTCCTTCGGAAGGCTAGGAGATAGTCTGCCAAACTGGGTAGCCCCAATCCCCCATAATACTTGGGAATATAAGCTATAGATGATGGCATTCTTCTACCATTCTCCCTGGAACAGCATTATCAGTGTCATTCTGAATAGTCACTAGGGCTGGATGCATCGGAGGGAATGGAATATTTCTGATCATATATAAAATGTAAGGTCGATGCGTAGTATGGCTTGTAACTTACCAGAAATGGTGCTGAAGTGATTATGTAGACAAGCCCTAAGCTTCAATCTCGCACACAACTTCCTGGACTCCCAGAGTGGTTGTCAAACATAATTTCTGAATTTCCCATACTTGATTATAACTGATTTTTGAGTAGTTACATTTGAGACCCTAACACTAGTCCAAAGATGTGAAAAAAAATTGAATGCTCTCCTTAACATCTTTGGTAAGTTAGTGCTCAAGGATATGTAGACGTATGCAAACATGAGGCCTGGAGTGGGCCTTGATGATTGCTCCCACCTGCAACAGAGGTTCAACATGATAAAAAAAGCCTAAAAAGAGTAGGCAGCCTTGCCTTGTGCCCCTACTAATTACTTCTGAGTGTGAGAGACCACCATTGACCAGTACCATAAAGGAGGGGGAAGAGTTTAACCACCTTAAAATATTGTGAAATCATTGATCCACTGTAAAGCTATAATGCCAGTCATAGAGGTGGAGGTATTACCCCAAATAAGGGAAAGTTCCCAGTTACACCCATTCCTTTAGGCAAAAAGGACAAATTCAGTCCACCCATTTGCAAATATGTGTGTATTAACTCGTATACTAAAGTTTATGGATGTTTTAGTAAGAAAATGGCTATAGGAAAAAACCTCTTCCTTATCAACCAACATACATGCAGTGCTTACTGACCAGTTAAAGCTTATAAAGCTTACTTTATTAATAATGTAAACACTATGCCAGACAAAGACTTCCAAGTGATTATTATATATTTGGCCTTTAAGGAAGATTTTGATACTGTGAATCAAAGTAAAGTGCTGAATAAACTACAGTTTATTATGTCAAGTGTTATACACAAGAAAATCATCTTGGTTGACAGTACAATGATTAAAAAAAGTAAAACCAACAAGTAACCACAAAAAGGGTAAAAAGCATGCCTTGTAATAAAAAGCACTTATGTTAAATCAGATAGTCAGATTGTAGACCTATTGAAGTGGAACAGCACAATAACATGCCTGTGCTAAGAATTCTAACAGATGCATTCAACTAATGTGACTTCAGTATGGATAAGTCAGAATCTAGTCTTCCAGTTGTCGTAAAACAGCTCCACTCTTCTCATTTAAAACTTTACTTGACCAATATAAAAAGGGGAAAAATATAAGGTCCTGCAACTAGCAGACATGCTTAAACCATTTATGGTTATTTTCTCTATCACAAGTGTGATTGTAAGTGTGTTCGTGTGAGTGTTGTGTTTCTGTTCTGCCAAATAAAGAAAACCGGTACCTTAACATGCCACTGATTGAAAATATTTGGGTTCTTCAAGCAGAAACACATTACTGGGCTGCAAGTGGGACAAGCAGTTAAGCTGGACATAAGGCAGATTAGTACTGTTATAAATATGCATAGGAGTGAACATAGCGCCCTGCTGGAAGGAAAAGAATGTACATGTATTATTGTAACTGAATTAAATGTATACATTTTAACAACATATACTGAAAGTAAAGAGGTTAATCTTAATCCACCTGACTTTGTAAAATATATGTGAAATTAAATTACTTTATGGGTTAAGCCATAAAGATGTTATCTCACAGTTCTGAATGGAGCCAGAGACGCAGTGTCTAAGCTAGAGAATAGTTGGTAGCTCCTATAGGAAGAGTGAAATGGTTTCATGGTTTTATGACTTCCAGCAGCTGTATCACATCTGAGCAAAGTTCTATCTGTGTGTATTATAGCACATAAGTGCTAAATCTTGGTAGCTTCTAGTGATGGGCGATGGTGTGAGAAATAGAGTTAGATGACCATATGTACTGTATGTGATGTCATTCTGTACAGAAATAATGTTTTAATATTAGAGGAGACTAAAGTCTCAACAACATTCTGTATTCTGTCTTAATCTAACAAGGACCACTCACCCATCTTGCCTTGCTCTATTCAGTGAGGAGGTACAGTAATTTTTCAGTCAGTCAGGAATAGATAGTAAGATTAGCCAAATATTGTTTTTCTGTAACTGTGTGAACTTTCCATCGGTGGTGTTTTTAATATTCCCTGTGACAAACACTGGTGTTTACTGCAAATATATATTTAGCATTTTCTTGTTCTTTTATTATTTATTTTTAAATATATTTAAACTTTTCATTGTAGCTGGTCCTTTTTAGAAAAAAATTAAGTTTTGAGAGTATTTGCATATATTTGGTGATAACTCTGGCCACTCCTGAAATCCTTGCTGTTTGGTCAACATTACAGTTTGTATTAATATTAACATGTACATAGTGTAGTTGGGTATCCTTTAAGAGACTTAAAGTAGCTAGCAGGGGTTCTGGTGACAGTGATAACTACCTTATAGTCTGTGCAGAAGGGGGCACAGCAGGCAAATCTGTGCCAGCCTTTCTCGGGTGTGTGTGTGTGTGTGTGTGTGTGTGTGTGTGTGTGTGTGTGTGTGTGTGTGTGTGTGTAAATAAAATCTGAAAGTGTGTCTGTGTCAGGACACAGCACTGGTTTCACAGAGAGGGTGTTGGAGGACGTAGCTTGGAACCCCAGCTAAGGACTCAATTCTAAGTTGTGCCAATCAGAAGTCTTATTGGGGTTATCGACAGATACAGTGAGGAACCAGCCCCTGGACTGAGCATATTCCCTGGGTGCCCTCAAGGGAAACACAGAGGTCTGCATCTGGAAATGCTGAATGTATCCATTTGTATTCCAAGTGAACATCACTCTCCAGAGTCAGTGGTGAGGATTCAAACTCCTTGATTACTGGCTCAGTGTGGGGATGTCTCATATTGGTGAGCATTAGTGTGGATATTGAATTTCTGTAGCCTGTAAGCAGTTATCGCTAACTGTGTGCATTCTCTCAGTAGACAGTGAGTTTTATATCACAACAGTTTTATTCATTTTTTTTTTTGTTAGTTTAGTTTAGTCAGGGAGAGCAGGCAAAAAAAGTCAGCAGAGGATTATGGCAAGCTGATAAAGAACCAGTCTGCAAGGTGTGTGAAGCCAAAGGATTGATGTATGCCAGCCCGACTAAAGATGAAATTATCTTATTCTTACTTACTGCTCAGACCAGCAACCAGGAGGATAGCCAGTCTAGTGATGGGAATTTGCAGCCATCAGAAATAGGACAAGTTTACCTTTTCCTTAGAGGGACTTAATCTGCCTGGAGTTAGAGTCTTGAGCTGAAGGCCAAACATGTAGAATTAGAATCAGCAGAAAGACACTACGGTATTTGGAGGCCGAAGAACATGAGAAGGAAATGCTGACTCTTCGCCAGTGTCATGCATGTAATGGGGAACGGTATAACTGATTCCCAGACACAACAAAAGTCAGTAAATTTCTTCCACAATTTACAGAGGGTGATAATTTTGATTTATTTGAAAGAGTGTGTAAACAGTATAATGTTGACCAAGGGCTCTAGGCACAGTTTCTGACCCCCTTACTATATGGTAAAGCTGTAACTGCTGTTTCTAAATTGTCTGACATTGAGTGTTTAAATTATGACAAAGTCAAATGTTGTTTACTTGAATAACACTTGAAACTTACAGAAAAAAAGTTTTGTGAGCTTAGATGTAAGGCAGATGAAAGTATGTGTGCTTATATTGCTGAGTTAAGCACTTATTTTCATAGGTGGGTGACAGACCTTTTGGTAAGGGAACAGGCCCTTAGCACTTCGACTGAGGACATGAGAATCTGGTTGGCTGACCGAGAGTGCTACTCTGCAGATGAGCTGGGAAAAAGGGGGGAATCTCTACTTAGCAAGCAGGGCATCACTGCACAGAAAAGGGATACACAGTGCTACACATGGATATAAGGTATCCCATGGTGGGCTGCCTAAACCATCCCAACAGACTCCTCCAGTAACAAGGGAAGCCACTAGTTGAGGTACATGGCCAGGATCAAGAGATAAATATTTTATAAGTAACGGGGGGGGGGGTGCTTATAGCATATAGATGTCCATGGAGGCAAAGTGGGGAAAAAGGTGGTGGAGGCAGCAAGTGGGAATAACAGTATGCCAATTGTAAGTTGTCTGGAGACAACAGGGATACCAAACTATCACAAGAGGTTATACCCCATCTTAGTGGATGGAAAACGGGCCACTGCTGAGAGAGAGACAGCCTCTGACATGACCATTGTGAAGTCTGCAATGGTTAAAGAGGAACAGTACCTGCTTGGGCAGAGTACTCCAGTCAGAGCTTTAGGAGGGACCCCATTCCAAATGTCTTTGGCCAGGGGTCACCTTGACTGGGAGGGTGGAAAAGGAAGCAATCAATTAGGGGTGTTTGAGGATATCCCCGCAGATATCTTGATAGGGAATGATTTTGATAATGCAGAACGTTGTGTATGCAGTTACACATAGTCAGACTTGAAGACAGGCATGTAGATCTGGTAGCCTGGGGGGACCCAGACAGACATCATACCCAAAGCCAGGGCTCGTGAGGTGGGTATTTCAGGAGGGAGCTACCCTGTATTAGTGAGCCTGAAGGTGAGCCAGAGCTCCTGGAGGTACTGATGTGCCTTTGGACAGAGTAACTGCAAGGGCAAAGGTGAGTGGTAGCACCTAGGCTGACAGTGAGGCACTGCAGTCAGAGGATACCAGACTTCCTGTGGAAGGGGAGCTGGGAAGAGTCACAAAAGTAACCCTACATTAAGATACTTTTGAGGGAGGTAGCTAGGGCGGCACCTGATTCTCAAGGAAAAGGGGATTCTGTATACTGGAACAAAGGGATACTGTATAAGAGAGTGGACCCCTGTGGGGGAGGGCTAGTGAGTTAGGTAATATAGCAGTTGGTAGTGCCTAGACCCTACCATTTGTCACTTCTAGCCATAGCTCATGACATTCCTTTTGCAGGTCATATGGGCATAAAGTGTACCAAGAGATGTATTATGCAGAACTTTTATTGGCCTGGGATTGCAAGGGATGTAACAGGATACTGCAGCACCTATGAGCAGTGCCAAAATGTAGGCAAGGCAGGAGACAATGTCAAAGCTCCTTTAATGCCTTTGCCTGTGATTGAGGATACATTTCAGAAAGTAGCTATGGATGATGTGGGGCCTGTGAGTACTTTAAGCTCCACAGGGAAGAAGTATATCCTAGTGGTGATAGATTATTCTACTAGATACTGCTGAGGCAGTGGCTCTGTCCTCCATTAAGGCAGGAAAGGTGGCTTTGTTAGAGATATTTAGCTAGCTAGGTTTCCCAAGAGAAATACTGACTGACAGAGGTGCCAATTTCATGTCAGACCTGCTTGCTTGTCTGTGGAAGTACTGTGGGGTGAAGCACCTAAAGACCACCCACTACCATCTCCAGAATAATGATTTTGTGGAAAGGTTAAACTCTACACTAAAGACCATGCTACAGGCATATGCAGACCAGTTTGAGAGAGAGTGGGATAAATATTTGCCCAATCTGCTGTTTGTTTACAAAGGGGTACCCCAGGAATCTGCAGGTTTTTCACCCTTTGAGTTCTTGTATGGATATAGGGTGAGGGGACCTTTAGGTTTGATTCATGATGAGTGTGAGGGTGACGTAATCCCACAAGCAATCAGTTGTGGCATGTGTTCTAAACCTCAGAACAAGGCTCAGGGAGCTCATTGGCTTGGCCCAGCAGAACCTGGCAGGAGCCCAACAGCAGAAAAAAGGTCTGATATAACAGGAATGCTTGAGCTAGAGAGTATGCTGTGTGGCAGCAGGTGATTGTTCTTATTCCTGCCAGACACAATAGGCTGTAGGCAGCTTGGGAGGGACCCTGAAGGGTGGTAAGGAAGGTCAGCGATAACTACATGGTAGAATTGATAGGCAGGGGCATAAGCTGTACCATGTTAACATGATGAAAGCTTAACATGATAGGGAGGCCTTGGTGCTAAATATTTGAAGTAGGAGGCAGGAGGAGTCTGAGTGGGATTTATGGCTACAGGGAGCCATCCAATAAAATCCCAAGTTACTGTGGTGGAGCCTAGAGTTGCAGGCATATGCTATGACAGTGCAGCACTGTAGTGGGATTAGCAATGCCAAGGCAGATTAAATCTTAAAACAGGTATGGGATAATGTATTCCCAGATAGGTTCATTCCCCTCAAGCAATGTTTGTCAAGGTGCACTTGAAAAACTATCTTGAGTCTTTAAAGGGGGAGAGGTGTGATGATAGGAGTCCAGCCATGCCGGGAGAAATAGGGCAGTGGATTTTTAACATATGCCAGCACAGCTAGCTGGAATGTTTTAAATAATTAAATGCCATTTGTATATCAAAATGATTTGTACATATACTTGTGCAGAAAATGTATTTGTGGGGTTTGCTTGTGTTAAAATATATCAACAGTGCACACTGCTAGAAGGAAAAGAAATATGTATTATTGTAACTGAAGTAAATGCATAAGTTGTAACAGCATATACTGGAAGTGAAGAGGTTAATCTTAATCCACCTGACTTTGCAAAATATATATGTAATTAAATTACTTTATGGGTTAAGTCATAAATACGTTATCCCACAGTTTTGAATGGAGCCAGAGACACAGTGCCTGGGCTAGAGAATAGTCTGTAGCTCCCCTAGGAAGAATGAAATGGTTTTATGACTTCCAGCAGCTGACCTACATCTGAGCAAAGCTCCATCAGTGTGTATTGTAGCACATGGGTGCTAAACACTGGTAGCTTCTAGTGATGAGGGGTAGTGCAGGAAACAGTCTGATGACCATATGTATGTGGTGTCATTCTGTGCAGAGATAATATTTTAATATTAAATGAGCCTGAAGTCTCAGCAGCATTCTGTTGTCTGCTTTGGATCTGACAACTAGGACCACTCACCCATCTTGCCTTGCTATATTCAGTATGGAGGAACAGTAATTTTTTTAGTCAGTCAGGAATAGATAGTGAGATTAGCTGAATACTATTTTCTATAACTGTGTGAAACTTTCCATCAGTGTTTTTAATATTCCCTGTGACAAAAACTTGGTGTTAACTGTAAATAGATATTTAGTATTTTCTTGTATTTATTATTAAATATATTTAAAATTTTCACTGTGGCTGTTAATTTTTAGAAAATATTTCAGTTTTGAGAGTATTTTCATATATTTGGTGATCACTCTAGCCACTCCTCAAAGCCTTGCTGTTTGGTCAACATTACCATTTGTATTAATATATAACACTGTGTAACTGGGTACCCTTATAAGAGCCTTAAAGTAGCTGTCAGGGGTTCTGGTGGCAGTGATAACTACCTTATAGTCTGGGCAGAAGGGAGCACAACAGGTGAATCTGTGCCAGCCTTTCCCAGGTGTGTGTGTGAGCAAATCAAATCTAAAAGTGTGTGTGTGTGTGTGTGTGTGTGTGTGTGTGTGTGTGTGTGTGTGTGTGTGTGTGTGTGTGTGTGTGTGTGTGTGTGTGTGTGTGTGTCAGCTGCTTGGAGCAGGGAAACAAAACACTGATTTCACAGAGATGGTGTCGGAGGACTTAGCTTGGAATCTCAGCTAAAGACTCAACTTTAGGTTTTGCCAGTGGGGAGTCTTACTGGGGGTCTGGAGAGATATAGAGAGGAAGTAGCACCCAGACTGAGCTTGTTCATTGGGTGCTCTTAAGGGAAATTCTGCTTGATGCAGAGAGGTATGCATCTGGAAATACTGAGTGTATCTAATTGTATTCCAAGTGAACATCCCTCTCCAGTGTTAGTGGTGAGGATTTAGGCTCTTCATTAGTGGCCCAGCATGGTGACATCACAGTATATACTGTGTTCATTCATAAAATAGCATGTTCTGTATAGGTTTTTTCTTAGATGCAGTTGTGTTTGTTTGGTTTAACAATCATTACACTCGCATATCTACTACATTGTATCACTGTTGTAGGGTATTCCATCTAATTTTGACTTTGCTGTTTTGTTTTTAGCTTTTCCCCCCTTGACCACACTGAAAGTGGGTTCTGCTCAGTTTACCATCCTGCTATAAGCATAGTCAAACCCATAACAGCCATGACTACCAGTACTGATTAACTAATACCTGTATAATTCTGTTCCAAAAGTAAGTTTCCATCCCACCCCATGGCAACCCAACTCCTGAAAGGGAGAATAACCTAGTAGATATATCCAAACCATCAAGGGAAGTACTGGATAAAATGACTGATAAATATGCAGGCTACACAGCAGACTATAGTTGTAGTGTGACTGCTAGCACAAGGTATATCTGATTATGGTGATTTTTGCTGTTGCATGATGGAAAACAATATACAAGTCTGTCTATTCTGTCCTGAAAGTGCTCCTCCTGAGCATAAAGGCATTGGATATTGGCTACCAGCTGTCTCTTGTGAGATGTATAACAGCAGTGGCCACTGTTGTCACATCTTTATTCTGTCAGCTGCATATGCTTATTTATTTGTTAATTAAAAAGGGATAGTGGACTGATCCTAAAAATACATGATTCTGCCACTGTGCAAGAGGCACCAGAATTATAATTAAAGTAATGCCCTGTTATCAATGGTGGTGTCTACATATGCATAAAATATTTGTATAATGAATGAGCAGTTATACATTGAAGCAAGCATTTCCGCACCAGAATTACAGCATATATATATATTGCAAATCATTAAAATGATTTACTGATTTATAACTTACCAACATACCATGGCATTTGGTACACAAACAGCCAAATGGTGTTTCTCCCCATCAGGAAATATTTTCGACTTTTGCTTCTTATTTAGGAAAAAGTTTTCCTTGTGGTTATGCCACTGTGTAAAAAGTGACATCATTGTAAGCAAAATGTGATTTATGTCCATAGAATTTAAGGGGCGCACCACCACTCGTGCGAGACATTGCCCCATTTGAAGTCTGTGGTCGCACAGCAGATACTGTAGTAAATTTATTTTGGTCATGGTTTAATAAAATGTTTACAAAGCTTTTTATTGAAAAATGGCCCAAAAACATAAGGATGCACAAATTAGAAAATAAATCCCAGCACATGACTCAGCAAATGCTGAAATATATATGAATATCTCTATATATGTCTCTCTCTCTCTCTCTCTCTCTATATATATATATATATATATATATATATATATATATATATATGTATATATGGTTCCCTATCAGAAGCCTGAAACACTATAAACTTGAAAATCAAAATCCTGAAACCAAAAGCCTGAAAACTCAAAATCCTGAAACTCAAAATCCTGAAAACACAAAATAGACATACTGACGTCATTGTGGCTTTGCTATTGTTAGCCCTGTGGTGTTAGTTCATGCGTTGGGTTCAGGTAAGTGTGCGGTTGGTTTTATGTTAGGGTTAGGGGCGGTATAAGTGAGTTAGGGTTAGGGCGCAGGTTAGGCATGTATGCAGTAGTGACAAAAATTAGGGTTAGGGGCGGTTTAAGTGAGTTAGGGTTAGGGCGCGGGTTAGGTGAGTGTGCGATAGTGACGGACCTTAGGGTTAGGGTTAAGGTCAGTTGGTAGATATTAGTGTGTTTGTATTGGCATATTAGCATTATTTGTGTTTTCAGGATTTTGAGTTTCAGGATTTTGAGTTTCAGGATTTTGAGTTTCAGGATTTTGAGTTTTCAGGATTTTGGGTTTTCAGGATTTTGAGTTTTCAGGCTTTTGGTTTCAGGATTTTGATTTTCAAGCTTATAGTGTTTCAGGGTTCTGATAGGGAACTATATATATATATATATATATATATATTTGGATCTACCTAAGATCGACAAGCAAAAACACCGACAACGAGATCACAGACACCACAAAACCAAAAGTTCAAAAACAAGAAAGTTCACATGCCTGACAAAGCACAATCCCGACAGTCGATGAAACAAAACACATTTGCTGTTCTGAAAAACACACACACAGTACAAGCACACCAAAAAACTTACAAACCTACACTAAACCTTACTTACGCAACTATCTATGCACTAACCTTAACCCAAACCCTAACCATAAGGTCCGTCACTATCGCACACTTAACTTACCCGCACCCTAACCCTAAAGTCTGTCACTATCGCATACTTACACAGTCACGCTCGTTTCGCATGTTGGTGTTTTCAGCATCGGGATTTCAAACTGTCGATTAT
Source organism: Protopterus annectens (assembly GCF_019279795.1). NCBI lineage: Eukaryota > Metazoa > Chordata > Ceratodontiformes > Protopteridae > Protopterus > Protopterus annectens. The sequence continues at coordinate 606,717,566 of NC_056743.1, forward strand.
TTCCGTTGTAGATCTTTTGGTGTTGGTGTTTTCGCTTATCGGTCTTATCAGGTAGACCCATATATATATATATATATATATATATATATATATATATATATATATATATATATACACACACACACACACACACATACATATATATATATATATATATATATATATATATATATATATATATATATATGCATATAAACATACAAACATTAGCAAATCACTTTAGTATATCTTATAATGTGTACAGGGGAGTGCAAATCATAAATGAGTATATACAATGTTTGTAAAGGAGAGTGTGTGGTGTGTGTAAATAGATTTATAATGTATGTATATATCTGTGTGTCTGTATGCGTGTGTGTGTGTGTGTGTGTGTGTGTGTGTGTGTATATATATATATATATATATATATATATATATATATATATATATGCATTACATGTAATGTAGTTTTATCAATGAGCTATTTATACGTGTGTGTGTGTGCGCGCAGGTGTATGTCTGTGTACATATTTATATGTGTGTGTGTGTGTATATATATATATATATATATATATATATATATATATATATGTATATATATATATATATATATATATATATATATATATGTGTGTGTATATATATATATATATATATATATGTGTGTGTGTATATATATATATATATATATATATGTGTGTATATATATATATATATATATATATATATATATGTATATATGTGTGTGTATATATATATATATATATATATATATATATATATATATATATATATATATATATATATATATATATATATATATATATATATATATATATATATATATATATATATGGGAACACTTCACATAATCGAATTACTGAAATCTCGAATTTCATATGGTCGAGACCATATGATCGAGATTTTAGTAAATCGAATGTGTGTAGTGTTTAGAAATAAGACTTTACTTACCTTAATACATTACGTGCACACAGAGGCAAGTATTGTTGTACGCCCTGTGTGTACGTAATGTTTTATTTGTTTTGCGGTGTTGGCAGGAAGTGAGAAATCTCCCATTTTGCGTTTCCGCATACAGTGCAAGACGGGAGGTTTCCCATCTCCCCACTGTAGCGCGATCTTGAATTTGGTATATTTAAGTAGGGGGTGGGGCACAGCCCCACATAGTGCAGGGGCGAAGCCCCTGCAAAAGTTTGTGTTTTTTTTTTTTTGATGGTTTCCTTTCAGAAGTTCGAGTTTCCAAAACTTGAGCTTTTGGTTTCGGTTATTTGCAGTTCGAGATTTTGGAATTTCGATCTTCTGAAGGGAATCCATATATATAGCTATATATATATATATATATATATATATATATATATATATATATATTTTTATTTATATGGCTCTACTTAGACCCATTGAAATTAAACTTAATTGAATCTCACTTACCTGTTAAGTTGTTCAAAACTGCACAAATCCGAAAGCACAAACTACCAAAATCCTTTCCCTTGGAAAGGAACCACTTGGCCACCACAAATAAAAATGTAAATGGACCCAAACTAAACCCGGCAAAGTGGAGGGCTTTGCCCACCACAACCCCATCTAGGGGGCTTTGCCCACCACACCCGCTGTACTGAAATATTGCAACTCTGAGATCACACTACATTGAAGCAAGATCAAAATTCACCATGGTGGCCAAGTGGTTCCTTTCCAAGGGAAAGGATTTCAGTATTCTGTTCTTCTTGATTAGTGTAGATACAGACCATTGACTGTATCTGGGAAAATCACCATCTGGCATTGATTAGCTGCATGCATTTTTTTAAATAGTTTTGTCCGTGTCCCTTCACAGCCTCTATCAGCTGATACTGAGTGCTTTCTTCATTCACTGGGACTTTGGAAACTGACAAACTTTCCTGAACTTTCTCTAATGTTCTGTGAATGGTAAGGAGATTGAGGCATATGAGGGCAACACTATGTTGTTTCCTAGAAGGACTTTTTTATTGTGCCCAAATCTCTACCCTCCCACAAACATGTGCTTTCCAGGGATATTCATGAAAGGGGCATACTGATACTTTCTCCCCAACCCCATGGCAACTCTGCCATTGTTCTGCCTCCTTAAGGACAATGTCCCCTGCAGGTCTCTAGCCTACACTGGATATCAGCCTTGAGCTGTGCCCAAGTGCACACACTCTCCATAGGGTGGGCATGCCCAACCTCCCCATACCAGTACCTCACAGTGACTGACATCCCACGTGCTATCTGAAGTGGGATTAGCTGGGATGCCCCATTACATCACTGCAGTGGCTCTAATCTTGCACACATTGATGAAAGTTATTTTAAACCAGAAACAGGTTTAGCTATGTGACTCGGTCAGTAGGTAGTAAAAACTGTCCATGTCCATTTATCATGACAACTGACAGCTGTATTAAATACTGCTTTTTAATAGCTATTTTACCAAATAACATTAAAGCTCAAATATTTTATTTCTTACCAAGAACAGTAACAATTTTTAACCGAGATGACATACTTACATACATATATATATATATATATATATATGTATATATATATATATATATATATATATATATATATATATATATATAATCAGTCAATCCCGAAGAGCAGCTTGAAATTCAGTGGATTTTTTTCCCATCCTATTAATTTATGTGATCAGACAAAAATGCATGAAACGCACAAACAACATTCCAATAATATGCACCAATGAAAATATTTTCAGATATCTGTAGGGAGAGAGAGAGATTTACAATGCCTAATGTACAAGTCCTTCATATAATTTTGTTTTGGTTTTTGACATCTGTTTTTGCTACCTCCCCTACCTGCCATCCATCTTATTCCACCTTGCTCTCCTCAGCACCATAGAGAGCAGAATGTTGCAGTACTGTACCATCCTGATGGTGAGGGGCGCTTTCCCCCTTAGGCCTGCATTTATGCCCTCTTCTCCACACTCTACTAGTGTACAGTTAAATTAATGTGGCTCACGCTTAGCTGCCTTTGCCCAGTTGGCCACTGCTGCAGAAGACCTGTCTGAAAACCCCACTCACTTTGTTGATTTACCCTTGGATGCAGGTGAAGTCTTCAGTTTAATAGCCAGGCATGAAACTTACCCTCTGCCTATGTGGGTAAAACTGTGTGTCATTCTAAGTATATTTATTATTTTGTATTCTACATATGAGCATTACCTTTATTTTATTTTATTGTAGTGAAGTCCACCACTATTCCTTAACCTGACAGACTTCCCCAATTAACTTTGTTCACTTTTAGCTCCAGTGGAATTGTGTGTGTATATCTATCTATATATATATATATATATATATATATATATATATTGGGGAGTGTTTTCTGAAGATGCCATTCATGCAACTTTTCTGGCACGCTGCCTTATGCATAGATGGCAGCTTTCCTGCTAAAATGCTTTGTTGATTTTAAATGGTGTGTGGTAGCTTTCCATATTCATGAATTTTTCATGTGCTACATTTTCTTAATCTGTGATTTCAGTAAGAGCATTTATATACCTTTTATAGACTGTCGTAGGATGCATATATTTGTCATCATGTAATGGATGTATTGTAGCAGAAAAAGCACTACAACCAGCTGGCGTGAAAATAGGTTGGGTGTGGGGTTTTCTTGTTACAAAAGCCCAGCTGCAAAGGTAATAAGTAAAAGAAATTAGATCATAAGACAAATGTGCATTTGCAATAACTGCATTTGAAATGTAGAAAGAGCAGGATTTGTTATCTGCAGTGACACACTTCTATCATATAAGGCACAAGGAAGATAACATTTTATCTTAGGAATGATGACCGTATTATTTGCCTTAGTGATCATCATGTAACTACAACATTATAACATAGATGACACTGAGTCACATGTTGTGCAGTGTTGGATATGGATGTACTTTGTACACAATGAAGCACTTAATGTCATGTCCACTTACAGTAGTTATCAGAATAGCTGCCAAAGTAAATGAACACAGACTGAACTTCAAGGCAGAGTCTAATTTTTCACATGGTACATTCTGCCAGTATGCCATGTCACTTAAGGCTGATCAAATGAGGTGGTAGTGCATATCATTTATAGCTGCAATTATGCATTCCTTTCTGTTTTTATAAAAAGAGATGCTATAGGCAGAATAAAAGTATTGCCAGGTGAATAAAGCAGGCACATTCTTCTGATTTTCACCTGATAGCAGTCAGATTTATTTATTTAGAAAGTCATTTTACTGGAAATATAAGTAGTACCTTGCAACTTTTAAATGGTTGCTTCTTCTGTGTATTATACTGTTATGGCACCTAGTTTATCAAAACTAAGTAATTTGAAGACAAGTGATCAAAAGTTACTACACTGCAAATCAGTGAACACAGGAGAGAGATGTGGAAAGGAACGTTGCCTTTTTTTTCTTTGTTTGAGCATCTCACATGTTGATTTATTTCTACTACATTGGGATAGGCTACTCAGAAGCAAATGAAAAGAGGATAAAGTTCATAAGTATACTGGCTTTGCAGCCATGCATCCATACTAACAGGTCATCTGGCAAGTGTACAGACTGTTACCTGTTATTGCACTTTGTAACATGACTAGTGTGGCAGCTTTGTCGTGGACTAAACTTTTAATGTGTGCCCACATGCTTTAATCAATAAACAGAATTATATCTAACTGCTCATAACACAAAACTGTCTTCTGTTCTGTGACAAAGCAAATAACAGGACCTTGACGATACATGGCAACTGATTTTGCATGTGCATTTGGCCATTCAGAGACCCTTTTCAGTTTTGTACCTTCAGTTTATCATACAGCGCTGTGCACTTGCAGTTAGCATCATGACATTACATCAGTCTGAACTGATCTGTGTTGGCATGCAAAGGTAAACAATAAGGCAGCAAATAAATTACAGCAACAACTGGCTGTCTGACTAATGGATTTAATGGCTAAAATAATGAGTAAATTCATTAGTAATTGATTGGATTCAGTAATCATCAATGTTTGTAGCTTACAGGCAACATAAGCAGTGGTCTGGATTTCTTCAAAATTTATTAGAACAAAATATTGAATTAAATGTCTAATTTATTTTTAGTTAACAGAAGCACTTTTAAACAATATGTATAATTGTTCATTGGTCCAAGTTCTAAGAGAAATGCTAAGTAGTTTTAAGGTCTGAATATAGTAAAATATTAGTTTAGATTCTGTGTTTAAAAATATTTATGAAGAAAGGATTTCATGTCATCCATACAGGCATTTATACAACACATGAAGGGAACAGTAGTGCTTGACCTCTGTATGCAATGTGATACCTGGCAGTTTAGCATGCTGGTTGTGGCAAGCAACTGCATATCAGCTCTAGAACTGGGTTTGAATGTTTTGCTTACTACCTGACTCTGAAATAATTTGTATTTCTACAGTGTGCCCCCAGGTATGTAGTATATGAAGCTCTAAGAAGATGAACACAACTGTTCAAAGCTTCAACCAAATGAAAAAAATTAAAATAATAAGTATTCCCCTCATGAAAAGAATTGCTTACACCCCCTTAATAATATACAATACATACAAACTCCATGGTAAAACAACTGCAGAAAAAAGACACAAAAAAATGAATCGATGTCGGTGCTAGAATTAAAATAGTGCTCGCAATGATTTTTTGTGAGGAAATGCAATTGATGAGTTGTAACTTTTGCACTGCAACTTTATTTACTTTACACTCCACTACTTTTAGGGTCTTATTATATACTGAAGACAAACTAAAACAAAATAATTAGTGCTCTTACTTGTGACCAAAATAAACAAGTCTTTCATCGTACGTCATATAGCTGGGAAACCCTGAGTGCAATCAAGATGACCTAAGTCAGGTGTTGAGGGAGCTATTTGGAGGGATGAGTGGCTTATGTCAGCTCACCCATCCTGGTGGAGGGACTCTAGGATTCTTCTTGTTGCCAAGGCAGATCTCAGTGGAGGTTCAGGCATGCATCCTTGGCTGCAGGTAAGCTGCATTACATAGCTGGTGGCATGAATGAACTGGTACTTTTATGAGGAGTAGATCACAAAGACTACTTTTTTCCCTGGAGAGGAATGCCCACATGTAGGTTCATAACAGGATTTGACCCTACTCCTGTCTTGTCTCAAAGGAATGGAAGTCTTAAGATTATTAGACTGCTGGGTCATTTTCTGTCTCTGGAGAAGGGGACCCCACCTGTAGAATCAAAATAGGATTTGGCCAGATTCCTGCACTTTCTTGTTGAGAAAGGAGAATAGATGGACTTAGTGGGAAATCGGTATATTTCAACCACTGAGAATTGTGGACCTATCTCTCTCTTTCTCTCTCTCTCTCTCTCTCTCTATATATATATATATATATATATATATATATATATATAATGTATGTGTGTGTATGTATCAATTGCACCTACAGCTGTGGTTGTGCGCCTCTCATGACTTATACAAACTATAATGTTCTATAGTCCATGACAGGCCAACACCACTATTAACTGTAAGCATTGTTCCCGGTTTACTAAAGTGCATAATTAGCACAGAACACTGTGTAAAAATCTACAACCTGACAATACTGCAACATGCAGATAACAGAAAATTAAACAGTCCAAGTATGATTTGTACTATAGCAGCAAAATATCTTATGATTTCTAACTAAAAAATATACTTTCTGCTTGTTTGTATTTTAGAAATCCACATGTATGAATACTGTAGCACGTAAATGTTGGAGAGTTTAAACAATGAACATCATATCAGTTATTCTCATCAATCATTGCAACCTCTAACAAGATTGTTTATATCTGACTTTGCCAAGCATTTAATTTCCCATTAAAGTAGCTGACACTGAGAATTTTCTTTCCAGTCAAAGTTTTGGTATGGGGGGGGGGCTTTGCATTCATAGTTCCATTGCACATCCTTTTCTTTTTTGCTTAAATAGCTCAGAGAAAGGCAAAAGCTTGGAAAGAGGCCAGACCATATGTTGCAGCTCTCAGCCGTAGTAAGTACCCACTGAAGTCATATTGACCCATGCCTCATGCAAGCTGTTAATCAGGACACCTCCATGCTTCTCTGCATGGGTCTTTCTGTGGGTCATTCACATGACTTTCCACAGATGAAATTACATATGTTAGCTATGCTATTATGTGCAACCTAAAGTAATTACTACCTTTGTACTACCCATTCATTTTTAAGTATGGTTCTGCAGTACAGATAATTTTAGTTACTTCTGTCAGTCTATGATATGTCTGGGAGAGGGGAAAGGAGGGAAGAAAAGAAAATAACCACCATAAACTGTTCATTTTCGTCGATACAGTATAGAATATTGTTCAGTATTTAGAGCAGGTGATCTATCACTTTGGTTTAAAGTGTAAAATTCTCACCTTGATTTATTTACTGCTTGAACAGATTGTCAGCACTGTGATAGTTGATTATTCCCCTTTTTGTTAGTAATTTGGCAATGTTTCATGAACTTATTAAACCATGGCCCAGAAAATGTAGCTTTTCCAGTTGTAATGTTACTATAGGGTAATGTGCGCTATATTCATAGACTTCAGTGAGGTATCTTTGCACATGCACAATGGTGCACCTATTAAAGTCTGGGAAAGCAGCAGACACTTTGCTTATGTCTTCATCACTGAGTTTAAACTATTTTTTTTCCCTCAGTGACATTAGAGTAAGGAAAACTCAAAGCTGACAATTTTCAATATGAAGGTGTTTATCAAAACATTTCCTAATGGCAAAAATTGCTTTTTGGGAGTTTATACACTGCATGCTTTAGTGAAAAAGTAATTTTCAGAACATCAGCAAATCACTTTAAGTTGTTCGCTAATTTTTTTTCTAATGGAAATTTTTGTTGGAAGCAGGCAGACAGTCCTGTTATTACCTATGCGGAAATTGTAGTCCTTTTTCTTGATCTCTCTGCAGTGTTTGCTACTTGGCGATATTACAGAATCTACTGTACTCCGTGCTCATAACATATCCTCGGTTCAAACAAACAAAAAAAAAGAGACAGAATCCTGTACTTAAATTTCCATTAAAATGTTAAGTTATAATATACAAATTGTATCTGCTTTCTTTGAGTCCCATTCTCTAGTATTGATGTAGTTTCCTGGGAATCTAGAGGCAATCACAAGTTCAAAAAAGTCATCATCCAAAGAATAACTAAGTAAAATGTCAGTACAGATTCTGGACTCATAAATTATTTAGCCTGGTTGATACATAGTACTAACAGTAAATAATCCACCGTGAAGGCACCTGTAATTAATAGACAGCCTGAGCTGATTCTAAGCTTATTCACAGTAATTTTTAACCTACCTCTGTCCTCACAGTGCATCTAGAATGTTCTCAGCAAATAAACCATGCATCCAGTTTTTTGCTACTGTGTCTTCTTGAATTTTGTGTTCCTTTTTAAAGGTGTGTTTGGACATTTTATGTGCAAGTTATTGTGTCAGTGTAAGTATAAAGCAGATAACTGTGAAGAGGCTAATATCAGTGGTGGCACTGGTAGTGGCTGTTAGGGTAGATATAGTTACTGTTTTATTCACTAATATGCCATGTACACGATTATGTACTTAAAGGAAAAATTCATTTTATATGGTGAGAAAATATATTTTTTTAAATGGCAAATTTATGCTGTTTTTCTTAAGATGTTTTGCTAAATTACTGTTTTTTTTCACAATGTCGAGATTTTTTCTATTGGTTTCTTTTTGCTTAAGTCTGTAGTTTATGTAGTTGGAGCTTACATACCTGTGGCAAGGGGGCTATATTTTTTGAAGATGAATTGTGGTCAAACCCATAAATATAGTCTACTGGAGTGAAAAGGACAGTTATAGCTCCGTTTCAAAGAGAAAATACATTTTTCACCATTGTTTCATAGTAATCATGCCCAACATTGTCATGACCAAGTACTAGTTCACTTAAACTTCCTACATCACATGAAACTGTCTATTTCCCTTTTGAATTTTCTAAATTGTCAGAGTACCTTATTTGCATCTCTCCTATATGTTGTATTCCTTTCTAGATTATTAAGTGGCCTGATGGGGATTACCAGATGGTTAGATTTCATTTCTTAGACAATTTTTTTATAGCCAATATTTTTTGCTTGCAAAAATATTTCCTGTGTTTCTACATAAAACTACATCAGCACCAAAACATTTTGTATGGTTCCAGCTCTTTAATTACCTAAGTGTCAAGTCCTGCAAATTCCTCCTTTCTTTGAATTTATCAGTAAAGCCTGATCTTCTCAATCAATTCTTTGGATTTTTTCTAAGACCATCTAAATGACATTTAAGATGGATTTGAATGTTAGTCTCAAAAGGAAATTATTGCAGTTCTTTTTCCTCCAAATCCGAAATTACCTTTCCAGCCCGTGAGTGAGGTGTGAAGTTACTCAGCCTGTACTGAATTTCAGAACTTTTTATTGGCCCTGTAGCCACAGTGTTATGCTAGAACAACTGACCTCTGTTTGTATTCCTAGGGCTGTAGATATTTAAGTGCTAGGTACCCCTTCATCACTCACTGATTTGTCTCAGAGTAGCTATATGATGTAATAGCTGGTATGAACAAATAACTAAAATAAATAATTTTGTGTGTGTGTTCTACAGTGTGTCTGTATAATCATCTACAAGCTATAAACAAACTGAGCATCACTTTTATCATATTTTATTGGAGTAAAATTAAATAAAAGTAAATATGCTTGCAATGAGAAGAGTTTGGTGGTGTTTAAATACTATAGTTGATGCAACATCAACTTGACATCAAGACAGGGCAGCAACAACAAACACTCCAAGTCAATAGTACTGTATACACAGAAGTACTTTTAAGCAGATTCTAAACATCATAATACTATTCCATTGAGATAATAACAAAAAAGTGACTGCAGCAGTTAAAAGAAATTACAATTTTCAGGGTCATTCAGAAACTTTAGCAGTGATTACCAGAGAGGACATGTTTGCTACAGAGACTGATGAAATGAATGAAAAGAAGACAGAAAAGCATTAAAGGAAGTTGTTAGAAAAGTCATTTAGCAAGCAAGAAAGCCACATAAGCTTCAGGCAGGCAAAACAGCACAGAAGACAGATAATCTCAACTGATGTGATCTAAAGCAGAGAAAGTTATGAAAAGAGAGACTGGTGGAAAAAGGAACATGAGGTAAGGAGGCAGGTAAAATGAAATAATTAGAAGCAAAGTACTGCAAAAAGTTGAGATGGGAGGACAAGAATAATAAGCCAATAATGGCAGGTAGCCAAGAGGGAGACAAAGGTTTGGTCAAGAATACAATAAAGAGGAAGAAAAAAAGAGTGAGAGAGTACAGTAGAGAGAGCCTAAGGGTGTAATATAGGATCAGTGTGACAAAATGGCTTTGGGCTCTGATCACTCTGTTTTCCTTGTAGCTGTTTCATTTGAACTTGCTTTCTCTGTTCATCTGAGATGCCTAATTTAACTGTCTGTACATCAACTTTATCATGAAATGATTTAGAAGTGTCTGGGCATAACTGGACTGATGCACTATATCACATCTCCCCTTTAATTATGCATCATTCTCCTCACTTCATGACATTCATAAATGTGTGTGGTTTCCTTTACTCCATTGAACACCAGTTGCATGAATAAGGCATGGTGCGCAGGAAAGGATGTCAGCAAACTTTTGTATGTTTTCAGTAATATAAAATTTGTAGTTGGGTGGAAGTGCAGTACATGGTGATATAAAGCAATGCCCTTGTGCTCAGGAAAAAAACTTTTTTTTATGATATGTAATAGTAAATATTTCCTCTAAGTGATGTGTGTCTTAGACTGCTATAACCCAGCACCATGCATGATACCTCCTATCAACATTTGGTTAGCTCTTATTATACAAAGTGGTATCTATACTCCCTCCTAACAATACATGTATTACTATGATGATAAACAGCACTGCCTGTGTTCCTGCTTAGTGGCCCCTCTTCCACCCCAATGTTACACTAGTCTCCAGGCTCCTTCCTAATAGCACCTCCTTTACACTGATGACACAATTGGTTTTTCAACCCAACAGCACCTGTTTTGCTGTGGTGATGCACAGAAGTGTCTGCCTCCTATTTTTATCCTGATGATGCGCAGTAAACTTTGATCCTTTCCAGCAGCATTTGTTTGACTCTTGTGATAAACAACAGTATATATACTCCTTTCCTGTAACATCTGTTTCATCCTGATGTTAGAGCAATATCTGCTCACTCCTAACAGTTCCATCTTGACACTGATGTTACACAGTAGATGCTATAATCCTTCCTAACAGTATCTGTTTTACCCTAATGATACACAGTAGGACTGGCATTCCTGGTTGTATGATACTTATGAGGCATTACAGGCTGTATGATACTTATGAGGCATTACAGGCTGTATGATACTTATGAGAAGCACTTGTTTTATAATGATACACAGCATTGCCTGTATTCCCTCCCAGCTGCACTTGTTTTATTCTGATGATATGCAGCAGTTCCTGTGCCCCTCCCCCTCCGCCAGCAGCAGTTCTACGATGAATGATATCCAGCAACATACATATACTCCCTTGAGGAATATGCACTCTTATTCACTTGTTAGTGTTCCAAAAGTGGTGTGTGAGGTTCTGACTTTAAAATCACAGAAATAAAATTATGTTGAGTGCACATGATGCTAACTGTGGTGGAACCAGCAGACCTACCTTTAACTTAGAAGCAGAAAAGTAAATATGCCCTTTTCAAAGCAATGCCTAAGGCATCTTATGGCCTCTTACTTTGAATATTCTTATAGTGGACTGTTGGAGAATAGCTCCCACATGGATATCCAGCTGGCCTTTGCACTATTGGCAAATTATCAAGTTTTGTTTAACTCTAGGAATGCTTGCTATTGTCAAGGTATGGTTTTATAGTCTGCCACTTGCTACAGTTAACATGTAATGGGCAAAGGTTATGGTCTCATAATATGCACCATTGGCCATCAAATAATATGCAAAGAGCAACTAGCCTTAAAAATATGGCAAACACATACACACACACACTACTACCTCAAGTTATGACTGCTACTTGCCACTGTCGAACAAGATTTACTGAAAAGCCACAGAGCAGTTAGAATCATGGGATTCCTAAGATTTCATAAACTTGATCTCAGCCCATTGTTTTCCAGTGCTGCTGCTTCAAAATAACTGAAACTTGGATGGGATAAATTGTACATAAACAGAGACACTTTTTTTAAGGTTCATAGTACGCATGCACTTAGATTTGTTTTTATTTATACATTCTTAACTGGTTTAGTTCCACTAAGCCAGTGGCCTCTGAACAGGTAAGACTGGAGGTGGTATTTATACTTAATAGGGAAATTTGGCTATTGCACCAGGAAACTTCCCCTACTCTTGTTTTCATGGGTGCCAGGGAACTCTAACATCTACCTGAGCCATCAACAACTCAATAAGGGCCTCAGTTAAACATCTCATCCAAACAACAGTGCAAAAAGTCCGGCATCCGCCTTGTGCCGAAATGTACTGTCAGTACTGGAAAATTAATCCAGCTTTCTGGGGTAATACTAGAACTCACACCCGTGTGCAAAAAAGGTTAGACTACTACCTGTTGAGCTACTGAGACTGTCAGTTATACAAACATACAGTTTCCCAGTGGGGCTGACACCTTTCAAAGGGGGGTGGGGTGCCTCCTTCCCTATCTTAGGAGTAATGCTGCTACCAGATAGACCAGACCAATCTAGTGCACAAAGAGCACAATTACTGTTCACTCCTGAAATAAGCCAACTATAATATAATTGTTTGATAGCTACAGTTAAAATGGTCAGTGACTCAATAACTGGTGAAATGCAACATTTAATACACCAGGATTGGTTATTTACCCGTACATTACTAGTAAATAAAACTCCAGCCATGAGTCTTCGAAACTGAATAATAAAACTCTGAGTTTATATATATGAAATTAAACAATGCAGTTTGTAAGATAAAATATGCAGTAAACAAATATTGCACAATGATATAAAATGAGGGCCTGCAACAGACACATATATTTGATCCTGAAGTACTTCTCACTATAGTAATTGTAATCTATCTGCATCTAACTTTACAGCACTTAGAAGGTTAGGCAGTTCACAGTCATTGAATCCCAGACACAACTTCTAGGTATAAACATCTTTCAGTGTATACTTCTGCTCTCTGAACATGAGTGCTAACACTTTCTGTGTAGCATAGATTAAAAAAAAGCTCCTTGGTAACAACACTGGCATAGAAGGATGAAGTCTTGATTATTATCCAGGTGACCCACATTTGACTAGCAACTCCAGAATATGCTAGAGGCTGTTTGGGGAATTGAAATAATGAGGTGGAAACTTCATATCCTTCCAATGGAGAAGGGATAGAGGTGTGTAAGCATGGGCAGCAGATGAAATAGTGCTGTCATGCTTTTATCCTGCTGCTGTAAAGCAGGAGGGTGTGTGTGTAAGGGAGGTGTCACCAGGTAAGTGACAGCATTTTGTCCAATAAATGTCCCGTTTTTGACCTAGCACAATACTTAAGTGAGAGGCAGGGTATAGGCTTGACAACAGAACACCCCCAGGTTTTTCAGGAATGATAGTGAAACATTCTCTGCCTACTGTAATACTCTACAGAAACTAAACTGATGCAGCTGTGTTGAGCTTGATGCTTAGCTTCTAGTTGGAAGTTTAGGCTACTCCAAAAGAAAAGGTAACAGGGAGTTAGCATTAGTAGGGGTAGGTTACAAGAGCAGGTTACCAGAAATAAGCTTCCTATTAGCAAATTTTCACAACTCTATAGGAAGTGTAGGTCGAATAAGGTGATATAGTGTTAGAGATATTTGTCTGAGGAGTTCATCTCCAAGGCATGCTGCATCTCTGCTATGAAAAAAAAACAATCACTGAGTTTATACTTTATACATTTCAATTGCAAGAGTTACTAAAACAAGTTTTACATAACGTTTATATTATTTTTTTTCAAAAAATATTTATATTTACTTTGGTTTAATACAGATTTTTTGTTCTCCTCTCTAGTATATTTTTCTGAAATTCATCTGCAGGTTTCACACAGCCTGTAACAACTGTATTTTTTAAATCTTAAAAAAAAAATCTGTATCGTTCAATTTATATAGTTACCGTTGCTATGATTTGAAAATGAGGTTTATTTTGTATTATAATTAAGCAAAAATGACCACTATAGAGTGTGCCAAAGGTAAAGCAGCACAAGCAGTCTTACTGAAACAAAATCAGATAGAAATAGTCAAAATTCACAAAAGGACAACTCTCCACATCTACAAATAATGACTCATAGGAGACCACCCCCTCTGCTGTCCAACTGACTTAAGAAATTAAGATATGCAACCCCAATGGCCAGAGAAATTAAATAGTATTGCGTTAAGTATGGAAATTCACCAAGATGGTCGCTATTACATTTTACAGATTTTAGATGGGCATTTAGGGAGTCTAACATGAGTCAATAACAGCAAGATCTCACAAAAGATCACATGTAGTTCATTGTGCTGTTCCTCCAATTTGTTGCAGTGCCCTTCAAATACAAACTTTTTTATTGATACAGCCTTCAAAACTATAGCTCAATTTACAAGTGACGAGCTGCTGTTTGTTGATAGTGTTTTTGCAAACTATGGTAAGAGTTGTGTAGCTGCATACAAAACAAGAGTGGATCCTTCTGCTAAACTGATATATATTGAAAAGACACCTGCCACATCTATTTTATTTTATTTATTTTATTTAACATTTGTTGACTGGGAAAGTCCGACTAGGTTCCACAGATCCAGTTTTCAGTGGAGGCCCGGGGAGAAATGCTCCAGAAGCATGTCTTTAGAATGTGGGAGGAAACAGAGTACCCGGAGGAAACCATTGCGAATGCAGGGAGAACATGCAAACTCCGCACAGAAGGCACCCCGGCCGAGAATCGAACCAGAGAACCTCTTGCTGTGAGGCGACAGCATTAACCGCTGCACCACTGTGCCACACAACATGGTAATGGAGTAGTTAACCAGGGTCCAAGGTCAAGTCCTAATTACCTATTGCTTTCTTTATGGATTTTGCATGTCCAAAACAGAAAAAAGTGCTAGCTGGACTTTATTGTGAAGTGTTTGTGAATGGACTTAGTTATGATGTATTGAAACATGATCTCCCACAAGACAAACAAAGAAAGTTTTCTCAGCAGTCATTTTTACTCGATAAAGTAACTTTAATACCCTGATTCAGTACTTACATAAATGAAAATAAGGCATTATTTTTTTGGGGATCATGTTTGTTTATTTTTGGTTACTCAAACAGAAGGATGCTTGCACAGTGGTGCTGTAGTTGCTGCAATGAGTGAAAGGAATTGTATCTAAAACAATATTTTGCCTATTGGCACATTGATTTTATGACATGAGTATTTAAACTCTTTCCTTTGGACTCTTCATATATATTAGCTCACTCCACTAGAACTGAAAAACATTTTTTTTCTAAATCAGCAGTAAGTCGCTGTTTGTAAAACAAATCTATAAACTATATGCAGTGTTGCAAAGCAGTGATATGTCTGAGTCTCAGAAGAAAATACTTTTGCTAAAAGATGCTTAACAAGCACTTATTAGTGATTGATATTGACATATTGGTAGAAATGGACACAGTGAGTGAGAATCAACTGCAAAATGGTCTTCAAGATGTAATTAGGCAGTACTACTTTGCCATGCATATGGGTTGTGGCAATTGTTTATTAATAGTGATCAAACCAAATACTGATGTTTAGCTTTTGTTCAAATATAGAAGATTAAAGTTACTTTCTTTTCTGTCCTTCAACAGAGAAAGCTTGGTACCTCTGTCCATTGTTCTAAAAGATTGACCACCTTCAAATCCCAAGAGATTTGTATGTATTCTACACATCTATTGACTAGAACGGATGTTAACATCTTTCTCCTGGCACAAATTATTCTATCCATCATCACTTAAAAAAAACAAAATACAAAGTATTACAGAGTGCTTTTTTTTTTTTTTACTTCCAAACAACTTCGACACTGTCATAGCAGTGCATTTTGGTGAAAAAATTCCCAAGTCAATTTATTTGCCCATTGGTATGCAATGTGTCATATTTTGTTCTAAAATAAGCTTCATTCTTTTTATATTTTTTTTACTTTGCCAATTGGCAAATTAAATTTGACACAATACACAAATTTTTCCGTGGAATTCAGAAAGGCTTACATCAATGTGGAAGCCTTACACAGAAGGCTTCTGCACTGGTGTAAACTTTTCTGAGTCAAAGCCCTGCCTCCTCCAATGTTTTTTCCCTCATGCTGCCTGCAGTTTGGAGTTAAATCCCACTAAGGAAGTCTCATGATAATACAGCTGTTAAGGGAGGTTGCTAATGCTAATCAGTCATGTGTTGTCCCTTGGAAATGACTCTGGCTCCTAATTAACTCAGCAGATAGAGAATCACTGTTCCAAGTTTATTTTTACTTTGGGTGGAAAAAGTAAATGCCACATTTTGATGGCATTCACCACTCCAATGATAGATGACAGTAGTTGCAGTACAGGTAAGTACAGCAGTACCATGAGTGTTAGGGTGTGAATGTGTGTTTCCACCGGCCTGAATGTGGATGAATAAATGTTGGTCAGTTAATGTATGTGTTACAGCATGTAGGCAGGTGTATGGGTGAATTTCCCTGAGTGTGACTGACTGTAGGTCCTTATTTAGGGATGGATGCGTGGGTAGGTGTATGTGTAGTAGCAGATTAATAGCTCCCTTTGGGTGATTTTTCACACCATGGCCTGCCTTCACCTCCACCCTCCATATATACACATACAAACACACAATTTTTTGGATCATCCATAAATGTTTGTGGTCTTTTGAATTTATCTTCCTGATTTAAGGCCATTCAAATTGCTGTCATTGAACTTCACCAATCCCCATAGCTATCAATTAAAGACACTTGACTGTATTCAGTACAAATGTCCAATTGTGATAGAATAAAAGATCATCAAATAAAGTATTTCAACTTGCCTTACACAAATGCTATTAAAGAGTGTTTAACCCAATCATGGCAGCCGAAGTCAACCATTCTCATCCAAACAACATTGTTTTCCATTAGGGTACATTTTCTGAAAAGCACGTTGTCTGAAACTCAAATATAGAAGAAGAAAGGTATTTTTTTTCTCTTCAATGGAGAAATATTGTTACCTCAGTCCATTGGACTAAATAATTGATGACCTTCCATTCAAAGAGTTTAGACACTCTTACACAAACCCATACAATGCAAGACGATCTAGAAATGTCACAAGTCAGGCTTGAGGCACAGATAAATGTTTAGTGACTACAATCTACAGTCATGTACTAGAAACAACTATTTTTTTTGAGGAGCAGATCACAAAATGAGGGACATTCTGATAAATTAGCAATAGTTGGAAGCTATGTAATTTCAATTTTCTTTCACATAAATCACCACAAGTATCCCACACACAAACACATACAGACTCCACCCTAACCCAGCACAGTTGCAGACACTTAATCATGTATCCTCATCTGGCTGTGATACAAAATTAACATAATCTCGCCCAACATAAAATTATTGGGGGGAAAATAAGGGGAGGAAAAGCCCCAAATCAGGGACAGACTTTACATATTGTTCTTGTATACTTTGAAGGATGCTAAACTAACATTTTTCTGCATTGGTATGCATTTTTGAAGGACATTAAGTTTGAAAAGTCAGATATTTGTCTTCATTTAGTTGCTGCAGTCCTTAATGATTTGTAAGAAATCCATAGAGTTTAGTGGCCAAAATTGTTAGGCAAAGTCAGGGACAGTTTTGACTTTACTTCACAAAAAGTCCGAGAAGAGGTAAATATTCAATATATTTCATAAAATGCACACTAATCCTGTAAAAATCAGACTTTAAACAAACAAGATAAGTTGTTTTCATCCATATCCAGTCCCCCTCACCATTTAGCGACATAATCCTCCATGATCTGCCATAAAAATGATTCATTTTGAGAGACTAAAAACAAGACTAACTCAAAACTGCAGTCACACAAAATCAGAGATGTTCTACAAAAATTGCTAACAGTTGACAAGAATGCTTTTTTTCTTTACCAGTCCTATACTTGAATCAGCTTTGCAGAGCTATCTTGACAGCCCAGCAAAACTACGGCATGGTTACATAAAAAAAATATATATATATATATATATATATCTATATATATATATATTTATTCAAAAGGGGATCCATGTTATGACTGGTAACCATTTGAAATGTATGGGGCATGCTTCAGCATGTCCTGTAATGGTGAGACTGAATGGCTAAATGCCTGAACATAAATATACCAAGTCTAAGATTGCCATTTCTTGGATTATTCCCTTTTCTCTGAGGTATGGGGATTTTGAAGTTGGTGTGTGTGTAGAAATTGGGGTGTGTGAGAGTGGTGCCCTCTCAAAGTCCAAAAATACAGTATCCATGGGACCCAATAACATCCCAGGATGCATCCTAAATGAACTCAGGCATTAACAACTTGCAACACCATTAGGCACCCTATTCAACCAAAGCCCAAGTGCCAGCTTTGTCCCAGCTGAGTGGAGGACAGTCACTGTCATCCCTTTACACAAAGGTGGAGCGTCCACCAATCCAGGAAATTATAGACCCATCAGCCTAAGTAGCCTGATCTGCAAGGCCATGGAACGGATTATCATGGACCTTATTAACAAGGACATTGGCTACCTCCAAACACTTGACCAACCACAATTTGTCTTTGTCAAGGGGAGATCATGTTTGTTAAATCTGGCTGACTTCTTTGAGACAGTCACCAAAGCCATGGACAAGGGGAAGAAGGTGCACTCTGCCTACCTTGACCTGGCCAAAGGCTTCGACACTTTTCTCCACTCAGGCATAGTAGATAAACTCTGTCAACTAGGCATCAATCCATATGTTACCAGGTTGGTAGCAATTTGGCTCATTTATAGAACCTACCTAATCAAAAATAGGGAGAGCCACCTCAAGCAGTAGACCCGTAATGAGCAGTGTACCTCAGGGAACGGTCTTGGGGCCTCTGTTATTCAGGATATACTTCTCTAAGGTGCAGGCCAAAACCATTGTGCTGTGGCTGACCACATTTGCAGACTTCTGCAAGCTGGGCACAGTCATCAATTCCCCAAGTGTATGTTCTCCAAGAGGGTCTCACCCAAATAAATGACTGGTGGCAGATACATCGCCTCAAGCTGAATGCAAAAAAATGCATCATCATCTGCTTTGGGTTAGTGACACCTTCATGTATTATCGCATTACTAACAACGTTTAAGTACGCAATGAGTAGAGAAGGAATTGGGCACCCAGGTCGCTCGCAACCTGACATTTGTCCACCATGTTGCTTCCATTGTATGGAAAGCTTTGTATATGCCACACCTCATAAGTAAGGGTATCTTATCCAGGAACAAAGAGGTCATAACACCCCTATATTTTTCCCTTATAAGGCCAATTATTGAGTACAATGCCCCCTTCAGTATGTACCTCGCAAAGCACATGCAGCAGCTGGAAAGAATACAAAGGTTCCTCACCGCGAGAATCCAGGGCCTCAAACATCTACCCTACACAGGGTTACATGTTAAAAGAGTGAACGTTTGAAACATTGAACTACATATGGTCGAGACCATATGGTCGATGTTTCAAAACATCGATCTTTTAACATGTGTAAAATTAGATGAAAGAAAGTAGTTAAAGACTGTAATGCAGGGGGGCAAGCCCCCCTGTACCCCCAACTCCAAGATTGCGTTACGCTGAGAATACAGCACAGAACGGGAAGTTTTCCTATTCCCTGCTGTAGCACAATCTTGAAGTTGGTATATTTAAGTGGGTGTGTGTGTGGGGGGGTGCAGCCCCCCACATGGGGGTTGCAGGGGGGCTTGCCCCCTTATTTATAGTCTTCTGACTACTTTCTTTCATCTAATTTTGCACATTTTAAAAGATTGATGTTTTGAAACATCGACCATATGGTATCGATCATATGCAGTTCGATGTTTTAAATGTTCGATCTTTTAACATGTAACCCTACACAGATAGGTTAAAAGCCCTGTCCTTCTACTCATTTTCTTACAGACTCCTCAGAGGTGACCTCTGTCTGGCATACAAAGCAATCTCAGACCCCGCATTGATGGGGACTGCTGCTTATCCGCAAGTCAAGCTCCACTCAAGCAACCCATACATGTGACCTCAACCCAGTCGGTGATATCAATAGGACTTGTTGGTGGGACAGATTTGTGTCCCAGAGACCCCCCCATCTGTAAAATAGATTCCCTCTCCACATCAAGCAGAGTTCCTCGCTATCCCTTTTTAAGCCAACGTGGATAACTGGATGGGAAACAGAAAATACACCCCTGGGATTCCACCTGTGTCCCTGCTGGACAGGGACTTTGGGTGCTCACTTGTCTGAACATGGACTAAACTCATGCCTAGGATTATAAAGGCCTCAGAGCCAATAGCCTAGTAACCTCCTATAATGAACCTTTAGCAGCCCAAACACAAGCTCAATAATATAGCTTGTTTGTGACGGGGCATGTTTATACACTTGGTCTTTTTGATTTTGTGGATTTCTGGGGGTGTCATTAGCTAGGGTTCCAAGGCATATCCATCATCACTGCAAGATGCCTCTGGGAGAAGTTATCCCTTGCAAAATATTGGTGGAGGTAACAGATGTGTATATGTGGGGGTCATAATTGCCTTTGTGTCCTGTACACACAAGCACACACTCGCTCTGCGGATTACACCCCATGAATTGCAAGCCACCTACCAGTTAATGGACTGAAACCATTTGTGGTTCACTTACATACTTCCCAGTTCACCAGGTGGAGCCTGTATTTCAGTGTGGGTATAGTTCACAGCTCCCAGTACCTCAGAAAAATGGGCTATAATCATAGAAATCCTGTATGGTGTTCACGTTCTCCTCTGGTGTACATGGGAACCCCAAATGCCCCCACCCCCACATTCTGAAGCACTGCATTGAGAAACTGATAAAGTTTTCTTGAGGCATATGCCTGAGAATTTTCTCTGTGTTTGCAGAAGATCACTGAAAGATCTCTGAAGCTAATATGCATAAAGCAACACATTACCTATTTTATTGGATACTAAGTTATCTGCAACTCCCACTAGGTTGCAAATGAGGCTGACACATGCATGGTTTCTTGGATGGTATCCCTATTTACATGGTACTGGTCTTCAATGTTGGAGCCATGGAGCCCATGAAATGTTAAGCACAGTCAAGCTTCACACCTCTGGGAGTAATATCGTGCACCACTAGGCAAAACAGTAGCAAAAAAGCCTCTTAGATATACATATTTACTAATGCAGCAGCAACACTGACATTTGGCCAAGTTCAAATATGTAGCGGGTGAAGCCCCATTGTTCAGCCTTCATAAATTTATGAAACATCCTGAAATCTTATTTTTCCTCATCACCATTTGCTAAGAGGATCACTGTAATAATATCACTCCTTACCACGCCATTTTACATTATTCATGATTGGTAATGCTACTTGGCCTGATTGATTAGTGGAGCCTGAGTTTCTGAAGGAGCCTGAGTTTCTGAATTACACACACACTGTTCATGGGTACTCAATGCAAATTCATGTAGTATGATGTAAGAAAGGTTTCTGAATTTGGCCCATAGTGTTTTTAATCCTCCCATTTATTTGCAAGTCAAGATAAATAAGGTGCAAATGGCATAAGCCAGACAAACATTTTTGTTCTGTTTTTGAAGCATCCTAGTAGTATGTATTATCAATCTAAAGATATGATGGTATGTTTAAACAGGTATAATTTTCATTTTTCTTTGATTATCTCATAAAATAAGTAAATTCAAAACAAAATGTGATCAGCACTGAAGAAATTGGAAGTTAATGCCAAAATTACATATATCCAACCACAGTGGAAATCAGGAGAAAAGTAAACCATTTTCAGTGTTAACCCAACACCTTCTTCAATACAATTTGGTTAATAGCATTATAAATACAGTTATAAATGTTGAAAAGGGGCACAAAAGATGGTTCAAGCATTACTAGCACTATTTTAAAGGTGAAGTCTATTCTAATCCAGCATTTATATTATAATATATACATACCATTTCATCTTCAAAAGCCATAATTGTAATCTAAACCTGGAGAAAATAATGACCCTGAATGAATTATCCATTGCTGTTCTTTTTCAGATGACTGCTTTTGTTTAAGCACAATTTCCATTTTAGACTGTATTTTATCTATAACCACAAACAGAAAATTGTCACCTTCGTATACTTAAAGCATTAGTTTCAGTTTTAGATTTAGTGTCACTTAGGTGTTCAAGGAAGTTTTTCCCACATATAATGCTGGCCACGAACATGACGTCATGTAAACTCCTCTACTACTAACATCTCCAACTCTTCTGAACCTAATCCTAATACTGTCTCCTCAAATACCTTCTCCCTCAAACCTGTACCTACTAGCTACATCAAAACTCTACTCTCTAAATTAAAACCATGCTCAGCATCAGCTGACAATATTCCTTCCACTTTTCTTCTACTAGTGGCTGACTCTCTTGCTCTCCCTGTATATATATCCTAATTGATCACTCTGTCTCTGAATCTAAAGTCCTTTCCATCTGGAAACAATGTTACACTCAACCTATACACAGAGGAGGTAACTCCTCTGATATCTCCAACTTTAGACCTATCGCTCTCCACTCCCCTCTTTCTAAAGTACTAGAGAAATGTATTCATAAACAAGTTATGCAGTATCTAATACAGGAAAATCTGCTTACAACCACTCAACACTGCTTCAGACCCAAATATAGCACCACTACAGCTCTATTATCCTTCCTCAACACAGTCTTTATAGCCATGGACGACCATAAACTTATTTCTTGCCTATTCTTGGACCTCTCAAAAGCATTTGACACTGTCTCACACTCTCTTCTGCATAACTTCATCTTCTCCTCTGATACTGTTGCATGGTTCTACAGCTACCTCACTGATATATCTCAATCAGTGAGATGGCACACTGCACTCTCCCCTCCTCTCCCTGTAAAAATGGGTGTACCTCAAGGGTTTATCCTAGGGCCTTTACTTTTTAATATCTTTACTAATCAGCTCTATACCTCCTGTCCTCAGTCATCTTTAGTGCCATACGCAGATGACTTTACAGTCATCACCACAGCCAACTCTCCCTCTAAGCTCTTCTCAGCTACTCGGGCATCTTTTAACTTAGTTGAAACATGGCTCACCAACAATCAGCTCATCCTTAACCCTAAAAAAAAGCTGTTACTCTTCCTACCTAAAAAATTCAACAATATTAAACCATACAGTCCCTTAATAACGCTCCCATTCAGGTAGAATCCAGCACTAAGCTCTTAAGTGTAACCATCGACAATCAGCTTAAATTTGACTTGCATGTTAATAACTGTATCAAAAAGACTTATTCAAAACTAGGGCTACTTTACCATAACAAGAAATTCCTTACCTCTGCAGCCAAGATTATTCTCTCTCACCTACCTTCTAACCAGTCTAATGTACAATTCTCAAATTCTCACAAATCTTAACTCAGCACTCCTGACCAAACTTGAATCTACCTACAACAAGGTTGCTAGATTTGCTGCCAACAAACCTACAAATTTCATCACTGTCTCTCTAAAACACCTAAACTAGCTTGAATTACCCCACCAGCATCTTCTCTCTCCGCTCCAGATCATCCATTCAATCCTATACCAGCCTTCCTACTGACAAGCACTATCCCCTCTCATCTTCAATTATTCTCCCTCTAGACCTGTCCGAAGTTCTAACCAAGACCTACTACAAATCTACAAACCCAAGTCTAAAGTTGGACGCAACATGTACAGCTATCACCCCACTATTGCTTGGAGAGGGCTCCCACTAGAAATCAGGACCCTTACACATCCTAAACAATTTACGACAGCCACTAAAGAGCACTTTAAAAGTCACTGGTTCTGCCACTGCACTCTCCCTCCTTAAACATCCCCTACTTCTCATACCTTAATCTACTTTCTGCCCTTAACTCACTCTTCTCACTAGCTCTCTCTAATCTTCCTTGACTACTCTTTCTACTGTCTTCTAAAATCTATTAAGCAAATCGCCTCAGAGAAACATTCTATTGTAATTGTCTAGCCTATATGCAACTACATTATGATAAAACTGGGCTTTTATAACCACTTACCCCAACAACTATATTCATCTTAATGACATTTCTTTTTATACATCTTGAAATAGTTTTGCTATACTCCTAATTATTGACGCTGTGTAACATTGTATTGCGACTTAATGCCTTGTAATAATCCTTTAACATTGCTGTTTAATGCTAATTTATAATGAAAATTGTTTAATATGTTGGAGCTTTTCTCACCGGGCCTCTGCTGAAAAAGGGATCTTCAGCTCAGGCGGACAATCCCAGTCAACAAATGTAAAATAAATAAAATAAATTCACTGCTATATGTTGTTAAATGTCTAATTTGACACACCCTTTTAGTGTTTCTCAAAGTAAATTCTTTACTTTTAATCATTTCTTTACAGTAAGAACAATGTCCACAAAGTCCTGTACCTGTGGATCTAGTGCTATTTATCCTTCCTTGTTTAGCTGTTATTCTGTCTAACCTTCTGTAATGGCTTAAACTTTCTCCTATTGTCTTTCTGTATCTGTATTCTGCAGACAAGAAATACAATTCCTTGTCTGTCAGTAAAATATGCCAGTGGTTCCTTATTTGTTAAACTTTGTTACAACCATACATTGTATATAAAAAGATGTCGATTGGTTTGCTGTTGATAATTTATCTTTGCATTCCAGTAGATCTTTTGTATCCTGTATATCTATATCCTTATTTCCCCCAAGAACATATCTGTTTGATGCATCAGAAGTCTGTGTTTTATAATCCTCTTCTGAGGAGAAAAATCTTTTGAATCTCCAGAATTGGGATTCAGAAAAAATTCTGGTGATTGGTTTAGAGTGACAAATGGTAGAATGGAGGCAGGCATTTTTGTGAAATGGCTTCCTGTAAAGGGAAGTCCTGAAGTTACCATCCTCTTGCTTGGTTAACAGAATATGCAGGTAGCACTAGCACTGTTTTGTATATCGGCTATAAATTCTGTCCCCAGTTCTCATTTAGGCAACCCACAAATTCTAATAAAAATAACTGAAAGTGGTATGGTAAAAAGAAAAGCAAACCACAAATTGTCAAACGCTTTTGTTTAAAACCAATTACTTGAACGTCTTCCGCCAGAACTATCAAATACAACCAGTTTAAATACTAACCACATCAGACATCATAATTTAATGACATCACCATAACTACCTAATTAAAGGGAAACCATCGACTACAAACTTAAAATTCCTCATTCACTCACACACATAATGTATAAAATACACATGAAAAATATATACAAGTAAATACATGTGCAAATACTAAATTAATAACTTATAATACAACATCTTATCTTTCTAAAGATTTCAACTTTAAAACACAATATAATGAACAGTAGTCATTAAGACCAGGCTACATACAGGTATTTAACTTCAGTTGCCACAAAAGTTCATTGTCCTCAAGTCTTAAATCCCAAGGACCACCTCTAATATTATTCACCACTTGGTCAATAATTATATATTTAAAGGAATGAACTTGATGTAACAAAATGTTTTGCCAAAGCATTATGTCAATTCTGCTTACTAATTCTATATTAGTGCTTGTAAATACGCCGCTTAAATTGATGTTTTTCCTGTATAAAAACATTCACATGCTTAGCATTTAGCTAAATAAGTTACACCCTTAGAATTACAATTATATTTACCCCAGATTTTTATACAATGTATTTCTAATTTTAAAGGTACTAGCTACCTCTACAAATTTACAATATGGGCAAGACCCACATTTAAACATCCCAGGGTTACATGCAACAGGAGCCGCATTCCTCTCTACCAGGCATTTAATATTAGGTCCTCTCTTAAAAATAAACCTAGAACGATTACTAGTTTTCGACCTAATAAATGTATCCTCCATTATTGGGGACCAATTTGTTGTTAAAATCCTCTTTAAAACTAAGGAACCTAAAGAAAAAGGGCTAATAAAACTATTATTGTATGAAGTACCTTCATTTCAACTTCACTACAACTATTACCACCTGATAACAAATATTCATCAGTCTCTCCAACCCTATTAACATTCAATATAGGTTTAAAATAACCTATTTATCTTTTAGATTGAACTTCCTGTATTATTTCTTCAACTAAATTAGATGGTTATCCTCATTTAAGAAACATACTCTTTAAGGTGTTAGAGTCACTCAAAAATCATCATATAGCCAGGTCATCCTTGCAGCCCTGATCAGCTGCCCTTTTACCACAGCTCTCTTTTGATGGAATGGATGGGAACTTTTGAAATGTAAAAAAAGTGTTTGAATAAGTACCTTTCCTAAAAAATTCTAGCAATATATCTGTTATTCTCCCTATCCTTTTACAACTGGACATCGGGGAAGGAAATCACATCAGTATCAAAATGTGATGTACATTCAAGAAAGGACATAGCCTGTAGGATACAGAATCCAGGGATGGTGCTTTGAGGCAGTATGCATAGGACATGTTAATTAGACCCTGTATTTTTTTTTAGTGAGAAACCTCTGGTGACACACCAATTGTTGAATGTGCCTGGTTAGGTATGTACCAAAGAGAGCATTGTGCTCGGTGATAACTGTGATGAATGCTGAATACAGTGGAACAATGACCTCCTTGGACCTAAATGTTTTGTTTGTTTATAAGTTGCACAACATAGAAACATTTCCTCACTACTGTAGATGCACTGGTTAAAGGTTAGATTACTGTCTCCATGTCCTTGACTATTGGGTCGAGTCTTAAGGGTATATTGTCAATATGATATTTACCAGGAGTGGATGACTTTCTGAAGGATACTATTATGCATTTCTTGGCAATTAGTTTTACTCCATGGCTCTGACACAAGTTATTTGCCTCTGTCAATCCTTCCTGGAGAACATTTTTGTCAGTGGGGGATTCTGCGACTGTTTCTAGTTTGCAGTCATCTGCAAATTTAGTCAGCCTGAGGCCCTTGACATGAGCCTTGACTTCAGAGAAGTAAATGCCAAATAGGAGCAGTCCCAGGATTGATTCCTGAGGGACTGTGCTTGTGACTGGCCTCTTTCTAGAGGTGGACTCCACAATTCTAACTTCCTGGGCCCTGTTTGCAAGCCAGCAAGTTATCCAGCAGGTGACAATAAGGGTCTCTACCTAACCTCTTGAGTTTAGCAAAGCCCAGGTCATGTATTGCATCAAATGCCTTGGCCAGGTCAAAGTAGACAGTATGAACTATATTGCCCACATCCATTGCTTTGGTGACCTTCTAAAAGAAGCCCACAAGGTTGAGTAGGCATGACTTGCCCTTAATGAAACTAGATTGGGCCTAGTGTTTGAAGGTTTTTTATGTCATTAATCATTTCCATGATAATTCTCCTATGGCTTTGCATATGAGACTAGTGGGACTTGTGGTCTATAGTTTCCATGGTCAGTAGATAGCCTGCTTTGTACAAAGGGATGGGTGTTGCTTTTTATGGTTTGTGAGGCATGAAGTATATTGAAATAGTACTTCTAGAGGGTCTAATGGGTCATGTTTCATGTTATTTAGAAGGCATCCTGGGATATTGTCTGGGCCCATGGATGCAGTGTTCTTGGTCTTGGAGAGAACATTGAGGACCTGTTCCCTACTGATGGTAGGGGGAGTTATATTTGATGATATTTCTTGAGGGAAGATTGTTTGTGAGAGGAATAAAGTTAGAGTTGAATTTGTCTGCCAGTAGGTTTGCTGTATCTTCTGCCTTTTTAATTTCTCCAAGTCTTTTGGATTTCTAATACTATAATGGGAATGGATCTTATAACTGGGAGGCAACATTTTTAAGTTTAGCTTTGGTAGACTTTGTCATATGAGTTAATGGTTTAATTTGAGAGTGCTTTTATTCCCCTGGGTGCTGCACCTATTCATTTTTGCCATGATGTTCTTCCTTCTGCTATATAGCCCATTGGCATGATTCTATCAGGGTGGCTTGTGTTTTGAGTTAGTTCTGTACTTATTCCTGGTGGGTACAGCTACCTATGTGCAGATATTAATATGCTTGTATAAGGTTTCTATGAATAGTTCTGCATTGGCAGCAGTGCTCTCAGGGTTTATGGGGTCTCAAAATTTTGCCAGATTATCACTTAGTAGGAAGTTATCCATGAAGTAGTTTCTGTACATTCCAGGGTTAGTTAGGGTTCTATTTTTTTTTTGTTTGCTTCACAGGAAACTGTTTTGTGGTCTGATCTCACCAGAGAATACATTACATTAGGTGGTGAGCAGCAGTCCCCCATATTAATGAGGATTAGATCCTGTATGTTTGTATCTCTGGTCAATGTAGTCCAAGGAGTTTGTGTTTACAAAATCCAGGAAAATGTGTTGCATGTTTGGTGTCGTATACAATTCACAGTCCTGGGCCCACTCTTGTTTGGCATCTACTTCTCCGAAGTACAAGCAAACACAGGAGGGTTATGGCTGACAAAGTTTGCAGATGACTGCAAACTGGGCGCCATAGTAGAAAACACATCTGACACAGATATCCTTCAGAAGGGTCTCACAGAAACAGATAACTGGTGCCAGAGCCATGGCCTAAAGTTAAATGCCAAAAAATGCATAGTCATACCCTTCGGGAAAAACAAGGTTACCCCTAGCTACCAAATAGGTGGCAATCCACTGAGCACAGAAGAAGTTATCAGGGACCTGGGGACCCAGGTTGATAGTAGTCTGTCATTCGACACCCATGTAGCTAAAGTAGTTAGGAAGACCTTCTACATTGCCCACCTTATCATGAAGGGATTCTCATCTAGATCAAGGGAGGTCATTGTCTCCCTATACTCATCACTCATCAGACCAATGATTGAGTACAATGCCCCATTCGGAATGTATCTGACCCGACACTTGCAGCAGCTGGAGAGGCCACAAAAGTTCCTCACCAAAAGGATAAAGGGTCTCAAACATCTGTCCTATGCTGCCCGACTGAAAGAACTCCAGCTCTATTCAGTCGCTTACCGCTGCTCAGAGGTGACCTTTGCCTAACATACAAGGCCATGTCAAACCCAGATTTGATGAATATGCTTCACCTCAAAAATCTAGATCCATCAGAACCACAAGGGGAGACTTAAACCTCGACACGGCTATTAATAGGACGTGCTGGAGGGATAGATTCATCACCCAAAGACTCCCTATGCTGTGGAACAAAATCCCGGTATATGTGAGGCAGAGCACCTCGCTGGCCTTGTTCAAGAGAAATCTTGACCAATGGATGGGAGATCGCAGATATACCCCAGGGATTACCTCAGTGTCACTGCTCGACAGAGGCACAGCAAAATAATGGGTATAGTTCCCCATACTAAAGGGGTGGCGTAAGCCACAAAACGATGGGCTAGGCTTGTAAATGCCCTCGGGCAGATAGCCTAGTATGAACCTATGAACCTAATAGTGAGGTAATTATAGTTATCCTCAATATGTATTGGGTTGGATAGTGAGTATTTCCAATAAGGTTAAATACATGTTTTGGGTTTCCTGGGTCATAGAGAGGGACCTATAGCTTGCAAGGAAGTGATATGGGATATTGCCTATAATGATTTTAACATTGAGAACCTTATTTTATGTAAATGTAGACACCTCCACCCTTAGTCCTTGTCTGTGTAGTAGTTGGTCTAAATGTGTGGAAAGCATTATAGCCTTGCACTGCAAGTGTTCTGTCTGTGAATTTAAACCATATCTCACTGTGACTGCACAGATGTCAGCATTCTCTAGGGTGAGGAGAGCTTGTAGGGACTGGAGTTTATTGTTCAGACTCCCAGCATTAAGTGGATGGTTTCCCTTTAATTAGATGTTCTTGCTTTTGATTTATGAGGTCAGAAGTATTTTCAGTTTTGCATGATGTGGGAGGACAATCTTTTGGCTAATATATGAAAGACTAGAGGGGGGAGGTGTGCACCGTGCCTGACAAGGCAGTGTGGTCTGTTGACCATCTCCTTCCAAGCTGACAAATATTGCACTACCTTAGCATGACAACAGAAACTAAACCAGTTATTAAAGTCAGTAATCTTTTGCTCATATTGTGGCATCATCCTTGGAGAAGTGGAAATGCTGCTCAGTGCTAGGCTCATATCAGCCTGGGAGACGTATTCAGAGAGCTCCATGATGTATTTTCATATAGTCTAGGGAGGTGCATAGCGAGTCATTTATACTCACATGGACTGTGGGTCATACTGGTACTTGTGGTCGAATGACCTGAGTGCGTGTGTAATGTGGTGGATCCTGGCCCCAGATTATTAACTTAGCTTGGTAAGAGGGACATCAGTGTGTCTCACAATGGAGTCTCCAATGGCCAGAATGTTGGACTGTGTGGTTTTGCCTTATGGGCTCAGAAGTAGAGGCTCCATGAGATGTGGCTGTATATGTTCGTTTGGTTGGTATTTTGAAAGAGTGCATTTTGGGCTGCTGAGTATATTTGCTATGTGTACTTCATTTAGGAGGTCTTTAGGGTTTAGGAAAGTTAGGTTTAACTACCTCAGCATATGTGAGTTTGTGTCTGCTTTGAACGGAGTGTGATTGATGCAGCATGTGTACTGCTGTCAACCATTTTGATGATAGAAGTGCTTTAAGAGCTTTTCCTCCAGTAACATTGTATAACTACATCTCTCAAATACCTTATCAGTTTGTTAGAGAATTAACTGGTTGTCTGTAAACATATGGTGATTTCTACATTGCCTCAGGATGCCATATCCACCAAACTGGTAATGGAGATACTTTGGAAGTTCATATCCATGGAACCTGGCACTTTTTTATTGATGAGACCATTGCAGTAAGAATAAAAAGACATGTCAGGAGTACATGGTTTGCATCTTTGGGGGCAGTGCTTATCGCAACAAATTAGTTGCCTTGTGTGAAACTAGGTGTTGGTAAAATTTCAAGGGTGCTTTTATAGGAAAAATGTCAGTTCAAGGTGACTGCATCTATAGAGGGCACTGCCAATCACTTGAGGGAAAACTAATAAGTAGACCCTGATAATTTCTGGATGAAGTATTTTGGGGAGATATTATATATATATATATATATATATATATATATATATATATATATATATATATATATGTATAATCTATATCTATAAACATGTTGAATAGAGAGAGAGAAAGTGGGCATCCCTTTAAAAGTATGCTATGGTATGGTATTTTATGGTATGTGGGAATAGTCTCACCACACTTAGCCAGGAAACTATTCTGCATTCGTCAGCAATAAGTTCTTAATTACCAATTGCCATTCTATAAAAGGAGGTTCATAGTCTGAAGGTCTTCAACTAGGTCTTCAGCTGGAGGAAACTTTGGAAAGAAAAAAAATGTAGTGTGGAGCATGTATATTCATTTATGAATAAACTGTGAAACACACAAAGGTGAGTTCCTGTCAATATCTGAGACCTGGGTGAGGATACAGTCTGAATATCTATGACAACCTGTTTTCAAGAGGGGTGAGTGGATGGTTTACAGATGATAAAAATATATTATTTTGTGGAATTGCAAACCAAGCAGTTGTGTTTGCTTTATTTAATTTTGTAAATGAGAGGTCGGGAGATGCTTTTTACTCTATTCTCTAATATCATCACCTTGGACTGACACTCCTATAGCAGCTGTGGGCTGGGCTTGCCAGTTTTTACAGAAAATTTCTCTTCATGGTGCCATATTTTAAGACAATGCAAGGTGAAGAGCAAGAGTAGAACAGAGAGAAGATATCTGTAGAGGTCTTTTTGTATATAGATTTTTATAGTAGCAGCTGTCCAGGACTCAGTATTGCCCTAAATACCTGTGCTATCATGCAGGCTCATTCCATATACAGCATATGCTAACTGGTGTGTGCCCATAACATGACCCCATTGCCAATCAAAATTCTTGCAATGACCCATAACTTCAAATGGGCGCCACAACACCTGAAAGACTGCCTCCACCCCCTACTCTTTATAGGTGAGCTGACAATGGCTTCTCATTTTCACCCTCGATGCATAGTTTGCTAATCGATTCTGGGTCATCAGTGGCATGAGTCAGGGCTTTATGTCTCTAATCCACTGAGCAACTGATTTGTGATTTTCATTTAATTTGATTTTTTCAGAAAAAGCTTTTGATTCTGCCAGCACCTTAGCATAAAGAAATAATACTGCATCTATGGTTTGGTTGACTGTGGTTTACTTAGCAGCTGAGACGTCTGATACAATGGTAAAGGCCAATGGGCTTGTCCATCCTGGGAGTAAGGAGGAGGAAGGGGGCACCCTTTTTGGGTACATTTTTGTGGTTCAATTTCCATGGTGGAGACAGGGAAAATGACCACTAAACGCTGCCTGATGTCAACCCCTTGGAAAAGTCAGATGTGGTCTAGCACTAATAACCATTGCACATCCCACCTTCGAGGTGTTACTGGTCATGTACAGGAGTGGAAATTAATAGAAAAAAAAGAACACTCCAGTCGCAGAAGTATTACACTATCCCAGGATGCCATGATCTCTTCCCAAGTCCCAAACCTAATTCAGAACAGGTCAGGGGAGTCAGAAGGGTTAAGTCAACCTAGTGATGAATGAGAGGCACAGGGGTCAGCTGTGTATGAGAAAACAAAGACTTTGGATTCTTAGGATGTTTTCTATGAGTGTAATTGTGAGTGTAAACATGTATGTGATTGAGCTGAATTAATCTATGGAAATAATGTTATCAAATTACCTTTCACCAAAAAGTCAGGCTTCTCATTTAATATACACAGAGATGTGTATACTTTAATATAGGTGAAGTGTTTCTGTGCATCTAGCAGCAAAACAGGACACTTACAGTGTAAATGCCGAAAGGAAAATTCAAACCAATCCTTTACTTAGATTTTGGAGCAGCCTGAGAGACATAAAATGATTGTGTAAAAAGCATGTTATTACCTTCTTCCTCACTAACGAGAAACTCAACAATGCAGCATATTGAAAACCCTTTGGGTGGTAATTGCCATCCTCTTTTTCATGGAAAGTGTCAGCATGTGATATGATAATAAGGGTCTCCTTTTACAGATGGGATTGAGTGACCCCTTGTGAATTGAATTTTATGCATTCGGATTACTACGCATAGTCTGCACTCACATAAAGGTACCACAATAGACAGTAATAGAAATGGTCTTTTTAGTTTCGACTTAAAAACATATTTTTGTCCAAGCGCAACACTCAAAGCATTGTTTTGTATTTAGAAAGATATCACAGATTCTTGATTTAACTTGTAATATGACATTTATGATATGAAAGAATTCTACGGACGTATCACAACATGATTTCAACAGGCAAATCTTTGAGTCTGGTAATGTAATTCTGATACTCTGACCATCAGTAATATAATGCAGGGTTTTGTATACTTAAGTTTGACATATTATGGTGCAATGCAGTATTATATAAAGTAATGTCATTTACAGGTCTGACACTTATCTTTGGAGAATAAATGCAATTGTATGTTTTTGTTCTCCATATCATGTAAATATGATGCAAATATTCACATGTAAGTGCTGTGATGAATTAAAATATAAATATTGAAATGTTTTATAATATGTGGCCATCTCTACAGCTAATTCAGACAGCATCAGAAAATGTGGGATGTGATTCACTAATTTTGTAACTATTAGACAAAGGAAAGTATCCCTCGAAATGAAGTTTTCCTGAAATTGCAGTACTGTATGGAAAGATTATGTTCCCTTATGCATACTTGCTATAGTAATTACATGGAAACATTCTATGAAATCCTCCTACAAAAGCAATGAACTTCAAATGACTTTTATCATGCATGTTTTTTTAATAAAGTACATTGCAGTAACAATTCTAATAATTTGTTACAGTACATTGTACCTCCTGGAGGTTGCTGAATAGCGGTAGTGGCTCACATGGCATAAGCAGGCAATGATTAAGATATACTTTATAAACAAAACACAATATTTTCACCTAATGTAGTTTTGCAGAAATGAAACTGCCATTGTTGTAAATGAAAGTGCTGTGTTGCATTCTGGGTCATTTTGTTCAGTCAACATAAAAGCCTCTTCACTGCCTAATGGTGCTGTGGTACTTAGCACAGTGTTAATGCCACGATGACAGACTAACAGGCTTCCAGATCTCTCTTGCAAATGTAATCTGCACTGCAGCTGAATATTTTTTAGCTTTATCTTTAGAAAGATGTCAGAATTAAAGCTACTGCCTTCCAATAAGTCCTTTATGATGTGTACATCATTCTGCAGATTATTTCACTGTTGAGTTTTTTGTAAGTAGTGTGAATACAGAAATCCATGTTTGAAATTGCTGTGTGTCATATCATTAGAAATGACAGGATTACATCATGCAACACTATACAGAGACATTCAAAGATATTGCTCAACTGTAAGTGGCAAGTTAGCATGCCTAGACTTAGATGTATGACAGTACTGTAACAGTTAGGTGCTCTTTGCATACGAAGCACAGTACTGCAGAAGAGACATATGAGTTAAGTGTATAATGCTGACTGGATACACAAATCTGTGAAGTGTAAGTCATAAATAGCCAGGATGAAGCACCTCTATTCAAGAAGGCACACCTCTCAGCCCAGGCTCCATAGAAAATTGGTACACTAAATGTATGCAAAAATACTCTTAAAATGTGCAGAGACTGTGGTTTGTAAATTAAGGACAGAACCTGCTTTCATAAGAGAGTTTGTTAAACTGACATCAGTATATGGAAGAAAAAATCGAAATTAAGTGATGGTGAGTCTCTCCACATCCAAGCAGATGTCAGTCCATCTTCTGTATGTATCTTGGCAGTGAGTGCAGCCTCTAGCTTATACCTTTACTTTTCCTAGCAAAGTCCAAGATCCTTACCTACCCTCTCATTTCTCCCCATCCTGACAATTAGAATCCCTAGTCCACCCCTCCTTAGATTGATATTAATCTGACGCTATCACTTACTGCATTTCTTTTCTGGCAGGACCCAAAGCCCTCTTATTCTCACACCTTTTCTTTTTTTTTACTTAATTTTTTATTGATTTTCAAAAGCATAAACATGTATACAGTATGTATATCAAATAAATATTTACATAGTCAAAGCTTAAAGTGGAGAAACAGTTCCAAAACCCAACATTACAAAACTATTTACATAGGATATCTATACTTTGAATGTATATTTGAATAAGATTTTAATTTATTACAGTCTTCTGTTTCCAGAACTTGATCTTTCTGCCAGGCAATGCTTAATGAAGTAGGTCGTTCTGTTCTTTCCTTGATTGTTTTCAATTCCAATTGGGAGGAGTTACATCTCACACCTTTTCTGACTGTGTTCAGATAATCCATATTACCCTCTACAAACTGTGTCCATAATCAGATTTCCTGGCCTGTCCTTTCACAGTTCTGGCCATAGTGAGAAATGCCCCCGTAGCACTGCTTACATGCAAGCTGGCAATGACAGTAGCCTCCATCTATATTTTTATCTTGACAGTGATCAGAGTATTCGCTTAACTCTTCCACAAACCTGGCATGGATCAGTCTCTCCCACTAGCCCACTGATCCTCTTATGGTCTGGCCTCCTGTCAAGCAGCATGTCACTCGGTTAACTCTGCTACACCAACATGTGGACAGTGATTGCCCACCACCTGCTAGGATAGTGCATGCCTTCTCATAGCTGTTTACTGAGCCTAATGGTAAAACAGTATAAGTGGGCATTTCTGTATCACAAGTACTTCATGGGTGTGTCATAATTCATCACACATGACAGGTGAACTGACCTGGCCCCATTTTTCTGCCCATTTCACATGTTAATATGACAAAATGTCTTTAATTGTTCATCTCACAGGACAGGTGAGATGATCTGACCCCCTTATTCTGCTCATTTCACATGTTAATGAGAGACTCATTTAAATCTGACCGTCATATCCAAAGTAGTATAAAGAAAACCCACCAAAAACTAGGCACGCTATACAGGAACAAACATTTCCTCAGTACACCAACCAAAACTACTCTACCCAAATCATATCTGTTGTCATTCTCTAATTTATGAAGCCCCAGTTCTAACAAATTTGCAGTCTCCAACTAAAACTAAATTTTGAAAGCTGCTGTAACAAAATTGCCAAGTTTGCAGCTAGTTCAGCTTCCTTCACTCATCGCTGTCAAGCATTACTTTCCCGTCACTGGCTCAGACTTCCCCTCCTACTTTCCTACCTTCAACCTATAACTGCATATAACATCATTTACAAACAATTAGCCTGTCCAGCCCTTAGACCCTTAATCAAGTTATACATCCCAAACAGAACTCTCAGATCAGAGGATAAAATCTCCTCACAATATATAAACCAGCCAAAACCTATATTCACTCGCAAAAATTTGTAAATTGTCTACCATGAACTACCAGAACTATCCCTAACCTATCCTACTTCAAAAGCTCATTAAAAGAACACTTAACCAGATCTGTTCCTGTTGTAATTCAGGCTCGCTCACTCACTCACTCACTCACTCACTCACTCACTCACTCACTCACTCACTCACTTCCGTTCACCCCTCCTTACCTTTTTATTGCTTCCATCTCCATAACATGCTCCTTTCCTACTTCAGCTGACATCATATTTCTTGTGCTATTTCGCCCTACAAATTTCCACTTGCGGACCCATTCCATGTCTTCTGATCCTTTTCTCCCAGTCCTACCTTTTAATTAATTCTGTACCAATAACTCTAGGACCCAATCTACTACTTTTATATCTGATAACTCACCATGCAAATATTCATAAAATTTCTTGCTGTACATGTTCTTCATATTGATCACTACTGCAGTAGCCTTAGCTATATGGTTATATAATGCCAAGGGTATATCAGCCGGCCAGCTTCCAAAGATTTGGGGCACCTTCCAGGTGCCCAAACTGTCAGGCAGCTTGATGTGAGCTGAATAGAAGAAACCTTTGGATGCCAAGCCTTCCAGAGCTTTACTGCTCTGAAGAGTATGCTCTTCTAAGGATTTCAGGGATAGATGGTCAGCTTGGGTTGCTGGGTAGATAACGTCTCTTTGCAGATAAACCTCAGATTTTCTAAATATAGTTTATGTTTTTCACTTTCCTCTTCAGAAAAGTTATTTTAAAGCTAGGAGTTTTGCATATTCGTGGACTCTCATATGATAGTATTGTGCTTTTAAATGGAAGCACACTCTTTTTGTCACTTTAAAGGTTGTGTAAATTAAGTGAAAACCATTTTTTCCTTGGAGAAGTTATTTTACTTTTCTGAGGCTGGCAAAGTGTTTTAAATTACTTTTTATTGTGATTTTCTTTGAAAAAAGTGACTTTTAAAGTCTTGTTGTTTTTATCTGTATTTGCTTCTTGTCTTCCCTTGGAAAGAGGCACCATTTTTGGCTTGTCCGTGGAATAAACTACGACTTCTATAGTCTGTCCTCCTTCCAGCCCCAAAAAGAAAAAGTTAAGCAAACATTCTTTGCCATCACAGTAGGCTAGCAATCTGCCTCGGCTGCAGGTAGGTGACTCTGCTAGGACTATTCGTTGTACCCCAGGCCACTCATCTTTTACCCAGGATGCCTCTGGTGTAGCACCTACAGCCATTATGGACTAGGGGTTAACCGTGTTTTTGCAGCTGTTGGATTCTCCTCAGTGGGCAAGGTATAGACACTTTCCTTGGTCCTGGTTTCCCTACTGTCTCAGAATGCTGTACCTATCCTTGTGGAAGCTGCTGCTGCCGTTAGTAACATGGTTGGCCCCATTTTTTCCTGTCAAAAATAATCAGAAAACCAAGCATGTATCTGTCTCCTCAAATTTCTTTGGATAGGCGTACTTCGCTGGGTGTACCTCATGCTTTAATGCAGTGTATTGATCCTTCTTGTGAATTAGTTTCTGGTAAAAGAAAGGATGCCTTTTTTCCTGAAGAGATTCAAGATTCTGAATATAAACGGGAAGATGCAGAGTTTTCTTCTCAGATATCTGATTCAGACTCGGAGCTTTGTTTCTGATTCTCCGTTTGGGAGATTATTCTCTTTCTTTGAGACTATTTCTAAAATGTGCCCGTGTTTTCAGGGGAGAACTCTGAGGTTTCTCATTTCCTCAGAAAATACTACGAGTTGTTACAGAACGAATTTCCAAAATCTAAACCCATTCCTTCTGTTTTGTCTGCTTTAGAGGACGTGTTACTACTTGCACTTTTCCTGATAGCCAGCCAGCTGTCCCTAAAAGGCAGATAGGACGTATAAAGTTTCTCAGTCTATTAAGACCTTATACACTATTCCCAAACCTAACCCAGCAGCTATAGCTCTAGTTGATTCCACTGCTGCTAAACACTTTATCCTTATCAGAAAGAGTAGGACTGAAATTAATTATTGATAATTATGGGAAAAAGTATATACTTTCTTTGATTTTCAGAAATTTTAATTTGGCTCATGTTAAAGTTTGTTTGGATTAATTGTGAAAGTATGAGGAATGTTTTGTATGCAGTTTCTTGTGAGGAAAAATCTGCTTTAGATTATTTAGTATATTCTACTACACATAAATACTCATTGTTTACAGTGTGTGTGTGTGTGTGTGTGTGTGTGTGTGTGTGTGTGTGTGTGTGTGTGTGTGTGTCTTTTGATACTTCTGCTAAGGCTATGGCCACTAGTACTGTTTTGAGAAGCTTTACATGGCTGATTTTTCAGAAACTCACAGTTGATAAAAATGAGAATTTAAATTTCACTTTGGACAGAGGTATACCTTTTGGTCCCTTTGCTGCAGAGGTGATCATAAAGTATGATGAAAGAGGTATTTTGATCCAGGGGATATAAGATTTTCAACCCTCATTTACCAATGTTTTAAGGGATAGTCCACAAAGTAGAATAAACAGTCTCAACAAAATACAGGTAAACAAATGCTTAAGAAAATGTCAAGGGGATACCAAAACTATGCCTTGAATCCCCCCCAAACCCCCGGATAGTCCAAAACGTCTAAATGATTTTTCAAGAAATCTTGCGACACCCTCCTCCTCCTCCCATCCCAGCCCCTTTTTTTCTTCCAGAAAGTCTAAATCTGTTTTCTCTTTGGCAACAGATAGTTTCAGACTTATATGTTCTGAATATCATTCATCAAGGTAACAGATGGCAGTGGAAGGAAATTCCTCCTTTCCGGGGGGGGGGGGGGGCATTCCTCATTCTCCTGACCAGACTCTTGTTTCCAACAGTTTTTCCTCACATGCTGTCCTAAGAAGTGATGCAACCAGTTCCCCTTCCCAGGTGGGGAAGGCTTTTGATTCAAGTATGTTCTAAGTGCCAAAGAAAGGAACTACTTGGAGACTAGTTCTGGATCTTTCTTTCCTAAACCTGTTTGGGATAGTGCTCAAATTCAACATGAAGTCACTTCACAACCTTGTACTACTACTTCCTCTTTTAAGTTTCCTGGTAGCACAAGACAAAGAATTATGCTTATCACATCCCTATTCATTCAGAGTTCAGATATTTCTTAAGGTTTTGACTGCCTTGATCTCACTATCAGTTCTCTGCCTAATCCTTTGGACTATCCACTGCACCAAAAGTGCTCACAAAGTGTCTAGCTCCAGTTATAGCTCTTTAAAGGCAATTGCCACAAGCTTCCTCAGAGACTGGATCTACCCACACCGGATCAGGGGTATGCAATAACTCTGACACTAAACTTAATCTGACTGCCTGGATGATAGAATTTTAATTACTTTTAGGTATCTGTTTAATGGGGAAATGCAGCAGATACTAATGGAGGGTCTATATTAGATACTCGAAGTTACTGACCTTTGAATATGATATGGTCGACCCCATATCATCAAAGTTCAGTAACATCGAATACCTAATAAAAAAAGTTTAAAAAGTCAGGAAACAAAACTACTTGCTGTAAGCAGGGGGGCAGGCCCCCTTGCACACCCTGCTACTTAAATATACCAACTTCGAGATTGCGCTACAGTGTAGGAAAGGAAAATCTTCCCTTTCCGCACCATAGTGCATTAAAGTGCGATCTCGGAGTTGGTATATTTAAGTAGCAGGTGCTGTGGGGGGGTGCAGGGGGGGCTTGCTTGCCTGCTTTAACCCATCACAGTACGTTACGTTTGCTTTATTTATTTATTTATTTTTAATTTCAAAGTTACTGAATTTCGATGATATGGTGTCGACCATATCGCATTCGAAGTTCAGTATCTAATATAGACACACTAATGGAAACAAGGATGTCTGTGACAAGGCAAAATCATATATTGGCAAATGGAAATTTTTTTTAGTTGGTGCCAATCACATAACCAGCAGTCATTCAGGGCTAGTTGTACTCTGATTTTTTTTAAATTTGTGTGAGTTACTATCCTATGGCCCTTCTTATTCCTCTGTCAAGGTTCATTATGTCTGCCAGGAGATCCTTCTCTTTCAATGCAGTCTCTTGTCAAAATGTTTTTGAAAGTGGTTTTGCTCGAGACCTTCAAGTAAGCATGTGATCTTTCACTAGAATCTTACTTTTGTGTTAGAGAAGCTAACACTTGCTCCATCTGAACCAGCTAACCTGGCTGACTTCAGATTCTGAGTTGTAAGCTCTTATGGTGCATCAGCCCTATCTCATTTTCTACAGGGAGGTGGTTTCTTTGAGAACTAATTATTTTATGCATGTGTTATCTGAGTTTATTTTAAGTAAACTGTCTACCTCACCATTTTCTTTCCTGAACCTTAAAATGGGGGATAAAGGGCACTCCATACCTTGAATGTCCACAGACAACTCTGGCACTATCTTGACAGAACTAAATCTTTCAGATCTTGGTATCAGTTTTTCTTTTCCTGTTGAGGTAAGAAGAGGGTGACAAACTGTGTCAGAACAGACCATTTCCAAATGGTTGTCTAAATCCATTAACTGTTTGTTATATTTACCATAACAGAACTATTCCAGGCTGGGGGAAGGCCCCACTTTACCAATGCTTTTGCTTCATCTATGGCTTTTTAGAAAGGGTTGGATTCTAGGAGTATTCTGGAAACTGCTTCTTGTTCCTCTGCACTTACTTTTACAATGCATTGCAAGCATGATTCCTTCTCTTGGTCCAGGTCAGGCTTGACTAGGACCATTCTCCAGGGGATCCTGGACTACTCTCCTTCCATCTCCTAAGTGTAGTAAGCTAGGGTAAACTACCCATAGAACTAAGGCTACTACACCAGTGATCAATATGATGAACATAGTACAGTTCTATAAGTAAAATTACCATAGCTCCTTCTCTCCACCCCTCCTTGGTTTTTGATGTGTTTTTATACCAGTGTGTGGGCATTTATTTTTTGTTTTTGCATTGTCCTTTCAGAGATCAGCCTCCCTGTCTCTGTTGACAGGAAAGCTCTGAAGGGCTGGGTGCCCAAACTTGTCATTTGTCAGATCAGCATGAGCTGCCTGACAGTTTGGGCATGCAGAAGGTGCCCTGAGGCTCTGGAAGCAGGTGGACTGTGTCATCCTTAGCAGGATGAAACCTATACAGCTATAGCTGCGGCAGCAGTGATTATTTTGAACATCTACTATTGTGGTAATTTACTTACACAACTGCACTTTCCTTCATTTGATCAAACTTGCAATGCCTATACTCTCATGCAATGTTTTAATTTTTATTATTCCTACACTGTTTCAAATTTTTCAGTTTCTTGCATCATCATTTGACTTTTTACCTCTTCAGCAACTTAAACCCTGCTCAGCTTCTGTGGGTAACTTACCCTCCCCTCTTCCTCAAACCTGCTGTTTCCATTCTTGTCAACAGCAATCTATCTTAATCCACTGTCACCTCACTATAGAAACAGGTATTTACTATACCTATTCATAAAGGAGTAACTGTACAGATCTCAGTAACCATCACCCCATAACTATTCTAACCCCACTATCAAAAATAATTGTGAAGTGTGTATACAAACAAATCATGGACTATCTGCTCCTAGAAAACCTCACCCCCACCCAGCATGATTTCTGCCCTAACCACAGCACCTCCACTGCCCTGATTGTCTTCTTGCTAGAAATGACAATAAACTGGTCTTATGCCTCTTTCTCAATCTCTCAGAAGCCTTTGATACTGTTTCCCACTCCAGCCTCCTCTTCAAACTAAGCAACCTCAACCTCTCTTCCTATGTAATCACCTGGTTCTCTAGCTACCTCTCCAACCAACAACAGTTAGTGAAATGGCAATCCACTCCATCCACCTTCCTACCCATCCAAATGGGAGTCCCTTAAGGATCGCTTCTTGGCCTCCTAGTTTTCAATATATTCACTAACCAACTCTACACATCTTGTCCTCTCCAACCTAATTCATTATGTAGATGACTCTACTATAATCACCACTGCTGATAGTTTCTCTGACTTTCTCACAAGCAACCAAAATTCTTTTAACTTTCTTGAAAAATGGTTTAATGACAACCGATTCATCCTTAATCCCAAAAAGATCATGCTACTACCATTTCTGCCTTAATCTTTCTCACCACTAAAACCAACCTTTTCTATCACTTCCTCTAACGATACCACTATTTATGCTGAACCCCAAACTAAACTCATCAGGGTCATTATGGATGACCAACTTAAATTTGACCTGCATGTCAACCACTGCATCAAAAAAAAAACTTGGATGTCTATACAGACATAAAAACGTCCTTACTAACAGCTCTCTAGTCTCTCTAGCTCAGGCTTTTCTACTCCCTAGTCTTCTCTACGGATCATAAATTCTAACTAACTTACAAACCTCCCTACAAACTAAACTCGAAAGCATATACAACAAAATCGCCTGGTTTGCTGCCAGTCTGTCCCTTAACTCTCATCACTCTCTTTCACTGCATTAAACTGGCTTAAGTTCCTCCACTGTCTCAATTAACCATAATTCACTCCAGTCTCTACAAACCCACAGCCTGCCATAGCATCTCCATTATCGTCACTCCCTTTCTCCCTACAAAGATACCTCAGGAGTTCTAACCAACAACACCTGAAAATCTCTAAGCCCAAAAATATTGGTCAAAATTTATTCAGCTACTACCCAGCCCTAAACTGGAACAAGCTCCCCCTTGACATAAGAAAAATAAGTACTCATGAATTCAAATCAACACTCAAACAATACCTCCTCAGCAACTCTACCTGTAACTGTAGCACTTAACTCTTTCTCTGTCACCACACTCTTCTCTGTTTAGATCCTACTTAATGCTTTTCTGTGACTTTCTTATACTGATTCTACACTGCTCAAACTCAATTTAACTTTTTTGGCAACTACCTACTGTCCCACTAATGCCAAACTCTTATACACACTACTATTTACTTCCCAACTGCCGATCCTCTGTCTTGTGAAATCATTCCATTTTATTTGAATCTATATTTTACTAATCCAGTGCTCTCCAGTTGGAGTTAGTAGACTTGGCTAATGTCATACTTTTGTTAATAAAGTGTACTTAGAGTATTATATGCTTCAAGGAAATATGAAATCTTTGACATACTGTACTGTATTTACTCACATGTACTCTTTGTTAGTGTAGTTACTCTTTATCTGTTATTTACTCTTGTGTTTTTGTGGAGCTTTTCCCCCTGGGCATCCTCTGAAAAAGGGCTTTCACTCAGTCAGACACTCCTGGTCAACAATTGACAAATAAATAAAATAAATAATACTTCACATACTTTAACTTATGTGATGTGTTATACTTGTGTCACCTTAATGTTAGTCCTGTTATGTGAAAATTTGTTCTTCAGTGTAAATTATTTGCATTTCTTCCTGAATGTAAAGTTTTTAGCTGTACTATGGAACTTTTTTCCCCCAACCACTGCTGAAAATGGAGACGATATGGCCCAGTTAGAGTTTCCTGGTAAACAAATTTCAAATAAATACATATGGACCCTATTTGAGGAAGGCATCTCAGGGGCTTCACATTTGCTGGCTGGGTCAGCATACCTTGCTAGCAATTACACACAGTGTTGATCCATCCCAGACCTTCCACCTTTCAGGTAGTCTGACTTGGGCCAGTCCGATGAACCTTCAGCAGTGATGAGTGTCTTAGGGCAAACCACCAAGTCAGATCACTAGGCTTTTAGCAGTGGTTGTTGAGCCATACAGGGAAACTGTGTTATGTAATGTTATACATATGCTCTAATTTACATATGCATATATGCACACACATACAGACAGACACAACACACACTCTCGTATAGGTCTTTTGATGTTCAAACTGTCAATCACAAAACATTGACAACAGATATGTCAGCATGCTATTATGCACACACCAAACAATAACCTTAGCTCATGCAAAACTAAAAGTTAAAGCAAACAAAAAAAAAAGTTTGCAGGGGAGCAGGACCCCATCATCACAACTCCTCATAACTATATATACTAACTCTGAGATCGCACAATATTAGGAAAAGGACACATTTCCTAACACTGTGAATTGTGCAGTCTCGTGCAGCTATTAACCATCTCCTTATCTGACCAAATATTGTCAACTAAAACATATTGTGACCAAACATAGTTTCAACCAAATCTCATATTTATTATTTATTTATTTAACATTTGTTGACTGGGAAAGTCCGACTTAGAATAAGCCAATTTTCAGTGGAGGCCCAGGGAGAAATGCTCCAGATGCATGTCTTTAAAATGTGGGAGGAAACCCACGCAA
Organism: Protopterus annectens; assembly: GCF_019279795.1. Classification (NCBI taxonomy): domain Eukaryota; kingdom Metazoa; phylum Chordata; order Ceratodontiformes; family Protopteridae; genus Protopterus; species Protopterus annectens. The sequence goes on from NC_056743.1 coordinate 606,762,181, forward strand.
ACACAGGTAGGACATGCAGACTCCACACAGAAAACATGCCAGCCGAGAATTGAACCAAAAAACCTCCTGCTGTGAGGCAACTATGTTGACCTCTGCACCACTGCGCCACCTGCACTTACTTAAAGGGTTACTTACCTGGAGTGGAAAGTCTGTGTTACAGAACGTCGTTGTGCGGTTGTTGGCCTTTTTATCTTGGCATTTTGGAAGTTGAGTAAATGAGCGTTCAGGTTTCTGAAGAGGACCTATATATATATATATATATATATATATATATATATATATATATCTCATATAGATAGATATCCGAGAGAAGGACAGATGTGTATTTGCTATGCATTATGCCAAAATATTCAGTTGAACAGTGGAAGTTAGCTTTATGCAGTGAAATGAGATGATGCTCAGACCTTCTTCATTCATGTATTAGAGCTGCATGGGATGGTTGTAGATTTTGACATGCTTCCCATTATTCAGTAAAGTTGTTCCTTAGATGTTACTTTGGATGTTAGTATTTGGTACATGTGGTGCACGTCTCATTATTCAGCAAAGCAGTACCACTCACACTACTATATCTGCCATGTAGAATTTTAATTCACCTGGTGTAGTCTACAATCCTTATACAGAAGTCCACATAGTCCCAATAACTGCATAGTTTTTCTCACCCTCACTGGTCACTATGAGATGACAATTGGTGCTTACCCCTTATGTTGTTGCTTATACTTGGCATTTAGAGACAGTGTGACAGCTGTCTCAGTGCTTATTTATAACCAGCTATTATTAACAATCAGTAACACATTCAAGGATTAAAGCAAATACTTATCCACACTGGTGGCTAGTCTCTCACTATTATTTTATTTATTTATTGACATTTGTTAACCGGGTTAGTCCAACTGGGTTATTGTCCCATTTTCAGTGGAGACTCGAGGAGAAAAGCTCCAGCAAATACAATATATGATCACAGAACAAGAAAAAACGAGTATTACAAACAATAGTAGCAAACAATAGAAATAAACATCTACATGTGTAGAAATAAACAACCACATTTTTTGTTTCTTTGAAAAAATGTAATTCTTAGTTGCTGAACAGATGGGGAAAGTCAAGAGTGATAGGATGTAATGAGAGAGATATGAGTGTGGGAGGAGGGGAGAGCTAAGTAGGGTCATAGCAGGGACAGGTTCTGGAACTGAGTAAATGTGTCTTCAGTTCTTTTTTAAATAGTGGGGTATGAGAGAGAGAGCGTATATCCAGGGGAAGTTTATTCCAAGCTTGGGCCACAGAATGCTTGTAGAGTTGCTTACCAACAGACTTGTTAGGGTGGTAGACATCAAGCAATTGCTGATTTGAGGTGCGGAGAGATCGAGAAGGGGTATAGATGGAAACAAGGAGAGATAAGGAAGGAGAGTAGGAGGGTTTAAACAGCATAGAGTGCAGCATGTGAAATTGGTAGAGATGAAGTAATTGTGGGAGTTCCAGCAATTGTAGAGACTTTAAGGCAATACAGCGGTGTGTGTTGTTTGGGCTGTTAGTAATGAATCTGGCTATTTTGTGGTAGGTTTGTTGAAGTTTGTTCGGGGTAGTAGTTTGAATATTTGTGAGAACTGGGGCAGCATAGAGGAGAGAGGGGAGGAGAAGTGCTTGTCCAAGGGTGAGTCTAGACTCAGGAGTGAGGTATTTTCTGTTCCGATATAGGAGACCAAGTGTTTGATGGGTTTTCTTTATGCATTGCTGTATATGCTGATGGAATTTTAGTTAATCGTCAGTGATAACCCCTAAGAGTTTAGTGTGGGTGTCAGGATGGATGGCTGTATTATTACAAGATTTAATGACAAAGGAAGATCTATGTTGAGCAAGAGAACGGGGGAGGAAGAGCAAGAGTTTGTTTTTTTTGGGGATTTAGGATTAGTAAGTTTTTTGAAAGCCATTGTTCCGTGGAGAGTAGAGCTTTTTGGGTTAGAGTGTGTAGGTCAGAGATGTTGTCGGCTATAGAAATAATAGTGGAGTCATCAGTGTATTGAATGAGAGATGAATTATTGCAAGAGGTAAAGAGGTCATTAGTGAAGATATTGAATAAAAGGGGGCCTAAGATGGAACCTTATGGAACCCCAGTAGAGATAGGCAGGAAAGGAGAATGAGGAGAGCCATTTGACAGATTGTTGGCGTCCAGATAGATAGCTAGTGAACCAGCTGAGGGTGGAGGAGGATAGGTGAAAGTTTGCAAGTTTATATGGAAGTAAAGGGTGGGATACAGTATCAAAAGCTTTGGAGAGGTCTAGAAAGAGACAGGAAGTAGGTTTATTATTGTCCAGGGATTCTGCAATGGTGTGGGTGAAAGAGAGTAGAGCAGTAGTAGTGCTATGATAGGGGCGGAAGCCATGTTGAGTAGGGATGTGTAAGCTGTGATTGAGAAGGTGGTTTAGAAGCTGAGTATGAATACATTTTTCTTAGATAGTGGGGATAGAATGGCAATAGGTCGATAGTTGGTAGGATCAGTAGAGTTGCCTCCCTTATGGAGAGGGGTGGTGTAGAAATATTTCCAAAGAGTAGGAACAGTAGATTCTAGCATGGATCTATTAATTAATATAGTCACAGGGTAGGCAATAGAGTCAGCTGCAAGTTTGAGGAAGGTGGGAGATAATTTATCAGTAGAGAGAGAGAGCAGGGTTTGAGTTTGAGCAGTAGAGATTTAATGTAAGAAGTGGGAAGTGGCTGGAAGGAGAAAAAAGTGTTATTGGGGCTGGGTGTTGGATCAGGTAAGGAGTAGGAGTAAGTTTGAGAGGGTAGGAGGTTCTGGATGGAGGAGATGAAGTGGGAATTTAGTAGGGTAGCTGTTTCCTCCGGAGCTGAGTTTGGGTAGGGGGAAGGGTTAGAGGGAGAGCCTGGGTAAAGGATGCTATTTAGTGTAGACCAGAATTTACGGGGGTTAGATCTATGTTTATGCTGACCTGAGCTATAAAATGATTTTGTGTCTTTAATTGTCTGTTTTTTTGGCAAGGTTACGTAGTTGTCTGTATTTGAGAAGTTTAGGTGTTTGTTTAGGCCTCATTCAGTAAGTGCAACACACTACACATCACACCATCCCCACTTTACTTGTAATGAGGTAGGTAAATAATATTCGAGGCTTCCAAGCAGCGCATTAAGAAAACTCATCATTTAGGTCATACTATGTGTTACATACCCAAACCACCCTTCATTAAGGATAAGTACACCTCGAGACTAGTCAAATAGTATGACTCTCTTGAGCTACTACAAGTCCAATTAGCTATAGGCAAAGCCCCTTAGCACATTATAGCTGGCTATATGTCCCCCTCCATGAAACAGGAAAAGCATACTGCATACCTGGACTAAATGGAGTCACTTGCCATACAGCCAAACACCTTACTCAGGGGTGATTTTAATAATCCTACAATCAGCTGAGAAACATACAGGATCATCAACATACTGGCTCAGAGGTTCTTGGACTTTGTTATTGCAAATGCTCTGGAACAGATAGTCAGCACACCTACAAGAGGTTCAGATGTCCTGGACAGAGTACTCACTAACATGGAAGAGCATTGCACCCCCCCCTGCCAGTGTTATTTCCTCCCTGGTAAGATCGGACCATAAATCAGTCTCATTCAATGCAATTATAAAACCAGATGCCCCATCAAGCTCAAAACCTTTTAAGAATTTTTCAAAGATAAACTACTCCTACTAAGTGATGGTATAAGAAATTTCAAAGCCCCCCTTAAATGCAGATAACATGGACTCCTATGCAGAGGTGTATACCAATGCCCTGTATAACCACTTAAGCAGTGGTATAGAATCGGCTGTTCCTGACTGGATTAAAACCCAGTCTTGCCAAAAAAACAAGCCACCCAGGTGAATCCCTAGTATAAACAGGCTATACAACAAGAGAAAGAAATGTATGTCCAAAAGCAAGAGGGGAAGTGGCTCAGAAGAGGAAGAAATCACTCTCTAGCTTAAAGAAACAAAGCTGAGATCTTGTCAAGTCCTCCAAAGCTAATCACAATGCAAAAATAGCTTCTCTACCAAAGGATAATCACAAGGCATTCTTTACATCCAAAATCTAAAAGGAAATGCCCAGCTATGCAGTGAACTGGTTGTGAATGGCAACTTCCACACTCAGCTGGAGGTAATATGCAACCTGCTACTTGACAGATTTGGAGAAAACTTCACCCCCCATCCCCTCCAGTTATCCCCAAAGTATACCTGCCACCATTCCTCAGCCTGTTATCTCAAGGCAGCAGGTCATCTTGGTGCTCTTCAAGGCTAAAAGTATGGCATCAGTGGGACCAGACAACATCCCAGATTGCCATTTAAACAACTTAAAACATGACCTAACAGACCCACTTGGATCCCTGTTTAACCACAGCCTGCAAACCGGCTATGTTCCTGCAGAATGGAGGACAGCAACAGCAATCCCTCTGCACAAAGGGGGATCCTTAACTGACTTTGGTAATTATAGGCCCATAAGCTTGATTAGCCTCATCTGCAAGGCCACGGGATGAATCATTATGTCCTTTATTAACAAAGGATATAGTTAATCTCCAGACTCTGAACCCAACCCAGTTCAGATTTGTTAAAGGTAGATTATGCCTGTTAAACATGGTTGAATTCTTGGAGAAAGTTACTAATGCCCTAGATGAGGGAAATACAGTGAATACTGCCTATCTTGACCTAGTTAAGGCATTTGACACAATCCCCCACTCAGGTGTTACAGAGAAACTCTTCCAATTGGGAATTAATCCCTATATTACCAGATGGATAGCCAACTGGCTTACTGACAGGGCACACACTGTCAAAGTGGGTGGCTTCACCTCTAGCAAAAGACCAGTCACTAGTGGTGTACCACAAGGTTCTGTTCTGGGCCCCTTAGTGTTTAGCATTTATTTCTCAGAAGTCCAGACAGTTGACCAAGTTTGCTGATGATTGCAAATTGGGAGCAATCACTGAGTCTCCCAATGATGTTAATATACTGCAGACAGGTTGCTAAGGGGTAACCTGTGCCTGGCTTACAGAGCAGTCTCTCTCCCGGCCATGATGGAAATGCTGCACATTTGTAAATTAAACTGCATGAAGGTCAATTGCAGGCATCTTAATCTAGCTTCTGACATGAATAGATCATGCTGGAGAGAGAGATGCATTTCCCAGAGATTGCCACTTCTCTGGAACAAGCTTCCAATGCATATGAGATGGAGACACTCCTTGACTCTCTTCACACGCATTCTATATCAATGGATGGGTGACCACAAATTCACTCATGGTGTGGTGCCTGTGTCCCTACCAGACAGAGGAAGGCATTATTAACTACCATAGACCCTTACCTCTGCAAACTTAACTCAGCTAATCACTGATAATTGGGGCAACTTGGGATAAATATGGCTTGTCTTGTATGTGCTCTAGGGGGTGTTAGCCTAGTAACCTTCTATGAACCTGTGAACCCACTCCCTTATCCAGTAAATATACACCCTCCAGTAGTCAAGACGGTTGTAATCCTAAACCCTTATTTCCGTAAAGTCCACATACACTCATGTTTATGCTTTGGTCATAGTCATAGTTAGATATAAGCATGTGCACACATGCACACAACTTCTTCACAAGGTTGGACAAGAATAGGGTGATAAGATCTCTTTAAGAAGCCAGAGTCTGTGATGTAGTGAGGGCCTTGGGTACCTACATCCTGGTGGAATTTCATGTGGGGTTGAATAATCTTACATGCTTTACTCGGACATACATATAGAAGGATACGGTGGGACTGCTGAGCTTAGTATGTGTGTGACTGGGGCTAGAAAAGACAGTATTATCCTGTACAATTACCAAGAAGGATATTGTAATTCAAAGATAAGATAATTAGTTTTAACAGATGTCTGTAGATGGAGTCATTCTAGCGAGATCCCACATGTTTTATTAAGGGAAAATGTAATAAACAACTTTTACTACTTCATGTGAAGGCCTGTACCTCTAAAAGCATAGGAAGGCTTTTTAAACTGCATAGGGACTTGTTTACTCAGGCCCTATCCTAGACATTTCACTTTAATAAGTTCTAGTTCAGATTATATCTAAGTGCCTCTACTCAATGATGGCAGTAAAAACAATAAGATACCCAAATTCCTGTCCCTCTTAACTCCTAAGCACACCCACAGCTATGTAATTAAGAAAACTTGGCTTCACTGAAATAAGACAGCTGCCTCTGTACCTGGCATCAGCACATAGCATGCCTGCAGGTCCTCTGGAAACTCTGGGAGAATACCTATATTTATCAGGAACCACATTATCACATGATAAATTCCTCTATCTCCCTCTAGAATTTCTAGAAGTCTAAGTTATAGTGCATAAATTTAACTCCCATATCATTGCTCGCTGTAAATTAACTTCTACAACTCCTGTTGACCACAATAATTATCTAAATGCTTTAGATGAAATAGCTTGTCTTGGGTAACTTTACCTAGTAATTAAAAGGCAAACCTATATCAAAAGTAGCAAATGTGCTTAATGCTTCCTAATCTTTGTTAACACAAACACTTTTGAACAAATTGCCGGTCTTCTCAGTAGAGGTCTCAATATCCTTGTTTTTGTCTTCCAAAACACAGCTCCTCCTTGGATCCCACTCTGTCTACCCTTCCCTACTTAAATTAGATCACAAATCTGTTATGCTCCCATTAAAAAAAACAGTGGCACCTCCATTGTATGCCATTGTCTTTAGGGACTTCTCAGAACCCAATCTCTCAAGTCATAGATGACCTAAATAAATTCCAAAGCAACCCTGGACATACTGACACTATTGCCAAAGTTTTTGCCTATGTCTCCAAAATGTGTACTTGTACTTAGCTTCCTTGATAAGTCCATCCCAATCCACTCCATATATAATAGGAAACTTAAAAAGAAACCCTTAAGGTAGAATACTTGTGTAGTGTATGAGCTTTGCTCAAGAAGTGAATTTCTTGGCATCCATGTTTTAAAACATAATAAACAGGTTATGATCAGTGACCAGATCATAATCCTTTATATCAATAAGCAGTTTGTACAATAAATCGTATTTCCCCTCATAAAAGCACAGAAGTGGGTTAGCAAAAGCCTTAAATGTACAATTAAAAATATAAAGCTGAGTATGAAATCAGGGTAACTACTTTCACCAAAGGAAATGATAAATACTTCAACTATTTCAAGAATCTAAGAAGTAACACCTAATTATGTTTGAACAGTAACTAAAAGCACTGCTCAACTGCAGCACAGCCCAGGATTTCAAAAAAGCATTTGATTTAGAAGCAGAAACCAACAACATCTGTTTTTAAACGTTGTGCTTTGTCTGAAGAAACATTGGTTGGTCTGCTTTTAAATCATCTTCTTTTTTGATTCCTTGGGCTGTGTTGCAGTTGAGTGGTGTTTTTAGTTACTATTTCCTTGTGTACTTGCTCAACTTCTTTACCCTGATGGTATGTGGTAGATTTCCTTTTATCTATACTATTCCCCACTCGAATCATAAGTAAATTTACAATATTCTAGCAGATAACTTTAGCTCCAGCTTTGCTATACCCACCTACTCAGTTATTCCAAATATCCCTCAAACTTCCCACTCTAAAATTGTAACAGGCCATGTCCTTTTCAAATCAAAAATAACACTTCTGGGGGTTATGCTAATACTCTAGTTTGCTTGCATATTTGAGATAAATATAGCTTAGCTTAACTTCTCCTTAACCATTTTAATCTCACCCTCTCAAAAGTTTATGCACCTGATAGTTGAAGATCTGCCAATGTGATCTCTCAACACAGGGATTATCCTACCCACCAAGCTATGCAATTATAGACCCATGATTCTCACAAATCATGTTTAAGGCATCATATCCAACCTCATTACACGTAAGGTATCATATCTGATCTTATTAATACAGACAGAGATACCATCCTGGTTAATGACCAAAAAACTCGGTTCATCAATGGTAGATCGTATTTCTTTAACCTTGTAAGGGTCTTCAAAAAAGTTAATGAAACCATGGCCAATTATCACTCCATTCTCACTGCCTGTCTTGATCTTGTCAAAGCCTTTGATACAATTGGTCATGTTACTATTGATATGTTTTCTAAACTTTATATAACCATCTGCATCTTCTGTTGAGCAGTTAATTGGTTAGCTGATTTTCACTATGTAGTGAACATTGCAGGAACTTCCTCTGAATGTGCAAATAATATCAACGCTGGCCCACAGGGTTCAGTACTGGCCCTCCCCCCTTTCCGACATGTATTTCTCTTATATTCAGACTCGTGCATCAGGCTGTTGATGGCAAACTGGGTACAAATGTCACTTCACCTTCTGATACACAATTAAATAAGGGTTTGATTACCTCAATTCTTGCTGTGCTAACAGTGGACTTGAACCAAATGGCTTGATTAACAGAACTGTACCTAATAAGCGGTCTGGTAATTCCAAATGAGAAAGGGCTAACTGATACCCAGAGATTTGTGAATTGTATAAGGCTAATAAGCATAGACCAGGAGGAGGTAATTGGTATGGTGTGAAAGGAGAAGCTAAGATGGTTCAGGGGAAGAACAAGATAAACTGATGTAATAACAAAAAAATAGTTGGATTCACAACATTTATGCCTTTGAATATATGGAAATATATCTGGCTAGGACAGAATTACATCCCTCATACTATGAAATGTATAGAAAGATACTGGTGCAACAAAGAGAGAGAGAGGAAATTGAGGCAACATGGTATTCCAGACTTTATGCTGAGGTATAGAATGAGCATAATAATATTGACCATCTTAAAGACATCAAGAACAAGTCTCCGGGAATCATCTCCATGAGGTATAAGTTGGAGAGCCAGATGGATATGTTCACTAAGACGGCTAAATGAGGGAAAGGAGAATGGAGATAGACTGTCAAAGAAAGATATAATTCATGTAGCTCAGGAATGCACTTTGGACTATCATGCAGTTTATGATGAGACATACGTTTCTTCCCAGTTATGAGACTGTCTTGTTAATTCATTCCTGATACTTTGAGCTGCTCTTTACCACCTTGGATGCACACAACAAAATGTCTTATACTTGCCTCAGTAATGCTGAGTAAAATAAGAAATTTGTTCTTGTAAAGGTTTTAACATTGCAAATGTACATGTAAGTTTAAGGTTGTGAAAACACTCTGTTGTATGATAATAACAAATCTTAAATCATGACTGACTGCCTTCTCCTTGTACATTGTCCCTTATTAATTCCTTCATGGTAAGCTTTACCTTTCTTTTTGACACACGAACGGCTCAACCATATTCATCCTCCTGCACCCTTGGCAGAACCATTGACTTCACAAGGGTGATCTCTTCTGTGCCAGACCAATTGGACATGCTCTTTAAGGTGGTTATTACTCTTGCCTTTCCACCCTCAAGGTAAATCTCATCCTTTACGAACAAATAAACATTACTTGATAGTGAGTTTGGTAAATAATGCTGTGCATTCCATGCCTGTCTACATGTCTAATGTTCAGTCCTCTGGGTGCTTTAAAAGTTAATTTTGGTAATTGGATGGGCAGTCATAAACTCTGTCTGGATTATTCAGCATACCCTTTCTGTTAAAAGGAGAGGACTCTATTGAGTTGTATGATAACTCAAGGGACTTATTTGGCTAAGGGCTTATCAATCCCAGTGATTGCCTGTTCAGTATTAACTTATGAACTTTAAATTTTGTATATGTAAGCCTTTTCATTTCTAACATTAGATTAAATACCTCTGCCTTTTTCCTTTCTTAGATTGATATGCCCTCTTCTTTTCCTTCCATTTACTTGTGCTCTTCATGATTGCTCAGAATTTACACATGTGGTAGGTTGTTTACAAACTGCAATAACTATTTGTTATTATTTGTTAAAGCATATAGAAAATAAACAGTGTGTTCATTTTTTTTTAAATTTATTCCTAATGAGCATAGCTGTACAGGCTAGATGTGCAAAAATATTATGAACTTTATCAGCGGTGCTCAGAAGAGAAATTATGATCTACACTAACTTACCCTGTATTAGTAATTTAACTGTAGAGCAGGTTCAAATATAAAATTCACAGATTAAGGTTTTTACAGAATTACATACCTTGTATTCAGTGTACCATAGCCATACTGCTTAATAGCATGCAATATTCTACACTTGGTCTGGTACATAAAGTGTACCTAAATAGGGTAATCAAAGTAATTTGGAAATTTAAAAGCACAGAAGTACTTAATACATATACCACATTTATATTTAAAATTTTAAAGGTAATGTGACAAATCTACATACAAAGACAACTTGTAAGATGATACACATTTACTAAATGTTCACAGTAATTGCTAAAAGGATTTGTATAATGACACCAAAGAAAATTATTTATACAAACTTGATATAAATACGCATACAAAAATACTTTTCAAATTCATTGAAATATGGTTGCAATGATATATTTATACAGAGTTATAATGACCTTTAGAACCCATGACAAAAATAATTTCAAATGATGATTAATGTAATTTTGGGGGGTAGAAAAAAGAAAGTTTTAAAAAGACTTGCATGCTGGTAACAGTTTGTCATAATGGGCTTATAAGCTACATTAGAAAGTTAAGATGACATTAATATGCAACAAAACAGTTGATAATCTTGTAGCTTTTTATTGAGCTGCACAGACATTTACTGAGCCAAAGTAAAACTGTCAAATGGCAATATAAAACATCCTTAATAAATCTGTCATACAAATCAGTATTTTACTGCACTACACCATTGATTAAACCACCAAATGTTTTGTTTTAAAATGCTGCTAAACTTATTTGCGCCAATGCATAAGTGTAGTCATAATGGTCTCAATAAAAAATATCAGAATGTAAAATTTAACACTGTGGTGTCATGCACAATTATAAATGAGCAATGCTGATTTTGTTGTATAACACATTGGTTATTTTTATTATTGAGAATACAGTAACCATCTCATTTGTCACTTATTGGATATCAACTTTACCTTATTTCAGAGTGTTTCTTACACTGTACAGAGTTATTTCGCAAAAGTACAGCCATTTTGAAAGGTTCTTGTGCTGTGCACAGTTTATTTGCAAAGTGCATTCCTTTAGAAATGTTTCTTTGAGCTTCTTCCGCTGGTACAGTTTATTCGCAAAGTACAGTAATTTCAAAGTATTTCTTACACTGGTAAGGAGTGGTTTCACAAAGTACAGTGATTTCAGACTGTGTTCTTGTGCTACGGAGACTTATTTGGCAAAGTGCAGTTATTTCAGAGAGTTGTGCTATTGGGCATAATTATAAGTACTGGCATAAAGTTCTGGCATATATATTTGTGTGTATGTTTGTACATAATTTCAAACACCTTCACTACTGTGTGTTGATATAGCAGAGGCATTTCACAGACCAAGTCCACTTATGTTTGATCATAATGCAGCAGAGAACTGGACAGTATTTGAGCATGAATATATTTTCATACAAACCGCTTTTTCTGACAAAGATGCCCACAAGAGGGCATTCGTTTTGCTTAACTTAGCTGGGGCAGAAGCCATTGAAAGAGAGCATTCATTTGTGTATGAACCAGAGGTATATGCAGGAGATGGGGGAAAACTGCCATATTATGGTACTGGCTGAATCAAGGGAGGACCCAGAGTGCTTAAAACATAAATTCCGAAAAATGTGCAACCCCCTCCCCCCGACAAATGTTACATTAGAGAGGCATTTACTTTATACAAGAGACCAAAAGCCAGGTGAAACTTTGCAGCTTATATCACTGACTTGAGAAACCAGGCTAAAACATGCAGATTTTGTGACTTGAAAGAAGAGTTAATAAAGGACAGGCTTGTGTGTGGTGTGAATAGTGCTGCAGTGAGAAAGATTTTGCTTTGCGATAGTGATTTAACATTAAGCAAAGCCATAGAGATTTGTCAAATCCATGAGCTCACAGAAAGGCACACAAGTACGCTTGCAAGTGATGAGCATGATTTCAACAGCCTCAAGAGCAAACATAGATAGCATGCAACAAATGGAAAGCAGAAGTGGACCTAAGCACATGGCAGCAGCAACCCATGTGGGTTTGGCAGGGAGAACCCATAGCTTTCTGGCAAGTTTCAAGACTAGCGCAATAGGGTATGCTCAGTACAGTGTAAGGGTGAGTCAGCAAAACCAAAGTCAAGTCTTATTGTTAACTGTTGTAATAGTGGTGCCAGTCATGAGTGTAAATGAGAGAAGTGCTTAGCACTGGTTCAGCAATGGTACAAGTGTAGAAAATGGAACCATTTTCAAAAGTTTTGTAACTCAAGCAAGCCTCATTCAGTTATTAAGAAAGTTCACTCAAAAAAGCAAGTTGATCATGTAGAAAGCAGCACCCCTACTTCCTATGTGGATGGTGTATCAGTGGTTGGTGAAAAGGTTAATGCACTAGATTTTTTGGCAAAGAATAAAGTATTTTGTACTACCCTGATCAATGGTAAGCCCACAAAGCTCAAAGTAGACACTGGTTCAAAGTGTAATGTAATGTTAGCAGAAGCATTTGCTAAAGTGAGGGCTGGTGAGCAACTTAATTTGTTCAACAGTATCATCCTCCCTGGTAAGATCTGACCATAAAGCGTTCACTTTCAAAGTCAGCATCTCCCCTGATCCCCCCTCTGACTAGGGTCAAACAAAAAACCTTCTCCAAAGCTGATTACAACCTCCTGAGGGATGGTATAAACAGCTTCACAGCCCCCTGCCTCTCTGTTGGAACTAGCACCAATGTCCAAATCTACACCAAAAGTACCATACGAGCACTTGTATACATGCATGGAATCAGGAATACCTGACAGGACAAAATCATTCTCTGCAAGGAAGAGTAAACCTGTCTGGTGGACATCTGCAATAAAGAAACTATATAACAAAAGGAAAAAAGTGCTGTCCAGGGCCAAGAAGGAACAGGCGCTGAATTGGAAGCAATCTCTCCTTAGCCTGAACAAGCAAGTAAGAACACTAGTGAAATCCTTTAAAGCCAACTTTGAGTCTAAATTGGCCACATTTACTAGAGACAGTCATAAGGCCTTCTTTACAAATGTCCACAATCTCAAAGGAAGCACCCAGATTTGTTCAGAACTGGTGGTCAAGGGCATTACATACACAAATGCTGTAGACATAGCCAAACAACTGGCTGATAGATTCAGCGCAAACTTCATCACTCTGTCCCCCATCAGTAAATCAGGACATCCCCAGTATCTGCCCCCCTCCCCTTATCTCTAGGGAACAGGCCATCATTGACCTCTCAAAAGCAAAAAAATATTGCTTCTGTGGGACCTGATAACATCCCAGGTTGCATCCTTCATTAACTTGCACCATTAGGCACCCTATTCATCCAAAGCGTGAGTACTGGCTTTGGCCCAGCTGAGTGGAGGACAGTCACTGCCATCCCTTTATACAAAGGTGGAGTGTCCACCTATTCGGGAAATTATAGACCCATCAGCCTAACTAGCCTGATCTGCAAGGCCATGGAATGGATTATCATGGACTAAATTTACAGGGACATTGGCAACCTCCAGACACTGGATCCCACACATTTTGGTTTTGTCAAGGGGAGGTCATGTCTGTTAAATCTGGTTGACTTCTTTGAGACAGTCACCAAAGCCATGTATGAGGGGAAGATGGTGCACACCGCCTGTCTTGACCTGGCCAAAGCGTTCAACATTATTCCCCACTCAGGCATAATAGATAAACTCTCTGGACTAGGTATCAATCCATATGTTATCAGATGGGTAGCAAACTGACTCACTGATAGAACCCACTTAATCAAAATAGGGGAAGCCACCTCAAGCAATAGATCATTAATGAGTGGCGTACCCCATGGATGGTTTTTGGGGCCCCTGTTATTCAGGATATACTTCTCTGAGGTGCAGGCCAAAACCAGTGGGCTATGGCTAATGAAATTTGCAGATGACTGCAAGCTGGGCAGGGTCATCAATTCCCCAAGTGATATGGATGTCCTCCAAAAGGGTCTCACTCAAACAAATGACTGGTGCCAGAAATATGGCCTCAATCTGAATGCCAAAAAATGTGTCATCATCCCCTTTTGGGATAGGGATGTCCCCACATATTACATTAATAAAATCCTAAGCACGCAATCAGTCATTAGGAATTTGGGCACCTAGGTTGATAGCAACCTGACTTTTGACCACCATGTTGCTTCCGTTGTATGGAAAGCTTTCTACACGGTCCACCTCATAAGTATGGGTATCTCATCCAGGGACAAGGAGGTCATAACATCCCTGTATTATTCCCTTTAAGGCCAATTATTGAATACAATGCCCCCTTCGGCATGGACATTGCAAAGCACATGCAGCAGCTGGAGAAACCACAGAGGTTCCTCACCAGAAGAATCCAGGGCCTCAAACATCTACCCTACAGAGGTTAAAAGCCCTGTCCCTCTACTCAGTTTCATACAGATTCCTCAAAGGTGACTTCTGTCTGGCATGCAAAGCAATCTCAGACCCCGCCTTGATGGGACTGCTGCATATCCACAAGTCAAGCTCCACTCGACTAACCTGGTCTGTGACATCAATAGGACTTGTTGGCAGGACAGATTTGTATCCCAGAGACTTCCTCATCTGTGGAATAGACTTTCTCTCCACATCAAGAAGAGTACCTCATTATCCCTTTTCAAGCGCAACCTGGATAACTGGATGAGAAACAGCAAATACACTCCTGGGATTCCACCTGTGTCCCTGCTGAACCGGGCCTTTGGGTGCTGACTTGTCTAAACATGGGCTAAACTCTTGGCTAGGTTTAGAAGGGCCTCCGGGCCAGTACGCTAGTAACTTCCTATGATCGTAGGAATTGTGCAAGGCTTGTTACTTGTGGAGGTGAAGAGATTCAAACTGAAAGCTCAGTAGTGCTTTCATGCTATTTGGCTGGGAACAGTTACAACTTGCAATTTTATGTAGTCAGAAGACCTTTGCAGTCATTATTATGTCTCACAAGCAGTTTGAGATTGAAACTATTTTCTTTTATCAAAGAAGTACATCATGTAAACACATGTCCCTATTCCAGCTTTACTGATGCCATTTTCTCAGAGTATGCTGATGTTTTCGATGACAAGCTAGGCAAACTTCTGTTGTGTACTCCATGAAAGTAGACCCAGAGGTCAGTCCAATGGTCAGACCAGCAAGGAGAGTTCCAGTAACTATGCAGGACAAAGTCAAGGTCCAGTTAGACAAAATGGTGCAGCAAGGTTTGATTTGTCCAGTCACAAAACCATCTGCGAGTGGGTGCCTTCCATGGTAGCTGCTCATAAGAAAAATTCAGATGAAATCAGAATATGCATTGACCCAAGAGACTTGAACAAGGCATTAAAGAGACCTCATCATTCTATGCGTACAGTTGAGGAGATTGCAACCCTCATGCCAAATGCCACTGTTTTTTCTGTCTTAGATGCAGGGAGTTCATTTTAACAAGTAATGCGTGATCGCATATCTTCACTACTAACTACATTCGGTACCCTATTTGGTAGATACATGTTCTTCAGGATGCCTTTTGGAATAAATTCTGCCAGTGAAGTATTTCAGTGTGCAATGGAGCAATTTTCTCTGGCTACCCATGTGCAATAATAGTTAATGACTTACTGGTTGGAGGCAATGGTGAAGCAGAGCATAACGGAAACCTCAGGAAAGTTCTGGACAGAGAGTGTGAAGTGAATTTAAAGCTCAGTCATCTGAAATGCAAATTCAGGCTACCAGAAGTTACTTATGTAGGTCATTTATTTAGTAGTACAGGCTTATGACCAGACCCTTCCAATCAAGCAGCCTTTCTTGACATGCCAGCTCCAAACAATGTCCAAGACCTACAGCGTTTTCTTGGTATGGATAACTATTTGTGCAAATTTATCCCTGACTTTAGTGAGTTATCAGCACCTTTAAGAGAGCTGACATGCAGAAATGTTGCCTGGTCATGGTTAGAACAACTCTAGAGAGCATTTGATAACCTCAAACAGCAAATTGCTAGCCCTCTTACATTAAGATACTATAATGTTCACAAATAAGTAGATCTTCTGTAGTCCTATCTCACCTTCATTCTTACATATGGGTTCAGAGCTGATCCTCTGCTCCGACTCGGCCCGATTACAAAGATCAAAGACTCTTAGTTGGCTCGTGGCAAGGTAGGTATCCCATAGTGCACTAGTAAGAATTCCTAGATCTCGTTTGAAGCGTCTACAAGTTCAGAAGTGCTTCTTGCTTGGCTGTGGTTAAGTTGCATATTTTTCATTATTATCATAGCTCTTATTGATACTTCTGCTTATAAGACAGCTTAGGTTGCATAGTTTTAGTAATAGTTTTTCATAGGTAGATAATAGTAGTGTGTTTTGCTAATTTTTTCCGTAGTTATTATTGAGAACTTGTTGGCTGTCCTAGGCCCATTTTTGTTCTCCGAGTGGTATCCTTTCTCTGTGCTAGTTTGACTTAGTTTTCCTATTTAGCATTGATCCGCGTTTGTGTTAGGACCTTGTTTTTTCAAGTTTTCAGTAGAATAGCATATTGTGTACAGTGTAGTTTACTATTATTGACTAGTTTTTTGCCTACTGTTTAAATTTACAGTGTGTGGTATTTTTCTGACTTAGCTTCTTTCCTGTTTCCCAGCAGCTAGGTCCATTTAAGTTAGAGGACCTAGTCCTCTCTAACTTTTCTGGTGTTTTTTTTTCCTCAACAGGGCTAGGCCTGTTTAAGTTAGAGGACCTTGTCATCTCTTCTGTCTTTATAGAAGCTCTGTTTGTACTAAGCATGCCGATGGAGTCCAAAGATCATAAACCTTCGGGTTTTAAAAAGTGCCTTAAGTCCTCCCAAAAAATGTTAATTACTGATGGGCATAGTAATTGTGTTTACTGCCTCGGAGCCATTCATCTACAGTAAACTTTTTCTTTCTGTCACTCCTTCAGCTCCAGAGTTCTCCAAGAAAGGAAGAACAAATTAATACTGAAAGGTCTCCTTAAGCCTTCTTTTGAGGAGGACTTAGCCAGTTTTTCATCATTCTCCAAGTCTCCCTCCTCAAAGAAAGAGAAGGTCAAGTTGGCAAAGAGACATTCTCCTGCACCGACTGTTTTGTCCGGACCTCCTCAGAAAACATTAAACTGGATAATCCTTCTACCTCTTCGGCTCCACTGTCCTCGGAGCCGCTCGAGGTCATCGATGTTGACACTGCAGTGTTGGCCCCAAGTCTTTCGGAGCCGACTACTGAAAAATTGCATTGGAGCCGGTCTCAAGAACTATTGCCACTCTCCCCAACTTTATGATCTCCCATATTACAGTGATCTAGGTCGCCTACCCTGTCATCCAGATCCTCCAAGAGCCTTTTGGAAGAGGATGTAGAGAGAGTAGTGCTTAGACTTTTGAAGTCATCTGCTTTACCAAAAGTGTTGCTGGCTCTGACCCAGTTGGTTGTGAAGCCATCTTAGACCATTTTCCCTTTCGCTGTTCCTCCTCCGAGCTGTGTTGGTCCTTCAGAGCTGGAGTTTTCAGTTCCACCTGTTGTGAAACCCTTGGTTCTAGCACCCCTTGTGGCTGTCTCAGAGCCAAGTTCCACTCTGACACCTTTGGCGCCGTCCTTTGTGTCTAGGAGCCGAAGCTTACCAGTCGGCCCCGACAGGGATGCTTGGACCTGAACCTCCTCGGTGCCGAGCCTACCTCTCGGTGCATCTGCTAGGTTGAGCTCGTACCTTACATCCATCTCTGAGCCAATCGCTTTAGAGCCAAGGGCTACCTCCATTTCCTCAGAACTGGGGCTGTCCTCAGAGCCGGAGAGATCTGCATTCGAGATGAATGTGCTGGATCGGTCGTCAGCTCTGCACAAGGATGCCGATACTCTTCCCCCTCAAGCATTGACTTCTGTCTCAGCACCATCTCTCAACAGCAGAGACCCACAACCTCTGGAGCCCCCATTGGGTGACCCCAGTCTTTTCAAGACCTCCTCAGAATACCCTTCTGAGGACCCCCCTCAGAAGGGAACATGCAAAAGGAAGTATGTAGACTCCTCGGATGAGTCCATCACCTCAGACACTGACCTCGAGGAGTCAGAAGGGTCTCCCATATCATCCGCTGATGATATCTCCTTTGTAGATATCTTAGAGATCCTAAAGCAGAGAGTTGGCTGGCCCACTGTCACCCCTTCTAATGAGGAGTGAGTGTACCTGAAGGCTTTCGGGCCTCAACCTTCAGCCTCTTGGGTGTCTCCACCTTTTGATGAGCTCCAGGACCTAGTTAGTCAAAAGGTGTTGGGAAACATCTGATGCCATGGAACCAGTCCCCAGAAGACCCAACAAATTTCTCTCAGCCCCCGAAAAGAGAGAGTTCTTGACCAAAGGTGTGCCTGTAGATGCCATGGTGGTGGCGGCAGCCACAAAGAAGGAACTAGTGGAGACTTTTACATCTGTCCATCCACCGAACAAGGAGTCTTGAATGATGGATAGATACGGGAAGCATATCTTCTTTCAGCAGCTTTTACTCTCAGATCGCTGAATTACCTCACACATTTCACTAGGCTTCAAAGAGATCTACTAAAGGAGCTAGGAGATGCTCTCCAAGGTACATCAGTCCCTGAGAAAGTTACTGCTCAGTTGTCCACTTAAACTCCATTGTTAACTCCTCCATGAGGCTGATATCCTATGCAGCAGATGGAACAAGTAGGGCAGCGGGTTCACGGGTTTCCCTTAGGAGATGCTCCTGGATGCGCTTATGCAACTTGGCGAAGCCCTTCAAATCTATTTTTTGTTCTAAAAATCTGGACAAAGCCTAAAATGATGGGGGGACAAAAGGGGACAGATTTTAAATATTGCTCTCACAAACTTAGAAAGTTGAAAGAATAATAGGTTTTGCATTAGCATGAACTCTCTGAAGAATATGGAGTCTTAAACTCAAATGTTTGTCATTATTTAATGACTTCAATCCTCAACTATTTGCCAGAAAAGTACAGATTTTAGGAAGAACACACCAAAAATATGAGGCAAAAATCTGGACATTCTGCGAAAATCTGTACAGTTGAGAGGTGTGAATCTCACACACACACACACAAACACACACACACACACACACACAGCCACTTCCTCATTCATACCTGCATTCACACACACACACACACACACACACACATGCACACACACACACACACACACACACATGCACACACACTTCCTCATTCATACCTTGCATTCACTCACATATCCCTCTCACTCTTCTGATCTCCCACATACACACACACACACACACACACACACACACACACACAGCCACTTCCTCATTCATACCTGCATTCACTCACACATCCCCCTCACTCTTCCGATCTCACACATACACACCTGCATTCACTCACATATCCCTCTTACTCTCCCGATCTCTCACACACACACACACACACACACACACACACACACACACACACACACACACACACACACACACACACACAGCCACTTCATTCATTCCTGCATTCACTCACACTCACGGTTTATTTTGCAGCTAAGCTTATTAGTTTGCAGTGCCCTTGTGAGTAAGCCATGGCTCTCCAGGGTGCAGCAGCACACACTTTGAGAACCCCTGAAATATGCATTTTGTGTGCCGTGGGAGGCCTTGGAAAAAACCTGGATTCAGCAAGGGATCCGAGAATCAATAAAGTTTGGGAACCACTGGCTTAATTAGATATTGGCATCCATGGAAAGGAGTATGTTATTGAGAAACAAAAGTCTATAAAAATAACTGCACAAATGGCAGCTGGAAGGACGTCAGCAAAGTAAAGAGATGTAACATCAAGCAAGATAAAGTTGGAACATCAAGTTTCAGATAACTGAGTTTCCCTGGACCACTGAACTTGAAAGAATCAAGGACAAATCATAAATTAGAAGGACAAAGAAAAGTGTTATACAAAGGAAGATTGTAATACAACAGACTGCCATTTCACAGCCAAGTTATCTGGCAAAAGTCAAGTACTAATCTAAGTACGTCTCCAGGAACTTTTAGCTAGGTTAGCTAGGTAGTCATTGAATGTGTTCCCAACTAAATTTACATGCTGCTTCTAAATAATATTGCTTTGTTTCTATTTATTTTTTATTTCTAGTTTGATGACCAGGAAAGTCCACACGTCCAAAAAAGCCCCTTTTCAGTGGAGGCTGGGGAAGAAAAATTCCACAATACAAATACAATGAGGAATGTATACAAATGAGTAACAAGAGCAGAAATAATCAAAAACATAGTTAAACACCCAATAATATCACAGTAACATAATAGCAGCATAATGAAACACACAATCACATTGTAAGTCATATATAAGTTTGCAGATCTACTTCAGTAGATCAAACTTTTAAATGTTTGAAGGCAATATGGCCGAGACCATAACATCAAACATTTAAAAGTTTGAAAACTGAAGAAAAAAGAAACTAAACTAAACCTGCATCCCCCACACCCCCTGCTACTTAAATATACCAACTCCGAGATTGCACTACATTGGGGAAAAGGGAAATCTCCCCGTTCTGCACTGTACGCAAATCTCCATTCAGTCCATTCAAACTTTTAAATGTTTGATGTTATGGTCTTGGCCATATCGTCTTCAAACATTTAAAAGTTTGATCTACTGAAGTGGACCCATAAGGTTGCATATAGACTGATGACAGTAAATTGTTAAAATTCCTATGTAATAAGCCATAATAGTGTAAATATAAAAGGTGGCTTGGTAGTAGAGAGTATTACTGAGGTAGCATTGAGGAGCAGGAGAGCAGGGGATGTGGTTATGTTGGAAGGAAACGGGTACATTTCCATTTAGAGAAAAGATAGGAGTGGAGGAGTTCATAGGTTCATAGGTAGGTACTAGGCTATTGGCCCTAGGGCCTATATAAGCCTAGCCAAATGGTACCCTGGCTTTTGTCACGCAAGAAAATTATTTTCCTGTGCCCCTATCAAGCAGAGCCACAGAAGTGATCCCCAGGGTGAATTTCCTATCTCCCATCCAATCATCAAGATTTTTTTGAAGATTGCTAATGAGGAGCTTTGTTTGATATAGAAAGGTAGTTTGTTCCAAAGTATGGGAAGAGTGTTTTAAAGTTTTCCAGGATCTGCATTGTCCTTATGGTAGGGGGAAGAGTTCCTTTTTTTTGGCTAAGGAAAAAGAGAGGAGTAACTGTCCTGGTGAGTGGTTAGGTTTATGAACACTAATTAGGTTTGGATTTTCAGATCTTAGTGTTCTATTAGGTAGGTAGGTGGGAAGGATATCAGAGCAGGGCATTTAGTAGGGTTGAAGAGAAGTCTATGGGCTGTGATCAGCTGAATGTAGTCAAGGTAATTGGGTAATTCTAGCCATTTTAGAGAGTGGAGGGCTTCACAATGATGGGAGGAGTACTGAGAGTTAGTGGCAAATTTGGATATTTTGTTATAGCAGGCTTCTAACTTGGAAGTGAGAGAGGTTGACAGGTTTATTAGCAGGGGAGCACCATACATAAGGGAGGGAAGGAGGGAAATTGAGGCAAGAGTATGTCTGGAGTGGTTTGAAAGGAAGCTATTGTTCTTGTAGAGCTTACCAAGCTTTTGATGTATTTGTTTATGTTTTGAAGGACATGGTTATCAAATTTTAGTTGCTCATCTATAATAACTCCAAGTAATTTAGCATGGGGAGTGACTTTGATAGGGGTGTTGTTTTGGCTTAGTACTTGTAAAGAGGTATCGTCTAAAGGGAAGGTTTTTGGTGGTGGAAATATTAATATTTTGTATTTATTGGCATTTAGGGAAAGATGGTTTTGGACCATCCAGACTTCAGAGGTTGAGAAAGCGGCCTGAGTTTTTGTTAAAAGTTCAGGGAGATTAGTAGCAGAGCAGACTAAAGTACAGTCATCTGTATACTGAATTACTGAAGCATTGGGAATGGAATAGTGAAAGATGTTGATAAAGATATTAAACAACAGAGGACCCAGTATGCACCCCTTGGGCACAGCTGTAGGGGTATGGAGAAAAGAAGAGATGCCTTTTCTCCATTTCACAGCCTGTGATCTGTCAGACAAGTAGCTAAAGAACCCAGATGGGGTGTTTTGAGAAAGAGCGAGGTTTGAAAGCTGGCTCAGAAGGTGGGTATGGGAAACAGTATTGAATGCTTTGGAAAGATCCAATACAACTGTGGATACTACTTTTCTAGTGTCTCGGGCATGATTGATAGTATCCAGGAAAGAAAGGAGGGCTGTTGCAGTACTATGTCCTGGTCAGAATCCATGTTGGGTTGGGGTAAGGAGATGGTATTGGGTTAATTAGGGCATAAGTTGTAAGTGAATGTATTTTTCCAGGATTTTTGAGATTGGGGAGAGGATAGCTATTTAACAGAAGTTACAGATATTGGTGTTTTTGCTGCCTTTGTGGAAAGAAAGGATGTAGGCCTTATGCCAGAGTTTGGGGATGTAGGATTTCTGAATGAATCTGTTGATTAGAATGCTAATGGGATAAGCAATCCTATCAGCAGCAAGCTTAAGAAAGTGTGAGGGTATGTTGTCAGGGGTGTTAGAGCAAGGTTTTATTTTGAAGAGTAGTCTTTTTATGTAGTTGGTTGAAATGGGTTTAATGTTGAAAATAGGGGAGATTCAGGGACATTAGGAGGGGTGGAGGGGGAGGTGGTGGGGGATGTAGACTGAGAACGATGATTAATTCTCGGAACGGTTCTAGTGAGTTCAGATATGGAGTTAATAAAGAAAGATAAATAATGAAGCTAATTCTTGATCATATTTGCTAGGGTCTGGGCAGGGGTTATTCTTGGTGCCAGGGTTGAGAAGAGCCGATATGGAGTTCCAGAATTTCTTTGCATTGGTTGGATGGTTGGACTGGAGTCTGATGTAGTAAGATTTTTTTTTTGTCTGTAATATTTGTTTTTTTTGCAAGCTTACGGAGTTGTGCATATTGTATAAGGGTTTCAGGGAGCTTGTTCATTTAGTAGAGTTTCCAGGATTTGTCCCTTAGGTGCATGAGTTGTTTGGTGTCTTTGGCTAGCCATGGGGCAGTATTGATTTTTTATTTTTAGCTCTTATTGGAGCTAGACTGTTAAGAGTATTTAGAAAGGTGGAATTGAAATAGTCAATGGCGCTGTCAAGAGAAAGTTTTTTGGAATATTCCAGTTCATTTGTTTAAGAGAATTTGAGAATTCGATGGGGCTGAAGTTACTGAGGTTTCATGACTGCATGTAATGGTGTTGGTGAGGGGAAAGGAAGTTGAGCATAGGGCAAAGGTGATACAGTCAGGAATGGTACCGGAGTCTGTAATTTTATTGGGGTGAGATACTAAGATCCAGCCCAGGGTAGAGCCAGAGGATTTATTTTTACTGGGTCAGGTTACAGAGTGAATTATTTGGGAGAAGTTGAAGAGGTTGAGTTCACATTGTCTAGAATGTGGGTTTTGTTGTTTGTTGGTTGAGGCCCAAGAGAGGATTTCTTCGAGAATTGGGATATTATTTCTTGGTGGAATAGATAGGGCAATGATACAGAGATTCTTATGGTTATTGACCTTTAGTAAGCTCACTTACTAGATCAGCTTTAGTGAATTGAAGAATAGGGTTTGGATAGGGGATCATGGTGAGTAAGTTAGAATAGATAATAGCAATGCCACCACCCTTTTTATTTGTGTGATCACACCTGAGGACTTGAAATCATGGAGGTAGGATTTCAGAGTCAGTGATATACGGCTTAAGCCAAGTCTCAGGGATGGCAAGAATGTCAGGTTGGTTGTAAGATGGCCAGTCTTGAATGTTGGAGGCTTTGTTGTAAAGACTCTGGGCACTGAGAGTAATGAAGTGAAGAGTTTTGTGGGAGGAGGGTGACTGGAGAGTGGGGTATTGTAGTCTATAGAGGAGTTTGGTCCGGGGTTGGGGTGAATGTCACTGGCTAGGTTGAGGAGGCTGATGAAAGGAATATGCAGGGCTTTAAGTGGTCCAAGGGATCTAAGTTTTGTTTTATGGGATTGAGGGAGATATACAAATTGTATGATCATTTGAATCTTAGTTGAGGTTGACATTAATTTTAATTTAAAGTGATGGAGAAACTTAGATTGTATCAGGGATGGGGAGATGGCATGGAAGCTTGTAGAAGTGGAGTTATTATAAATGAGGTATAATGAAGAGTAGGAAAAAGGAGAGAAGTGGAATGGAAGAAAGTGGATAGTAAGGAAAGTGGCATAATATAAGGGTAGGAGTAGAGTGAAGAGAGTTAGGGTGGTAAGGAGAGTTGGGAAGACAGAGGAGGCCATGGAGGTATTTAGGCTGTAGAGAAGTGACAGGAAAGCAGGGGATGGGGGAAGTTTAAGCTATTGGGAAAATGTAGGTAGGAGGGGGAGGTAAGTATAATTAGCACGGTGTTGGAGTAAGAGGGAGGGGTTAGGAGGTGGGTTGTGCAGGATTGAGTGAAGGGAAATGACTGGGTGGAGAAAGGCTAGGATAAATGTAGATGTAGTGGGGTGTGGGAATTGGGGGCAGGGTAAGGGAGCTGACTAAGCCTGAGTAGAGCAAAGGGTGAACCAAGCAGGTTGACCCAAGATGCAGGAGAAAGAACTCTCAAAAACTATCAGTAAGCTTTAATGTGGTAAGCAGAATTTTAATCATATTTGCCCGAATGCCTACAACCACATCAGGAGGGTTTATAGCTGTAGCTGAGTTGCCACAGTTAGTACAGACCAAATATGAGAGCAGGTCAAGAGGGGATACAGACTGATGGACTAGTGGATATAACGCCTAGAACATCTGTGCTTGCCACTAAATGTAAAGAAAAAACAGTGACAGGTAACATTCATTAATTTAAAACTAAAAACAGTGACAGGGAACAATCTTTACTTTAAACTGCTTTAGAATAGTGCAGTAGAGTGCACGTACATTTAACTGGTAGCTGAGAGCACAAGGGGGACCAGCGAGTGAAGCTCTGTCAGTTTTCCAAGATTCTGCAGACTCTAGAGAGCAGAGAACTGCCTAGCTTAACTTGGGATAGCTGTGGAATAAAGAGAAGAGAGAAAGAAGTAATTAGGAGGGTGTAAAATAAGAGTGAAAGGAGTTGTGTCTACAGTTCAGGAAGCAATGGGTAGGGGCAGGTTTAATAACAAAGAAAAAGTAGAAGATATTAGCTCTGAAGCATCAGTCAGTGCTGGGAAAACAGGGTAAACATGGACTAGTCTAAATGCCGATACCTTACAAGCACTCAATTAACGTGCCTTATATTACATTCGTGCATTGCTTTTGGGAACTAGTTACAAAATGTAAGCAAACAGCCCAGTTACAGGAGGTTATATCTAATTAAGGAATAATATAGGCAGGTTCTTATCTAGATACAACAAGTTGCCTTAATTCAGTTGTAAAATAGAGTACAGCTAAGTAAGGTTTATCAGATAGGGGTGCACTGCACTAGGATATAACAATGCACTCACACTACAGTTATAAATAGCACTAAAGATCAGTTGGGTTATTCAGATACAGTGCTCAGCCCTATACCAAAGCAATGCATTTGCAGTGTAATTGTAACATTGTAGTTGTTAATGTATTGAATATTGCAGAATATTTTGAAAATGCAGCCTTCCAACTAATCTAGACAATGTTTCGGAATAGTTGAGCTGTGTGTCCAGTAGTACAAAGCTGTCTACACAATTTAGGCTGAGAATTTTAGAAATTTTTTTTCACACTGAATTAGATGAGGGGGGAAATATGACGACACCAAAAACTAATTTCACAAGTCACAGCTTTTCTTTCTTGGTCCAAAACTCTGACAAAACTCATCCTTCATATGCAAGGGACCTAGCTGCTGGATTCAGACTCCTATTCAAAGACTATCTTACTACAAAGACCTCTGACAATACCTCATATTAGACCACATTACATAATTTCACCTATACACTTCACCAGCATTCATCTAGTACGTAACTTTTGAACCTCTCCACTATTGACCACATACTAGTAAATTTGTAAGTAGCTTTCATACAGTCCTATTCATTTTACTGTCTAGCCATCTAATCTCCTATTCTGTAATTTACGCAGTCTGACTTTTTCTATATTAATTACTCTAGATGCAATATGTACTGTCTTGACTTAAAACTGTATTCATTATTTTATCTGCATATAGTACTTTAGAATGTCATCTGTGTTTATATGTAATTCATACATCTGCAACCCAGGCTGGGCCTGAAACTGGCAAGCTTGACCAGTGCTCTACCCTGATAAATCAACATGTAATTTCACTAGTAACTAGTTGCACACAGGGCAGAACGTTTGCAGTGACAAGTACTTCTCCCAGAGTTGCAAACCAGATACTCCTGACTTAACTTTATATTCCTACCACAACTGTCTAATCAATAAAAAAAATGTCCTCTTGCCAAAAATATGAACTTTTCTGCCATCTCCATTACCAGATTGGTAGATCTGAGGATCCTAAGGTAATGTAGAAATAGCCTCACGTTAACTGACAACCAGGTAATTCTCTAGCTGATAAGGTATGCAAGTGATGTAGTTAGACAATGTCACTGGAGGCAATATTCTAACATCAATGCACTTCTAATGTCAGTCAGGTTGTCATTAGTACATACACTGCACTCATCACACACAATAGAAAACAGACACACACCCACATATACTGAGGCAGTTAAATGTAACCCTCCTAAACCCCAAAGACAATCTAGATGAACAGATACCCTCAGCAGTCCCGGATGCATTCTTTCAAAACAACACTCAAATCAACACACATAGTCACATATCATGAGCCTTCCCTTCAATGCCATAATTTTGGATTGTGTGGTGGTTTGCCTTATGAGCTAAGTAGACTCCACTTTGAAGCTAATGTCCCTCTCACCAGGCTAAGTAAGGAGAAAGTCACATTCACTTCCATATCAGGGTTTAGGATCCGCCACATTATGCCTGCACTCAAGTCATAGGACCACACGTATCAGTGTTTACTCGATCATAGTTCATGAGGGTGTAAATGACCTGAGACATACCTCCCTAGACTACATGAAGAATGACATTGTTGACTTCTCACAATGTGTCCCAGGCTGGTATGAGCCTAGCACAGAGCATCATTTCACCTTCTCCAAGGATGATGCTGTAATATGAATAGATAACTGACTTAAATAATTGGCTTAGTTTATGTGCTCATTGGGGGAGGGGGGTGCAATATTTGTCAGCTTGAAAGGAGAAAGTCAGCAGTCCACTCTGCTTTGTCAGGGATGGTCTGCACCTTTCTCCACTACACTTTCAAATATACAATTATTGTCCTCCCCCATAGTGTCATTTTAGGCAATGCCAAACTGAAAGTAATTCTGACATACTAAATCAAAACCAAGAAAATCTAAAGGTGTTACTGCACAGTGCTATGAGTCTAAACAAGAACATTCAACCCCTACAAGCTCTCCTCACCCTAGAGAATGCTGACATCTGTGTAGTCACTGACACCTGGTTTAAAGCTGTGGAGAACATACCAGGAGTGCAAGTTTGTATTGTCTTCCACACATTTAGCCCAGCTACTACACAGACAGGAGCTGGTGCAGGTGTCTTGATTTACATCAGAAATAAATATACCTCAAGGATGGTCAAAGCGGATGCTTCACTTAAGCTTCTCCACATTTAAATAACCATAGGCAAAATCCTGCACCACTTCCTTGCAAGTTATAGGTCCCCATCTCTGACCCAGGAAACCCATAACATGTATATAAGCTTATTGGAAGACTTGCCATCCAAACCGATACCATATTCATGGGTGACTTAAATTACTCTACTATAATTGGCAAGCACAGAGATTCATGGATTTTGGAAACACAAACTTCCTAGACGAGACTGTCAATATACCAACCCAGGAGCAAACATACTGGATTTGGTTCTCTCTAATATGGGAGTGCTGCGCACACTCTTGTATAATGTTCTCTGGTGAGGTCAGACCACAAAATGGTCTCCTTTGAAGAAAAGTAAAACTTGGAACCCCAGCTGTCCATCTAATGTTCAGGAACTTCTCTAAGGCTAACTTCCTACTATTAAGTGATAACCTGGCAAAATTTCAAGATCCCTTAAATACTGAGAACAGTGCTGCCAATGTGGAATTGTTCACAGAAACTCTGTACAAATATGTTAGTGACTGCAGACAGGCAGCTGTAGCCACCAGGAGTAAGTACAGAGCTAACTCAAAAAACAAGCCACCCTGGTAGAATCAAAATTTCAATAGAATCTATAACAAAAGGAAGAAAATCATGGCAAAATTTAGGAGGTTTACCACCCAGCAGAATAAAAACACTCTCATCAAACTAAACAAATAACTCAGACGAAAACTAGTCTACCAAAGCCAAATTTGAGGTAAAGTTGGCCTACCAGGCCAAGGACAAACAAGGCAGTCTTTAGCTATGTCTTTAACCTCAGAGGCACTATACAATTGTGTGCAGAGCTCATTGTTAATGGAAACACCTATGTTGAACCAGAGGATATAGCAAACCTACTGGCAGACAAATTCATCTCTATGTTTACCTCCCTCGCTCCCTCAACCTCCCATCAGGAAATACCATCAAATATTAACTACTACTACTATCACTAGGGAACAGGTTCTCAATGCTGTCTCTAATGCCAAGAGCACTGCATTGATGGGCCCAGACAATATCCCAGAATGCACTCTAAATCACAGGAAACATGACCTATTAAGCCATCTGGAATTGCTGTTTAACCACAGACTCCAAACAGGCTTAGTGCATAATGAGTGGAGAACTGCAACAGTCATTCCTCTCTACAAAGGTGGGGCATCTACAGACCCTGGAAACAACAGACCTGCAAGTCTCAACTCGTCTTGTATGCAAAGCCATGGAAAAAAAATTGTCATGGAAATGATCAGTAATCACATAGTAAGCCTCCAGACAGTGGACCAATTTGGTTTCTTCAAGGGCAGATCAAGTCAGCTCAACCTAGTGGACGTCTATGAGAAGGTCACCAAAGCAGTGGATCAGGTCAAAATGGTTCATACTGTCTATCTTGATCTGACCAAGGCACTTGATGCCATACCTCTGTTGGACATCATTGACAAACTCAAGAGGTTAGGTGTAAATGTTTGTCACCCTATGGATAGCCAGTTAGCTCACACACACACAGAACCCAGGAAGTTAAAATTGGGAAGTCCACCTCTCCAAAGAGGACAGTCACAAGCAGAGTCCCTCAGAGATCAGTCCTGAGAATGCTCCTTTTTGGCATTTATTTCTCTGGAGTCAAAGCCAATGTCAGGGGCCTTGAGGACCACATTTGCAAATTAGGATCAATCATAGAATTCCTCCCACTGACATCAGTGTCCTCCAGGAAGGGCTGACACAGACAAATAATGTATGTCAGAGCCATGGATTAAAACTAAATCCCAAGAAATGCATAATAGTATCCTTTTGAGAAGTCATCTACCACTGGTAACTATCATTTTAACAAAACATCCCCAAGAGCTGACCCAGTATTCAGGGACTTAGAGACTCGTATAGATAGTACTATAGCATTTGAATATCATGTGCCTACAGTTGTGAGGAAATCATTCTATGATGTGCAACTTAGACAAAGCTGTGACATCTAGGTCTAAGGATCTTATTGTTCTACTGTATTCAGCATTCATCAGACTTATCAAAGTACAGTGCCTCATTTGCTATGTACCTAACCAGGTACATTTAACAATTAGAACATCCACAGAGGGTCCTCACTAAATAAAAATACATTGCATAAGTGTCAGGTCCGTTGTAGACCACCTCAAAGCCATATCCCTGTATCTTGTCTCCTACAGGCTGTTGAGGGGAGATCTATGCCTGGCATAGAAGGCATTGCCAGACCCCACCCTGATGGACCTCCTACATATCCCACAAATAAAGCAGCACCAGAATTACCAATTCTAAAGACTTAAACCTAGCCTGTGATATAAATAGGACCTGTTTTAGAGGCAGATGTGTCCCAGAGACTATCCCTTCTCTGGAAAGACTCCCCATCTGTGTGAAGCAGATTCCCTACCTAACCCAATTTAAGTGCAACTTGGATAGATGGATGGGAAACAGGAAATGTATCCCTGCTTTGGCATCTGTCTCTCTAATGGACACAAGCAGCCTGCAAATAGTTCATCTCCCAGACGCATGCTTGTAAATGTTTCATCCCACACTTAACAAGGGTACCAGAATTTGTCAGAGAGAGCTGGGATGCATGGCTAGGCTCAAAAAGATCCTAGTGGACATTATCCTAGTACACACCTATTAACCTGTGAATAAATAAATACATGATTAAATGAATTAATAAATATGCATACAAACAGAAAAAGACCAGAATGTGCAGAATAAATGTCTCACCAGGTATAAAAGATAATAAAAACCCACCAAAACCAACTAGATGAGTCAGACCCAAGCTATGTTCATAAAAACAAGACTCTTTTTTATTGTAAATTCCAGACATAAGCACTTTCACAGTCAAACTGGCTGCTGCTTCTGATGTATAAAACATTACTAAAACAAATCATTTAAATAAAACCACCAATCAAGAATTCAGTTGAGGACATGAACACATTTAAAGAGAGAGCAATCAATACATGCAGCACAAAAGCATTCACTACTTGTAAAACATAAAGCTGTATCTCAAAAGTGGGTGTGCTTTCAATAAAGGCTTAATTGATTTAATTGAATTCTTGACTGACTGGATGATTTAAGGTTCAGGTTGGTGTCTGTATAATCATCATAATTATGTTCTAATTTTTATATAGATATTTTAGACTAGGAAATTTTATTTTCATTAGGAAGTTGTCTCACTAACTTGAACATAACATTCTCAATTACATTTTGATCTTTCTATACAGGGGAATGTCCACATAGCAAGGGGTTTGTAGCTCCTGTGTCTTTCTGTCTCACTAGGAGCCATAAAAATTGGATAAGAGTACCTGGGAATGCTGAATACTTAAATATTTTTATCAAACAACAACGAAGCTAATGCATTGGAGAGAGAGTACACATGTTCATCATATTGATCACTGCTGCCAAGGCTATTACAGTTGACCAGCTTCCAAAGCTTCATGACACCTCCCACACACTAAAGCCATTAGGCAGTTTGAGCTGAGCTACTGCCTATAAAGAACTGACCGCCAAGTCCTGCAGAGCTTTTCTGCAAATGAAGTGAGTATTATTCTGTGGGCTTTTGAGGACTGATGGTCAGTTTCTGCTTTTCCATTGCTGGGCAGATAAATTCCCTTTGGGGAATAACCTTCCACTTTAAAAAAATGTTTAATTGTACTTTCCTGGTTAGGAAAGTTATTTTTCTCCTGTGAATTTGTTTTAGCAGATTTGAGACTTAACTGTACTATTAGATGGGAGCACACTTTTTTCCTGTCAGTTTAAAAGTCGTTTTGTGTGTGTGTGTAGCAACATTTTGTTAATTTTACATTTTGTGGCTGGCAAAGTATATTAAAATGATTTTTACTATATTTTTTATTGGGAAAAGAGATTTTTTTTACAGTTTAAATTTTTTCTGACCTGTATTTTTTGTTTTCCCCAGGAAATCGGTGCCATTTTCAGCTTGACTGTGGAACAATCTACTGATCCTAAGGATAGTCCTCCTCCACTCAATGCAAGCAAAAGTTAAGCAAACAGCCATTGCTACCAGAGCAGGCTAGCGATTTGCCTCAGCCACAGGTGGGCGATTCTGCTGTTGCCCAAAATGGTTCCTCAGATCACTCACTCACTTTTACCCTGGATTATTTGGTGTAGCATCTGCAACCACTATAGAATGGGAGTTACCCATGTCCTTTGCATCTGTTAGGGTCCCCAAAGTGAGCAAGGGAGAACCACTCTTCTCAAGCATGGAAGCAGTGGTGGGGAAGTCTTCCCTGTTTAGTCAGAATGCTGTGCCCATCCTTGGGGAAGGTGCTCCTGCCATTAACAACCTTGTTGGCACCACATTTTTTGTCAAAAAGAAGAGACAATCTGTGTCTGAACAGACTATTTCCAAATGGTTCTCTCAGGATATTACCTTTTGTTACTCTCACTACAACAACATTATTCCAGACAGGGTTGCGGCTCACAATACCAGGGCCTTGTCTTCATCTGTATCTTTTTGGAAGGGGTTGGATTCTATAAGCAGTGACTTGGTCCCGTGTATATACATTTAGAAAGTGCTAAAAGCTTGATTCATTTTGTAGATCTAGATCAGGCCTTGCTAGAAACATTCTTCACAGACTCCTATACTCCTCCCCTTCTACCTCCAAATGTTGTAAACTAGGTTAATCTACTCATATAGCTAAGGCTACTGCAGAAGTGATCAGTATGATGAACAAAGTACAATTGTGTAAATAAACTTACCATAACAGTAGATGGATGAATGATCACCATAGTAGCCAATCCATCCCTCCATCTCCTTAGCTTTTGAGTATGTTGTTTTGTTATGGTACGTATGTGTGCATGTGTCTGACTCTGCGTAAGTATGTATGTGTGTATGTGTGTGTTTGTGTGTGTATAGAGATATATCTATATCCATAAATATATCTCCATATATGTATGTGTGTGTGAGTATATATCAACTCCCATCTATGTCATCTCATGGCTCATCTTTCCCCTCTCAGTTGGCATGTACACACTGAAGGGTTTGGCGCTCAGTCCTGTCTTTTTAAGCAGCATATCTGAAGCTGCCTAATGGTTTGAGCAAGTGGAAGGTGCCCTGAAGCTTTGGAAGTTGGCCAGCTTTTATGTCCTTGGCAAAGGCTACTGCAGCAGTACACATTTAAGCATCTTCTGTTATGGTAACTTTACTTCAACAACTGTACTAGTGGATCACAACAACTCACCTGTGTTTGAACAACAAATTAGAGGTGAATGGGTAGCTCAGGAAACAAACAGCTAACTCAACATATCTTAAAACATAAATAGAGGAGTTTTATCAACTAGTTAATTTTTACTTTTCACTAAAGCATCTAACATAGTTGTTTGCAGTTAAAATGGACATTTTTATGAAGTCTGTTTAGGTGATAATTGCAAATCTGATGGAAATGTTGAAATAACCAACTCTACTCTTTCTTTAGAGATTGTTAGAGCAGGCAGTTAATCAAATTGCTTTCATTATTATTGAGGCGCCTATAGGAACATGAATGTCAGAATAATATCAAATTGTGGGTAGATATAGTACACTTTGAGAAGATGCATTAGCTAAAAACAAAATCATAGCAGTATGGCTGCTCAAATTAGACACACTCCTTTTCTGACCATAGTGATTCTTTATTTCAACTCCTTATCTACATTATAGGTTTAGCAAATGAGTTTCCACCTATGACCAGCACCCGTTTAGCTTCCCATTATAATGACTATCCATATAAAAACAGGTCTCAAGCTGACCATGTAAGGATACCATCGTCTCCTCTAACTGGCAACTCACTAAAAGCATACCTGGACTTTGAAGGGACTGATGCACATTGCTATCAGAAATTCAAAATAAAAATTGTAACCCGAGTCAGTCTTTCAAGACTCATATCTGCATATTGATTATGATCAGACTAGGAAAGTCACAAATGGTTCATTTAACACATTATGAAATTGTGACTACAGCGTCATGTAAATAAATTAATATTCTAGTAATCTTTGCTGTAGGTAAATATAGTAAAGCACTAACTAGCCAGTTAAAGAAATTGGCCATGTATCTACTGAACAGCAACTAGTACTTTAAGGTGTGAATGAAGGCGATACACCATTGGAGGAAAAACAGATTACTTAAATCTGGGTCTTGAAAAGTTTCCAAAGAGGAGTCTCCGGAGAAAAAACATTAAAACCAGTCTGGATGGGTGAAAATTTTTCACAGGGGATATTTGTAGAATGTCTACTTAATGGGGTACATTTTTAGTCTCCTAGTAGCACAATATTACTGTTTATAAGCATAGTAAAACCTATGAACAGATGGATGCTTTAGAAGAATATCTGCTGCTAACTGTGATTGCAAACTCCAAGTCAGGGTTGCATGTACCAAGCGCTAATAAGCCTTCACCTAGTATGTTTCTCTGCCTGCAGGCAATAAAAACAGCTATGGAAGATATGCAGAAAACACAAGTAACCAGATATATTGTCAGAAATGCATAGCACCACTAGAATGAAAAGGACTAGAGCACACAAAATAAACTAAATCTGGCTTTAGTTGGAAGGATTACACAAATTCTGTAGTAAAAATTTCTAAAGTACACTAAGTGATGGCATAAGTGTGGAGACTGATAGGGAAGGCTCAAACTTAACTACTCAGTAAGGGATATGAGTATAGATACTGAGGGAGTGACAGTTGAATATCATACAAAAGGAAAAGGGAAACCTGAACAGAGCCTTGTGCTTCTCTGTGCTACACCGCAGCTGGGAACCTATCAGAAACAGACACAGAACTCCAATGGTAAACAAAGTAAAATGACTACAGAAGTAGAGAAAGGGAAATACCAGTAACCCCTGGTGAGTTACCTTTTATATAGCATGAACTAGATGGAGAAAGAGCCTGTACCGGTGTTTATAGGAAAAGAAGCCATGGCATCCTTTTTGTGCCACAGTACTGCTGAACTAATACTGACCTGCCTGACATCCAAGTAAGGCATAACTGCTTTAAAACAGTCATTAATTAGGGCTAGAGAGCATGCAGCAAGGGTCGAAGGGGAAAAAAACTCTTTCTCTTCATACCTATACTTTGAGTTTGGAAATGAGCTTCTCTACATTGTAAGTAAAAATGAAGAAGAGACTAGCCATTTACTAACTCCATAGCGCTTTGTAACACTTGTAATGTAGTTTACACTTGGTCTGATTTTGCACTGCCATTTCAGAATGGATGAATAAAAGCTGTGAATTTTGGCTCATAATCAAAGACCATGAAAATATTTTTGAAACTTTACCACATTGTCAAGCGACATAATTTGATCCCAGGTTTGAGAGCTGAGCCCTTCAGTACCCTTACATAATGTGAAAGTTCCATTTGTGTGAATAGCAATAGACGTTGTAGTCCTCCTTGTAAAATATTGTAAGGACAAGCAGTATATATTGATAATCACTGATTATGCAGCAACATTTTTGTGAAGCAACACCCCTAGAAAGAGTTAATACAAAGGCCATAGCAAAATAGCTAGTTTTTATTTTTACTTAGTGTAATCCATGAGAAATCCTTACTCATAAGGCCACCCCATTCTTCTCCATAGTAATGCATGTATTTTGTCAGGTTTTTTAATTGAAACAGCAAAGAATATATGTGCACCACCCTTAGATGGACTAATAAATCTTTAAATCCTTTTAAATTGTGTCATACAACAGGAACCAACTGCTTCCACATCTTTTTATAAGGAAAGTATGCCAAGCCTCAGCTGTATTCATACCATCTGAAATGCTATACAGCAGACATCCTTGATACTTATAAAGGAATCTATACTCAGGAAAAAAAGGCATATTTTCAGAGTTGAGTCAGAACAAGTTTAATGTAGCTCAATATAGAAACTGTGCCTGATGAGAATCTTAGTGACAACTCCTGTACTCTGTCTCCTGCAGACTACTGAGATGCCATCTGTTCTCCCACTCTGTTGGATCTGTTGCACACCCACAAAACAAATGGCATCAGAATTACTCAATCTAGAGACCTAAACCGCTCCCTAAAATAAAGCTTGTTGTATATTCCCTGAGATGGGTAGACCCCTATTTGTGCTTTACAACAGGCTAAGCAATAGTGAAACTTCAGGATAAAAAAAATAAAGCATTACAAAATCAGTCCACACCAACCACTGCAAAATAGGTTAAGGCTATTTTTTTTGTCCTTGGCAAACTATGAGTGTTAATGTATTCCCAATTTTACTGCCATTGCTTGCCCTTAACTGGCCTGCCCAGAAGTAAAGTTGCCTTGAAACTGAAGTGGAACAAGCTCTTGGGCTTGTAAAACATACTGTTCAGATATGATAATAGTATCTGCAGGCATTTGAAAGCAATTCTTAGTAGACCCAGCTCTATCTGAGATAGCCATAGGTAGTCTTGTTTTAGACTACAGATGTGGATAATCTCATCTTTCTCTTGTCCTATTCATGCTACTTGGCACATCTGGAAATCAGTACTTTCCAGGCACTTGTTTCCGTAGCAGTTATGTTTTTTATGGAGTCCTGTTGCTAGTCTGGTGCCCAACCCTCCTCAGAGGGCACACACATCCACCCACCCACCCACCCCTGTCTTTGGAATGTGGGAGGAAATGAACACCTGGAGGAAAGCCATGTGAACACAGGGAGAACATGCAGACTCCTGCACAGAAGGCACCCAAACCAAGAATCGAACTGGAGAACCTTTTGTTTTGAGTCGCCAATGCTAACTGCTGTACCACTTTGCCACCCAAGCATCTCATATGATACCTAATTAGAAAACCTGACAATTCTGAGACACATATATGTATAGCTATATGAGTTCCATTGGTTTGGTCAACATCTGTTTAACTGACCACATGTGGTCAGTTATACAGATAGCCAACAAGTGCATGAGATTGACAATCCCTGGGTAGAGGAATATTCCCTATCCCGGAGACTGTGATATTAGATGTAGAATATAAAATTAGTGGGAGGGGGGACTGCATTCCACCCTGAAGAAAACAGTATTTTAAAGTTGCACGTGCCAATGTTATTCCTCGGTGCATGCATACAAGTAAGTTGAGGTTTGATAGTGGTTTATTTTCAGAATGTTCACATGCATGTTAGTTGATGAACTGGAGGTAAATCATATATATATTTGTTAACACAATAAATTATTTGTATATATCAGTATAAATAGAGAAAAGGTATTGCCATAAAATAGGTCTGGCGCTCACTAAAATAGTATTTACTGGGTAGAAAATTTCTGTTAATCACTGACCATGCAACTCTACAATGGTTCTACCATCAAAAAGATTGTATCTCAAAATTGCCCAAATGAGATTTGACCCTCCAACCCTAGAGCTTTAAGACAAAACATTCCCCAGGAAACAGCGACCTGAATGTGGATGGGCTGTCTCAAGTTTATGACGAATGCAATAATGCTAGAAATGGCGATTTTACACTCTGTGGGTGGTTGTGTGGCATAGTAACTGCTGTGCCTGGAAAGTACATTTCTTATTATAGGGTTATATCTGTGGGGTATCCTAGAGGATGGGTCATGGAAAGGAAATATAGACACATAGGAATAATACCAGACAGGTGTTCGCAGGGAAAATATGGCACCTAGCCATTACACGTCTAAGTAGTGTAGCAGAAATGCGTTTACAGATCTCATCATTACTTAAAGTAACTTCAGTTTATCAATGACTAAATTGTTTTCATTGTTGCTTAAGGTTTTGTAATGTCTGAATTCTTAAAAAATGTACTCGTATTACTTGTCTGCTTTAGATAATGAAATGACCAGCAGGTCTTTATGATACTGCAAATTCCAAGACCAAGAAATATTAGATCAAGGATATCTATTTAAAATAGAGTCTAAATAATTTCTTAAAGATTTTATTTGCATATTCTTATTTTAAGTGACAATTTGTAATAAAAAAGTTTACAGATTAAATAATTGTAACCTGTTACAATTTGTAATCAATAGATCAAAAGTTCATGCTGCTAGTTAAGCGCTTTTTCAAGCTGACAGCCTCAAAGTTTCAAAATGAAGATTCCCTTTTTGCAAAAAGAAATGAATTTTAAATGCTGTTTTAAAAGTTAGTTAAAAGTAATTGGTCACGAAAAACACAATACAATGTCATCTGCTTTTTCTTATAATGTCAAAGTGTTGTTTCTGGGATATTATCGCACTTGCCTAGCAGTCCGAACTATTGATCAGTTTATTACAAATTGTAACAGGTTGTGCTTGCATAATTCAACCTCTATCAAATTACTTTTCCCATAGCTCCACCTCTATCCGTTGCCTTCGTTGTTAGTCATCCCCTACCACTCATCTCTCACCCTTCACTCTTCCTTTTTTTCTCCTAATTCACTCTTTCTATTTAACCAATCCTTTTCACTATAGACACACAATGCACTCTTCTTGTACTATATTTTCAATCCGTTGCTTTTTTATTAAATCTATCCATCATCACATAGCTCAACTCTGCATCTAATTTATCTCTACACCCATCTAGAAATACTACTGTCCATCCCTAGTCATCTCCCAGGTACACTCCAAGCTACTCTCACATCTCACGTGGCTTATTTAGCACTGCCATTAATAGCCACAAAATAAAATTACTTCACAATAATTCTAAATGCCTCACCTTCAGATTTCATACCTTCCTAAAAAATTACTCTATCAACATCAAACGATTCTCACACATTACTTTCTTATTCTCTTTTTCTGGGGGGACACATCCTAATCCAGGTCCTTCTCCATCCCTAGCAGCTATGTACAGTACCAAAAATTTTGAAATATTCTGAAAGAAAATAACATACTTTCATGCCTGGATTGCATAACAATCCCTCAATGTTTTAGTTGCCACAGAAAAATAGCTTAAAGCGAATATAAAAGACTCTGAAGTTCTACCTCCTGGCTATACAACATAATTAGAGCAGATAGAACACCAAAAAAGCTGGTGGTTTCGCACTATTCTATCCCAACCACTACAGCCTTGTTTCTTACTCTAACTTTATCCCAATTTTTGGAACTGCTGAAATATATATCACTTTCTTGCAAATAAATACATCAAAAAGTCTATGCATAGTAGTAATATATATTCCCCCAGGCCAACATCTCACTACTACAGGATTTCCTTTCATGGCTGTCCTCTACAATTCTCAATGATACCATCATCTTAGGATATGTAAATATAAACGGGGGAAATCTAACATCAAACTCCTCAATAGATACCATAAATCTGTATAGCTTCTCACGACTTAAAAGTACTCCAACCAGAGACTGGATTCTGGTCTCTGATCCAAGCAAATTTCCCATAGCTGGCACCCTCCCCTGTTCTCTTAGTGACTACCTACCAGCATATACCTATAGAAATGTCACCCACAGCCCACAAGAACATCACTTTAAAACAACCCATGATCTAATCAAATTTAATGAAAACCCCTTTCTCAATGCACTACAGTCTATAAACTGGTCTAAACTACTGTCTCTACCTCTTGATGACACAGTTGATTACTTTAATACGGTATTCCTAAACATCCTAAATAGACTTGCTCCCCTTCACTCAAAAAGAATAAAAAAAATCATGCTCTCTGGCCAACAAAAGCAACCAAACAGCTAATGTCACAGAAATAATGAATGGAAAGAATGGCTAAAGAACAAAACCACTCTCAACCATCATAACTTCAGCCTCTTCTGGAATCCGGTAAAAAAGCAAGTAATAAAAGACAAGAAGGACTTCTATAATAACCTTCAGTCTGTCAACAAAAATAACCCTAAGAACTTCTGGTCATTTGTTAACTCTGTAGTAAACCCTTGAACCAAGAGAACTCCCAACCCATACCCAGATAAAGCCACTATTCAACTGTCACTATCTTTAATTATTTCATTGACTGCATAGCTAAGCTAGCCTCCATAAATCTCAATCCACGCTGTCAAACAAATCAAGATTCCCCAAACAATACCAATCTAACTTCTCCTCACTTGGATCTTTCTCCTAACTCTCTTCAAACTTCTCATTCAACAACTACGACTCTCAGTTACTCTTATTAAAAAATTTTTTACATAGCTTTAAATCTGGCTCATCCCCAACATACAGCCTTCCCCACAGTTCATCAAACTAGCAGCTGATGCCATAGCCTGTCCAGTCAGTATCATCATCAGTCGAGCCATCATAGAGTCATACATTTCAACATTATGGAAACAGTCATATTATCCCATCACATAAAGGGGGTAGTTCCATCGAGATTACTAACTTTCCACCTATTGCTATCTTATCTCCTCTGTCTAAAATATTAGAGAAATTCATATACCAGCAAATCATCAAGTACCTGCTGCAAAATGGTCTAGTTGCTACTACTCTGCATGGCTTCAGACCATCTCATAGCACTACCAAAGCTCTCCTATCATTCATAGACACTGTAAAGCTGGAGACTCTGGTAATTTTGGCTCTGTATTTATTGATTTCTTCAAAGCCTACAGTACTAGTCTAAATGTCTACATTGTCTGGCCATACATGGCCTCTCTTTTTCTGCAATCAACTCGTTTTCCAGCTATCTAGCAAACGGGTAAAAATCTGTAAAATGGCTAGGTTCCCTATCATCCTACCTTCCAACCATCATTGATGTTCCCCAGTGATCCATACTTGAGCCATTGCTTTTCGACATCCTAATAAATGACTTTCACACCACAACCTGTAAAAGCTCTTTAATTCAATATGCAGATAATTCCACTATCATCTGCTCCTCACAGAACCTGCCCCATTTAGAACTAATAACCCAAAATGCCTTCTGTCTGGAAACATGGCCACTATTACTCAAAAAAACTGAACTCCTATCCACACCTAAATCTTGTCATAAATATAAATATGATTTTAAAATCCAGTCTCACAATAATACAGTAATAGAAGATGCCCAATTCACCAAACTCCTTGAGTAATAATTGATTGCATTCTAAAATTTGATTTCTGTGTCCAAGACCATATTAAAATAACACACCAACAATTAGGCACCCTATATAGGCATAAATCCTATCTAAATAGATCAAATATACATGAGGCAACACCTACCTCTTACCCTCCTTGCTTTACAGAGCACCTATTCTATTCTCCCTAATCTCTAAAGCTCATTCAAGTCTAGACTCAAATCTTGCTAGCACAAAATAGCCAAATTTGCTGCGAATTTCACAAACGTCACCAATCATTTGTATTCCTTTACATTCTCTTAAATGGCTTGAGCTTCCTCTCCAACTAACCTATCAAGTTATTTCTGTTCACAGTGTAGTTTACAAACCCACTGTGAGCCCTGCCTTCTCCAATCTTCTCCACTCCTATACACCCATTATGATCTGAAGACAATTTCTTATACTGCATAAACCCAGTAATTTATCTGCCAAAAGCCTTTACACATTGTCAGTAGCAAAAGCTTAGAATAACTTTTCTACTAATACCAGGCTAATCTCTAATCATATTGCCTTTACACATGCATTCAAAGAATTTCTAAGTACAAAATGGATCTGCTCATGTTCCAAATCATGCTTCTAATATTTAATGTTTCCTTTTTCTTTTTCTACCTCTATCTTTCATTATTTTTAATGTAATTTCTATATATATGGGATTTTTATTGTATGTGTATCTAACTTTGTACGTAAGCTGTATGCAACTGGAGCTTTTCTCCCCACTCCTCAGCTGAGAATGGATACTTCAGATTGAGTCAGACTTTTCAGGTAAACAAAATTCAGTAAATAAATCAAGAAATAAAATTGTTTCCACAACAGTAGACAGGTGTAAATATTCTTGCCACCCTTAGCAAGAACTTAATGCAGAACAGGCAGGCAAAGCAGAAATAGACAAACCTCTAGAATAACTAATAAAGAGCAGTTGCCTTTGAGTGTATACGATGTCCAATAAAACTTGAGGAATTCCGATTCTTTACCTCTGGATCTAGAGATGGTCCCAAAGAGCAGTTTCCAAGGAGCTGTGTACAAAAGGTGAAGGCAGGCCAGAAGGTACCACTGAAAACTGGCAAAGTAACATGAATTGCCACTTTTCGCAGAGAAAATGATGAAATTCACCCCTGTCTGTGGCACAAAAAATCTTGAAAGGAAAACACTAATATTTCAAGGACTGTTTGGTTTATGGGAAGCTTTGAGGAAGCACCATATGATCTGGAATGCTGAAACTGTTGATTTGAATTTTGGAGAAGCACCTGGAAATTAAGTAATTGTATTTATTTTATGTTAGTCCCCATTTTGTTTTTCTTGTAAGTGAATTTCAGTGTAAAAACTGAAAAGCTGGTTCCAAACATTATCCTTCTTTGTTGGTACAATGTGTGTGTGTGTGTGTGTGTGTATTTTTATTTTAACATTTGTTTACCGGGAAAGTCTGAATTTGAATGAAGCCAGTTTTCAGTGGAGGCCTGGGGAGAAATGGTATATATAGTTAAGGTTAGATTAAGTGGATAGATGTAGATTGTGGCTGTCTTTTTGTATGCAGAATGTGTCTGAGCTTGTCTTGGTGTAGTGGTAGTGCTGCAGAAAGAGTTTTTCTAAGGTAAGGTGTAGGGTTAGGTTTAGGGATTGGGGCACAGTTACAGTCAGGGTTAATAAGCATTACAAGATGGTGCTAACCCTAACTCTGCCCAAATGTACAAAATGATTTCTGAAGAGTTCTGTTATACAGCCTGCAAATATATACTAAGTAGGGTTCATAAACCTGGAAGTGTACTGTGTATTTTAGTTGACTGTGGTATTAGTAAGTTATCAAATGTGCTGTTGTCAGCTGCAATGCAGTATGTAAGTTAGTCATCAGTGTGTGATCATGACATAAGTAAAGGAGTGTGGGGGGTGGATCCCCTTCATAAATACAGCATTTTTTTTGCTTTGGCATGTTGGTAAGAAGGTATTGTGCATGTCTTCTGTATAGTGATTAGGAAAGTATATGTTATTTTGGCAATTGTCATTCAAATACACATAAAGGTGGTCCTCAGTGCATTACACTGCAAATTGCTATCCATGCTTAGAAGTGCATGTACAGTCATAATTTATCATGTGACTGTGTTTGACTAATCGTGTAATTGCTCAGAATTTTGCTGTTTTTAAAGGTCTGCTGAAGTGGCAGATGAAATAGTGATAAGCGCATTTTTATAAATATCTATACATAGAAATAGTTAAGATGATGCATTTCTGTATGTATATAGATAGATCGATAGATATGTATACCCATAGCTGTGTCAGGGTTAGCCATCTAGTGGTGTGGACTTATTCTCTAAGGGATGGTCATTGCTGATGTGAAACTCCGATCTCATATAAAAAAAAACAGGAAAAAGGGAGGCCAATGCTGATGCCAATATGTATGGCATTCACACTGAGGTTCCAACAAGACTCCTCCAAAAAAAATGATGGAGCATAAAAGTTATATATACCAGCTCCTAGATCAGACAATAGAAGGGAAAGATCATATTTCGCAGCCCCACTATTAACAGTACTCTTCAAATGACCTGGGAGCAGCTGATCTGTCAGCCCAACAAATTCAGCAGAACAGTTGTGTCATGCAGTCAGCAATTACTTCATAAAAATCAATATATATATATATATATATATATATATATATATATATATATATATATATATATGTGTGTGTGTGTGTGTGTGTGTGTGTGTGTGTGTGTTTCTGAGGTTGCATGCTTCTTTCTTCTTTTACATATAAGGTTATATCAACTAAACATTACGTTTATAGTTATTCTGGAGTTGTAGCTTTTATTACTCAGTATAGGAGTCATTTTCATTGTAAACTCCTAAGTGTTGTCCAGTGTTTCACCTTTTTTATGTCTGCAGTCTGTAATGAAAATAGGCTTTACCTAGTTATCTTCCTAGGTATAAAATGCAATAAATAAATACATTGATAAAATGTGTATGTGGCTTGTTATAGCATATTATGGGCTTTAAATAGAATGCGTCAGTGACTGTCACAAGGTACCAGTCATGACATAACATGAGTGAGAGGAGCAGTCATATAAGATATTCCACAGTACAAGGTAAATTTTGCAACAAATCTGTACCATTTTTGCTAGGACAGGAGTACGTTAAGTTAGACAGGGATAATACTTTGTTTTCTTATTTTTACATCTGCTTTTTTAAACTCTTGTTTTGCTTACATAGCAAATAATAAAAGGGGGGCCCAATCTTGTTTCTACATTGCTGACCTTTGCTTTATACAAAAAGAAGAGTCGGTTTCAGAAATGCCATCCTCCTTCCTTTTATGGTTATCAGTATCTCATTCATGTCACACAACATTAAGGAGCCGTATAAAGAGAAATGTGAAGATAAGATGTAATTCAT
Source organism: Protopterus annectens (assembly GCF_019279795.1). Lineage (NCBI taxonomy): Eukaryota > Metazoa > Chordata > Ceratodontiformes > Protopteridae > Protopterus > Protopterus annectens. The sequence continues at coordinate 606,806,031 of NC_056743.1, forward strand.
AAACGTCAAAGGTATGAAACGCTGAAGTTTTTATATAGTCTATAAGCTACAGAGAAAGGGTAAGACAGAAGTCCTGCAGTGCATTTCTTAACATCAATACTCGGTATCCTTTTGGCAGCAGCTTTCTGAATTGTTTGCAAGGAAATTGTGCACTTTATTTATTTGCTTAGTTTTGTAGAAGAATTGTAATAAAAACATAAATGAGTGCATCACTGAAGATTAATCTTTGATGTGGGTTCTGTGCTGCACCACAGAGAATGGAAATCTAATAGTTTAGCCCTTCCAACTGCTGCTGATGAAGCATTATCAGGCCTGTGTGATGGTGAAATATAATGCTGCTGGTAGAATAAATTATCTGTACTGCATCTAACTTATTAAATAAAAACGGATGGGCTAACCTAAGGTGAGGGACTAAACTTATTATCTACTTTTGCCCAGCCATAGAATATGTTTGCTTCTCACATATTTGTTAATATTAATAGCATTTGCATATAAAGATATGCAAGATATGCAAGCATGCATTGTGCATGTAGATTTTGTCTTGAGAGAACAGTTTATTATATATGGATTGCAGACAAGGATATAATGAGTTTTAAATTGCTATAAAGAGTACCTGCATTATTTAGTAATTATGAACAAATATGTTGTGGAGCAGAAAATATTCAAGATAGATTAGAATAAGAAGCATATGTGCTATTTCAGCTTGTAAATTTTTTTCAGTATATCATCTTGCTTCAGACAAAACACTGAAACAAAAGTTTTGCAGCCAAATGCACCCACCACAAGAAACATTGCAGAACAGACTGCAGTTTAACGATTCTGTTTTATGAGCATGCAGTAATGTCAAGGACAATTGTGCTCCTGAAGGGGCTCTGCAGACGATGAGAATTACTGCCTCTGTCTGCCAGGCTAGAAAATTGGTTTCACAGTGCAATTCATACTTCCTGCTGCTTTGGGCCTTTCTGTTAGGAAAGGGCGATTAAAGAGAAAATTCTAAGTAGCTACAGCATTTCAACACGATTGCTCAAGCTATAGTTATTATAATGGAAAATGTAATTTGTATTCACAGTGAATGTATCTTTTCAGTAACATGAAATATAAGCTGTAAAGTCAGGCTTTGTTGTATATATTAATAATTTGTTCAATTAGTTTTATTTTTAAACTCAAGTGAAACAGAAAAGATCATAAAATAAATGCCTTTGAGCTTAACATTTTAAAAGATTCATAACAAGTATAACAGAAGTGCAGAGACTGCATACTACAAAATGTAACAGTATATTGGACCTCAGCATTATTTCTTCTACCTCAGCAGAGAATTGATAGTCATGTCTAACATTTGATAAGCATTTCTATGGCTTCATTACCTGACACACATCACAGTGACTATAGTAGTTAACATTTGTCAGCTTTTTATAAGAGGAAATTTAAAATTGTTGGTTATTAGCAGCAAAACGCCCCATCACCAGTGATTAAGTTTATGGGCTATGAAAATATATCAGATGTAGTATAACAATAATAAACATCTTCAAGGGAATGTATTGCATAACAAGATAGTACAAGGAAATTATTGGGTATCAGGTTAGGGATGTCTGTTATCACAACATTACAGGTGGAAATTACTAGTCTGAATAACTTAATGCAAAAATAATCCATATCCTTCATAAACTATTGTATTTATCTATCTGTTTTGTCTATTAGCCACATTGTTCTGGTCCCAGGACTTCATCCAGCTATGACACAAGTCAAGGGCAAATGTATTCTGTTCTCAGTTATGTTTATACAGTGTGGCATAAGGCCACAATAAAATACAGTTTCACAGAGAAGATGCTTAAAATGCAGGGCATTATATAGAAATTCAAGCATAACACACAAAAATACGTGAAGTACAGAGAATAACACAGTGATTCAGACATGTATGTGATGACAGCTTATAAATAAAAAGAAGTAACATTTTCTAGATAATAAAATTACTAAAAAAATACCCTGTCCAGACTGGCTCAATAGATTAGGGGGTATGAAATCCTGACTATGATCCAGATTAACTGAGTTTTTTAGCAGCTGAGGCACTAGAGCACCCCACTGGAATAGGGTAAATGTAAGAAGCTAATATCATCTTACCCATCCTGGAGAGAATTAGGACGTCTGACTCACTGCAATATTGACCCCATCAGGAATGTTGTGTTCAAGCATGCAGCTCATACCTCTCAAGTTAGAGCAAGAAACCTGGACAAAACCATGAATAATGGGGGACAAATGGCCAAAAATAGGGGCACTTCTTAAATATTGTTCTTACAAACTTGGAAAGATGATAAAATAACATGTTTTCCATTAGCATGAATTTTCTGAAGAGTGTTAAGTTCGAAACTCAAATGTTTGTCATTATTTTCTGATTTTAACCGTCAAGGATTGATTTGCCAATGATTTACTAGAAAACCACAAGTGTATGAGAAACAGACCAAAAATAAGTCAAAAATGTGTGCATTTGAGAGGTATTGCAGCTTTGTGGGTTGTTTGACAGCAGTGCTGCATAGGTGCATATTAACCATGGGACTGACTAGGTATCCTTAAGAAGCAGTGGCGTCTGAAGTTGCAGCTGCCTTGGAGAAGGAGAAGCTCTTCACATGAGTGTCGGCATGCCTAGGGCTTGACTCTTGCCTTCTAAGAAGAGTAAATGAGCTGTGGGATAGTTTTCCAGGCTGAGGAATGAATGGACCGACTGTCACTTTGGAGGGGAAACAACTTTGTAAATATGCTGTTAAATGGTATGTCAAATGCCAGGTAGGAGGTTACTGAAAGATAGACCCTGACTTGCCTATAGAGAGTATGCCAAATTCAGTTTCTCATGGAGAGCACCCAGAAAAATACTGGTGTTTCACTTTGTTTCTACATTTTATGATAAATTCCTGTCAGTCAGAGTCCGCTTGTGTCTTACAGCTAACACTGAATGGTACCCTTACTAGATCGCAAGTTCCATTTATTACTGCTCTGAGTAAGGGAGCTTAAAAGCCAAGGCAATCTCCATACTGATGTAATGGTTTTACTCTTTGGCATCAGATGCCTAATTATGGCTCCTGCAACTTGTAACCATGGGCAGGAGTAAGACCTTTCTGAAAATTAAAAATTGTCACAAGCAGTCATTGTCAGCAGATTTGTCTTAACTCAGTTACTCAACATTGTTTCACCATATGCAGTCAACATGGAAATCAACATTACAATTATAATCATATTACACAGGCAGGGCTTCACCCCACTTATGCCTCTCCCTTACTGTCCAACTCCCCAACTTCATTATGTTATCTGAATATCTTTTTACTTTTGAAAAAAGTGCATGTTTCAACAAGCTGTAATCTGTTGCCAGTGAAGTGATGATGACAAAAAAAATTACAATGAATAAAAGTTCCTCAGTTGTATGAATACTATTCTCTGCTTAGGACAGCAAAGGAAAATTAGTAATGCAATCATAAAAAATGCTAATTATACCCTAAACAATTATTATTAAATGACAACTGAAACTTAGGCTAAAGCCATATATTTATTTATTTGCATTTGTTTACCGGGATGGTCCACTGGGCCAAAAAGTGCCCATTTTCAGTGGAGGCCCGGAGAGAAAAGCTCCACATACAAAAGAAATTTAAATATAATCACACTTTCTACATACATGGAGAGATAACAACTTAAAAAAAAAAACAGGCATACAATCTTATCATAAATTTCTAGCTAGAATAATAAAGGCAGTATACATTATATACAAAATATACAAAGTACAATATTATATCTGCTTTGGATACTGTAGAGTGAAGACAACAAGAGACAGTTGAATAACTGTTAAGCAGAGGGGAGAAAAAAGTTAGTGATATCAGGTGGGGAAAGATGCTCTGTAGTTGTAACCACATGTACATTGCCATAGGGCTAAGAGATGCTGTTTTAGAGACTTTTTGAAGGATATGGGATTAGAAATGGTTCGGATGGAGCTGGGTAGGGAATTTCAAGTTTTAGCAATGGTACATGAGTAGAGAAATTGACCAACTGCTATATTGGGTAATTGCACTTTTAGAAGGAATTGATTTTCAGATCCGAGTTGTCGGGAGGGCTTCTGGAGAGTAAACAGGGAGGTGAGGGATGGACAGTTGGAAGGTTTGGTAATGATATTGTGAGTTGTGTTTAACTGCAAGTAGGTTAGGTGATGGGGAAGTTCGAGCCATTTTTGTTTGCGTAGGGAGATGCAGTGATGAAAGGAGTAAGTTTCATTGGTAGCAAATCTGTATCATTTAATTTGAATTAAAGATGCACCTGATCCTTAAATTAAGATACAGACTTACAGAGAAACAATTAAATCTGAAACAAATTCTATTACAAGAAATAGCCTGTATTTCAGGGAACCCTTAATAAATTGGAGTCATATGGGCTCAAACAGTTATAACCAAAATAAATAGTGATGTCTTGGGAGTTTAGTTTCAGGATTTTCAGGCCAGGCTGGGGATTGTTGGTTCTCACGTTCCTGCTAAACTATGGACGTATGTGCAGTAACTGTTAAACAGCAGCAGTGCTGTCAACCACATTAGGTTAAAACAATATCCTCTATCTCCACAGCAATTTTTCCTTGTGAGAGACATTGGTGTACCACTCACCAGGCTAAGCAAACAGAGAATAATGGTCAGCTGCCTATCGGGAGGTAGGATTTGCTACATAATGCATGTGCTTGAGTTTTTGGACTACAATAATACTTGTGACCCAGGCATAGTACATGTGGAAGTAAAGGACATGAGGAATACTTCCCTGATCCATATGAAGAAAGACATGATGGATCTCTCAGAACATATGAACAAGATTGGTATGAATCTAACTCTATAAATATTTTTCTTAATTTAAAATTGTGCCACAATATGAAAAAAAGGATTGACTTTAAAACCTGTCTTAATTTTTGGTGTCATTCAGAGTGGGGGGGGTACAATATATCCGCCTGGGAGGACATGGTAGTCGATCTTAATTGCTTTACCAGGGGATGGCTTGCATCTGTCCCCTAAAGCTTCTGTATATTGACAAAAACCTTATCCACTCTCACAGTGCCATTTTTAGTCGGTGTCAGTCTACAAAGCTTCCAAGATAGCAAAACAAAATTCAGAAAACATGAAGGTATTACACTTCCTAGAGACACTCCTTACCTTAAAATGCATCAATAAATGCATCATCTTGGAAACCTGGTTCAAGAATATTTAATGCACCTCATCAGTGCAAAGTTTCAATGCCTACCACACATTCGGACCCACTGCAGTAGATTAAGGCAGTAAAGGTGGTGTCTCAATATTCTGAAAACAAAATGACACCTCCAGACCCATTAAGCAAGGTAACAACCTGGAACTCCTCCATGATCATCTTACCATTAACAAAACCTCATATCACATTGTAGCCAAATATAAAACCGTCTTCATGTCTTCCTTGGCCCATGGCGCCAAACTATAAAATATTGTAGCATTCAACCAGACACCATGGTCTTAGGGGCCTTCAACTACACGACATTATTTTGGATTCTTGTACATCCCCAACTACATATGCCCAGAGATTTCTAGACTTCATAAATACAGACTCGCTGGATGAGCTATCCTGTACCCCAACAAGGGGTGAAAAATCTTGGACTTGGCTCTTACCCATATGAGATAGCTAAGTACCCCTCCAGCTGTAACATCCTCCTTAGTTAAATCAGACCATAAATCTTGTCATAGTCACCATAGGACTGAAACGGGAAGAGTCTTCCAATACTTCATTATTCAGAGATTATGCCAAAGCACATCTGTTAAAACTGAATGATACTTTGAAATAATTCAGTTCTACTTCTACCCTGAAGGCCCTGGTACAAATGTAGAATCCTTCAATGCCAAATTCTATGAATATGCAAATAACTGCATGAAACCAGCTGTTCCCTTTCCAACAATATGAAACAATTAACCCTTATGGTGGAACCCTAATATAAACAGGGTCTAAAATAAAAGGAAAAAGCTCATTGCATATAAAAAAAATCTAATTCTGCAAATGCTAAAAATGATCTTGCTAAGGCCAGCAGAAACCATGTGACCCTGATTAAATCGGCTAAAGCTAGATACCTTGTGAAAATAGCAACCCAGGCAAGAAACTGTCAGAAACCTCAGAAATGTTCAAAATTGCCCTGAGCTAATAGTAAATGATATCACATGCTCTAAATGTGTAGATATAGCTAATCTTCTAGAGGATAAATTTAGCTAATATGACTTCACTCCCTCATATCCAGATTTATTTATTTACATTTGTTTACCGGGAAAGTCCAAGTGGGCCAGAATAACAAAATACAATAGATAGTACTATAGTATACATATAGTAAGATACAGAATACACATCATCTAGTTAGTCTATACAAAGAAGTATTCAATGCAGTTTTCTAGTAGATACAGGTTCAAAAAGAAAAACACATTTCTTATCAGCATCCACACCTCCCTCACAAATCTCTCAGGAAGAAGTCCTAAATGCATAATCCAAGGCCAAGAACATTGCCTCTGTGTGGCCAGATAATATACCAGGCTGCTTATTGTCCAGATAGAAGCATAACGTGCTAAACCAGCTGCAAAGGCTTTTTAATATTAGCATCCAAATGGAGTTTGTACCAAATGAATGGAAGCCTGCAAAAGTCATCCCCCCTTCACAAAGGTGGAGCATCAACTGACCCAGGCAACTATAGACCTATAAGCTTGACCAGCCTTTATCTGTAAGGCTATGGAAGGAATAATAATGGAATTAAAAAGCAATAAACAAATGCACTGGCAACCTACAAAACATCAGCTTGAGAGAGTTTGGTTTTGCAAAAGGTAAATCCTGCCAACTCAGCTTGGCTGCCTTTTTTGAGAAGGTCACTGAAACAGTGGAATAGGTTATAATTTCACACTGCATACCTGGATCTTGCAAAGGCATTCAGCATCATGCCCCATTCAGGCATAATTAATAAGCTCATCCAGCTAAATGTAAATTCCTATGCAACTCCCTGGATAGCAAACCAGTTCACAAACAGAACCCAAGAGATTAAGGGTAGGTGGCTCTTCCTCCACCAAACAACCTGCCACTAATGCAGTACCCCAGGGCTCAGTCAACAGGCCAAACCTTTTTGGCATCTACTTCACAGAGAGCAGAGCTGGATCCATTACTGCGTGACTAAAGCAGTTGCCTAGGACTCACTGGCTGGAAGGGGGCCTGCTGGTCAGGGGACTTTCATGTTTACTTTTACCATTAAAAAAAAAAAAAAAAAAAACACATTTTTAAGGGTGTTCTTCTTTAAGAACACCGTTTGTATCCGGTCACAGTGAGCATCATTGTTGCACAGACCTATTGCTTTCCACATTCCGAATTTAAATGCAAAAAGTGTCCCCAGCGGCTTCCATGGACTGAAAAGTAAGGTGCGTTTCTCAAGCTACTTCCGCAGACGTGTGCTGCAGACAACACAGATAGACAAGTAAGAAGTGTGTGTGTCTTCATCTGTGATCATACTTCCCAACCGTCCAGATTTTTACAGAATGTCCAGATTTTTGCCTCATATTTTTGGTCTGCTTCTCATAAAATTTGTTATTTTCTGGATTTTTTTTACAAAAATCAGTGAAGATTGAATTCACTAAATAATAACAGGGATTTGAGTTTCAGTTTTCATTGTAAGACTGAATTGCTTTGTTAAGCAAATGTCTATCAGTGTTTGTGCTATAAAATTTGAAATAAAAGTTTTAAATTCAATCCAAGTATCTGTAAGCATTGTAGAAATAAAGCATAAAACAGAATGCATAATAAGAGGTTTGAGAGGTGTTAATAGTAACTGGGGAGAAATAGCCAAGTAATAGGACACAGGAATGGCTACAGGAAGGGAGGCTGTGCATGGGGGGACCCTGATCCATTACCCTGCCACATCCCCATTTGATCATGGTCCTGCTCTGACAGAGGTCAAGGCAGATTTTGAAGGCTTAGACCTGATAAAGTTTGACAATTATAAACTCCGTGCCATCTTAAACTCTCCAGAAGACACCAAGATTCTTCAGGAAGGGCTATCACAAACAAACAGCTAGTGTTAAAATCATGGCCTAAAACTAATTGTCAAAAGTATATAATTGTATCCTTAAGCAAACAAGATGTCCCATGCAACTATCACATTGACGACACTTCTGAAATTAACCCAGTAATGAGGGATCTGGGAACATATGTAAACAATGAGCTGCTGTTCAGCCATAAAGTGTTGACTGTTACTAGGAAGCCATTTATAGCATGACTTACGAGCAAGAGTATGACAATTAAATCTAGGGAGGTGATCATTCCACTGTAAATGACACTCATTAGGCCAGTCATTGAAAATAATGCCTTAGCACCTGACTCAACCCAAGTGACCATTATGCTCTCTCACCAAGAAAATCATGGGACTAAATTACAAAAGCTACTCTGTCCTCCTCAAAGCCCTGCCTCTCTCTTACAGGCTGCTGCAGGGAGATGTCTGTTTTGAATACAAAGCATGTAATGACCCCATTCTTGTTGACCTTCTTACATATATGTAAGTCCAGTAGAGTCAGAAACACCCACTCAACAGACTTCAATCTCTATTGCAATTTAAACACAACATGTTGGAGGTATAAGTACACATCACAGAAAGTGCCATTTCTCTGGAACTGCCACCTTCTCCATGTGAAGTTAAGTGTGTCTTTTACTTTAAGTGCAGCCTGGATGCATGGATAGGTAACTATGAGTTAACCCCTGGTTTGTTGCCCTTATCCCTTATGAACAAATGGAATATTTAAATACCTGTTTCAGATTTATGGTGATTTTTACTAGTTATACAAAGAATTCTCTCACAATACTAAAGGATTGTCTCACCGAGAGTTGTACAAGAGTTCTGCAAAATACAGAGGCCTTTGAACTAAATTATGAAGGCTCGAAGCTCATTGGGAATGCATGGCTAAACTATTAAACATCTTCACAGATCAGTGGCTTAAGTACTTATGAACCCATGAGGTGCCACAGATGCACAGAAAAGGAAGAAAGTGAGAAGAAATAAAACTCATCTTCTCCATCTTGACTCTAACATCAATTAAAGTAATCTGTTTACCCATCAGTTGCAATGAACAAGCATAAGATTTTCTGGTGGACATGAAAATGTATTCTTCAAAAAAAAAAAAAAAAACAAATATTATAATAGATGCATATGTTGGGTTTAGTATTCTAAGCCCCAGTTGTGGTGGTCTGGCTATTTTTTATGTAAATTAACTGGAAAATATGAACCCAAATGGATTATTTCATAAAGCATACATTAAATTTCTCTCTCTTGTTTCACAGGGGCAGATGCTTAAACATTTAGGAGACTTCACTACAAGCCGTTCAGTAACACTTTTGTGAGTCGTTACGCAAGGCAGAGAATTTTTTTTTCCTGAGGGCATATTGAACCTGATGAAGTATCCCTCTCAGCACGATATGACAACTGTGTAGCTGAAATCAGAATGCCAATTACAATGAAACTGAAACCCCATAGGTAAGATGTCTTTACATGTACTTTTTTTTTCTTACAGTCCATTTCTTGTCCTAGCAGCCGTTGAGAATAGCTATCATGCTGTTTGAAACTTTGAGTAAAGACTGATCTTATCTTTTTGCTGTTGCCTTTTTAATCCTTTATATTACTTCCCTTGAATGAAATTAGCCTATCTTAACCCACATTGTTTAGTGAAATCTGTACCCTTATTACGCTGATGCTATCTTTATATACTCCTGTGTAAAAAGTGGTGGCGGTGCTTTCTAGTATTTGTCTTTATGCTTAAACGTTTCTCACTGCTTATATTAACCATGTGCTGTTTCCTTACTATGTCAGAATATCTTCCTTGAATCATTGCACTTGAAATGGCATGTATATTTTTAAATGAGCTACGCACACCAGACTCTCAAAAGCTGGAAAAAGTGTTCTATCCCAAGAGAGGGGATGTGTGCCTCTGCACCCGTTCCCCATCTAATCATAATAGCACTGTTGTAACTCGGGATATGTATTTTATGCATTCATTTCTTATTTTCATTTTGTTTCTAAAACGTAAATAGACTGGCTGTCAGACCCTTTTCAGCTATGACCTGTGCCACTGTGGCATTAATACATACAAAATTGCAAACACACCAAAGGTGAATGAACGCCAGGAATACAGGATACTGTGCTGGAAACACTTAATTTATTGACATAAAATAGGTTGAGCGCTTTCTACAGAAGTAAATCTGTCTTCTTCAGAACATCATAGCATGGAATCATGACGCTTATATATCATAATTGAAGTAAAAAGCCCGCCCTGTACAGAGCATCATCAATTTCCATATTATTTGTGGTCATACTTGGGCTACTGAGGTGAGATGAATCAATAAAATTACAAGGACCGGAATGCACCTACTAGTCCGTGGTATTGCAGAGCAGGCATGATTCCATGCTATGATGTTCTGAAGAAGACAGATTTACTTCTGTAGAAAGCGCTCAACCTATTTTATGTCAATAAATTGTTTCCAGCACAGTATCCTGTATTCCTGGCGTTCATTCACCTTTGGTGTGTTTGCAATTTTGTTGTTTCGCTGGGATTATCATCTTTATTAATACATACAAATAAAGAAAATATCTCAACAACATATCTATAGACACTGCTGAGATACATTGTGTAGCTTATGTGGTTTTAAATACAAACATTATTACACTTTAAAAATAGTTTGTAGTCCAATACATTATGCAGCAATGCCAAATTATGTACTTATATAACTTAAGCCTTTATGATACATATAGACAATATTTATATACTTGTATTTAGATGTACTGCAGATTTTCAGAGAATCACATTTTGATGTTAATTAGTAAATGGAGTAATACATTTTATAGTGCATGGAGCATAATTACACTGTGATATTCAGACTAATCAGGTGACCACAAGTGTGGCATGAGACCGGACCCTAACAAATGTTAAGCAGTCCCTGCTAGTGATCATAGCTGCCCTTAGGCATACGCCAACTAGAAGGCCTTCTAGTGAAGCACACTAGTAGGGCTGCTTTTCCAGTATATATTTTTTTTTTTTTGCAGTGAAGAATTTTTTTTAAATATGTTGATTGAATATAGGAAAAACTTAAGAGTAAGAGAAACTGTGAGAAAAATGAAGAAAAAAGTAATCTGGATGGTGAAGGCAGATCAGGATTGGGGCAGTGGGTGATGTGAGGAGGGGAGCTGTTGAGCCCTTTTGCCTAGGGCACTAGTTGATTAAAAGCCAGCCCTGAAAGTGGTTAAGGTCAGGTCTCAGTTCTAGTGTGAGACACGACTTTAAAAAATGTTAAGCACCCCCCTTCTTAAATTGTTAAGGTTGGGTCTATGGCTAGGCAGTAAAATCTGCCAGCACTGACCAGCAAATGACAGCAGCAGAATAAAAGACTTGTTTCTGTCTGCTGTCCTTAACAGTAAGGTGTCCCCGCCTTCCTGTTACAAACAGAGAGAATTAGCAGGATATGTGTTTGCCTGCATTTTCTGAAGGATAAAAATTTGAAACTTAAAAGTATGTCATTATTTTATGAATTCACTCCTCGGAGATTTGACTGAAGATCATGGTCTTTTTGAGGAACAGACCAAACGTAAAAGGCAAAAATCTGGAAAGTTGCAAGGCAATATTTCTTATTCCCATATTTTGCATGTTATATTCAATTATGAGATTATATGATACTGTTTGTATGACAAAGATTTAATCAAACAGCATTTATATAAGCACTTTATTCATATGATTAATAGTTTTAAATAATGAAGATGTTTTAGATGTATATGCACAAGCACTTTCATAGTAAAAGGTCTTTTAATATTCAATGAGGCATGTTGTTTATAGGTTAAATTTGAATGTTTTTAGGAATTTTTATTGGTTAGTGGGTTTGTCATTTAGTATATATAGATTAATTAAATGGTAGTACATTGTCTGATGAAGTCCAAGTGGATTGGATGAAAACGCTAGTAAACTGTTTTGTGTAATTGCGTTAATATATGGTCTGTGGAGTCTGGTTCATTAAAAGCTTCGAAGTGGAATTGTGGTTCTACAGTTTTTCTTGGCACTGCACCTTGTTCGTTATTTGTTGGTCAACTTTCAAGTGCTTCCAGTGGTTTTTCGTATCAGAGTATAGTGATGGGTACTGAAACTAGTCAGTAAGGCAAATCCTGAATATTTTCTTTATTGCTGTCTATAGTTTGTGGCAAATGGTAAAATATTATGGGGAGACAATAAGTCCCCTTTAGAAATAAGTGCATTGCTGTGAAGGAAATACCTTGCAGTGGGAGTCAAGAGGTTAAGATATTGCATAATTTTAGCTGCCCTAGTATTTAACCACTTTATCATTGTGCTGAGCAAATATTTATGTGGGGTCAAATATTAAACCAAGTAATCTGTGTTCTAGAATCTGTGGTAGAATGTTACAATTGTTTTCTGGAATTATTATTGGAAGTATGTTTTTGAATGTTTCTGGTTGTGGCAAGCAGCATGACATTTGATTTTGTTGGATTATTTAGAAGGATACTTTTATGAAGCCACGGTGGTACAGTGGTAGCGTTGTTGCCTCGCAGCAAGAGGTTCTCCTGTTCGATTCTTGGCTGGAGTGCCTTCTGTGTGGAGTCTGCATGTCCTCCCCGTGGTTGAGTGGCCTCTGAAAGACATGCATGAATGGGCATGCCTTTGCTGAAGGTTGGGTATCTGGCTGGCAATTAGGCACCATAAAAAAAAATCTACTGCCAATCATTAGCGGACCAGAGTTCCGCTGTGGCGACCCCTAACCAGAAAATGCTGAAAAGACAAACATTTAGAAGGCTATTTTGACGTGACCCACTGCAAAATTTGATCAAACTAAGCTGGAGTTTTTGTTGTAGGTCAAAGTAAGATTGGCTAGATTCTAGTAGTAGTAAGCCATGAGTGTACATTAACAGATTTAACTTGGGAGTACTGTAGGGGAGGTGATTTATGTAAAGAAAAATTAATAACGGGCCCCTTGTGGAAATCTGTGGAACTCGTACATTCCCTTGTGATGCAGTGGAGCTGCTCAGGATCATTTTGAAAAATACCCTGTGCTAGGAGCATTAGGTGGTGACTATCATTTCAGCAAACTGACATTTCACTATTAAGTTAAAGTCAGTATAATAATCTTTCCTGTGTTCATTCAGCCATGATATGCCCCTCTAACATGAGTTTATACAGCATTGAACAGGCCAGGTATGCCTACTTCTACATCATATGTGCAGATCACAAAGTATTTCAGACTTACAAAGTTATTCTGCTTATGGGGCCTGTTATTCTGAGGTGAAATAAATCAATCTCCCCACCTGACTCCTGTTTGGACTCCAGATGTTCCTTGTTTTCCTGGTGCTCTCAAATCTGTCCACACTAGCTGCTCTTTTTCAACCATTCTTAGTTGTGATTCTTCACCAGGTGAGCCCTCCAACTCCATGTGGAAGTCTACCTGCTGATAATTAATGGAAGTGAGAGATCTGATAGGAAACTACAGATAAGGAATGAAGAGTCATCATTAATGCTGAAGCCAATCAGGATCCCAAGCAATATGATCAACTTGTGGTTGTCCACTCACCTTGTGTGCACATCTACCCACATAGCACTGGACATCCTCATCCCCTCATGCCCCTTCCCGATAAAAAGGCAGATTTTAAGGCTCCTGGTCTCCAACAGATGTCAGAATGGTGATGAAATTATTCTCCAGTCTGTTCTCCCATATTAAAACAGGTAGTAGTTTGCCACTTTATCCTACCCCCCCCCCCACCCGCCAACTTAACAGTCCCCTTAGTCCATTCCCAAATGTGGTCTACTGGCAGCACAGACACTGTACCTCCATACTGGGATATCTGCCACATCCTGTGGTGGTGTTCTGTGGTGTTGGTCTTTATGCCATGGTGTCATTCCTGTAGTTTTTTTTTTCAGTCTTTTTCTTTTTTTGTGTGTTTTTTTATCCAACTGCCTACCAACCATCAGCTGTCTAGTGACTAAATTACCCATTTGTTATCCCTTAAGGCAGTATTATCCAGGCAGCCGTCAGTTTTCTGGTGATGGCCTAAGACCCCACTATCAAATGTCTGAAGTGTGTTCTATTTTGCAGGTTGAGATGCAGTACATTCTGTCTACAAGGATGTCCATTTTCTTGTGTACCTCTCCCGAAGGGAATGTTATTTTTACAGCAGCTTGTTAATGCAAATATGGTTTTAGTCTGCATGCCATTTAATGTACTCTAGCTTCATTGCATGAGTCCGGTCAGGTTTACGGCATGTCAGCTCACCTTGGATTCAGAGGGTGACTAAAACCAATGTCAGTTTCTCACTTCCACCCTCCCTAATTAGATAATTCAGTGCCCATTCCAGATGTTTTGCTTCAGTTCATTAGGCCTTAGGCTTCAACCATATACAACACAGCTGACATTGTCATACCAACTGTAACAAATTCTGTTGTACTTATTTTTTGCATTGATAATATAGAAGTAAATTCATCTATTTAATATGTAGATTAATTTTTTGAATTCTTTCAATGATTTAGGAAGTTCATTGGACTTTGAAATGAGAGGAGCAGATTAGTATATTAAATATCTCCTCGAGTAGCTAGCATGACATCTATCACTTGTGCTCCTATTAAACTCAGCAGGAGCTAGCATTCATAATGAAACTGATCCGTTAGATATGTACGATACATTAGCATGAGCATTCAGTATTAAACAAACATACTCAATTATTTTGAGATACTAGTTTTTGCACAGTGAGATAGTATTCTTGTCTTACAAGTTTACAGTACCTTCAATATAACGTGGCTATCTTATTTGAAAGAATACATTCTCTGCCCCAAAACTAATTTATGTCCACATTTTCTTCCTCTCCCTACTTTTGGCAAAAAAAAAAATGTATGCACACAAAGATATCTACACATTTTACTGCAACAGACTCATGCTATAAAATGGGTAAGTTATCATGGACAGTAACTTAAACACAGCAAGAAGCAGAGAAAATTTGAAGTTCATTTATTTATTTTACATTTGATTACCGGGAAAGTCTGACTGGACACAGGTCCATTTTCAGCAGAGGCCCGGGGAGAAAAGTTCGAGATTAAATGCATGTATCAATCAGGAAGAAAATAAACAACACATAGGCTGTGGATTTCAAAATAGAACATAGTAAACATCTCCAGATAACACATCATTCAAGAAGAAATCACTCAAATCATAATAACATATAGTACATAGTAAACAATATACATTCCTGGCAATATTATTGATGGGACTACTATAGAAATCACACTTAGAAGAGGAATCACTCATTTCAGTACTTTAAGATTGGATACATAAAATGCTACACTCATTGTGGCAGTGTGAGATGTTTTAGCTAGTCTAATTGTTAGTAAGTAACTAGGGGTGAAGGAGCATAACGGAGTACTGAGCACTATGAAATGAAAAATAGAAACAGAATTATTTAGTGAATATATAATGTCTAGAGGGGCAAAATAATGCAGAGATTTCTGGATCAATAGAAGAATACAGATGGGTTAGTTCTGTAGACAGAGAAGGATTTTATAAAGGCCTATTGGATTATGATGGAGAATAGAATGTAAAGCAAGTGTTTATCCTGGGGATTATAACCAGTTGTTCATATAGTGTGTTTTAAGGAGCTTTTTAAACTGTGTGACAGAGCTAATGGAAGTCAGGTGGCTAGGTAGGGTATTCCAGGCTTTAGAAATAGAGTAGCTGAAGACAGATTTCCCAACATCACCATTATGTTTGATGACATCTAGGAGGTTTTGGGTAATAGAACTTAAGGTTCTTGTTGTAGAATAAGGTAAAATTAGATTCTGGAGTGCTGGAGTTTTAGCACGGTAGTAGTATAATTTGTGTGCCATTAGTTGAGCTTCACTAGCTGAGGCAGCCCAAGCCAGTTTAGTTGTTTGAAAGATACACAGTGATGGGTCATATATGAGGTCTCTGTAGCAAATCTAGCAATCTTGTTATAACAAGATTCTAATTTGTTTAGGTCAGCTTTGTGAAGGTTAGTTATTATTGGGGATGACTAGTGGTGGGTAGACAGCAGATGTTCTAAACAACCGACTATATACTTATTAAACATTCAAAGCCTAACAAATAATATCACGGAATTACTTACCTGGATAGCTCTTTCCTCTCTTCACATTCTTTCCTAATCTGAAACTTGGCTCAAGTCTCATTGCACAAACAATGAAATTCTCCCATCTGGTTATAATTTCTTTTGCTCTGACGGAGTTAAAAAAAAAAAAAAAGGTGGAGGTGTAGCCATCCTCTACTTCAATAGCCTAAACCTTTCACCTTTCTCATCTCTAATTCCTGATTTCCGCCCAGTAGAACTTCTCATATTAAACTGCCACCTTAATCCTCATAAGAAATTTGCTGTTGCTTCCTTTTACATCCCTCCTGGAAATCTGCCCATCCTAGGGAACATTCTGTCCTGGTTTTCCCATAGTATTCCATATGAAACCCTAATCTTAGGAGATGTCAACACTGAGTGGTCCAAAATTACTACTGAGTCTCCTCAACATACTATCAACCTACATGGATTCCACCAATTGATCTCGACACTCACCCGTCTCCACAAAAACTCTTCATCCAGCTCCACAATTGACTGGATCCTAACCAATTCCCCCTAGCACTACCATAACCCCACCACTTTACCTGACTCCCTCAGTGACCATCTCCCTACCTCTATCTTAAGACACACCACCCAAAAGCACAGATCACACTTTTTTAGAGATTGTCGCAAATTGTCCAACTTTAACATCTCCCAATTTAACTCTATTCTTTCCAGTATAGACTGGTTTATCCTTAGACAAGTCTCTCTGAATGATGCTCTATGTATGTTCAACAGCATCTTCCTAAATACGTTAGCCCCCTCCAGGAAAATCAGAATAAAATCTAACCAATCCTCATGGCTTTCTAAGGAAATTAGAACCCTTATGCAAGAAATAATGTCTGGAATAAAACTAAACAGCTACCCCCTTCTACTGAAATATTGACAACTAAGGAACCTTGCTAAGAATCAATGTACAAATGACAAAAAGGCCTACTATAACACTGCCCAGTTTAACAACAAATCTAACCCTCAAAAGTTCTGGTCTACACTTAACAAATTTCTTTCTCCAGGTTGTCCCGCAAACCCCTCCCCTTACCCTAATACATCCCCACAGGAAACTGCTACCCTCCTCAATGAGAACTTCATGGAAACTATCCAAAAACTCATTCCCTCAAACTCTAGCACCACTGCTGCACCTACCCCTCCTAACCCTTCAAACCAAACTCTTTTCCTTTCACCCTGTTCCTACTTCATCAAATCTCTTCTTCTTAAGCTCAAACTCTGCTCTCCCTCTACTGACAATCTACCTCCTACCTTCCTCAAACTTGCTGCTAAATCTATTGCCTATCCTATATCTATACTAACAGAACAATTCCTAGAATCCACCGTGTCTACCCTGTGGAAATCCTTCTTTACTATTCCATTACACAAAGGTGGGAACTCCACAGACCCTGCCAGCCACTGACATATTGCCATTCTATCCCCCCTTTCTAAGATTCTTGAAAAATGCATTCACTCTCAGCTTCTTAACCACCTCCTCCAGCATAACCTTCTCACTCCCACTCAGCATGACTTATGTCCCAACCACAGCACAACCGCTGCCAGCCTATCCTTCACTCATACCATAGCCAAAGCCCTCAACAACAACAAACTCATACCCTGCCTCTTCCTTGACCTTTCCAAACCAGTCTCTCATCCTCTAGTGCTATCTAAACTTGCTAATCTTAATCTGTCTTCTTCCTCCTTGGCCTGGTTCAATAGTTACCTATCCTGTAGGCAGCAATCTGTCAAATGGCTGTCATTCTTTTCACCATTCCTTTCTGTCCCAACTGGAGTACCCCAAGGCTCCATCTTGGGTCCCCTTCTATTTAATGCCTTCACCAAAACTCTTAACACATCCTGCAAACAATCTTCTCTCATCCAATATGCTGATGACTCTAGACTTATCTCTATCTCTAACAATATGACTGAGCTGCATACCCTAACCCAAAATGCCTTTCTATCTACTGAACAATGGCTGTCTGATAATTTACTCATCCTCAACCCTAAAAAGATCAAACCCTTACTCTTTCTCCCCCGATCACTTACTAACCATAAATCTACCTTTGCTATTAAATCTTCTAACAACACAATTATCTAACCCAATAGCCACACAAAACTCCTTGGAGTCATAATTGATGATGAACTGAAATTTAACCTGCACTGACTCCAATGTATAAAAAAAAGAACACACCAGAAATAGGTTCGTAGGTTCATAGGTTGGTACTAGGCTATCAGCCCTAAGGCCTATACAAGCCTAGCCATAACAATTCCCTGGCTATTTCTTCCCACACTATTTACTTCCCTGGACCCCTCTCTAGCAGGGTGACTGACGTGATCCCCGGGGTGAATTTCCTTTCTCCCATCCAATCATCAAGGTTCCTTTTGAAGAATGCCAAAGAGGTGCTCTACTTGACATGTATGGGCAGTCTATTCCAGAGTCTGGGGAGACTCTGGGTCAGGAACCTATCCCTCCAGCATGTTTTGTTTATTGTGATAAGATTTAGATCCCTGGAGCGTGTGGCTCTGAGGGATTGAGATTTCTTTAAGTGTAGCATGTCCAACAGCTCTGGGTTTGACATGGCCTTGTATGTTAAGCAGAGATCACCTCGGAGTAGACGATATGTGACAGAGTATAGCCGGAGTTTTTTATGGCAGTCAGGTATTTCTGCGGCCTTTCCAGTTGTTGCAGATGTCTTGAGAGGTACATACCAAAGGAGACGTTGTATTCTATAATGGGTCTAATGAGGGATGAGTACAGTGCGACAATGACCTCCTTTTTTCTGGATGAAAAGCCCTTAGTGATGAGGTGTGCCACATAGAAGGATTTCCTGACTGTTGTAGCGATGTGGTTATTGAAGGTGAGACCACTGTCCACCTGTGTCCCTAAGTCTCTTATCACACTTTCAGTGTTTAGTGTACTGCCACCTATGTGATAATTCATGGGTACTTGTTTTTTCCCAAAAGGGATAACTGTACATTTCTTGGCATTGAGCTTGAGCCCATGGCTCTGGCACCAAGCATCTGTTTCTGTAAGGCCCTTTTGTAGAGTTTCCACATCATTTGAGGATTCAGTAATGGCTCCCAGTTTGCAGTCATCTGCGAACTTTGTTAGCCAGAGTCCCTTAGTGTTGGCCTGTACTTCAGAGAAGTAGATGCCAAACAAGAGAGGTCCCAGGACTGAACCCTGAGGTACTCCACACTGTATTGTAATAAAAAATTTCTAACCCACAATGCTGGACTCACACAGGCACAAGTATTCCTCCTTCCCTCCCTCCTATATGCCACCCCAGTACTCACCAACATCCAAACTACAACCCTAAACAAACGCCAACAAACCTACCACAAAATAGCAAAATTTATCACAAACTCTCCTTTTAATGCTCATTACTGTATTGCTCTAAACTCTCTCCCATGGCTTGAGCACCCTCAACATCTCCAGTTATCTCAATTTCAAATGCTGCTCAACATGCTTTACCAAACCTTCATCCTGTCCATCTCTTGCATCCTCCTTGGTCCCTCCATACCTCTAACTATCAACTACTTGACATCTACCAACCTAAGAAAACAGTTGGCAAAATACTATAAAAATATTCTGCTGCCCTTGCTTGGAACAAACTTCCATTAAACATACATACCACCACCCACTCATTACACCTTAAAAATGAACTAAAATACCATATGTTCAACTCCAAGGCTTGTCCCTGCCACGACCCAACATAAACACCTTTCAATCTCCTTAAATCACTAAATATGTTTTTTTCCTCACACATCTCATTTCCCACAACTCCATGCTTGTTAGCCAATGCCAATTGCTTTTTAGCAATTAACATGCATAATTTTCTTATGTAAATACATGATTGCTCTGTGTGTGTGTGTATGTATATATATATATATATATATATATATATATATATATATATATATGGATTCCATACATTTGGTCGAATTACACTTATCGAAAATGATTTTGCTTCACTGAAAGCTCACTTGGTCGAAGTTCATTTGGTCAAAAATGGAGTATAGCCCCTGCCCCACTGCAATGCAACCCTGGAGTGAAAATATTAAATAACAGGGGGTGTGGGGGGCACAGCCCCCCACATTATGCCAATAGTTTTTACTAAAGATATATATATATATATATATATATATATATATATATATATATATATATATATATATATAAATGCATTTCTAATGGATATACCTTGTTATAATAGTGAATACACTATTATACCCCCTACACACACCCTTATTTAATATTCTCACTCCAGAGTTGCACTGCAGTGGGGCAGGGGCTATATTCCATTTTCGACCACATGAACTTCGACCAAGTGAGCTTTCAGTTAAGTGAGCTTTCAGTGAAGTGCAATGCCTGGTATCATTTTTGACTAAGTGTAATTTGACCAAATGTATGGAATCCACATATATATATATATATATATATATATATATATATATATATATATATATATATACATATATAGTGTTTTTGTCATATAATGTGAGCTCTCTCTCTTTTTATTCATGCTGTATTAACAGATGTGTTATTTTGATCTTTGTACTATCTCCCATATATGTACGTGCTTAAACATTTTTAACTGTGATATTGCTTTTCATGTAACTGTTTTTTTTTTTTTAGCTTTTCTCCTCGGGTCTCCACTGAAAATAGGCCTCAAGCCCAGATGGACCAATCCAGTTTACAAATGTCAATAAATAAATAAATGTGTCCCGATTATAGTGGCTTTAGTGTGTTTAGTGAGAAATTGCTTGTTCCGATAGAGGAGTCATAGTTTTTTGTGAACTTTCTTGATAGTCTGGGCTATATGAAAGTCAAATCTTAGGTTGTTGTCTATTTCTACAGCTAACACTTTAGTGCAGGTGGTTGAGGTGATCATGGTTTTGTTATTGGATATGATGCTAAAGTTCTCACTTGGGAGAGATTTACAAGGGCTGAAAAGTAGTTTTGTTTTATATGGGTTGAGAATAACCTAGGAGTTAGTGAATCTGGTCTTGGCTAATGAAAAGCAGTTTTGGGTTAGGGAGTGAAGGTCGTCTAATGTGTGGGCTGCACATAAGAGGGTGGTGTCACCTGCATGTTGTATTACTGAGGCATTGGGTGTGGAGGATGAAAACTGACTGGTAATGGAGAGAAGGGTAATGGGCCAAGGATGAAGCCCTGAGGGACTCCAAAGGATACTGGTAAAAGAGAGGATAGTTTGTTCTGCCATTTTACTGCTTGTTGGCATCCTGATAGGTGGCTTTTAAACCATGAGATAGAGGAGGTGCTTATGTTTAGGGTGGCTAGTGTATTAAGAGGTCTGTTGTGGTTGACCATATCAAAAGCTTTAGATAGAGCTAAAAATATGGCAGAAACTTGTTGTTCCTTGTTTCTGTGGTGGTTAATTGTGTTGGAAAATGACATTAGAGCTGTGGTGGTGCTGTGGAAAGGTTTAAAACTGTGCTGATATTTAGATAGCAGATTGTTTTTTAGAAGGTAGTCCATTAGTTGAGTGTGAACAACTCTTTCTAGTATTTTTGTGAGTGATAGAATAGCAATTGGTCAGTAGTTACTGAGTTCTAAGGAGTTACCACCCTTGTGTAGTGGTGGTATATGGGAGGTTTTCCATAAAGTAGGTAGTTTGCACTCTGATATAGATCTATTATTAAGGATAGCAACAGGGTCTAGCCTCTACAGCTAGATGAAGGAATTCAGCTGGTAAATTATCATTGGCTGGGGTGGTTGGTTTAAGTTTGTGGAGGAGTTTTAAAATGGATTTGATTGACACTGGGTGCAAGCTAAAGTGGAAGATATTGTCTTGTGTTTTTGTGCTATTTTATGAGTGTGCTAGGGTTGGGCAGCTACTATTACTTTTGGTATCTGCAAGGGCCTGAACTGTTTCAGTGAAATAGTTATTGAACTGAATGGGGATGTTATCCTGGTTGTTTACTATTGCTGGTGTAGGGGTAGTGCATTTACCTAGTTGAAGTGTAGAATTTACTGAGGCCCAGAATTTTTGTGGGTTGTGAGCATGGTTTTCTGGAGGTTTTGGTAGTAGTTAATTTGTGTATTTCAATGCATTTCTTGGCTTTATTATGGCGTTCTAAGTAGTTTTGCTGATTGGATTTTATTTTTGTGTGTATCCATGCTTTGTCCCTGTTGTTGAGAGTAGATTGTTACCTTAGTTAGCCAGAGGGCATACTTTGCTTTTATTTTAATAGTTCTGGTGGGTGGATGATGGTTTAATATTTGTAAGAAAGTTGAGTTAATGTAGTGTACTGCCTCACTGAGAGAGATTTGTGTCAGTGGCTTCCAATTACAACATTTTAGTGCAGAGATAAAGTCGGCCGGTTTAAAGTTCATTTTGTTTCTGACTACTCTAAAGGTTATCTGGTTATAGACAGAGGTAAATTACTCTGTCTGAGAAGCAAAAGTAAAAATGTGGGACCGCTAGGTTAACTGTCATTCTCCTCCTATGAATAACTGACTGCATTTGAGGTGTGGTACTGCATAGCATAATATGTGGGGCTCTCTGACATATTGCTTCTCTACAGCATTGCTCTAATATCACCTTTAAAAGAAAATCAGGCTTCACATTTTCTACTCTAGATACTATTGTGAAGTAGGAAACCATCCAAATAATGAATTAACTCTGAACCTACTACTCTGGCCACCATTGCTGTAATAAAAAGGTATTGGGTTAGACAAATACACAATTGCAGTCCATGGCTTGTATTCCCATCTTCCAATTCTGTTTTACACTTCACATTTTGAAATCCCAGGCTGCTTATGTAAAATGAGAATAACATGAAAGCTACTTTGAAAATTTTCTTGATATTCAGCTTGTCCTATATCACTTTTTAATGTAATTTTTGTGTGTAGAAAAACTATGCATGACATGGACAAAACTGATGATCGTTTTGTTGATTGCACATTCTTCTCAAAGCATATAAACAGAAGTGAACAGAAGATAGCCTTGGATGTTGAAGGAGATAAAACTCCGACCTTCCATGCAGGAGTTTCCCTTCGTATAATATTGGAAGTTAATCCAGGTTGTGGGAGATAAGCCCATTCTGTTATGAGATATAAGTGACGAGGCTGTTGCTGCCAAGATCAAATAAAGGCACGGAGGATTGAGTCATTCAGTTTGTTTGGACAACATGACTTGATATATGGTTATAGAGTGCTGATGTGCACTAGTTCATAGTCTGCTGCAGAGTGTTTGTGTCTATCCCCAAATGCCCAATGAGAAGCTTACAGTGAAGCACAACATACTCTTATACAAGTGCATGTCAGCCGAATTTTGCTTTGATCAGTATTTGATTAGGTATGAAGAATGACTTGCTGTAATCACTAAGAAATTCCACATCAGGTGTAGATAACTAATCTTAAAGCCCTCTGTGATGACCCACCACCGAACCAGTAATCAAGCAGCCTTAATCCTTACCACTGGCAACAGTAGGGGATGTACTCTGGGGTGATAGCAAGTCCACAAACAGTATTTCCAGATGCAGCTCTCTGCATTAACTGCAATTTCCCTTAAGAGCTTACAGAGGCCACAGTCAGTCCAGGGCTGGTTTCTCCCTCTTTCTCCAGATCCCCAATAAGACTCCTCACTGGTACAGCTATAGAGTTGAGATTTCAGCTGAGTGGCCAAGCCAAGACCTCCAGCACCCTCTCTGTCCAAACAGTGCTTCGTGTCCCTACCCAAATAACTGACACACACACTCTGAGGTTTGATTTACACACACACACACACACACACACACACACACACACACACACACACACACACACGCACACACGCACACACACACACACACACACACACACACACACACCCACACACACACACAAAAGGGTGGCACAGGTTTACTAGCTATGCCCCCTTTTGCACAGACTATAAGGTATTTATCACTGCCACCAGCCAACTCCTTATGAGCTACTTTAAGGCGCTTAACAAAGGGTGTCCAGTCTTACTGTGTAATATTAATATTAATACAAATGGTAGTTTGACCAAGAGCAAGGCTGTTAGGAGTGGCCCACACAAATAAATATGCAAATACTCTCAAAACTTCCATATTTCTATACAAATCAGCCACAATGAAAGGTTTAAATATATTTAATAATAAATAGAAGAAAAAGAAAATACTCAGCATAAATTCACAGTGACATCAGAGTTCAAAATCACAGGAAGTATTTAAAACAATATTGCAGGATAATCTCATATAAAGAAAAATATCTAAACTAAGCCTTGCTATATACCTGACTATATCTAAGAGAGTTGCTATATCCTAGAAACTTATTTACAGAGCCAGGCAGATGCTGTGGTGAATGGTTCTTGTCAGGTCTAAGACAAAACATGGAATGCTCTGTCTCTCTAAGAGACTTTTTAAATTAAAATCAAATATTACTGCTTTGATAGCTTACAGAATGACATCATTTCTTGTCATCTCACTGTATCCCATGTGAAACCCCCACTGATGGAATATGGAAGTATTTAGCATCTACCTGTGAAAATACATAGACTTCAGATCTTGGACAGATGCTGGAAGTCATAAAACAGTTGCATTCCTTAATGTTTTCAGAGGCAGTAATTCACTCCAAAGACAATACAGAAAACTCCCTCATACAGACATTGTTTCTTACTGCCTTGAAACTGAAAGGTACTGTCTTTTATTGCATAGCCATAAAGTAATATAATTTCAGCTATTTTTCTGAAGTTAACCTCCTGTATTCCAGTTTCCACTGTTAAAATATGTACATTTAAGCAGTTACAATAGTGGTTTTATTTCAGTAAGGCACGCTGTGGTTGCATTTTAAGCACAAGCACTTTTCTAAAACCTTTCCAACACACACTTCTGTACCAGCAGTTTGATATACACATGACATACAGTTCTAATACATTTGTAAAACAAGCATCGTATATAAATCATGTTGATATTCACAAATAAAATGTAATTTACAAAATTCCAGATAGCGATGCTGGCGGTATCCCCATTTGTTACACCTTCCACGTCATCTTTTTGGATGCCAACAGATTCAAACAGAAATCAGCTGTGAGAAGGGGTGACCAAAAGGGTCTATATTAGCAAGTCGACAGGGCAAAACAGCGAATGCCCTAATGACGCATATGAAACAAAATTGCAATGTCTAGAATGGCCAGAACAGTGTGTTTTTCCCCAGGGAAAAAAAAAATCACTGGGCCAACAGCAAAAAACCCCAACAAACCGAAAGAAAAAATGAAACTGGTGGCTTTGCCCCCCCACAAACCCCCCTACTTAAATATACCAACTCTGAGATTGCACTACAGTGGAGGAAATGGCAAATTCCTGACAACGGCACAGCAATATTTTTTCCTGAGAAAAAAATCTCTGTTCTGGCCATTCGAGATTTAGGCATTTTGTTTAATATGTGTTGACGGAAGGGCATTTGCTGTTCTGTTCTGTTGACATGCTAATATAGAACCGACCAAAATTAACATTTCACATTCCAAACTTTTGGAACCTATCTTAATATATGTTTTCACTTCTGATTTTTCTCTGCCAGATTTCTGTATTTTATACCTTCATTGTAGGTCCTCTGAAAATTAAGCACATACGTTTAGCATAATTGTGGTGCATAATAAATGTTTTCCCTAACTTCAGATTCAGATATACAAATGGTCTTATACTGTGAGTCATGAAAGTCCGTGTATGTGGTTCCAAGACTGTGTTTGGTGAAGTATTGAAGTCTCACCTATAGCAGGTACTCTGGTTTGTGTACATGGTGCTTTATATTACTGATACTATAAACAGTTTAGATATTCCATGCACCAGATCATGGCTGGGACTCTCACTTTAAACCCATGGTAACAACTTGTGCTCAGGTGATATTAATGACTAGCATACTTCCTGCTACAGAGCTGTCTATGTTGAGGCATTGCTGTCTAATACACCAACTGTTACAATCATTTTTCACCCTGTAGGTCCTATCAGGGCTACCTGTTCAGCATCTCAGTGCAACAGCTACAATGTGATTAGCTGATTTCTCCTTGTTTTCTGAATCTGAACTGACCTTGTCGTTTCACAGCCTTTCTTTTTCCTTTTCATACTTATCATGGCAGTGCTCCATTAATGGATTAAAAAGAGAAAACAGCCCATGTACTGCACTCCAGTGTTCTTGTCTTCACTGTGTGGTAAAGTCAGAGATAATTAGTTTGTCAAAATTAAATCCATTGCCTAAGCTGAAATTTTAGGGGATACCACTGTAATAGTATATGACGTGTTGCTTGTGGTGTCTGTCTAGTTAAAGAAAATATGCTGTTGGTTCTACTGAATCCAGGAACGCAACCAACGTTAGACCTGATTCTGAATTGTGATCCACATCTACCACCAGTGTCTGGTTTGTTTTGCAGATAGTAACATCTGACACTTTCTGTGCTGCACAGCAAACTCTAACAGTGCAGAAGCCTTGATTAGGGGCTGCTGTATGGTGTCTGATGCTATTCAGATTATCCTATAAACTAAAGGCAGGATATTATCTTATATTTTACCCCAAAGGGTTTTAAGTTTCTTGGCATGTATGGCCAAATGTAGGGACACTTGGGTAGTGTTTAGGGTGCCTGAGAAGCATAGCCATCAGAAGTCCTCTACTCTCTTGATTGTCAGCCTACTAGAGTTGCTGACATCCACCAGTTAACACATTTTCCTTGAATATTTGGAACTGGCTCTGCTTTTAACTTTTTCCTGAAAAGTTCTTTTAAGTAGATTTTTTGTGAGGTGGTGAGGGTGCTTTTATCTAAGCTCAAGAAAAATTATACTTCCCCTTCCCTATAATTCCGCAACAGTTCTTACCTTACCTGTGCATGTTTTGCTTCACAATCCCTTTCCAGAAATCAACTGACCACCTTAGCATCACCTGCTGGACAAGATTAAGGCATGGAGAGGTCTGGAGGAATTTTTGAGAGAAAGTAAGGTACGGTAATTTAGGGTGAGTATTGCAGTAAGATACTGGTATTAGGTGTTAAAAATGTCTGCACACCTGCATAGGGGAACTTCTTTTCCCAGTGACACATCTACTCAGTTTAATCTATGATAATGAAATGCTGTGCATGTGTTCTCTTTGTAAAACTTCTCATATTTGGGAGCAATTATTTAGCAATCCTTGTATGTGTGCAATGTGCTAGTGTGCATATTCAGTACAATACGCTAGTGTGAATATTCAGATCTCTGTGTGTAAATGTACGGATGTAGGTAAAAGGACTACACATTTGACACAATTCATCTAAACCTTTTGATGTAAAGCACAAGTGGTTGATTATACATTTGTGTAATATTTGGTCTAAACACAATGTGCGTGAAAAAAAACATTGACAACACTCATCAAAGAGGTGAATTGTTGAATTTGTCATTTTGAAACAAATGTTAACTACAAGTCATATTTTTGTAAGGGGCAAGCCCTCATCTACCCCTCACCCATGTTTGAGTCAAACCCCCCATACCCCTTAAAAATAATATATACCAACTCCATGGACATACCAATTCTAAGATGGGAGAAATGTCTCAAACCCCAGGAAATCACTGCTGGTTTACACATAGACATTTCCACCAGCAGTGATTTACAATGAATAAACACTGATCTGTATTATAAGCTCGACAGGTATGTCTGCCATACCTCTCAACCTGGAAACATAAAAAATCTGGACAAGGCCCATGAAAAATTGGTACAAATCTGTACACTGATTAACATCTAATTTGCATACATAATTACGTAACCCCACTCACTCCAATGGAATTGTGGGATACCAACTTTCAAACGCAAACTGAAGAACAGACAACAAAAATATGGCACCAGAGTCCCCCTGCAGCCATTCCAATGTCCCATTACCTGGCTATTTCACCCCATTTACCATAAACACTAATAGATGCATACTGCTTTACTTCTACAGTGATTATTTGGATTTTATTTTTACATTTCACAGCACAGAAATGCAGAAACAGTAATAGACATCATCTGGTAAACAAAGCAATACTGTCACAATGAAAATAGGCTTGACATTAAAACTTCTCTGCCCTTGAAACAGCATTGAAACCCACACCACATCCAAAGAAAATGCATCTGGCCAGTGGTGGATAAAGATTACCTTTGGGCAGTTTTCAAATCATTGGCCCCTTGCACACAATACAAGAAACATGCATATGTTCTTTTCTTTATACACCTTCCTGACTTTTATATTCCTTGTATAATACAACACTTGTTAGAGTGCATTTTAAATTTACAGTTTGAACCAGTAGGCTGTACTGTAGGCAGTGAAAAAAAAAAACACATGAACCAATAATGAAAAAACTGTCCAATTCAGAACATTTCCATCATAGAAGTCTACTTCCACACCCACACTATAAATAGAATGTCAGTAATGTATGCCATAGGCATCTTGCTCAGCAGCTCGCACATATTTTCAATTTCATTTTTTGGGGGGAGGGGACAAAATGTCAAAAAAATCTGGACAAAGCTCAGAACATAACTCTCAACTCTTAGCAGAAAAAAAATGTTCTTTCTTCTCATCATAGTTCTCAACTCTTAGTACAAAAATATCTGGACAAAGCTCAGAACATAACTCTCAACTCTTAGCAGGAAAAAAAATGTTCTCACTTCTCATCATAGCTCTCAACTCTTAGCACAAAATAAATCTGGACAGTTCAGAATGACAGAGTGTGATATATTTTATTTATCTCTACACAGAATAACAATAAATAATTATAGTTACTCATGCTGCCTGCCATCTACAGGCCAGATTACAAAACTAACAATAGAGGTGCATGCTTTTTTCATTTAAAATCACTTAATAGATCTTATCTCTGAACAAGTCTGTGCCATGGTTTGCAGAGCCCAGATTACCCTCAACATCAAAGATGTAGTTATAAATAAAGCCCTGACCAGCACTGTAGTTTGCCTAGAAAAAAAATGCAGTAACGATTTTTGCAGCAGTAAAAATCTCTTCTAGAAGTGTGCAACAACAACAAACAGATTACTTTTGAAAGTATAAATACGACCAATGGAGTGGGAAGCCCATACCTCCTACACTTACATTTTTAAACATTAGCAAATGGTTCTGAAAGCCACATTTAGTAGCAAACATAAAATATTATCAGAATCAGGACTTTAAATGATATTTGCAGTTTTGACATGCACTAAAATAGGGCTTAGCAATTATACATGAAAAGAAGTAAATATGGTAGTATGACAGCGTAACCTGTAATGTGTATAACACAGTCAGCTTAGAAATGGTGGTGGCTAGAGGGACATTGGTCTTTTTTTTTCCCTGTACTTCACACACACACACACACACACACACACACACACACACACACACACACACACACACACACACACACACACACACACACACACACACACACACACACACACACACACACACACACACACACACACCAGTTCAAGCTTACCCTGAAATCGAGTAGTTCCTCTGCCATTATCCCAGCTCGCAAACTTTGGACAGCCTGAGGTGTACCTCACAACAGTAATTGCTAAAGCTGTTGACGAAGCTGGATGATCTCTAAGAGATCAGCAAACACAAAGTTGTATTTGGAGGGAGAGGGGGAGACTTCGCTTTCAGGCTGTGGAGGCTGCTGGTCAGCCCTGGACTGTACAAAAGGGGAGCCTTCTGACACCTTTCCGTCCAGGCGGAGGAGATCGTTGAAGGATTTTTTTCGGAACTCGTCCACTTCCCGGGCACTGGGGCTCATCTGGTGGCGAGTAAGTGACTGGCGCCCTTTAGATAAGCAAGTTCATACACTATTTACTGTTGTCTCCGTACCCTGTTATAATTTTGCTGAACATTAACCATCTTAATACTACTTTGTGTATAGTTATGATATGAAAGAACTGCAAGCCAGCACAGAAGTACACACTAAATAGCATTTGTTTCCCTCTGAAACTGACGAAACGTATTTTGATGTTTTCAGCTGTCAGAAATGCGGTTACCTGAGAGGCTTTTGCTTCTTTTTCTCCGCACTGACAGATTTTACTACATCGTTTAGACAAATGTGTCAGATAGCGAGGTTTTGTGTTCGTGACATGATTAAACTTTCTCTGGCCACGTACATTTAGACACATTTCTTTGATACTAATGTCAGAAGTCATATTTCTGTCTCAGGCCATGTGCTGTATTTGTGTGTGTGTTGGGGGGGTGTAATATTTAAATTGGTGGCACCCTCGGTATCTGCAGGAACATCTTTCCGAAAATGCCGTTTACGTCTGCATTTTGTACCAGTCATCTCATGATCATAGACATCGCTGGTTGCCCTATTACTTTGACGTACGCAGCATTCTTACCCTTTCACTTTTATTTCATTCAAAGAAATCAGCAGCATCACATTATGCACCAGACTATCAATCATGTCACTCACCAGTTTCAAGAAACCTTTAGTCCTACAAGCATGCTTTTATTATGCAGTACTTCCTCTGCAGTTCCAGCTTTGCAATTCTGCCTGCTAGCAAGTTCCTCTGTTGTTCCAACTTTCTACCATTATTGCTGCATGGAAAACAAGTTAAACTGCTATTCCAGTCACAATTCAATTTCGAAGAGCTGAAAATGATGATGTGAGCTCCTTGAGCTCAATTCCGACTGGCTGGTAGCCTGACGGAGCTGACGTCATCGCGCACGCGATGACGTCCGTTCCAACTGCGCGAAAATTAAAAAAACAAATCAAAAAATCGGAAATGAAGGGGTGCCACTCGGGAATCGTGGCACCCCTTCATTTGGACCCCAAAACTCGGTAAAAAACGAGTAATTCGGAACGGTTGGGAGGTATGATGTCTGCACTGCATAAAATATTCCATTAGTGTACACTAATTTCCATTCAGCATATTTTCTGATTGTATTTTCTAGTATTTCTCATATGATCAAATGTGATTAGACCAATTATTTTCACACAGATGTGTTGTTGGCCACCTGTAATTTAGTTCACAATATGTAGGTGATTTCATATATATATATATATATATATATATATATATATATATATATATATATATATATATATATATATATATATATACATACATATATATATATATATTTATATATATATATATATATATATATATATATATATATATATATATAAAATACACACACACACACGCACACACATAACAAAAGAACATTTGAATGGTACCACTGAAAGACCAAATAAAACATAATTGGCACTGAGGGTCAAAAACACTGTGCGTGTTTCTACGTTGGCATGACGAATAACATGCTTAAAGTAAGGATTTTGCAGCATTTAAGTAACATAAGAAATTGTGATCTGAGTAATGCCCTATACAGACATATAAGTCAGAATCCCACACATAGTTTTAAGTTTAGATGTATTGTTAATATTAGACCTAATGATAGGGGGGGCGATATTAAACACAGAACAGCTTTAGCAGAATCCAAATGGATAGTAGATTTAATGGCACATAGACTTCCGGGTCTTAATGATGTATTACCCATTAAACCTACACTGCAGAATAGGCAGGTTTTTGTAAGCAGATGATTGGATGGTTTGTTTTTTAGATATGGATGTTTCATTATTAAAAACTTTGTCTGATGAAGGGTTATCCCGAAAGCGCTAACCTTTTTATTCAATAAAGAGTTTTTACTGTTTTTATCTTGGCAGTGTCCTGCTACTTCATTTTTTGGATATACCTTGGCTATAGTACGTTGGGACTTCAGCATAACGTATTTATTCTTTTGCTCGAGGGTCAAAAACACTATAAGCTACACACTATGAACAGAATAAGATCAAACTGTCCAAATTTTTACAAATAAAAAAATAATTTTAACTTGGATATGAATAAAATCACTTAAATGTTTAGGAATAGAGGTTACCCTTCAAAGTTGTTGGATTCCATTATTGCAGAGGTCTCTGCAGGATGAGGAACTAAATATAAACCACTTTTAGGTGACAAAGATTTGATTTATCTTTTTAAGAAAAATAAACAGGTAGGTCCAAATTATAATAGAAGTATGGTAACTTCTTATAGAATCAGTGAGAAAAAATTTAGAGAAATTATTTCTAGGAATTGGGGAATTTTTAAAGGTAACCCTGATATATTAGGGGTACTAGGTCAAGGAACTCAATTTGTGTATAAAGATTGCAGGAATTTTAAATATTTATTTGAACATGCCTTTGTAAATTGTCCCTTGATTTTGAAAGGTACAACTAAATGCTGTATGTGTAAGCAATGCTCATTTATCCTAGACAGGGATTTTATAAATTTAAAAGGAACTTAAGTAGAGGTAATTGTAATACTAAAGGTTTGATTTACATTTCTGTTTGTCAAACGTGTGGAATTTTTATATAGGGAAAACAGAGAGAAGATTTGGAACAAGGATTTATGAACAGTTATATGCCATTTGAAGAGGAAATATTAACAATTCACTTTATGAGCACACCTTGGAATGGCCAGGTTTTACAAAATTTAACTTTGGGATTTTATAATCTGTGCTGCAAAACCCAAGGGGAGGATGGTGGGAACTTCAATTAGAAATGACAGAATTGTTTTGCATTCTCATGTTGAATTCCACTAGTTCACCAGGTATCACCAAGAATGTATCACTCTTACCTATACTTAAAATGAGGGCTTTAGACATTTAAGTGTTACCAGTTACAAGATTCACACAAAAAATATTTTAATATACTGATTTTATAGGTAGAGTTTTTTGAATGATTCATTAGTAATCATTTTTAACATTTTCACAAAACCTTTTTTGCGATTTGTAATTTTGTGTTAATGTCTTTTAATATAATTATTTTGTGTAAATTTCTTTTTAAAAATGGTAGTGGGGTTTAATTGAATAATCATGATTGCTTTATTCTACTAAGAGTTGTGTGTGTGAATTGATTTCGTTCTGAAGATGTCCCAGGATGAACAGGGAAAAAAGCATGTAACCTATAATTGCTTTTTATTTGGAAATCTTTGAACAGTTTTTTTGTTATTTCCTTTGTAGTGTTTGGCTTAGTGTTTTTGACCCTCAGTCCCAATTATGTTTTATTTTTTACACACACACACGGTCTATAAGATCGAAGGTTGAAAACATAGAAGAACATATGGTCTACACCATATGGTCGATGTTTTCAAATGTCGACCTTATAAACAGACAAAATAAAAACAAGAAAAAAGTTCCCTAACAGGTTTAGTGAGGGGGGCAAGCCCCCCTGCACCCCCATACCCCCAGCTACTTAAATATACCAACTCCGAGACCGCACTACATTTCCGTTTACCCGCTCGAGATTCTGAGCATTCAATATTCTCATGCCGACAATGTCAAGTTCGACATTGTCTGCTTTCGAGAATATAATATAGACCCAACAAACATATGGTTTACCTTCAAAATGTTGCAGCCCACATCATTGAAACTGAAAATGGTGAGACCAAAACGTTGTAAGTGCAGAATCATGAACTCCCGTAACATAGTCTTTCCTCTCTGGTAAAGTAACCACTTGGCCACCAGTGAAAAAAACAAAATGGGTAGGAAATCACACCCATTGAAGAGAGGGGCTTTGCTTCCCACACTGCCCATGTGGAGGGCTTCACCCACCATACCCCCCTACTTAAATATACCAACACTAAGATTGGCACCACATTGAAAAAATGGCAAACTTCCCAAGTGGTTACTTTTCTGGAGAAGAAATACGATGTTCAGGAGGTTGTGATTCTGCACTTAAGATGTTTTGGTCTCGCTGTTTTAGCTTCAATGTGGGCTGTAATGTTTTAAAGGGGCACCACACACACACACACACACACACACTGTAAATTCCACTATTACTGAACAGATAACACACATCAAACTACTATCTATACAGACAAAAACTTGAAATTTGGCTATCACATTCAACATGCAATTAAAAACACACAAAAAGCTAAGCTCTTTGTTTAGAATTATACCATTTCTAGCTACCATAACAGGAAAAACCTTGCAAACTGGTAAAACACAAAATCCAAAATGTTCCAAAACTAAGATAAATCCAAGGCAGAAGGTTGCGAGCAGCAACTGTTTTATTTGGTAAACCAATTAAAACCAAGACAATTACGTTGTATATATATTAAGTGCTTTCGTCCCTCATTAGAACTTCATCAGAATATAAAAACAGACAAAACCTTTATAGACACATCCATGCTGAGCAGCCAAGTGCACCAGATTATGTGGAACTCTCTGCATTTTAAGACTCTTCTAGGTGCTTTTCCACATTTCTGCACTGAGCATTGATGGCTCCACTTTGCTCTTTTTTGATTGGCTTGTATACCGCAAATAGAGCCATTCAGCATTGAAGTATACAAGCCAATCAAGGAATAATTTCTAGACAAAGCAAGCCATTGAGGTAAGAAAGAAATTGGCCAATCACTACAGGACTTTCACCTTAACACAGCCAATAGTAACATTACAATGGGGTTTTGTGCCTTTGCGAAACCTTGAAAAATGGTTCATTTAAAACACTTATTCTTCTGTTTACTTTTGGAACATGCTTCTTTTGCTGGAGGAGTTTTGGAGTTTTCCTTCTACAGCTGCTGCAAGCATTATTTGTGAAGGAGTGAGGAGGACTGGAGCATAGTCAGGATATTGGGGAAGTTGAATTTCTGCTGGGCTGGTTCAGAGGTTTTGTGGAGTTTGCATGCCTTTCTTTTGTTTTTTTTTGTACCACAGTTAGTGGTGTTTACAGCTGCCTTGCCCTACATTTTTTCTTGTTGAGTTGGTGCAGGTTATAATGAGTCAATAATGGTAGACACCAATTTTATACGTTGTCTTACTGGAAGGAAATGAAATATAGGTTTTTGCAAAGTCTGTATTATTATTTTGAATTTGATTATGGTCATTAATGCAAGACTGGAGATTTATGCTAGTTATTTTTAAGATAATGGGCCGGATTTACGAAAGCTTGCACAGAGTGCAAGAAGAGTGTAGGAGCTCACGGAGGCAATATGTCTGCCGTGCGATCCAGGTACAGCCAGCAGGGGTGTGCAAGAGAGATGCTAAAGCTACTCTTGCACAGACAGCGTCATGGCATGCAAATTACCTCATTTGCTGCTGAAAGCTATGCAAATGAGGTAAATTTGCAATCCAGGAAACACTAACCCGTCCGTGGAAGATTAGTGTTATCTGCAGAAATGTACTCCATTGGTAACGGAGTACCGTTCTGTAAATAGCTAAACGGAGATATGACAGCTCCAAATAAAGGTTGCATACAGTTGAGGAAGCATGCCAATGGCCAAATATAAGGCCATTGGCATTTATAAATGTTTAAAATTATTAAAATCTAACTTTTTTCCCCCGATCTCCGATGTTTAAGCGTAGCACAGCACCGCGCAAACGTGCAGCACTTTAAAAAACAAGAAAATAATTTAACAATAGCCAAAAATAGCCATTTTCACTAAAAAGCTTATCCTGCCATGCAGGTGAATGGCAGGCTGAAGACAACATGGCCGCTGAGTAGTGGTTGCTAAGGGGGGGAAGTTCAGTGTGAGAGATGTAACCATGCATTAGTAGGCAATCCTATGCAAATGAGGATAAGGATCGTGAATCCCAATTTTCCCCAGCATGTGAGCTATGTCCCAAGAGTGTAAGTGTAGGAGTAGGTGAGTAGTAGAGTAGAATATAGGTAACATCATGAAGGGGTGTGTCAAAAAGGCTGTAAGCTTATTGGAGCACAGAGTCTTGTATTTGCCCTGAGTTGCTCAGGATTGCAAGAGGCGTGTCTACAGTTGTCCTTTTTGAAAACCAAAAACCAAAGGTGTATGC
Source organism: Protopterus annectens (assembly GCF_019279795.1). Classification (NCBI taxonomy): domain Eukaryota; kingdom Metazoa; phylum Chordata; order Ceratodontiformes; family Protopteridae; genus Protopterus; species Protopterus annectens. Next base: position 606,841,962 of record NC_056743.1, read on the forward strand.
TGTGAATATATCTGAAATTTCTTGCAAACGTGCACACAGCATCTGCGCTCATGTGTGCTCGTTTGCACGGCACTACCCTGGGAGGAAACAGAAAGGGAAAAGGAAGGAAAAGTAGTAGTAGGAAGTTAACCAAGGAGAACTCGCAGAGCTGCCAGGTGAAATACATCAGAATCGGCCAATTACACAGGTAGCAGACTAGCCCAGCCCAGCCCAGCCCAGCACTTTAAACTCTGCAAACCGCATTCTTCCCTGTTTTTTTCCAAAGAACTCTGCAACACTGCAGTATACAAAGAGGGAAAGCTTAAAAACTTTAAAGTCAGACAAAATGTTAGGGGCTGCTGTTGCTATCATAAACCAACATGTGCAAGGTGCTGAGGGGGGTGATTTTGTGAATGCTGCTGAGCAACCCACAGTGAGGAGACGGAGAAGAGTGTACAGACCCAGGGTAACCTACCAGGGGCTACATGAGCTGGAGATAGTGGAGCGCTATAGGGTGGACAGAGACCGCCTGCAGCAAATTGTTGAGCTGTGCCAGCCATGCCTCACACACAGAACCAACAGAGGGGAACCCATCCCAATGGATACCAAGGTATGTGTTGGCCTAAGAATACTAGCTACAGGTACCTTCCAGAGACCAACTGGTGATATGATGGGGATTTCACAGGCATCAGCATCCAGGGTACTGCACCAGTTCCTGGATGCCATGTCAGCACATGTCGGTGAGCACATATATTTCCCCAATTCCCGTGAGGCACTGGCCAGCAATATGCGTCTTTTCCACCAAATAGCAGAATAACCTGAGGTAGTGGGTGCAATAGACTGCACACACATACACATCAAAGCACCACCCGGTGAGCGGGGTAGGGTCTACATCAACCGCAAGGGCTTCCCCTCCTTCAACTGCCAGGTCATGTGCGATGCCCAGGGCATAATAATGAATGTGTGTGCTGGCTGCCCTGGAAGTTATCACGATTCCCACATCTGGCATCTGACGCAGCTGTACCAGAGATTTGTCAATGGGGGCATCCCTGATGGTTACCTAGTAGGGGATGCTGGATATGCACTGGAGCCGTGGCTGATGACACCCATCAGAAATGCACACACATCCGAACAAGAACTCCATAATGAGGCACACGCACAAACAAGAAACATAATTGAGCATGTGTTTGGGATGCTCAAGTCATGGTTCCAGTGCCTGGACACATCTGGTGGAGCCTTGCAGTACTCACCAACTACATGTACCCAAATTGTCATGGTATGTGCCATGCTACACAATATGATCCTGTGGAAACAGCTACAGCAGGAACAACATGGGGCAGGGCCAAACAGCCCCCCACCATTGCCAAGGCCTGCACAGGCACAGCGTGACTCGGAGGAGGAACAACCTGAGCCTGCCCCAGTAGGCAGAAGGAGACGTGCCCAGTATGCCCTGGCCTTGGCAAAGAGGTAACGCATAGCACATGCACTGAATCAGTAGGATCCCTGGAAATTACACCTCTCTCTGACTCGCACATATAGTAAAAGGGATGCCTAACTTGACAATACCTGTTTTCAAACATGTATAGGGAGTGTAATATGTGCATCTGACATAGGCAGCCCTGCAGCACCACCTGAGGCATGAGTCCCTATTTTAAGCAATATAAAGCACTGCTAAGCAAATTTTACCAGTATTGAGCATATTTAAATACAATTGCACATAGCTGCGCACTGCACTAACCAGTGCAACGTTGGGCAACGTCAGGCAGTGTTGGGCAATGTCGAGCAAAGTCGGGTAAACACACTCACACCTGCTTTACCTTAACCAGTCAGGTCTGTCCAGTAGGAAAATAAAAAGCAGCGACATGGCTTGAACTCAGGATACTGTGCACTATAGTCACAGTACTGAACCACAAAGCCATGGCAGCATTTAACTGGCACATTCACAACTTAAGTCACTCACACATACCAGTTGGGGGAGGGTTCACATACTTAACAGTCACAGCCAGCAAGACAATTGTAGACAAACACAAACAAATGCTGTATCCTGCCCTCTGAAGAGGCATATGAGTAACCTCCCCCCACACCTATGCAGACAGTTAATAGCAGGCCAGGCAGTGTGATGTGGCTTGGGTAGGCTATGAAGTCACAAACTAATATGCGTGTAATTGGAAGCTAAGGTCTGTAGTACAGTAGTATGCCTCAAGCCAGTACGATAGGCAACAGTACAGAGTGAAATGGAGTACCTGACATAGCAGTGCAGGCCTAGCAAATGTATATGAGTGTCAGGTGTACCCCTCATCATATGTACACCCACAGTAACAATCAGGTGTGCCCCCCAGGTTGAAATGCACAAATAATAGCTGTCCCCCCTGTATGTAGAAATGTTGATAAGTCTATGCAAATTGACTCATGGAAGCCCTGCAGGCATAGCGTGCTTCCTGTCGATGTACAACACAAAGGTGAGCCCTGATGTAAAAACCAACTTGATTTTTCACACACATATAGTATATATGCCCATAGCGGGCATGCTCGCACACTTAAACAAATTTAGCAAATTTCAGTCGGCAACATACTGAAAGGCCATACTGGACATGCTCACACACTTAAACAAAGCAAATGTCAGTCAACAACATACTGAAAGGTCATACTGGGCATGCTCACACAGGTCATGTCTGAGTACAGCATTGGGCCACACATCTGGCAGTTGCAGTTCTTAATCCAGACACTTGTCACTATTCACCAATCCTGCCTTGCGTGCACAGTGATATAAAAACAGACCCATATAATATATTGGACCCCTGTCATAATCAAACTATGTACTACAAGTACTTACATTGTTCAATGAAAGTGAAAATGCAAAGATCATCAATAAATCTCCGATCAGTATCATCAAGGAAAATGAGCACTCCTAACATTATCCAAGCCATGTTCTAGCAAAAATATTGCCAAAGAGTCCATAGAGAACCATGAAGCTTTCTTTCGCTATGTCATGAATATCATTGTAAACTCATAAATGTTCTGAGTCGGTGCAAAGTGTAAATGAATACATGTTCATGACTGACATTGCCAACATCTTGTCAGACAGGTTCATACATATTTACCCCCCTCTCACTGACAAAAGGGCCCATTACCATACCTGGAGATTGTGAAAAGCCAGAAATCACATATACAATGGTTAAACAGCTCTATCCAAACCTAAAAACACGGCGTCTATGGGATAACTTGGTGTCTCTGGCTGTGTCATATGTGAACTCCAAAACAAACAGACCCTGCAACTGAACAGTCTGTTGAGACTCACCCTCTGTACAGGATACAAAGCTGTTGAATGGGTTACAGCAACATTTGGCACACTCCACAAGTGTCGGTTTACAACAGAGCATGGGAACTATAGTCTTATAAGCCTAATAAGCCTGATCTGCAAGGCCATGGAGTCCATCATTATGGAACTCATAAAGAGAGCTATTGGGAGCCTACAAACACCCAACCCTATCCATTGTGATTTGGTCAGGTGCAGATCATGGTTCCTAAACCTGCTAGACAGTTTTCAAGGCAGTCACCCAGGACATACAGCAATGAAATGAGCTCCACATGGCCTACATAGTCCTTGAAAAGCCCTTTTCCAACATCCCCCCCACATGTCGTATCCACAAAATCAACAACCTGTGCATAAACACGTATGTCATCTGATGGATTGCCAACTGGGACACAGATAGATCCCACAAGGTAAGAACTGTGGTCTCCTGTTCAAGCTGGTAACAACTGCTGTGTCCCATGGCTCAGTCCTGGGACCCCTCCTGTCTGGTGTATACTTTTCAGAAATACAGTCAACCACACAAGGGTTATGTTTAGCAAAGTTTGTGGATGACTGCGAAAAGGTTGTCATAATTGATGTTTGGGACAACAGAGACATCCTTAAAAAGGGTCTCAGTCAGACAGATGTGGTGTCAAAATTATGGTATCAATCTACAGTCATACAAATACCACATAGGTGCCAACACCCTAAATATGGAGGTAATAATAAGGGATCTATGGACACGTGGATAGTCATCTCTACTTCCAGAAACACATTCACAAAGTGGTTAGAAAATCATGCTGTGTTCCCACAAATTGCCATGGTCTTTGCATGTAGGTCAAAGGAGGTTCCCTCTACTCATCAGTCATCAGACACATCAGAGAGTATCATGGCACACTTGCGATGAATCTGACTAGGCAGCTTCAGCAGCCGGAAAGACCACTGAAGTACTTCAACAAGAGGATTACTGTCCTCAAACAGTTTCCCAATGCAACAAGACTGAATTTAACTCCGTCTGTACTCTGTTGCATACTGTCTATTCAGGCGATCGCTGCCCAACAGACAGGTCCATGTCCAATGCAGAACTGATGTACATGCGTTATCTGAAGTAAACCCAAGCTCACTGTGCCACATGCTCTAGGCATATAATCATCACAGCAATAAATAGAACATGGTGAAGGGATATATTACTAACTCACAGACTTCCCTTGCTTTGAAACAGGCTCCCAACCTACATTAAGCTGAGTCACTATCTGACACTCTTCCAGAGGAGCCTTGATGAGTGTATGTGAAACTGAACTGTCACACCGTGGATCACTTCATCAGCTCTACTACACAGAGGCCTAGGGAACTAACCCCATGTGTGGTGATAGCTGCACACTCTGGCCATACTAATATATGCCTTCAGGCAGATAGCCTCTTACCTACCTATGTACCTATATATACATGTAGGGGGAACACAGTATAATAAGCCAAAGATGGATGGGCAGAGATGTGTGTAAGAGGGTCACCATGACGGGGAGCTATCCAGGACTGTCCCACCCAGCACACATCCCAATGGCACAAAATACATGAGGTGCACATCTCACCTACTGTACAAAACAGCCACCAGTATCTGTAAGCATTACAGTGTATGTGGTCCATGTGCCTGCTGTACAACATGACTGTACAATGCAGTACATATCTACTATCTGTAGACATGTACCTGTCACATAGGTTCATAGGTATGTAGTAGACTATCTTCATGAAGGCATATATTAGCCTAGGCAAGTTGTGCAGCTTTCACCACCCCATTGGGTAGTCTCCCAAGCCCTAGTTCTAATAGTTAGCACCCTAAGCCCCTTTCTAGTGGGGCTGCTGATGTGACGCCTGGCGTGAATTGTCTATTTCCCATCCACTCATCAAGGTTCCTATTGAAGAATGTCAGTGAGGGGCTCTGATGTACATTGGGACTCTGTTCCACAGTAAGGCAAGTGTATGGGATGGTACTCTATCCCACCAGCATGTTGTATTCATTGTTGTGATGAGGTTCATTTCCCTGTAGTGTGTAGTGCGACTCAGTTTTGTTATCCGTAGATGGAGCATGTTCAACAGTTATGTGTTGGACATGGCTCTGTATGTTAGGCAGAGTGTGCCTCTGAGTAGGTGGTACGCAACGGAGAACAGATATAGTTTTACCAGTTGTGTTGCATAACACAACTGTTTGAGGCCAGTAATCCTCTTGGTGAGGTACCTCTGTGGTCTCTACAGCTGCTGGATATGCTTAGTCGAGTACATCCAAAATGGTGCATTGTACTCTATGATGGGTCTGATGACTTAAGAGTAGAGGGCCAGCACTACCTCTTTTGATCCTGATGCAAACCCTTTATTGATTAGGTGGGCCACATAGGATTTCCCAATCACTTTGGCAACATGCTTGTCAAAGGAAAGATGACTATCTACTTGTGTCCCCAGATCCCTTATTACCTTGTCAGTTTTAAGGGGGTAACACCTATGTCGTAGTTTGTGGGTTCTTTGTTTTCACCAAATGGGATTAATATGCATTCTTCCACATTGAGCTTGAGGCCATGATTCTGATACCACACATCTGTCTCAGAGTCCCTTCTGGAGAATATCTGTGTCATCCGGGAAATCTATTATGGCAAACACTTTACAGTTCCCAGCAAAGTTAGTCAACCACAACCCTCCTGTGTTGGCATGTACTTTTGAGAAGTCTGTACCAAACAGGAAGGACCCCAGGACTAAACCCTGGGGGACACCATTTCTTACTGGTGTAGAGTCTGACATGTAGCCAGCAACTCTTAATTTGTGGGAATCTATCTCTGAGCCAGTTTGCAATCCATCTTGTGATATATGGATTCATGCCCAGGTTGGTGAGTTGATCTATGATACCTGACTGGGGAATGGTGTCAAAGGCCTTAGCGAGGTATAGGTAGGCTGTGTGGAGTGCATTTCAATCATCTGTAGCCTAGGTAACTGTCTCAAAGAAGTCCACCCAGTTCAGGAGGCGTGATCTGCATTTGACAAAGCCAAACTGGGAGTGCTCAACTATGTGAAGGTTCCCAATGTCTTTATTGTTGACTTCCATTATGATTGGCTCCATTGCCTTGCAGGTCAGACTCATCAGGTTCATAGAGCATGAATGCCAAGGGTCTTTTGTGGCCCCACTCCTGTGGAGTGGGAAGAACGTTACTGTGCAACATTCTATGGGTACATATCCTGTAGAGAGAGGTGTAAGTATCCATGATGAATATGGATACATCCCACACTATGTGCTATGATCCAGGTTCTGATGCTGGAAGGTATGGAATGAGTAGTATCCTGGTAGTGCTGGTGTGCTCTCTGGAGCCGTGAACTAGGTTTCTGTTACTGCACAGATATCAATAGTCTCCATACTGAGAAGTGCTTCGAGTGTGTGCATCTGGAGGCTGAGATTTCTGGCAATGAGTAGCATTTAGCTCACTTTGTGGTTATCTGTGCTGGTTATGGGGTTTGGTTTGTCCTGAGTGAACAGTGTTCCACACCTGAAGTCAATGCTTCATTGGTCCGATCTGACCATAAGCTAATTACCCTAAATATCCACATTCTGCCCCCACCCCCATTAAGGAAACCATGATAAAAAATATCTCCAAAGACAACTTCATGATTCTTAAGACAGAAGTGGTGAACTTCAGGACACCCATGCAGATGGACAATACAGTTACAACTACTGAATCCTACACAATTGCACTTTATAAGCACTTACATGAGTGCATGAATCGTGCTATCCCAAAAAGAACCAAGACGCTATCCCCCAAGAAAAGGATGCCAATCTGGTGGTCCCCTGCCATAAACAAACTGCACAACAGAAGGAAGAAACTGCTGCAAAAGAGGGTAAAACCCATGAGTGGAGGAGCTCCCTGGTCAGCCTCAGTTAGAAGCTGCGATTCTTGATAAAATCCTCCAAAGCTAGTTATGAAAACAAAATTGCCACTGATTCTAAAGACAACCACAAAGCATTCTATAGCTATGTCAAGAATCACAATGGCAACACTCAGATCTGCTCTGAGTTACAGCACAATGGCACTAAATATACAGACCCAACTGATATTGCCAACATCCTGGCAGATAGGATCATTGCTAACTTTACCCCCCTCTCACCCATGAAAGAGCCCATCTCTATACCGGAAGAATGCAAAGTTGCTGTCATCACGTCTGCACAGGTAAAAACCACTCTCCAAAGCCAGGAACACAGCATCCATGGGACCAGATAACATCCCAGGCTGTGTTCTACACGAACTACAGAATGAACTGGCACCACACCTAAGTACCATGTTCAGTCATAGCCTCACCTCTGGCTTTGTGCCTGCTGAATGGCGCACAGCGATGGTTATCCCACTACACAAGGGGAGAGCCACCATGGACCCCGGGAACTAGTGCCCCATTAGCCTGATGAGCCTGGTCTGCAAGGCCATGGAACGTATAATTATGGAACTTATAAACAAAGACATTTGCAATCTCCAAACTCTGGACCACAACCATTTCGGGTTTGTAAAAGGCAGATCATGTCTCCTAAACCTGATGGACTTCTTCGAAGGAGTCACCAAAGCCATAGACAAGGGTAAGGTGGTTCACACAGCCTATCTAGATCTTGCCAAGGCTTTCAACACCATCCCCCACTCTGGAATTATAGATAAACTCACTAAACTAGGTATAAATCCCTATGTCACAAGATGGGTTGCCAAATGGCTCACTGACAGAACCCACACTGTGAAAGTAGCAGACTCCAAGTCCAACTTCAGAGACCAGTGACAAGTGGAGTACCACAGGGTTCAGTCCTGTGTACTGTCCTGTTTGGTATCTACTTCCCTGAAGTACAGGCTAACACAGAAGATCTTTGGCTAATGAAGTTCCCAGATGACTGCAAACTAGGAGCCATAATCGAAACTACTAACGATGTGGACATCCTACAAAAGGGCCTCACTGAGACACATGCCTGGTGTCAAAGCCATGGCCTCAAGCTCAATGCCAAAAAGTGCATTGTCATCCCCTTTGGTAAAAACTCTGTACCCATGAACTGCAACATAGGTGGTAGTATACTTAACAGTGAAAGTGTGATAAGAGACCTCGGGACACAGGTGGTCAGTAGACTCTCTCTTGATAATCACATCGCCACAGTAGTCCAGAAATCCTTCTACGTGGCACACCCCATCACAAAATGTTTCTCATGCAGAAAAAGAGGTCATTGTTCCTCTCTACTCATCACTCATTAGATCCATTATAGAGTACAACTCCCCTTTTGGTATGTACCTCACAAGACATCTACAACAACTGGAAAGCCCGCAGAAATACCTCACAAAGAGGATTAGTGGCCTCAAATACATGCCCTACACAGACGGTCTCAAAACACTCCAGCTTTACTCTGTCGCATATCGCCTACTCAGAGTTGATCTCTGCCTAACATACAAAGCTATGTCAAACACAGAGCTGTTGGACATTCTCCACTTAAAGAAATCCCAATCTCTCCAAGCTTCGGCCCCAAAACCCGGACCGAAATACAAAAGGAGGGGGTGTATCCATTTTCATAAAGGATACCCACACCCCCAGGTTAGTGGCACAGCACGAGGCCTCGGAGACCATGCAAGTGCAACTAACAGTGGGCAAAGCTGCTTATCAGATTGTAGCCTGCCACAAATCACCTACCTTGTCTCAGGACCCTCACTCAGCATTCCTGAGAACATTGTAGAATATAAAGGTCCTACCAAACACCATGATATTAGGAGATTTCAACTACCCAAACATTGACTGGGAGAATTACTCAAGTACAAACGCCTTTGCCCAATGCTTCCTAGAGTTTATAAACTCAAACACCCTGGGACAGCTGGTCACCACACCCACTAGAGGTGACAACATACTGGACCTGATCATCACCAACATGAGGGATCAGTGTTCCACACCAGAGGTAAACCTCTCGCTGGTAAGATCAGATCATAAAGTAATCACACTGGACATCCACATCCCGACCCCACCCCCAGTCAAGGAAACCAATGTGAAAAACTTTTCAAAAGCAAACATCACACTTCTCAAGACTGAAGTGGAAAGTTTCAAAGCCCCCTTGCCTACAGGATAATGATATCCAATCCTCAGAATCTTTTACAAGTGCATTATATGAGCATCTACAGGGATGCATGGATTGAGCCATCCTGAGTAAAACTAAAGCTCACTCCTCCAAAAAGAGGAAACCAGTCTGGTGGTCCTTGGCCATAAATAAGCTATACAACAGAAGGAGAAAACTACTACATGATAGAGCAAAATTCCAAAAAGGAAAGGCATCACTGATCATTATTAGTAAGAAACTATGATCGCTCATAAAATCATCCAAGGCCAGTTTCTAAAGAAAAATTGCCAAGGAATCTAAAGATAACCACAAAGCCTTCTTTAGCTGTATCAAACATTTAGGTGGCAACTCTCAGATATGGCAAAAAATACATTGAACCAACTGACATTGCCAACATCCTGGTGGACAAGTTTAGTGCAGACTTCACCCCCCCCCCCATCCCCTTCTCCATCCCAGAAGAATGCAGAGCCCCAGACATCACAGACATGCAGGTAAAAAACAGCCCTCTCCAAAGTTAAGAACACAGCATCAATGGGACCGGATGGTGTCCAAGGCTGCGTCTTACACGAGCTACAAAAGGAGCTAAACCCTCACCTAAATTCACTGTTCAGACTCAGCCTTACCACAGGCTATGTACCCAAAGAATGGTGTACAGCAACAGTCATCCCACTCCACAAAGGTGGCGCCACAGCAGAACCTGGGAACTATTGCCCTATAAGCTTGACCGGCCTGGTCTGCAAAGCTATGGAGCGAATTATCATGGAACTCATAAACAGAGACATTGGGAACCTCCAGACACTGGACCCTACCCAATTTGGCTTTGTTAAAGGCAGATACTGCTTCCTAAACCTAGTTGACATCTTTGAAACAATTACCAAGGCCATAGATGAAGGGAATGTAGTCCACACAGCCTACCTGGACCTCACTAAGGCCTTCAACACCATTCCCTACTCTGGCATCATAGACAAGCTTACCAGCTTAAACATTAACCCCTATGTCACGAGATGGGTGGCCAACTGGCTCATGGATATTACACACATGGTCAGAGTTGCGGGTGCCATGTCCGACTCTAAACCAGTCACAAGTGGCATCACACAGGTCTCAGTCCTGGGACCCCTCCTGTTCAGTATATACTTCTCTGAGGTACAGGCAAGCATGGAGGACCATGGCTGACCAAGTTTACAGATGACTGCAAACTGGGGGCCATAATCGACTCTCTGGCTGACACAGACATCCTCCAGTAGGGTCTTACAGAGACAGATACCTGGTGTGAAAACCATGGCCTCAAGCTGAATGCCAGAAAATGCATAGTCATCCCCTTTGGAAAAAAACAAAGTGCCCACAAATTACCACATAGGTGGTAATCCACTAGGTACGGAAAATGTAATTAGGGACCTGGGGACCCAGGTAGATAGTAACCTCTCCTTTGATAATCACATTGCCAAAGTGGTTAGATATCAATTCTATGTAGCCCACCTAATCACAAAAGGGTTCACCTCTAGATCAAGAGAGGTCATTGTGCCCTTCAACTCATCACTCATTAGGCCCATATTGTACAATGCCCCATTTGGTATGTACCTTAACTGGCACATGCAACAGCTGGTAAGACCACAGAAGTACCTCACCAGGAGGCTCATGGGCCTCAAAGAGATGCCCTGTGCAGCTCGACTAATGAAACTCCAGCCTTACTTGGTTGCTTACTGCCTGCTCAGATGTGATATATGCCTGATGTATAAGGCCATGTCCAACCTGGAATTAATGGACATGCTCCACCTCAAGAGAAACAAATCTCTTAAAGCCACACACTCCAGTGAATTAAACCTCAGCAAAGCAATAAACAGGACATGCTGGAGGGATAGATTCGTGTCCCAGAGACTTCCCTCGCTCTGGAATAGAATCCCAGTTGATGTTAGGCAGAGCCCCTTGCAGACTCTCTTCTCTCTTCAAGAGAAATCTTGATGAGTGGATGGGAAATTGTAAATTTAACCCTGGGATCACTTCAGTGGCCCTGATAGAGGCCCAGGAAACTAATTTAAAAGGGAGGCGAAAGCCAACACATTCTGGCTAGGTTTATAAATGCCCTTGGGCAGATAGCCTAGTACCTACCTATGAACCTACACCCTCTAGGGACCTAAACCTTGTCACCACAATAAACAGAACATGCCGGAGGGATAGATTCCAGTCCCAGAGACTTCACATACTCCAGAATAAACTACCTATCTATATCAAACAAAGCTCCTCATTAGCACTCTTCAAGAAAAATCTTGATGACAGGAATGGAAATAGGAAATTCACCCTGTGGATCACTTCTGTGTCTCTGCTCGACAGTGGCACAGGAAAATAAATTTCTTGGGTGGCAAAAGCCAGGGTAACTTTTTGGTTGGGCTTGTATAAGCCCCAGGGCCGATAGCCTAGTACCTACCTATGAACCTTTGAGCCTTGCCTAAAAAAGGTAATATGGGAACAGCAAGAGCCTTGGCCAGTATTCAGAAGCATAGGGGCAACAGGTGCAAACCATCTGTAGCGAAGCAACAAGGCTTGTCTATCATGTCATCACTGGCAGACAGAGACTGGATCCCCTTTGAATGACACCAGAAGCTCAGCCAATTGTTGAAGTTTATCATCTTTCTCTTATATTGCAGTATCATGTAGGTGAAGGTAAGATGCTACTCAAGGTTTAACCCTGTGTGTGCCAGCATGTGGTGCATCAGCCCATATAGGATATGTTCATGGCCTATGCATACAATACACTCACAATACACCTAGTATGATAAGCTTGCTGAGGTTAGCAAATGTGAAAAAAACCTTTGTGGAGACTGTCAGCAAGTAATGTCTGTATTGCACCCTGTAACTCCATATTGCTTGCTGAAGTGTAAAAATATACTTAGTTTGGATTAAGAACACTGCACTTGCCAACTGTGTGTGTGTGTGTGTGTGTGTGTGTGTGTGTGTGTGTGTGTGTGTGTGTGTGTCTGTCTGTCTGTCTGTCTCTCTGTCCCTGGGGAGAGAGCAACCTTTTTGGAGACTACTCACACCTTTTAAAAGTGGTGTACTCATCTTTGTCAAGTCTCATGATGTCACCATCCTACAAATATACCTGTGGAAAGGTAAAATCCCAGTAATGTGTATAGCGTGTCGTGTAAATGTGTACTGCTGTAGTATCATAATGTAGTTAGGTGGGGGTTTGAATCCTGCACTTGCCAACTGTGTGTGTGTGTGTGTCTCCCTGGGGACGAGCAACCTTTTTGGAGACTACTCACACACCTTAAAAGTGATATACTCATCTTTGTCAAGTCTGATGATGTCACCAACCTACAAATATACCTGTGGAAAGGGAAAATCCCAGTAATGTGTATAGCGCATCATGTAAATGCGTACTGCTGTAGTATCATAATGTAATTAGGTAGGGGGTTGAACTGCACTTGCCTACTGTGCATGTGTCTCTCCCTGGGAAGAAGCAACCTTTTTGGAGACTACTCACACCCCTTAAAAGTGGTATACTCAACTTTGTTGAGTCTGATGATGTCACCAACCTACAAATATACCTGTGGAAAGGTGAAATCTCAGTAATGAGTATAGCTCATCATGGAAATGCATACTGCTGTAGTATCATAATGTAGTTAGGAAAGAGTTTGAATCTCACACTTGCTGACTGTGTGTGTGTCTGTGCTCCAGGTGTGTGACACCGCTGACCAATGTGGAGTGGGTTTTGATTTTTCTAGTGTATGACATATCACAATGACAACTGTATGTGCATTACACATGTAAGGTAGCTGTGGGGCAAATCCATCTACATACATCTGACCTCAAGTATTTCATAGGTGGGTACTCTGCTTTCTCCATGAATGCATGTGTTATCTTTGCCAGAGAGTGCTGGAGCTTTCCAGACCTTAGGTCACTTATGTATGCTTGTGACAAGCTTAGCCACTGCAGTGATCCCTGGGCTACATCTTCCGTTTCACATCCACTCATCACGGTTTCTATTGAAGAGTGTGAATGAGGGTTTATGCTTCAGGTATATTTGAAACCTGTTCCAAAGCAAGCAAAGTCTGACAAAGATGACTAATCATTATAGGTGTGCAACAACCTCTGTGGATCTGCATGCAAACCCTTTATTGCTTATGTGCTCCACAGAGGGATTTCCAAAACCCTTTGGTAATGTGATTATTTATTTATTTATTTATTTGCAGTTGTTTAACCAGGATAGTCCATTGGGCCTAATGAACCCATTTTCAATGGAGTCCTGGGGAGAAAAGCTCCTAAATACATATTACACAAAGATTAATATACACACATAGATTGCATGTAGATTACAGAGGTAAACAAACTATGCTTAATATACTCTTAAAAGCTCCTAAATACATGTTACACAAAGATTAATATACACACATAGATTGCATGAAGATTACAGAGGTAAACAAACTAATCTTAATATACACACACAGGTTCATTACAGAGGTAAACAGACTGATCAAAAGTATTTCAATCAATGGAAATGATATCAAAAATGTATATATATATATATTTTTTTCAGTTGGAATGAGGATAGGTAGTTAGATGGAGTAGGGTCAGGAGTTACTAGATTATCAAAGGAAAGATGACTTTAACACATGGCTCTATGTATACATTAGTACCTGTTCCACATTTTGGGGTCTAGTACCTATGTGGTACTCTGGGGATACTTTGTTTTCTAAAAGTGGATATCTGTCTGTATGATACCCTTTTGGAGGATGTGTGTGTCATCTGGAGAATAAAGTATAGCCCACAGTACGCATTGTTATCAAACGTGGGCAGACATATCCCTACTTAGGTTCATAGGTTCATAGGTTCATACTAGGCTATCTGCCCGAGGGCATTTATAAGCCTAGCCCATAGTTTTGTGGCTTACGCCACCCCTTTAGTTTGGAGAAACTATGCCCATTATTTTGCTGTGCCTCTGTCGAGCAGTGACACTGAGGTAACCCCTGGGGTGTATCTGCGATCTCCCATCCATTGGTCAAGATTCCTCTTGAACAAGGCCAGCGAGGTGCTCTGCCTCACATAAACCGGGATTTTGTTCCACAGCATAGGGAGTCTTTGGGTGATGAATCTATCCCTCCAGCATGTCCTATTAATAACCGTGTCGAGGTTTAAGTCTCCGCCCTTGTGGCTCTGAGGGATCTAGATTTTTTGAGATGAAGCATGTTCATCAAATCTGGGTTTGACATGGCCTTGTATGTCAGGCATAGGTCACCTCTGAGCAAGCGTTAAGCAACTGAATATAACTGGAGTTCTTTCAGTCGGGCAGCATAAGACAGATTTTTGAGACCCTTTATCCTTTTGGTGAGGAACTTTTGTGGCCTCTCCAGCTGCTGCAAGTGTCGGGTCAGATACATTCCGAATGGGGCATTGTACTCGATCATTGGTCTGAGGAGTGATGAGTATAGGGAGACTATGACTTCCCTTTATCTAGATGTAAATCCCTTCATGATAAGGTGGGCAATGTAGAAGGTCTTCCTAACTACTTTAGCAATATGAGTGTCGAATGAAAGGCTACTGTCAACCTGGGTTCCCAGGTCCCTAATAACTTCTTCTGTGTTCAGGGGATTGCCACCTATATGGTAGCTAGGGGTAACCTTATTTTTCCCAAAGGGTATGACTATGCATTTCTTGGCATTTAACTTTAGGCCATGGCTCTGGCACCAGTTATCCGTTTCTGTGAGACCCTTCTGAAGGATATCTGTGTTGGATGTGTTTTCAACTACGGCAGTTTGCAGTCATCTGCAAACTTTGTCAGCCATAACCCTCCTGTGTTTGCTTGTACTTCAGAAAAGTAGATGCCAAACAAGAGTGGGCCAGGACTGAGCCCTGTGGGACACCACTTGTGACAGGCTTTGACTCTGACATGGCGCCAGCAACTCTGACCCTGTGGGTTCTGTCACTCAGCCAGTTTGCAACCCATCTTGTAATGTATGGGTTTACATTTAAGTTGATGAGTTTTCAATGATACCCGAGTGAGGTATTGTATCAAAAGCCTTCGCCAGGTCTAGGTAGGCTGTATGGACTGCCTTTCCCTCAATGGCCTTGGTGACTGTTTGAAAAAGTCAACCAAGTTTAAAAGGCATGATCTGCCTTTGACAAAGCCAAACTGGGTTGGATCCAAAGTCTGCAAGTTCCCTATGTCTTTATTTATGAGATCCATTATGATCCTCTCCATGGCTTTGCAGATAAGGCTTGTCAAGCTAATGGGATGGTAATTTCCAGGGTGGAGGCACCGCCTTTGTGGAGTGGGACCACAGTCGCTGCGCCACTCCTGGAGTGCGTATCCGGAGGTGAGACTAAGATTAAACAGCTGTCCTAACTGCGGGTTTAATTCCTCGTTGAGTTCATGGAGCACACAGCCGGGGACACCATCAGGTCCCATGGATGCTGTGTTCTTTGCCTTGGAGAGAGCAGTTCTCACCTGGGCGTTAGAGATGTTTGGGGGCTACAATCATTTGGTATAGATATCTCTCCTTTAAGGAGAGGGGAGAAGTTTGCACTGAACCTGTCAGCCAGTATGTTGGCAATGTCTGTAGGATCAGTAATCTTCACATCATTTTGAACTAATTCTGAGCATATCTGGGAGTTTCCTCCTAGGTTTCTGACATAGCTAAAGAATGCCTTATGGTTGTCTTTAGAGTCCTTAGCTATTTTTTCTCAAAATTAGCTTTGGATGATTTTATGAGAGCTCTTAGCTTTTACTTAGTGATCAGCGGTGTCTTACCTTTTAAGGATTTTGCTCTATCTTGTAGTAGCTTTCTCCTTTTGTTGTAGAGTTTGTTTATGGCTGGGGTCCACCAGACTGGACGATTGCCTTTGGTACAAAGAGTCTTTGTTTTGCTTGGGATTGCCTGATCCATGCAGCCCTGCAGGTGCTGGTAGAAGGCATTTGTAAGTGATTCAGCGGTTTGAGTAATGTTAACCGCTGGCTCAGGGCCTTAAAGGAGACCACACTAGTCTTTAGAAGTGTGAAGTCGGCTTCAGAAGTTCTTTACTGTGGTCTTTTTCATTTCAGGTGGGGCGGGATGAGGACCTCCAGCGAGATTAGTTTGTGATCAGATCTCACCAGTGAGGGTATACTTCGGCGTTGAACATTGTGCCCCATGTTCGTGATGATGAGATCAAGTATGTTTTCTCCTCTTGTGGGATGGTGACTAGTTGTTCCATGGCATTTGAGTTTATGAATTCCAGGAACTTTTGGGCTAGAGTGTTTGGGCTTGAGTAGTGTTCCCAGTCTATATTAGGGTAGTTGAAGTCACCTAGTATGATGGTGTTGAGATACATTTATCCTCCAGTGTTTTCAGGAAGGCCATATGAGGTTCCTGAGTTTGCGAGGTGGCCTGTAACATGCTACAAATTGCAGAGCAGTCTTGCCTATGGTTAATTGCACCTGGATGGTTTCCGATGCATCGTGCGATGCCACCAATCTTGAGGTGTGGGTGTCCTTGATGAATATGGATACCCCTCCTCCTTTCTTGGTATTGTCCAGGTTTTGGGGCTGGAACGCATGATATGAGGTAAAACCTGATAGTGCTGGGGTGCTCTCAGGAGCCTTGAACCAGGTTTCTGTCACAGCACAGACATCGATGTTCTCCATACTGAGAAGGGCCTCGAGTGCGTGCATCTTGAGGTTGAGACTTCTGGCATTGAGCAGCATTACCCTTAGTTTTTTTTCTTTGTTTTGTTCTAGGGTGGTAGGTTTAGAATTTGAGCCTTGCCTAAAAAAGGCACTATGGGAGTGGCAAGAGCCTTTGCCAAAATCCGGAATCCCAGGGGTGACAAGTGCAAGCCGTCCCTTGCGAAGCAGCGTGACTTTGTTTGCTTGTACCTAAGAAAGCTATATGCCAAACAGGAGTGGTCCCAGGACTGAGTGCAGGTGAATACCACTTGTTACTGGCATAGAATAGTACATGGAGGCTGCAAATGTTACTGTGTGTTCTACATCTGTGCATCAGTTGTCAAGCCATCATCTACAAATAGTTTATGGTCAGTCTGTTGAGGTTATGTATAACACCAGTATGTGGGATGGGAATGAAAATTGCTGGTGAGCTATAGCTTGGCTGTGTTGACCTCCCCTCCCTCAACTATAGCCTTATTGACTGGCTTGAGGTCTACTAGGTGTAGGAGCCATGATCCGGCCTTCAGAGAACCTAAGTGGGTATGGTGCAGTGTTTGCAGGTTCATAATGTCTGTTAATGAGTTCCATAATGCTGTGCTCCATAGCCTTCCAGATAACATTGGTCTGGCTTATAGGGTGAGAGTTTCCAGGACCTGTTTTAGTTCTACCCTTAATAAATTTATGTTAACATTTGCACTGGGTGTGACGAGGGTGGACAGGTTTAAGAATAAGTATATTCGAGGGTCAGGCCAGGTTTGAAGGTTAGTAGGCCATGCCAGATAGGCAGGATTAAATTGGTTTGTACATGTGCTGAGGAGAGATACAGAGTATATTGTGAAATAGAAGCTAAGGATGAAGCCACCAGGTAACAGGAAAAGAGGAATGCCTAAGATGAGGTTTATGGCTGTGGTGAGAGAGGGCATGTAGGTGGATGGTGTGATAGTGCAAGATGCAGAGGCCAGGAAGAAATGATGTACTGTGGCCACCCCTAATGGGAGCATCCAAAAGGAGAAGACGACATTGTGGACTGTGAACACCATTACCGTGTGTCATTCCACAAGTATGTAACCTGTATAGAGGTTGCATCTGGACAGAGTGTTTAGGTGAGTGGTGACTTCATATGTCAACTTGTGTATGACACAGCCATGGACACTGTCCAGTACCATTGCCACTGTGGTGTGTACTTTGTTAAAGAGATGTTTTAACTAGAGTGTCTGTGAATCATCAGGTTTTGCATTCTTCAGGTCTGGAAATGTGGCCCATGTAATGACAGGGTGGTGAAATCCGCATTCAAACTGTCTGACAAGGAATTGGTAATGTCAGTCAGATAAGTGTACTTTGTGACCATTTACATTAACTGTGACCCGATCTGAGATTTCCCCTGTAGATTATGAACAACGCTGAAGAAAGCTTTAGTATTGTCTTTGGAATCCTTGCCATTTTGTATTTTGAAGCTTGCCTTGTATGTTTATTGAGGGATTGTATTTTGCCAATGATACTGACCAGAGAGGTTATCCCTTCTTGGTATGTAACTCTTTTGGTACAACTTCACACCTTCTATTATATATTTAGTTTATGACGGGTCCATGAAACTAATGCACT
The DNA here is from genome assembly GCF_019279795.1 of Protopterus annectens. Classification (NCBI taxonomy): domain Eukaryota; kingdom Metazoa; phylum Chordata; order Ceratodontiformes; family Protopteridae; genus Protopterus; species Protopterus annectens. The sequence goes on from NC_056743.1 coordinate 606,860,571, forward strand.
TTTACTGTATAAGTGAGAATTTATTGTGTTTGTGATAGCACGGTCCATGCAACTCTGTAGGTGAACAGTGTGCATTAATAAAGGATTATGCAGCTGGGATAGTTTTAACCTTAGTAATGCAAACCAATGATAGATAGCAACAGCAGCATCACCCACAGCACAGTGTCAACCCATGTCATACACACATGTGTACTCAAGTTCCAAAATTTGTGTAGTACAATGCATACTGGCTACCAACAGAAAGTATGGAGTGTTAACACTGGCCAATACAGGGCATGTCACCCTGCCCATGTGTCCAATATGCATGTACATGCAGACAGTGCACCTCCACCATGTTCACAAATGTACACCTGCAGACCTGCCTGTGCTGCACACACCCCACACTTACTCTCCACTGTATACCACATGCTGACACAACTACACACATCAGCCAAGTGGCACATGGGCAAACAAAACACAATTAGAATAAACACTGGTGGAAACAATACAACATTGCTAATTACAGCTTTAATGCATCATGCCTGCTCAGCTACACCTTCAAGGATATCATTACACTTTACTGCTGACAACATACTACACATTCAACCATAGCTATACTTTATTAAAGTCACTCTGTGCATCAGCACCATGTTAGCCTGTTCCTGCATCAATGTTAAAGATGACAGGAGGTGGCACAGGTTTCATCATATGCACAGGGTGTGTTGTTGGTTTGCCGGAGGCCTACACTGAGCAATACAATTGACATGTGTGTGTGAGTATGTGTGTGAGGGCCATGAGTACTGTTATGGGCCAATGTTGATGTAATGTGTGTGGATATGTATTTGCCCTAGGTTTCTGGTTTATGTGTGTGTGTCTGCATGCACACAATTCCACCATGTGGCTGCCATATACGGGGATTTGTGAGACGGCTACATACTGTACCTGGCAGGCTTTACAGATCACTGTCTCTGGCCAATGATACGGAACCTGTGCCTGGCAGGGGTGCTACAGACAGTATCTGGCACAAATAGACTGAGTACTATCCGAAGAGGTTTACATATGTCCACTGGATCCAGGTCCCTGCTGGGACTGGCCAGAGCCACATGGTATTCTAGGACGGTCTATGGACAGGGCCCCCAACATTGCTGGGGCTGGTACTGGCACTACGGGAGCAGCTGTCACTTGCTGGATGTCCACGGCGACCTCCAGCTGCTGATGCTGCTGGCATACATCCATGTCAACATCTCAACCATCCCACACTGTCCTGACACATGGACATGACATTGTGGAGGACATCCAATGTAGCACCCCAACGTTTATCAATAACCTCAGTGTAATTATGTATGGCACTTGCTAGGTCATGGATACTGTCATTTACAGACCTGTTATGAGCCCTCTGTGCCCTTGTCTGGTGTACCGCTCCATTCGTGTCTATGTCTCCATGACAGCCTGGAACATGCGTGTGGTAGAAAGAGGTGTGGCACGTCTGCCAGGGTCATGATGACCAGCAGTGCTCTGATGAGAACCCCTGGGCATCTGCCTATGTGGTACCATTCCAGACATCTGGCTATGGCTGCTGTGTCCTGATACATGTGCCATAGATACTACACTGTCCTGGCCAGTGCCAACCATACACTCTCCTTCAGCTAAGGGCAATGGTGATGATGGATGTACAGACAGTATGACTGTGTGCATGCATGGGGTGGAGACTTGTGTACAGTCAATTGGTGGCCCAACAACAGACCCTGACAAACCTGCCTGTGCCTCAACACACCTATCCTCATGATCACTGTCTGTCTCAGTGACATCAGGTTCCCTGCTCTACTGAACCAGCCCCACCTCGGCACCTGTGAGAGGAAAACAGGAATCGCACTTTAAGACCTGAACATGATGTCAGACCACATGCACACATGCACGCATGCACACATGCACACACACAAAAATACACTCCTCCCTAAAGCAAACACACACAACACCAGCAATCTCAGAACATACACAATAGCAGGTGATGGTGGGGTACAATATCACAAGCAAAACAGTCATATCACACGTCAGCATGCAGGACATGTGTTGCTCAACAGCATGCAGTGCAAGTGTAGACAGTTCTTGTTACTAACAATATACATAGCTTTGATGCATGTGTTTTGTTATTAGGTGATTGGCCTCCCCCTGGAACACAATGTATACATGGACACACCATTGCTGTGCAGGTCTTCAAAACTCTGTAATGTACTGTGCACCATAACAAACAGGTTTACATACCATGGCTGGATGTATATCTGTGTGTCAGATAGGTATCCAATACTGATTACAGCCTCTGTGTCTTTAGCAAATGATTGTAGACACATGCATGATGAGTATTCACACATCATCATCAGTGGTGCATGGATAATTGATGGAATACCATTCGGCCACATACCCAATGTACTGTACTTATGGTGAGTGCAGATCATATTGTGGACATGCCAGTGTCATCCATGACATGGCATGCTAAAACACAGCTGCATATTTAAACATTACACATACCCAGTGAGTGTCATATGACCTAGCCACTCAATAGCATCACAAGACATATATGTGTCAGTTGTGCAAATAGTGATTGGTATGCATATTGTTTAGAGGTGCATATGTGTGCACACACGCAACATTAAGGTGTATAGCAAGGTGCATAGCAATGAAAACTTTGTGTAGTACTGTGGTTACAATAACTGTATGGGGTATAGTACCATAGGCCATCATCATGAAGCATCATGTGGTCACTCAAGGCTACAAATTTTTCCCAAACCAGCACTACTCATGCTGTACTAGAACTGTACTACCTTGGCTACAGTCACCATTTCACCAACAGTTGTTACATGAGTTTGTAAGGCCAGTAAGGAGCATTCCTTGACATGAATGTGTAGTGTGTTGCAGATGTTAAATGCCCCATGATAGGCCTCTACCCCTCAGGTATATTATGTGTAATGTGTGGATGAGATTTTGGAAACTGGAGTGTGTCTTTACAGAGGGTTTGGGAATCCTTTATATGCAGCATGTTAAAATGCTCTATGTATGACATAGATGTGTATGTTATGTGCATGTTGAGTATCAACTGTGCCTATCCAATGGTCACTACAGTCTAGCCACATTTGTTTGAGATGGTCTGGGTATTGCATGTGTTTGAGGCAGCTAATCACATTAGTGAGATGTGCGTGGTCTTAAACCAAAATGCACAGCATGCATTATGGGTAGGTGTGTTACATGTGTACATGGCCTACACCTTAACTATGACATGCACTTTTTATTTACAATAATAAATGTAGAACACACTCACCAGCATCTGTCCGCTGCCTTGATGTCACCCCAGAGGGACCTACCTAGAGATGAGAGTTTGTCAGTGGCCACAACTGTGGCATTGCTACTGTGTGTTTGCAATCTTACAGTACAACAACAGTTTACATTGACAGGGCTACAGATTATGTTTCAAATGATCAGTATTGCACAACAACAGGCTCCACATCTTTTAACGACACACTCCACATCTCACATATGCATGATCTACCAATACAGATAACAGTAGTCTACAGATATGCCATGTTACCTGCATGCTCCATGTGTGCTTGCTGGGTGGCTCCAACCTCCATCATGGTGTATGTCTGCTGCTGCTGTTGTTGGGCAGGTTCCACCAGGTTCAGCAGTAGCTCCTCCACTCTGGTGAGGGGGGATGGATATTAACACCACCTCCTGTTGCAAGCTGTTGTCTCTGCACATCAGCAGCATGCTGACGGACATGTCTGAGAAGATCACTGCAGTGGTGGCGTACCTGCTCTTATGTCCGGTTACGCAGGCCTACTTCATTTACCCTGCGGACAACATCTTGCCACATTGCAGTATGCTCCTGCTGGTCCTGGCTGGTTCGTGAGAACATGAGACTGTAGTGCTGAATCATACTGGTAGTAATTATGTTATCTTCAGCACTACTGTAAGTCGGGTTCCTGCAATGTGCCATGATCCCTGGAAGACATAAATACGAAAATATGTCTGAACAAGCCATATGGCACATTAAACATTATACAGTACAGATATCACTGAACTACCATATATAGCAACCTATTAGCTAACCAAGAGTGAAACACATTAACTGTCACTTATCACTGCTCACCCCGCAACTGCTTGGGAGTGCCTGGCTCCCTCTCAATCTAATGAACCATGTTCTGCACAGCAACAAAATAAAATCACTATATAAGACTATACAAGAGTACCTGGCACAACGTATGCAACACGATGCACCACCTAGCCACAGCAGATATACATCAAGCTGATGTGTAAAGAAATATATCTATCACAATGAGTGTAAGGTCCAGTAAATGTATTACTATTATACCACACAACTTGTTTATTTATTTTATTTTTATTTTTATTTTATTTTATTTTACATTTGTTGACCGGGATGGTCCGACTGGATACATGTCCATTTTCAGCGGAGGCCCGGGGAGAAAAGCTCCACATTAACAGTAAGAAAAATACTAATTAAAGAAAAACAATTTATTTTCTTTGGTAGTTTAAACAAAAAGATAAAAATACAATAAAGTATATAAAAAAGACTACCCTAGTTATTGAGGCGGAAAAAAAAGACAGACACAGGATACAACATGCTTTTTTCTCTTTCTAGTCTGACCATGAAGAAGAAAAAAAAACTTATGACTAGAGTGCAGGGGGAGGGGGGGATAGAAGGGGAAGAAAGAAAGAAAGGGAAGAAAGAGGAAGAAGAAAGAGAGAGTGGTCATCTGGGATTTTAAAAGGTTAGACCTGAGAAGGAAGAGCTCACTAACTAAGGGAGAGTTAATCTGGACTTGCACATTGGCAGAGCCAATGTGATTTGAGATGGTGAATTAGTCTTTTTGAATAGGTTTAGGGAGGAAATGATGGTGAGACTGGGGGGGGGGGGGGAGTTCCATTTTTTTCCAATGGCATTGGCAAACAGTGCATCACCCCCTGCGTTATTGGACTTGATAGTTTGAGCAAGTAGCTTATTTGAGGAGCGTAAACTATTGAGATTATTGTACGGTTTAATTAATTTTATCAGTGCAGGAGTTTTATCAGGTTGTTTCAGAATTTTAAAAGCCAGAATTAGTTGGCTTTGCTGGAGAAGGTTAGGGAATTCGATCCACCCCAAGTTTTTTAGGTTGTTACAGTGATGAGTTCTATAAGGCATCCCGGTTACAAATCTGGCAATATGATTATAACAGGATGACAGTTTATTAAGGTCAGTTATATTAAGATTCGTAAGAATGGGGGAGGCATACAGGAGGGTAGAAAGAAGATGAGAGCGGGCAATGGCCATTTTTGCACATGGAGTGAGGAAGGATTTTAAGCGATAAAGTGACCCGATTTTCTTGTTAACAGTTTTAATAGTCTGATTGATATGTATATCAAATCTAAGTTTATTATCAATGGAAACCCCTAATAGTTTAGTATAGGGATCTGGGGAGATAGTAGTTCCATTTTTGGAATATATAGTAAATGTTGTGGGTATGGACTTTTGTGCGGGGTGGAAGAGGACCAATTTGGTTTTCTTCAGATTTAGAATCAGTTGCCGTCCCAATAGCCAAGTCTCAACTGCAGTAAAACAGGATTGTGTTTTAGTTAATAGGTTGGCAAGAGATGGATCCGAACAGACTAATGTCGAGTCGTCTGCATATTGAATACAGATGGCATCTGGGATTGCTTTGTAGAGGTCATTTATAAAGATTGAAAAGAGAAGAGGTCCCAGTATGGAACCTTGGGGAACTCCTATGGTGTTGGGTAGGAGGCTTGAAAGCTTATTCTGCCAGAGTACCGCTTGTTGCCTATCAGAGAGATAGGCATGAAACCAGGCCAAAGATTGGTTATCTAAGTAGAGGTTTTTTAGGGTGTTATGAAGTAGTTGGTGGTTCACCATATCAAAGGCCTTTGATAGGTCCAGAAAGAGAGCTGATGATATTCTTTTCTCATTCCTGTTATGGTTAATAGAATCAGTAAAAGAAAGAAGGGCAGTGGTAGTGCTATGATGGGGTCTGAAGCCATGTTGTGAGCTGGTTAACAGGTTGTTCTGGGTAAGATAGTAGATTAGTTGTTTGTGTATGTACTTTTCCATAATTTTGGCTAATGGAGACATTATAGCTATGGGCCTATAATTTGATAGTTCCAGATGAGCTACCTTTATGGAGTGGTATCACATGGGATATTTTCCAGATTGAGGGATTGTAGATTCAACTATGGTGCGATTGATGAGTATCGAGATGGGGTAGGCTATGACGTCAGCAGCCTTTTGTAAGTATTCTGCTGGGAGAAGGTCAGCAGAGAGAGTAGTTGGTTTTAGTTTCTTCAGTAAGGATCGAATGTAGTCAGTTGAGACAGTTTGAAATTTAAAGGTGGGTTTGGACATTAGGATGTTATCTATCTTAGGGATGTTGGCAGCTGGTAACTGGTTAGCTAGGGATTGTATAGTGTTAGTAAAAAAGGTGTTAAAGGAATTGGCTACTTCTTCTGGTATTTTATCACATAGCGTTTCTGGAGTGGGAGTTGACGATTTGCCTGGATGGAGTAGATTATTTAAACCGGCCCAGAATTTTTGAGGGTTATTTTGGTGTTTTTTTTGTAGTTGGCAATAATAACTTTTTTGTCAAGTGTTATGGCCTTTTGGTCTCATTGCGTTGCTGTTGGAATTTAATGCGGTCAAGGGGTGACTTGGTTGCTCGCCATTTATCCCAGGTTTTGTCTCTAGCTTTGATTAGGCATTTTGTGTCTTTTGTCAGCCAGGGTGCTATTTGTGTTTTGGTTCTGATTAATCTTTTGGGGCATGAGACTCAAGTATGGCTAGAAATGTACTATTAAATTCTGAAACTGCCTCCTCTAAGGGGAGATACTTAAGGGATGCCCATTTGTAGGCTTTGAGCTCTATCAGAAACTTTGTATGGTCAAAGTGTTTCCTATTTCTAACCAATCTATACATGGGTGGTTTAGAGGATATTTCCTTGTTTTTCCTTACGTAGGTGATAAGGTGGTCACTAAGGTCATTTGGAAGGGTCCCCGACATGTAGTTATGTAGCTGACTGTTTATTAGGATCCAATCTAGGATACTTTCTTTTGTTTATTGTTACCTACTCTGGTGGTGGAAGATATGGTCTGTTGGAATCCATGTAGATTAATGCGTGGGGTTAAGCTCGGAGGAACATTGGTTCCAGTCCAGGTTAACATCACCTAAAATAATGGTTTCTTGTGGGTAATTGTTTGATAGCCAGCTAAGAATGTTCTCCAGTGTCTCAGAGTTTTTCCCGGGGGGGATGTAGATCACAATTAGATTAATTCTTTTCTCTTTGTTTAGTTGTAGTTTTAGTGCTAATATTTCGGCATTAGAGATCTGGGGCAGCTGAGAGGGTTGATTGTAACGTTAAGTGTATTTTTGTAAAGCACGGCAATGCCACCTCCCTTTCTTATTAAACGATCAGCTCTATGTATATTATAGCCAGGTGGAATAATCTCATTATCTTTGGTCATTGGTTTAAGCCAGGTTTCTGTTAAACACATTATTTCCGGGCGATAGATTTCTAATAGGGCATGTAAGTTGTGTATCTTATTGTTCAGACTTCTTATATTTAAGTGATATATTTGGAGGGAGTTATGTGAGCTTGGAGAAGGTGTGGAGCTATTCGTTACTGGAGTTAATAAGGGTCCTGGGTTAGGGTGGATATCCCCATCCTTAGTGATGTTTTTTCTTAGAGAGCCTAGTAGTCTGATGAGTTTATATAATAGTTTATGAACCTGTTTTAATTTGGGGTCTCTTGGCCTAAGTTTATGTGGGTGGTGGAAATTAGGCTGTGGTCTGTTACTATCCAGATGGAGGGTGTAATGTGTAGCATTACGGAGGGATGTGAAAGTATTTGTTTGGTGCCTGGGGTAGTAGAATCCTAGGTGTGTTTGATCCTCATATTTAGTTAGCAGATATAATATGGTGATTAGTGTTAGGGTGAGGGATGTGATTATTAGTGTTGGCTTAATTTTAGAGGAAGTGGCAACCTTCATTTTATTTGGGTTATGAAGTTTTGTTTTAAGAGGATAGATAAAGGGTTGGGTGAAGATCTAGCAGGAGGAGTGGGAGGAAATTTGTAATTGAATTTGTATGGCTGAAGAATTAGTAGAGGGTGTGGCCAATTAAGTATAAATGTAGGCGTACTGGGGGCGGGTGGGATATGGGGGCAGGGTGGGGCGCGGAGCGAGCCCGAGCGGAGCAGGGTTTATACAGCTCCAGGCTTTCTAGGCACCAGAGACTAATGCAGGAAGTATGGTAAGTCTACAATACTTCACACTGGTTAACTACAGAGTTCAAATTGAGTACAACTTCATTTGTTAGTGTAAACTTTGATTTATAATAGATTTAATGATAAGAAAGATTAATAGGACAGGATTTGGTGGGGTGGTTTACTGCCATGCACTGAGCCCAGTACGGTAGTACATACAGTGACTATTGCAATATATTCTTTGTGGAACAGGTTTGAAAATATTGACCTTGTCAGCTTTTTGTTTTAAATAATGTAGTCCTTCAGGAGCTTACAGCATGACTGTTCATTCAGTATTTGCTAGCGACTATCTTTTGAGTTTTCACCAGAGGGGCAAACACTAAGGTCAGTACCTTGTCAGCTTTTTGTTTTAAATAATGTAGTCCTTCAGGAGCTTACAGCATGACTGTTCATTCAGTATTTGCTAGCGACTATCTTCTGAGTTTTCACCAGAGGGGCAAACACTAAGGTCAGTACCCTGATAGAGAGTCTACCAACTGGGTTCCTGTGCACAGCAGTAAATCAGGAAAAATGATAATGTTTGTTAATGGCAAACCCGTGTCCAAAATATGTGCACAATTGGGAATATAGGTTCCATACTGCTGCAGTACACTATGAATGTTGCTAGATACACAGTTATATGTTTTACCACACACATGTCAAAGGACATGTTACAGACATACCCCCACACACACACATCAGACATAATTACAGGACACAAAGGAATGACAACCCAGATAAGCTTTCAGTGTGTACTATACAGTACTGTGTGTCCATAATTACACAACCTTAATCTTGAGAAATGTAATCTGTGATGAATACAGGGACCACACAAAACAGTGGATGCAAGCAATGTGGACATGCACCATACTTTGCTGTACAGGCCCAAAGCTTCAAGTAGTACTACAGTACACACAGGATTGGGATTCAACATCAGTACCAATCGATAATCATAGATGTAGTGCTTTAGCCTCCAATGACACACCCTATTTAAAACCAAGGGACTTAATCACACTGTATGCAATAGCACTTTTTCTGCTTAGCAACAGAATACACAGCTTTTGCTAAGATCAAAGCAAGGACGCATAATACCATGACATAAACAGTTTCCCACTAATCTATCCCACAGATACATATATTTGATGTATTCACAAACACATTGACGACCACAGTCAGTTAACAGTACAGAGAATCTATTGCAACAAGTAGATGTAGGTGTGTATGAGTATATATAACTTTTATATATATATATATATATATATATATATATATATATATATATATATATATATAAATACATATATATAAATACATATACACATCCATTGGTGTACATATATATGTAGGCACATATACATTTCACCTTTCATAGTGAGAATATCAATTATACAAAGAATGTGAGGTGTACAGTAATGTAATAAAATTGCACAATCTTGGCATAAATGCATTGAAGGTGTTCACAGCCCACATAGCTTTAGCAGACCTCACCGGCTTCAACATTGCAAACTGAAGAAACCACCCACAGTGTTTAACCACCACATGTCATATACTAGCACTGTATGTGGGCTTGTTTGTCACACACTAAAACCTACATACAAATATGCGCATACTAACCTTCACCAACATTTATATCTCCACCCTTTACAAACAGTTGCAATATGTCCCCTGCTCTATGCACATATACAGATATGAATATATATGACACATATATATTTCTCTGTTTGTGTGTGGCATACACACACAAGGTCCACACTGTTGTAAGTCCCTGGACCTCGCAGCTGAACTGTTGGGCCTTGCTGCAACACAAACAGGTGTCACATATGAACAAACACTAACATTAGGGGGGGTATATATGGCTACAAATGCTAGATAAGCATACTAAACTGCTACAGCAGTTGCCAATGTTAAGCTACACTTCAATATGACTATCATGCATGTGTTCTGTCACACCCATGTTTATATAATGTCAGTGCTAATCCCCCCAACAGCCATTAGCCACACTACTGTACAGAACACAGATAACATGGATCAGATCTTTGACATTTAATGCTGAGCTACACATTTCACATGTATGCCCCATTGCCCACAGGCACACACTGTATTGTCCATAGCAGTAGTTAAGCAGAACATCTATGCATAAATAAGTACTGCTGCCACATATGAATGGTTCACATTATGTAGACTATTCTTTAATAACATCTACTACATGCCAGTAAATACATATGTGTCACATACCTTTCCTTTCTATTATTTGGTAATCTTTCTTTTTCTTTTTCCTTTTCTCTGTCTCTGGCTCTGTCTCTGTCTCTCTCTCTCTCTCTGTCAGTCTTTGCAATAGAGTGATTTAGTTTGATGGCAGAGATTGCAGCCTGCTTTTGTAGGTATTTGCACATGAGCATGTGAAGCATGTGATGGCCTCTGCACCAATTAGTGGCCACCACTTGCTAATTGCATGCAGCCTGCTGTGTAGTAATTGCAGTAATCACTGTCATAGCAACCCAGTACTATAAATTTCTAACTCGGGTAGGTGTGGCCCTTTCAGCTTTTCAGGATGGAGATCATCCTTGTTTGCTGTGGACATCGTTATTTAAGACAGAATGTTGGTATAGTTCTTATATTAGAAGCCAGGGGTGTAGCCAGAGATTTACATTTTGTACTCGGACCTAATGTTGCTGCTTCCAGTACCCACTTGTCAGTGTAGAAATGTACTCACCCCCAAAATGCTACCCCAAGATACATGGAAAGATGTACTTTCCTTTCATCTGTTACAATTAACTGCCATACAAAGCTAGTTATTGATATGTATTCCTTTGGCACAAGAATTGTTTGTGAATTGCTATACTGTGAATATTCATTTACTCAGTTCTAAACAGTTTGTGCTTTTTTAGTGTTGACATTAGCACAAGCTGCTCAGAAAAACTGGACACATGTCAGTACTGTGAGTATGCTTACCTACATCCTTTGTAGACCCTGCACACACAGGTATATTCTACATTTGGGTAGGGGTGCAGAAGTACAGAGAGCGTAAGTATTATTGTGTAGATTTTATCTTGCTGGACTTACAGGGTTGTTGTGTACATGTTAGTTTATCAAGGCAAGTAGTCTGTCTGCATAACTCCCAACTGTGGACCTACCACATGGTAGCCAGAGAATAGCCTGTTATTTTTTGTCTGTGCACCACACAGGTCTTTTCAGCAATAGAGCAATAGCATTGTTACAGTTGGTTGCTACCAGTACATGGCTACATCCATTTGAATTTCAGTGTTGTATTCCTACATAAGGGTATGCTTCCTAAACTCCTTCCAAAGCTATTTGCACAGTGTGTAACAGCAGAAAGGCTGATATCCCTCTGTGTTTCTGCCTCTGCTAGACCTCTCAAACACTCAGGTACATATTTGAACAGACTCATGGAAAAGTAAGGAAAAAGTCAGGGATACCTTTAAAATGTTAGTGCCATTAAGTTGAAACATTGAGAGAATCAGAGCATATGAATTAATACACCTTTTCTGAAGTAAAAGAAGTGTCTCACTCTTAATTATTGTCATTATTAAATAAGTGTAATTCACCACCTTTCTGCCCAAAGTCAGTAGTTTTAGGAGGGATTCAGAAGGACAGAGCTAAAATTTGTGTCAAAATCAGTGACATCCCTGAAAATTAGGAACAGTTGGGAGGTATGGCCTCTGCCCTAAACATATATGCCAGTGTTTGTCCTGCTGTGATACTGTGTGGGATTGCAAAGTGATGGTGTAACATTATTTTCTGCTAGAATGGCTGCTTCTCTTATCACAGTCATGTAATGTAATCCCACAACTGTTGGTAAAGATCCACAGAACAAGTTGTGTGGTATGGCATTCCTATTATTCCTTTACATTCGGTCATTCTGATGCATGATATATTTATTTCAGCACCAACTTGTATATCTACCGTGGCTTAGTAGTACTTAATGTTGTGTAGTGTGTACAAAGACGGGGTTCTAGACTGACAGAGGTGTTTTATTTTGCTCCTGAGCAGAACAAGTGCCCTCACATACAGAGTGACTAAGGCACTTTTAAGCAGTTGTAAGCAGGTTTGCGCAATGCTTAGCAATGCTTAGCTAAGTGCAAACAAGCGCACACTCGCGCAAACCCACTAACTACTGCTTAATAGCATGTTAACCAAACTATCAAAACCATCAATAAAAACCTAGGGTCACTTTACAGAATAAAAGTCTTCCTAACCCCTCCAGCTAAAATTGCCATAGCTCACTCTCTCACCTTCTTTCAACCCTTCTGTATCCATCCCCTCTACTCTCGAATTTGAACAAGACTGTCCTTAAACTCTCAATTTGCTACAACCACATTGCCAGGTTTGCCACTGGGCTACCTTTTAGGACACATCATTGCATCAATCTAAATCAGTTTGGTTGGCTTGAACTACCTAGCCTAATCCAGTATAATCAACTGATTATGGCCTATAAAATCCTCTATAATCCGGACAATATGCCTGCACTTAAAAATATTATCACCCCCTATAACAATCCTAGACCGCTTCGATCCTCTAACAAACTACTAATTCAGACTAGCAAAATTAATAACACAGCCGGTGATTCTCTCTTTGCAAACTCTGTAAGTAGATCCTGGAACTCTCTTCCAGCTGATATTACCTTACTTTCCACCTTAGGTCAATTTAAAACTAGACTCAAACAACATTTGTCACTTAACTGGCTATGTCAATGTATCAAGCCTGGCTAACTCGAATGTGTAAAAATCTGTTAACCAGTTTACTGCGTAATTTAATTTAATCCTGACTTGTGCTCAGGACTAACTGTAACCTGTGGTACTTGTTTAACTTGCTTACTTATGTAATCTCTGTAAATAGTCTGTTTGTAATATGTAATGCTGGTATTATGTAATGCTGTATCTGCTTACCCTTGGAGCTTTTCTCCCCGGGCCTCCGCTGAAAATAGACATGCATCCAGTCGGACTATCCCGGTCAACAAATGTAAAAATAAAATAAAATCAAAAAAATAAAATAAATAGTTTAAAAATGGAGAAAAGACCACGCTGGAAGCAGAAAAACCTTAGTTAGCACTTTTGTTTACTAAAAATATGTAAACTTCTTCAGACAATACAAAAATGACAAATACATGTTTAAATACAATAAAATTAGTGATGTCATTAATCACAAAAATAACTCCACCCCATTTTAAAGTCACAACCATTCTCACAAGATCCATATATACATATGTCTCGCATATACTTTGTTAAAAATGTTAAATCATGAACAAAAGATTAAGGTGATTACAAAACCAATAACTTCCATATTAAGAAGGAAATATGTCTCACAAAACTGGTTCAGTAAGATTTTTCATATTATCTCAATAAGGCTTTTAATTTTAAAATACTTTTGATCGAAATTAAATCATTAAGCCCTGGTGGAGCTGCGGCATTCAATTTTAATTGACACAAAACTTCCTTTTCTTCTAATTTTAAACTAATAGGACCACCCTTGCCATTTTCCAGGACCTTGTCAATGACTACAAAAAGGAAATCATGCTCAGGGAAAATTGATAAATGCCTAGCCAGGGCATTATTAATATTCCCCTTCTGCATTGCATAACAATGTTTAATATATTCCATTTTTGAGTGGTCTATCAGTTTTTCCCATGTAAAAGGCGGGACATTTAGAACATAAGCCTAAAGGGCTCAGACAATGGAGGTTCCCTACGGGTTTGGTTGTGAGCTCTCTGTTCCATAAGGAATTACTTTGTCTTTTTGATAAGCAAGGTATAGAATTTATGGAGTGTCTTATAAAGGATTATGCTCGGCAGATTGACATTTTCAAGAATGAGTTGGCAGACTTGGACAACAGTATCAGGTCCGATGATGGTTTTTCAAGATACAAATATGACTTTCTACGTATTTTTTCAAGTATGGAGAATGTGTTGTCCAGGATTAAGGAGAACAAGTTGAAGAAATTAGATAGGGATTCTATTGCATATGAGAAGGGTATAGCTTACCCTCTACCGCCTTCTAATATTCCAAGTAGGGGTAAAACAGTAATGACTAACAATGTATTTGACCTTACTGATGATGTAACTGAACCCAATGATGATTTCTTTAATGTTAATCCTGAGGTTCCATTGGTTAGAAGAAGTGAAAGGCTTGCAGATAGAGCTAGGAACAATGGCCCTGACCCTGAGGTTGATATGGTTGTAAATCAGAACCAGGGTTTTCAAGTTCGCAGGAAAGCGAACACTGGGGGGCAACAAAATCGGGTACAAAAACAAAACCAGTGGAGAAAGAAAAAACAAAACAAAAGGAGGAAGTAATTTCCTTTAATGAGCTAAATCCAAACACCACTGGTTGTTTGGAAAGTAAACATGGTGATTTGTGTATTTTTTTGAATACTACAAAAGATTTTAAGATCTTTAATTTTTCTTCTTTTATCCCTGACACAGTGCTTATCGATACATTAGCTAAAGGGCTTACCTTTGTTCCCTCTTCCAGAAGTAATTTAGAAAGAACTCTTGTTGATTTAAAAACTTTTACTAGGAAACTTAATTTAAATGTGTTATTAAACAATACTCTGAGTCTTACCAATGACCTCAGGGTTGCCAGTGTTGTTAACCCAAATTTACATCCCACTATCGTTTTATTTGAGAAAGTTTGTGAGAATGACTTTAGGACATTGATTGGTTCACGTAGTCTACCGAAGTCAGTTGATCACAACCTTACTCAGAGAGGGATGCCCTTGATAGGTTGAAATTTGCCAACGTCCGAATTATGAAACCGGATAAGGGGGGCAGTTTGGTTTTTATGAATAATGAGGACTATGTTTCTGATATGGAGACATTACTTAATAGTGAGGCCTACATGAAAGTTTCCTTAAATGAAATGAATGGAGCTTATTGTACGTTTTTGGGGTTTATCAAAGATCTTTTTATTGAAGGATGTATTGATGTAGACCTACTGAATTATTTGGAGATTTCTTACTCAGTTACCCCGACCTTATTTGGACTGCCAAAAATACATAAAAGCCTACAGAAGCCCCCCTTTCATCCCATAATTAACGGTCGACAATTGATAACATATAGTTGTGCCAAATATGTTGATTCAAGATTGAAGGAAGCTTTAGTAGGTGAGGTACAGATTTGTAAAGACTCATGGGCATTCTTAGAGGCCATTAATAAGCTTCCTTTTGATGAGAACCTCAATTTTCTCACAAAAGATGTTTTTGATCTCTACACCTCTATCCCACAGGATATTGGATGTGAATGGGTGAGGGATTGTCTTCTGGAAAAACACCTAGAAGGGCAAACTATTGATATAATCATTTACTTGTTGGAATTGATCCTTAAGAACAATTATTTTTTGTTCAACAAACATTTTTATTTACAAAAAACGGGTGTAGCCATGGGGTCTCCATGTGGAGCTACTTTTGCTAATACAGTGATGGCATTTTGGGAAAAACATTCTTTTCCCAGATCCCACTTTTTGCGAAAAGACCGCATGGTACACCCGTTATTTGGACGACATTTTTATTTTATGGAGAGGTGATATAACTTCGGCTAATACCTTCATTGAACAAATTATGAAACACACTAATTTTTGAAATTCACATGGAAATTTCAAACTGATCGGATTTCCTATCTGGATGTTGAGTTAACCAAAAGTCCGATTTTGAAAGGCTTTACCTCTAAGGTTTTCAGGAAATCCACGTATTCTAACTCTTTCTTGCACTTCTCTAGTTGCCACCTGCAACACCAAAAGAGGGGTGTTAAAGGGCAACTTATTAGAGCCTGTAGGATGGTTACCTTAGAGGAAGATTTTTTTGCAGGAATGCAATACATTAAGGAATATGTTTGTTGAACGTGGGTATCCAATTAAGTTGATTGAAGACCTTATTGAAGAAGTAATTATTAAAAGAGCTTGTGGTCCTTTTAGGCCAATTCTTAGTATTAGTGAAATTCAAATGGACCCAGAGCTGGTTGGTGATCTAAAAAATGGACCAACACATACATCTGACAGTTTTTTGTATAATAATTCTATCAATGATATAGTTCCCTCCACACAGAATAATTTGAATTTTGGTTGAATAGGGAGATTGAGTTTTATCACTACTTTTTCCTTGGACGCCCCTCTTTTAAAATCTCTTCTTCATAAAAATTGGTGTTTTTTGTTTGAGGACCAACTTGTGAGTAAACACATTGCTGAGTGCCCTCATATACTATTTCAAAGGGGGATCAATTTGAAAGGTTTGATTGAAGGTAATAAATCTTACTGCCACCGGCCACATTGTGGTATGTATAAGTGTGAAAATTGTTGTTGGTGTAAATACATCAAAGTAGTTAACTCAATAACAATAGGCAAGTGGAGGTTACATATTAAAGATAGATACAACTGTAACACTAGGGGAGTGGTCTATTTAGGTTTATGTTCTAAATGTCCCGCCTTTTACGTGGGAAAAACTGATAGACCACTCAAAAATAGAATATATGAACATTGTTATGCAATGCAGAAGGGGAATATTAATAATGCCCTGGCTAGGCATTTATCAATTTTCCCTGAGCATGATTTCCTTTCTGTAGTCATTGACAAGGTCCTGGAAAACGGCAGGGGTGGTCCTATTAGTTTAAAATTAGAAGAAAATGAAGTTTTGTGGCAATTAAAATTGAATGCCGCAGCTCCACCAGGGCTTAATGATTTAATTTTGATCAAAAGCCTTATTGATATAATATGAAGAATCTTACTGAACCAGTTTTCTAAGACATATTTCCTTCTTAATATGGAAGTTATTGGTTTTGTAATCACCTTAATCTTTTGTTCATGATTTAGCAGTTTTAACAAAGTATATGTTATACATATGTACATATGGATCTTGTGAGAATGGTTGTGACTTTAAAATGGGGTGGGGTTATTTTTGTGATTAATGACATCATTCATTTTATTGTATTTAAACATGTAGTTGTCATTTGTGTATTGTCTGAAGAAGTTTACATATTTTTAGTAAACAAAAGCGCTAACTAAGATTTTTCTGCTTCCAGCGTGGTCTTTTCTCCATTTTTAATTTATTTGGTTTATTCATCAAGTTTTCTGTGTA
Organism: Protopterus annectens; assembly: GCF_019279795.1. Lineage (NCBI taxonomy): Eukaryota > Metazoa > Chordata > Ceratodontiformes > Protopteridae > Protopterus > Protopterus annectens. The sequence continues at coordinate 606,877,928 of NC_056743.1, forward strand.
CTGCTTAATAGTGCTTACTCCCGCTAACTGCACGCTCATTTCTTTGAAAGAAAAGAAAAATGGGGAGATAGGAAAGTGGTGAAAAAGGGGCACAGAGGGAAAGACGGTATGGAAAGTAGCTCGGGATGTGCAAGATGTGTGTAGGGAAGGTCCATAGCTGCCCATTTCTTTAACAGCAACAGCTGTGCATATGGAATAAATTTGGAGGTAGATATGAAACCTTCAACCCCTGAGAGAGGGGTGAGGACAACAAAGTATGTTGTATTGCCAATTAAATTACATTTTATGTGTCCAGTGGACATGTGTGCAAAATGGGCAGCTATGTATGGGGCGTAATTTTTTTTTTTGGTAGCAGATTGCCCTTTTTCTTTTCAGGTGAGAGTGGAATATGGGGTAGGGGAAGTATGTATATTTGGGGAGGTAGGTTGGGGAGGCAAACAGACAAGACAAACAAGATGCATACAGGGGCGGTATATGACATGTTGTGGGTGAACACCTTTGACGGGGATGGATGTTTGGAAATCGCAAGCCCATGAGCCCACAGATGGAAACAGTGGGACTGAGGTCCCCACCCATGGGCAGTCACCACTGCACATTCACAGCCCAGAGGGTGGCTGTGCTGGGGGCTGTGTAGGAGGGACAGGCTGACCAGGGAGTTGCACCACTCGTGCCTCAAGCTGGCGTAGAGGTTCTGCAACAGAACATTCCATCTCTCTATGCACCACAGCCCGGACCGTTTGAAGGGTGATGGGTGGCCCTCCTCTGCCCACGCTTGCATGGGGGGGCAAGCCCCATCCCCACCAGCGCTTACACCTGAAGGTGGCACAGGGCCAATGGAGGAGGAGGTCCCAGGCTGGGCACCGAACCTGCTGGTGCCAGGTGCCATGGCCAGCTGAGGTGGGACAGGTGGGTCTGCTGGGACCGGCCTTCCCATATGAACTATGTTTTGGATGGGTTAGTAACAGTCAACAGCATTCCCAGTTAGTTAAAACAGCATGCAGAAGTATTCCAATTAACCCAACACACCAGATTTTCAACAGTCAAAAAGCAAGCATAACACATGCATATATAGAACAATAGTGGACATTATAACAGCATGCAGGTTGAATTGATGACAGCAGGCCACCAATAGTGTGGTGTTTTAACAGGGCACATGGATAGAAATAAATGCAAATATTTATAAACCAATAGGACACATGTCCTAACAAATGTTTTGAGATTAGACATAATGATTGAGGTGTGGAATTGCATTTTTTATGCACATACAGTAGGGTGGAAAAGGATAGGTGAATTAACAACTTATATATCCTTCTAGTTTTCACTACATTCCTATTAACTGCAGTTATATGTGCCTTACATGTATTATTACACTACCCAATGTCTTTATAATGTGCAGTTGGATTTTGCTAGATCATTATATACATGAGCTGCATCTTGCATACAAACTGTCCAAGATGCAGATGTTACTGCTACATATTTTGAGAGTTGCTACACACACACACTACTGCTAAGATGGTACACTGACAGCTGTACTTTCATATAATTATCTAGATATGTTCAGGTGAAAGTATCAGTTATATGATAACAGCTCCCTACATTTCTGGCAGCACACTGACATTTCTGGGGAACAAAATACAAAGCTACTCATGTGCCAGATTAACCTGTACATGCTGGGCATGAACCAACAGTTGAGGGCTGTAAATATGCATAAAAGCTACTGGCACTCCCTTCATCCACGTTATATGGGCCTACCCAAGTGTGGGTTAACACTGCTTAATACAACAGTACTATTTGTAAAATGCAACAGTACAACATCTAAAAAAAATGACACAGACGCACTCCAGGAATTATACATTTATTAAAGGATTATTACACCTTTATTTATTGAGTTAAAACGCTTTTTGAAGGCTCTCTCATTTATTTTATATAACAGTAAATGCAGAATAATTACTAACTTGCCTGATGATGCAGCCTTTGCAACCTATCCTCATGGGCTTGCTGATTCATAGCCGGACACCTGCAGCTGTGAAGTAAATGCAGTGATATTGAGACATACCTATCCATAGTATAGACAAGAATAGCAATTCTTAACTACTTAATACAATGGCTTCTTACTCAGTACTGGGGCATTAGGCATCGCACGGGATGCCTGGATCCAGTGGTCCAGTTGATCCTCCTTATATCGCTTCAGGTCACAATAATGGTACCTGACCTGCTCACCAGTCCGAGGAATGCCAGTGGCACTGGTGAAATCATGAGCTAGACTGTTCCAGGCCTCCATTTTATATTGGGTGCCCTAGTACTGGCCCCGCAGGAGTCTTTCCTCATGATTGTGGACAAGGAGCCAAACCATTACTTTGGTCTCCTCAATGCCCCAGTGTTGCGCTCAAAATCAAGTGCCTTCTCCAACACTGGCCATGCTGACTGCAGAAGGGAGCTAGAACCAGTTATGGCAAGTATTCCCGCCTGTGGAGCTTAAATATGAGTAATTTCCTGCACTTAATTGTAATAGGCCAGTTTTGAAAAAACTCAGCTGTAGGCACACCTGCTTAGCTGATGTTAGCAATGTTTAATATTCCTTTGAAAGATATGTGTCTGTTGAAAGTGCATGGTTATGAAATGCTGTCATGGCTTAGTGGTTATGTACTGTGACTATAGTGCACAGCATCCTGAGTTTGAGCCCTGTCACTGCTTTTTATTTTCCTACTGGCCAGACCTGAATGGTTAAGGTACAGTAAAGGAGGTGTGGCCGTGTTTAGCCGACTGTGCTCAACTTTGCCCGTCTTTGCCCAACGTTGCACTAGTTAGCGCAGTGCGCAGCTACGCACAAATACATTGTGCTTGTTAACGCGCTGCTCAGCTACGAGCAATTTGTTTTAAATGTGCTAAATACTGCTAAAATGTGCTTATATTGCTTAAAATAAGTTACTCATGCCTCAGAATGCATAATCATTTTACCTTCATATATATATATATATATATATATATATATATATATATATATATATATATAAAATTTGTTCACTACTACATATAACATTTGAATGCTTTTTAGAAAACTTATACATGATAAATGTCAAGAAATATTTTTGTATACAGCTTTCCAACACAAAATGGAATGTGCAGTAGTGGGACTCGAACCGGGAATGCCTCCTCTTTGTGCGAAGGCTCTAACCACCACTCTATCACTATTTAGCTTAATTTGCATATTTTTTCTTATTATCCTCTTTGGTGTCTAAGCTGCTAACTGTAGCTAAGCAGTAGGCAATCCCATGCAAAGACACGCGAATACGGGCAGCTATATCAGAAATAAAACAAAAAAATAAATAAATTTCTTTCAATGTTTAAATTTGTATGAGGTTTAACATATGCGGGAGTGTAGTGTTACAATGTACACATGTGAGTGGACTCGCTCATGTAACTCAATATTCCTTGAGTTTTGTCAGTGCAGGGCTGTGGATTTTTGGACTCCTTGGCAGTCCAACACGCCCCCTACACTTGTCCATGCTCCGTGTAAGCTTTAGAGTTGAGGCAGCGTGCACTCAATATTGCATGGTGCGCTGCCATCATACTCTTAGACTGGCGTTTCCGTGTAAGACTAATCTAGTCTTATACGAAAAATTAGTAAATCCTGGGGAAAGTATATTGATGAAAAACCTGTTTGTTCTGTTAACTTTTATAGGATTTGTGGTGCAGTGCTGTAAAGGTCATACAATGTAGGTGGGTGTAAAAACTTCTTCCTTGATGAGTCATTGAGGGTCGCAGTATGTTACTAATGCCCGGCATTAGAGTTTCATACTTTGCAGTTACTTAACAAAATGTAAGTCTATGCAAAATGTTCTGTTATTTACTTTCACTGCAGTCAGTTATATCAGATGAGAGGTTCAAGCTGATTATTCAGATAGTGTGTGGTTAATGTGATATGAAACGTGCAGTGTGTCAGAAGAGGTTCCTTTTCCAAATGTAGGGTTATGCAAAACCAGTGGCGGCTGGTGACTTCAAATCAAAGGGGGCGGGCTGCAGGAGACAGTTGAATGTGTGGGGCCAATGGGAAGGGGTGTGACCAACTAGAAAAGGGCAGAGCTATGCTCAAAACCACAAAAACTGGGACTGTGACAACCATCATTATGAGAGTCCAATCAAGACAAAATGAAGTGTAGAAGAAAAAAAATATTTCAATGCACTGGCTACTTGACAGCTTACGTAATATCTAGATAGAAACAAAAAGGCTGTAAGGGATGAAAAAATAAATTACTTTTTAAATACATTAATGGAATGCCAGTCAAAATCAAGTATAAAAAACAAGCAGCTCTCAACTCAAATCACTTTTCCTTGCACTGCAGTTCTAATTATAATTTATATTCAGCTTTATAAAAGTACCAAGTAACATGCTGAAAGTAACAATCTCTGTGATACCCCCACTTGTAAAAATGTTTCTTAGCCAAAGAAGACCTGCTGCCTGACAACAACTATTTACTTTTTTCATGGGGAAAACGTGACCAAAGTAAAAGATGAACAGCAAACAAAAAACAAGCTCAAGATAAATTGCTTAAAGGATTACTGCACGAGTTATAGACCACACATGATAGATTGGCATTCTGTTTAGTTTACAGGCAAACCCTGCAAAGATGACTGCAAGTGTCCAACAAATGTAATGATCTTCTGAAAATGCTGTAATCCTGTCCTTTACTACAAATACTGTCATATGCATTTCAGTACCTAAGGCTTTTATGTTATCTAGTTATGTAAATATTCTCTGCATGGCAACAACAAAATGGCTTTCTATGTCGGTAATTCTTTAACAGTATGCTTATCACAGCTTACTTACATCTTACAATTTCAGACAAGCTTACCTGATGGTCATTAAAACATTGCTACTTAAACACAGTGCAATGGGGACTGCAACAACATGCATTTTCTGAATAATAAGAAGCATAAATCAACAGTATAAAAATATTACAAGAAAACCAGTACATTCTACAAAATCAAGGACAGATGAAAAGCCACCGTAGTACTTGTGTCTACCTTGGATGGGGGAATACTCTGCACACTTACATTGCATAACTGCTCCTTGCCTTGCTTGGACACACCCAGCATCACTATATGGGGGAGTGGGGTGCAACAAGTATGTCACAATTTGAAATGTCTCTGGCTGACTGTGATGGCCCTGACACATTTGTTTCAACCTCAGAGCAAGAAATCTGGGCAAAGCCATAAACAGAAGTGGGACAAAGGCTCAAAAATAAGGACAATTTTTAAATATTGCTCTTATAAACTTAGAAAGATAATAGAATAGTAGGTCTTGCATTAGTGTGAATTTTCTGAAGAGTATGAAATCTGAAACTCAAATGTCTGTCATTATTTTCTAACTTCAATCTTTAATGATTTGCCACTAATTTGCCAGAAAATCACAATTTTATGAAAAATGGACCACAAATGTGATGCAGAAATATAAAATAACCACACAATATAGCTGGGAACCTGTCAAAAAAGGGACACTTTTAATATTAGTACTGTTAAGTTGAGCAGCTGATAAAATAAGAGAATCTACATGCATTTCTGAAATAAAACGAGCCTAGCAATTACAGCTACTTTTTTTGTCTGTGACCACTTCAGAATTATCTGTGATCAAATGAATGAAAGAAAGAATGCAAAACATTACAACTCCTATCATATCTGTCAGCTATTTCTGATTTTGTCTCATATTTTGCTTTGTTACTTGAAAAATGTTTGATTTTGTTTCTGATAAACCACTAGGGATTAATCATTCAGTTCATAGGGTCATAGTTTAGTACTAGGCTAACTGCCCCTGCGAGCCATTTTAAGCCTAGCCAGTTAACCCTTGTGAGACTCAAACACTGAACCTTGTGTTTGTAAGGCAAACACCTTATCCATTAAGCCACCCTCCCAACCCCTGAAAAATAACCCTATCAAGGTTCATAGATTAGTACTAAGCTAAGTGCCCTTGTGGGCCATTTTAAGCCTAGCCAATTATCCCTTGTGATTTGTAAGGCAAACACCTTAACCATTAGGTCACCCTCCCAGACATTATAGTTTCCTACTTTGTACTATACAGAAAAAGAATGCTAGTGGACTACCTTTTGCTCTATTAACTTTTTAAGTGAAATTATGGCTGTATTTAAAATGTGTCTCTAACTTTAGCCATTATTATTAGCTTTGTCACACAAACACACACTCGCGCGCACATACACACACACGCGCGCACACAATCAAATCTCATTACTTTTTGTTCATTTATTTTTTCATACATTTGTGTCTTTTTAAGAAGATTAGAAAGCAAAACAGAAGTCCTTGTAATTGCTGCTGCAGCTACTTTTGATATCTGAATTTTTTAAGCTCACCAATCATTAGCTTTTAGTGAGCATAAATAAGGTAGAGGCCATTTACTTTTTATCAGTCGGTGTTTCATGGCGACTTAAGATGTGAAGTGGTGGATTTGTTTTTACTGGCGTTACATGTACATTAATACCCTGTTGAGGAACAGCCATTGTCCACTTGGCTATCTTTTGTACAGTTAGCCTATTTTCTAACAGTGAATAAATTACATGTGCTTTTCAATATTGTAGTATTCATTCAAATTATGCATGCATTACCACAATATTAATCTACAAAACCATGCATAAACAGAAACTCTGGTGCACAACAGACACACACACACTTTCCCGAGTTGAAGTTAATATGGGCCAGTTTCTCGTCCATAGAGTAAATAAGTATCTGAGCTCAAAGTTCCCTGAGTCATCCTTCTCCTGGTGCTGGAAAATAGTCCACAGAATAAATAAGTTACCTGCCGTCCTTCTCCCAGTGCTGGAATAAACAGTAGTCCACAGAATAAAGCCCCAGACAGTTCCCCATTCAAAATACGCCAAGCCAGAAGTCTCTGCTTGTTTAGCGCATGAACAGATTGGAAGTCTGCTGGCACGCTTCAGTGCGAGAATAAATAAGCCAAGCCAGAAGTGTCTCTTCTCATTCCGAGTATGCGCAGACTGCAGACCTTGCAGTCCGATCCCCTTCCAGTCTATGCGGTTCTAATTAAATAAAGCATCCCTGTAGGATGACCACAAGAAAACTTAGACTTCGTATTTTTGAACACAACAGGGACATCAAGAATAAGAAAACCATGAATGCTTTATTTAATCACAGCAATGTGTGTACTAATTACAACACATTTCTATTTTTTTTGTCATTGACAAGTTAACTATGAAAGATTTTGGGGGAGACTTTAAAACCCTTTTAGAAGTTAAGGAATGCTTGTGGCAGCTACGCCTGGATTCTTTAAATGCACCAGACATTAATGACAGCATTTCTGCAGCCTGTATATTAAAATTAAAATCACAGTTTGTTTAATTATGTATTAGTATATTTTCATGATTATTTACATTTATTACTATTTTTAAACTTTATCAGGTTATGGTGTTGCATTTATTAACATGGTAAAACATTATTCACATATTCAAAAGTGTTTATTTTGAAATGTGGTTTCAGCACAATAAGATTACAAGTCCTGATTTGGTCATTGTATGGTTAATGTTTAATTGATTTTAGGGTACTCATGGGATTCAGTGTGAATTTACTATTTAAATAATGTTTTTAGTGCTGTTCATTGACTCTGAAGAAGACCAATGGTGGGTGAAAGCGCTTATTCAATGGTGGATTTTTTAATAAAACTGATTTTTCTCCTGGTACGGACTGGTCATTTTACTAGTGTTTTGTTCTACTTATGGTTATATTTCAGGGTATATCAGCAAGGTAGCACTGATTGGAATAGTGTTAATCATACGAACTCACAGTGCTTAGTTATTAATTTATCTAATAGCACTTTAGATGCTTTGTTGTCCGCTTTAAATTGCGGACTGAAATTTATTCCAACAGTATTACCTAGACTTCATGAACTTAAAATTGAAGTGTTCCAACTGATAAGAAAACTGCATTTGAGACATTATTTTAGGGAGAAGGATGATATAGATAATGTATATCAGACAAATGAAGATAGTATTGACTCTGAGAAGGAAATACATGTACTAGATTAAATATTTTTTTCATGTGCTTCCAGTATGGAAGATGAATGTAATGCATATTGTCATTTGAACACAGCTGATATTGTATGCAAAAATTGTTTTATACCCCCCTTCAAACATGAAGGCATACACAAATTTCATGCCATGATTACTTACGGTATAGAAAAAGTATTTTCTGAATTTATGGTAAATAAAAGTGAAGTATGTTATAACCTAACTAAAAATGAATGGCAAGCTTTGAAGGAGTTTGGAAGCCAGAGAAATTTAATTATTAAACCCTCAGACAAAGGTAACAAGATTGTTGTGATGCAAGCTTTACAAATATTTAAATGTGTTATGAGCTTTTGAATGACAAAGAGGTTTATAAAGTTGTGAACATACAAGATTATAAGGAAGAATTAGAACAATGTCAGCATTTATTGAATAAAGGCCTCAGATTGGGATATTTTTCCAAAATGGATATAGAAAAATGTTTTGTGTTGAGGAATGTAGAATGGCCTATTTTTATTGTCTCCCTAAGATTCATAAAAATATGCATCATCCACCGTGTAGACCCATTGTCTCAGAATGTCAGTACTTTTTATATAATATTGGACTGCTTTTGCATAAGTATTTATTAAATGCTGCAGTCGGGTTGCCATCTTATATTAAAGATTTATTTGATTTTCTTTATAAGATATCAGATGTTCAGTGGGAAAGTGAAATGTACTGGATCACCACAGATGTGAAGTTTATATACGTCACATAATTTTGGAATGGAAGCATTGAATTTATTTTTGGGAGGCATTTAATAGGAGGAATTTAATAAGATTTTGTATCATCATTTACAAGGTACGGCAATGGGGCTCCATTTACTCCAAGAATGACCTGAGACGTACCTCCCTGGACTACATGAAAAGAGACATAGAGGAGCTCTCTGAGCATGTAGCCCAGGCCGGTATGACCCTGACCTTGAGTAGCATCTTTCCCTCACCAAGAATGATGCCACAATATGAAGACAAGATGATCAATTTCAACAATTGGCTTAAGTACTGGTGTCATTCAAAGGGGATCCAATGCCTATCAGCTTGGGATGATATGCTCGACAAGCCACGATGCTTCGCTAGGGACGGCTTGCACCTGTCACCCCTGGGCTTTCGGATATTGGCAAAGGCTCTTGCTACCCCCATAGTGCCTTTTTTAGGCAAAGCTCAGAAGACAAACCCACCTCCATAGGTATCACAAGGGTTAAGAAACTAAGAGTAATGCTACTCAACGCCAGAAGTCTAAACCTCAAGATGCATGCACTCGAAACTCTCCTTAGCATGGAGAACATCGATATCTGTGCAGTAACAGAAACCTGGTTCAGGGCTCCCGAGAGCACCCCAGCACTACCAGGTTATACCTCATACCATGCTTTTCGGCCCCAAAACTTGGACCGAACCACAAAAGGAGGGGGAGTATCAATATTCATCAAAGATACCCACACCTCCAGGTTGGTGGCAAAGCACAAAGCATCAGAGACTATCCATGTGCAACTAACAGTGGGTAAAACTGCCTTCCAGTTTATAGCCTGCTACAGACCACCCTCCCAAACCCAGGAACCCCACTCGGCCTTCCTGAGAACACTGGAAAATATGAAGGTCTCTCCAAACACCATTATATTGGGCGACTTCAACTACCCAAACATAGACGGAGCATTACTCTAGCTCCAACACCCTAGCCCAAAGGTTCCTAGAATTTATAAACTCAAATGCTATGGAACAACTTGTTACCACTCCCACAAGAGGGGAAAACATACTGGACCTGATCATCACCAACATGGGGACTCTATGCTCCAGACCAGAAGTGTATCCCTCACTGGTAAGATCAGACCATAAACTAATCTCACTGGATATTCACATCCCGACCCCACCCCCTGCCCAGAAAACCACAGTGAAAAACTTCTCTAAAGCAAATTTCACACTCCTCAAAACTGAGGTGGAATCCTTCAAAGCCTTTGGGCCTGTGGAAAATACTGCCCAGACCGCAGAATCCTTTATAAATGCATTCTTTGAACACCTTCAGGAATGCATGGATCATGCGATCCCAAATAAAACCAAGACCCAATCCTCCAAAGGCAGACGTCCTGTCTGGTGGACCCCAGCCATAAACAAACTACACAATAGAAGGAGGAAGCTACTAAATGATAGAGCAAAATCCCAAAAAGGGAAGGCATCACTGATCAGTATTAGCAAAAAACTACGGGCACTCATAAAATTGTCTAAGGCCAGCTTCGAGAGAAAAATTGCACAGGACACTAAGGATAATCACAAGGCTTTCTTTAGTTTTGTTAGGAACCTGGGTGGTAATTCCCAGATATGCTCAGAATTAGTCCAAAATTACAAAAAATACACCGAACCCACAGACATTGCCAACATCCTAGCTGACAGGTTCAGCGCAAACCCCCCCCCCCATCACCAAAAGGACAAATATCTATCCCAGCAGAGTGCTGCCCCCCCTGACATCTCAGATGCTCAGGTAAGAGCCGCCCTCTCCAAAGCAAAAAACACAGCATCAATGGGACCAGATGGTGTCCCGGGCTGCATCCTACATGAACTTCAAGAAGAGCTAAACCCAAACATAAAACTACTGTTCAATCTCAGCCTTACTACAGGATATGTGCCCAAAGAGTGGCGTACAGCAACAGTGGTCCCTCTCCATAAAGGTGGTGTCTCAACGGATCCTGGAAACTATCGCCCCATAAGCCTGACTAGCTTGGTCTGCAAAGCTATGGAAAGGATCATCATGGACCTCATAAATAAAGATATTGGGGACCTACAGACACTGGATCCTACCCAGTTCGGCTTTGTTAAGAGCAGATCCTGCCTCTTAAACCTGGTTGATTTCTTTGAAACAGTCACCAAGGCCATTGACGAGGGGAAGGTGGTCCACGCAGCCTACCTGGACCTCGCAAAAGCCTTCAATACAATACCCCACTCTGGCATTATAGATAAGCTCACCAGCTTAAATATAAACCCCTATGTCACTAGATGGATTGCAAACTGGCTCAAGGACAGAACCCACAGGGTTAGAATTGCTGGAGCCATGTCAGACTCCAAACCAGTTACAAGTGGTGTCCCACAAGGCTCAGTCCTGGGACCTCTCTTGTTCGTTATATATTTCTCGGAGGTACAGGCCAACACGGAAGGACTGTGGCTGACCAAGTTCGCAGATGACTGCAAACTAGGCGCCATAATCGACTCTCCAGCCGACACAAGCATCCTCCAAAAGGGCCTCATAGAAACAGACAACTGGTGCCAGAGCCATGGCCTCAAGCTAAATGCCAAAAAGTGTATAGTCATCCCCTTTGGCAAAAACAAAGTGCCCACAAATTACCACATAGGTGGTAATCCATTAAGTACAGAAGAAGTAATTTGGGACCTGGGGACCCAAGTTGATAGCAATCTCTCATTTGATAACCACGTGGCCAAAGTGGTTAGAAAAACATTTTATATAGCCCACCTAATCATGAAGGGATTCACATCTAGATCAGGGGAGGTCATCGTGCCTCTTTACTCATCCCTCATAAGGCCCATAATTGAGTACAATGCCCCTTTTGGGATGTACCTTACCAAACACCTGCAGCAACTGGAAAGACCCCATAAGTACCTCACCAAGAGGATCAAAGGGCTCATAACAGATGCCATATGCTGCCCGGTTAAAGAAACTCCAGCTCTACTCAGTGGCATACCGCCTGTTCAGAGGCGATCTGTGCCTGACGTATAAAGCCATGTCCAACCCGGAATTAATGAACATGCACCTCAGAAAATCCAAATCCCATCGAGCTACGCGCTCGAGAGACTTGAACGTCAGTACTGAAATAAATAGGACATGCTGGAGGGACAGATTCATAACCCAGAGGCTCCCTTCTCTCTGGAATAAAATCCCAGTCCAGGTTAGGCAGAGTCCCTCATTGACTCTCTTCAAGAGGAATCTTGATGAGTGGATGGGAGATCGTAGGTTTACCCCGGGTATCACTTCTGTGTCACTGTTAGACAGAGGCACAGTATACTAACCTCGAAAAAGGGCATAGCAAAATAAATTTAAAATGGGTGGCGAAAGCCAAACACATTCTGGCTAGGCTTATAAATGCCCTAAGGCAGATAGCCTAGTATGAACCTATGAACCTATGTATGAACCTATGAACCTATGTATGCCAACCTATTTATGGGCCTGTTTGAGATAGAATATCTTTATAAATATACATTTTTTTGTAAATCTTTTGTGAGGTACTATAGGAGATGACTTGATTTTTCTTTGTTGAGGGAGTTTTGAACATGTTCAGTGTTTTATAGCAGATATACAAAAAAAAAATAGATTTGGCATCAAGTTTGATGGCCTACAGTCCGGATTAGCTTAGTGTTTTTTGATATTTTTTTACAACGTAGCTCTGAAGGGTCTATAAAAACTAGAGTGAATAGGAAATTTGTTGGTTTCTTTTTTGAATGCAAATAATTGCCATCCAACTCAGACAACTAACACACTTCCTTATGGTGAATTTTTACGTATTTCTCACTTATGCAATGATTTAGGTGTTTTGAGAGAAGAATGGGCTAAAACTGCAAATATGTTTTTTAGGAGGGGTTATAACAAAGATTTAATAGAAGAAGCACTGGACCGTGTTCAATGTAAGAGGGATAAAAGATTGGATATAGTGGGTATTAGCAATCATAAAAGTCATGAAAATGAGATTAAAAAAATGTTATAGTTGCCACCTACAATGTTCTGAGTGAAAAAGTTAGTTATACAATACTATTGTGACTTTTTATTGAAATATAAGGACTTACAGAGTGTAATAGAAAAGGTCTCAATGTTCTCTTATAAAGAGGATGCAATATAAAGGATATTGTAGTTCATAGTAGATTTGAACAACCTGTGAATATTTTAGTAAGGCAGCCTGTTAATATGGGTACTTTTCCTTGTAATACATGTATTAGTTGTAATTATATCACCCAATCATTTGATAAAATAAATGGAGTTCCATTTAAACCCATTGACAGATATTGTTGGCAGACAGAAAGTGTAACTTATGCTTTAAGATGTGGTTGTGGTTTATTTTATATTGGTGAGACTAAGGACTTTTAAGTTCTGGTTGCAAAAGCATTTAAGAGACATTAAGAATGGTAAACCTGAAAAATCCTTAGCAAGAAATTTTAGATATTATCATGAATGTAGTCCTGAAAACCTGAAGGGGACAATTTTAGAAAAGATAAATGGTGAATTAATTAATTTTAACATAAAGCGGAAATTGTTATAAAAATAGACTTTGTTTATTTTAAAATTTTCAACATTGTCCCCTGGAGGGCTTAATGATGAGTGCAAATGGAAGTACCTTGTTCGAGTTAATTGTTTTATTGTTAAATTGTGTAATTGGGGAGGGATTATTTGTATATAAGAAGATATTGTTTTTTCTAAAGTTTTTACTCATGGAAGGCTTTTTGAGCCTAGGCTGTAGAGAGTATACTAAGTGCATTTGTTATTAAAAGCTGGTGACCTGTTTTTTTTGGTTTGTCGTGGTTCTATTTATCAGTTTTTGCCTGTTTTGTTGTTGGATATGTTTCTTTTTACTTCATGAATGCCAGGAGTATAGTTAATAAAATCAGTGAATTCCACAACTGGATGGCTAACTATACTCCTGATATTGTCTATCTGACTGAAACCTGACTAAAACCACCTAACCCAGACTGTGATATCCTCCCCCCAGAATACAAAATTCTATGACAGAACGGTCTTAAAAAAAAGTAGTGGAGTAGCCATTGTCTATGCAAACCACCTTACTCTCACTAGACTCAACAAACCCACTCCATCCTTCTCACTCACTGAACTGCAGTTAGATAATTTGCAACTTAACTTCACAAACTTCACCATGGCAGCTCTATATATACATATATATATATATATATATATATATATATATATATATATATATATATATATATATACATATATATATATATATATATATATATATATATATATATATATATATATTCCCCCAGGTGACCACATCAACCTGCTAGAAAATATTCTCTCGTACCTATCCCAGCACATACATAATGAGACCATCCTCCTTGGGGATGTTAACATAGACTGGTTAAACCTACAGGCTCCTAACTCTACTACTTGTATTAACTTATATGGCTTTACACAACTAGTCTCAGCACCTACCCAAACTAACAGAGCTCATAATCCTAGTACTCTATTAGACTGGATTCTAGTCTCTGATTCTCTAAAGTACCATAACCCCCAAACCTTACCAAACTCTCTAAGTGATCACTCCCCCATAGAAGTGCTAAGATACAAACCTCACTTATCAAGGCCACACAAATGCATGACATGTCATAAACTTGCCAACTTCTGCCCTACTACTTTTAAAGGCCTCTACTACTTTTAAAGGCCTCTACTACTTTTAAAGGCCTCTTCTCTAGAATTAACTAGTCACCTCTAACCACACTCACCTTAGATGAAGCTGTCCATTACTTTAACTCTACCTTCCTTCCTTCTTCTTTCGGCTTTTCCAGGTTAGGGGTCGCTAACTCTACCTTCCTAAACATCCTCAATTTACTCGCCCCCCCCCCCCATACAGTCAGAATTAGAAGTGATGCAGCTCCATGGTTAACATAGAATACCTGCACAATAATGAAAAATAGAGACAGGACATGGAAACTATGGCTAAAAACTAAACTTCCAGTACACTTGATAAAATATAAAGAACTTAGAAACCTGGCTAAAAAGCACATTATTAAAGACGAGAAGGACTCCCACCTCAAACCCCCAATCACTCAAAAGTCCAACCCCCAAAAAGTCTGGAAATTGGTAAATCAAATTCTGCACCCAGGTCTCTCTTCTCCCCCCAAACCATACCCAAATAACACTCCTGCAGAAACTGCCTCCATTTTCAACACCAAAATCAAAGATGATAAACCTTATTCCCTCCTCTCTCTGCTCCAACTACTACTCTTCATCACCCTCTAATCTAAACTCTAGTAGCTCTCTCTCTTGACCCTGTTCCTACAAATTATATTAAGTCTCTGCTCTCCAAATTTAAACCCTGTCCCCCTTCTGTTGATAATCTCTCACCTTATTTCCTACAGTTAGCTGCTGAATCCATTGTTATTCCTGTATCTATCTTAATAAACTTCTCCATCTCTGAATCTAAAGTCCTCTCTATCTGGAAAGAATTCTACATAGTGCCCATATATAAAGGAGGTAACTCTACCAAAATTTCTAACTTCAGACCTATTACTATACTCTCACTTATCTCAAAAATATTAGAAAAATGCATTCATAAGCAAGTAATGCAACACTTATTACATGAAAACTTGCTCACTCCCAACCAGCATGGCTTTTGCCCACAAGACAGCACTACAACTGTCCCTGCTATCCTTCATCCGTACTATCTCTCTGGCACGAGGCACCAATAAACTCATCTCCTGTCATTTCCTCGACATCTCTAAAGCTTTTGATACTGTTTCCACACTCTCTCCTTCTTACCGAACTGTTTGACATCAACTTTTCCAATGCTACTGTTGCCTGGTTTTCCAGCTATCTCTCTGAGCGTAAGCAGTCAGTGAGATGGTTCTCAGCCCTCTCACCTCCTCTCCCAGTGAAGATGGGTGCCCCACAAGGATTCATTCTTGGCCCACTACTCTTTAACTTCTTCTTCTTCTTCTTCTTCTTTCGGCTGCTCCCATTAGGGGTCGCCACAGCAGATCAACTATTTCCATTTCTTCCTGTCCTCTGCATTTTGCTCTCTTACACCAACCACCTGCATGTCCTCTCTCGCCACATCCATAAACCTTATCTTAGGCCTCCCACTTTTCCTGTTACCTGGCAGCTTCATCCTTAGCATCTTTTTTCCAGTATACTCTGCATCCCTTTTCAGCACATGTACAAACCAATGTAATCTTGCCTCTCTGGCTTTGTCTCCAAACCTTCCAACCTGGGTTAACCTTCTAATATACTTATTTTTAATCCTGTCCATCCTTGTCACACCCAGTGCAAATCTTAACATCTTCAACTCTGCCACGTCAAGCTCTGGCTCCTACCTTTTTGTCATTGCCACTGTCTCCAACCCATATAACATAGCTGGTCTCACTACCCTCTTGTAGACCTTCCCTTTCACTCTTACTGGTACTTGTCTGTCACAAATCACTCCTGACTCTCTTCTCTACCCACTGCATCCTGCCTGTACTCTCTTCTTCACCTATCTTTTACACTCACCATTACTCTGAACTGTTGATCCCAAGTACTTAAACTCATCCACCTTCACCACCTCAACTCATTGCATCCTCACCATTCCTCTATCCTCCCTCTCATTCACACACATATATTCTGTCTTAGTCCTGCTGACCTTCATTTCTTCTCTTTAGAGCATATCTCCACCTCTTCTGGGTCTCCTCCACCTGTTCCCTACTCTCACTATAAATCACAATGTCATCTGCAAACATCATAGTCCACGGGGACTCCTGTCTGATCTCGTCTGTCAACCTGTCCATCACCATTGCAAATAAGAAAGGGCTCAGAGCTGATCCTTGATGTAATCCCACCTCCACCTTAAACGCATCCGTCACTCCCACCGCAGACCTCACCGCTGTCACAATACCCTCGTACATATCCTGTACCACTCTTACGTACTTCTGACACTCCCGACTTCCTCATACAATACCACAACTCCTCTTTAGGCACCCTGTCATATGCTTTCTCTAAATCCACAAAGACACAATGCAACTCCTTCTGACCTTCTTTGTACTTCTCCATCAACACTCTCAGAGCAAACATCGCATCTGTAGTGCTGTTTCCTGGCATGAAACCATACTGCTGATCACTAATCATCACCTCACTTCTTAACCTAGCTTCCACTACTCTTTCCCATAACTTCATGCTGTGACTGATCAGTTTAATTCCTCTGTAGTTACCCCTTATTCTTAAAAATCGGTACCAAAACACTTTTTCTCCATTACTCAGGCATCCTCTCACTTTCCAAGATTTCATTAAACAATCTAGTTAAAAACTCATCTGCCATTTCACCTAAACACCTCCATGCTTCCACAGGTATGTCATGTGGACCAACAGCCTTTCGTTCTTCATCCTCTTCATAGCTCTCCTTACTTCCTCCTTGCTAATCCACTGCACTTCGTGATTCACTATCCGCACATCATCCAACCTTCTCTCCCTCTCATTCTCTTCATTCATCAACCCCTCAAAGTACTCTTTCCATCTGCTCAACACACACTCCTCACTTGTGAGTTAGTTTCCCTCATTATCCTTTATCACCCTTACCTGCTGCACATCTTTACTTGCTCAGTCTCTCTGTCTAGCCAATCTGTACAGGTCCTTTTCTCCCTCCTTAGTGTCCAACCTTTTATACAACTCTTCATGCACCTTATCCTTAGCCTTCCCCACCTCTCTCTCTGCCGATGCACCTCATCTCCTTATACTCTTGTCTACTTTCTTCATCTCTTTGACAATCCCACTTCTTTTTCGCCAGTCTCTTTCTCTGTATACTCTCCTGTATTTCTTCATTCTACCACCAGGTCTCCTTGTCCTCCTTCCTCTTTCCAGATGTCACACCAAGCACCTTTCTAACCATCTCTCTTACTAGCTCTGCTGTAGTTACCCAGCTATTCTTTAACTCTTTGCTGCCACCCAGTGCCTGTCTTAACTCTTCCCTGAGCATTACCTCACAATTACCCTTTTTCAGTTTCCACCATTTGATCCTTGGTGCTGCCCTCACACTCATCCTCCTCTACTTGATCACCAATGTCATCGTACAAACCACCATCCTATGCTGCCTAACTACACTACTCTTTAACATCTTCTCTAATCTTTTCTACACCTCCTTCCCCCAGTCATCTCTCATACAATATGCAGATGACTACAGTCGTCAATATCTCAGATACTCCCTCAGAGCTTATCACTGCTTCCCTAGAATCCTTCAACTCCCTTGGAACGTGGCTTTCTCAAAATAAGCTTATTCTCAACCCCCAAAAAACAAAACTCCTCCTTTTTCTTCCTAAAAAACTCACCTACCTCAAAACCAATTTTATAGTACTATCCCTAGATAACACCTCCATCACTGTTGAAAACAACACAAAACTCTTAAGAGTCTTAATTAATAATCATCTTAAATTTGACTTGCATATAAACAACTGTATTAAAAAAAAACGCATCAGAAACTTGGGCTTCCCTATCGAAACAAAATATTCCTCACTACCAACGCTAGAATTACCCTCTCTCATGCCTACCTCCTACTTAGCTTATTATACAGCTCCCAAATTCTTACAAATCTAAACTCTGCATTACCAACCAAGATAAAGACAACTTACAAATAAGATAGCAAGATCTGCAGCACAACAAACCTATAAATCTCACCAGTGTCTTGCCCTAAAACACCTAAACTGGCTTGAGCTTCCCCACCAACTACTTCTCTCTCAACTCCTTATAGTCCACTCCATCCTCTACCAGAAATCTTACTATCCCAGCCTATCTCCTCTCATCTCACATTATAACCCTACCAGCCCACTACGCAGCTCTCACCAAGACCTGCTTCAAATACACAAAATCAACAACAAAATTGGCCAAAACCTCTACAGCTACCATCCTTCTATATCTTGGAAATAATTTCCACTAGAAATCAGGTCCCTTAAAAACATTAAGCAATTCAAAGCTGTAGCAAGAGAATATCTAAAATCTCAGTGGTCCTGCCTCTGTGCACAACCTCCTTAAATCCTGGACAGTCCAACAATGGTCCTTGTATACCTCAACTGCTTTGACTTTTATATCATAATAGACACCAGCCTAGATATTTTCTGCTATTGTATAGCACTAAAACAGTTGTAAAATGAAATTATGATATTTGATAGTTTGTTTTATGTTGCCTATCTTTTGTAGTGAGATCCTGAAAATTGTACTTCTCTAATTGTCAACGTGCTGACTATTCTCTGTAAAACCTATTCTTGTCATTCGTCTTTATTTAAAAATTAATGTAATATTGTGGAGCTTTTCTCCCTGGGCCTCTGCTGAAAAAGGGCTACTCAGCTCAGCCGGATAATCCTGGTCAACAAATGTAAAATAAAATAAATTGTTTGAAAGTCCACTTCAACCTGGCACCATGGAAGTGGTACATTATAGTGCAAAAATAGGGTGTTTCACATTTTGGCTGTTTGTCACACATTGTTAGGGTGTGTGTTCCACATTGGCCTCGGGTTGTGAGCTATGCATCCATGAGTAATGACAACATTTCATTTGATGTTTCAAGAAGGAGCATCTCCAACCATTTCTAGGCAAAGTAATATCACAATGCCATCTAGTGTTCGGAAGTTTTAAATGCACTTCATTTTGACAGTGTGTAATCTTACAGGCCAGCTAGAATAACATAACCTTTTTTGTATCAAACAGGTTATCTTTTAAAAATATAGTTTCTGTTTAAAAAAATCTTAAATAAAAAATAAAAATCACATTAAAATGAGAACTATGTAATCCTATAACCATGTAAAACATAACTGTCTTAAAATCATGTACATAAAAATTACTCCAAAAGACCTAGCACCTAAAAATAAGGCAGTGAATTCAAAGTTAGGTTAAATTTTGACTGTAATTCTAGGAGGGTGGTGTACGCGGCATTATGCCAACAGTGCCCATTTTTTGTAGGTAAAACTTGAGAGTAGGTTAAAAGACTTTCTGAACACCAGTATAACATCAACAAAAGGAACCTGAATAATGTCTTGGCAAGAGATGTTTTGGACAACAAAATTCACACATTTAAGTTCATAGGATTAAAGGAGGGAATGAGGGTAGGTCTATGGGTACAGTTAGTGGAAAGAAGGGAATTGCATTGGAGATTGACTTTGAATGCCCATGGTTGGCCCAGACTTAAGAGTCTTGTTCCATTGTACCCCTTTTGAAATTTAAAGCATTGACTAGGTAATGAAACAGAGATAGGGGCATGTGGTACAATAATACCTCTGCCCCCTTCACTACAGGTTTGCACTTTAAGCACCCATTTTATATTTTAAATGCACAACACACTAACAAGCTATTTATGGGAACTTTATATTTAACACAATTTTCTTCCTCCCATTTAACCTCCTTCAGGCAAATAATGCAGTACATACATTTTAAATTCTCTTTAACTGAATGCCTTATTGCCATATTACTATTGGTTTTAATATATTTTTCCATCTTTTTGCATGTTTTTAATGTTAAGTTATTTTAGGTACTAGAATTTTTGGACACACTCCCTCTTAAAACATCAAATGAAGTGTTATTACTCATGGGTGTGTGTATAAAAGTTTTGTAACGTAACTGTTTTTATATACTGATATAGTTCTGATGAGGGACAAAAGTGCTTAATATATATGCAACTTATTTGTCTTAGTTTTAATTCGTTCAACAAATAAAATAGCTGCTGCTCGCAACTTTTGCTTTAGATTTATCTAGGAAAAATATTGCCTCAAACCCACGTTTGTCATACTTTCATCTATGCTGCTCCCTTATTTACCAACAAGCAATCTTCACTACTGCAAAAGCTGGAACATTGGTAAAATAAAATTAAATGGTCACAGAAACATACTAACGAAAATGCAGTTTAATAGACCTTAGCGCTTTGGCTTCACATACAGCCTTCAAGGAGTAATAAGGATTAAAACAGATTCTCCTTTTATGCACAATACTTCATTCAATTAATTCAAATTATTTACAATACTACATTCAGTTAATTCTAATTATCTAATTACCAAACTCCAATTGCACTCTGTTTTTTTTTTGTGTAAAGGAGGGGGTGAAGATGTAAAATATTTGTCCAAGATATCCAAAGTCCATCCAAAGATATCCAAAAGAGATATTGTGAATGTAAGAATGGAAAGCCTTTTAGGGGCTCATTTTAAATTACATCACAACTTTAATTCAAGCTGTTTAAAAGCAACAGTTTTAGAAAAAATAAAATTACAATTAGGTGAATTTAGAGAAATAAAGAATAAATTGCTGTATAAAGAGACATTTATTTTAAAATATAATACAAATCCCCTAACTGTAATTTTATTTTTCAAGCCAAATGAACAAAGAGTGTAATTGGAAGTTGGTAATTAGAGTGAATTAATTGAATGAAATATTGTATATAAAAGGAGAATCTGTTTTAATGCTTATTACTCCTTGAAGGCTGTATGTGAATCCTCAGCGCTAAGGTCTATTAAACTGGATTTCCGTTTCTGTGACCGTTTTATTGTTTCATTTTATTTTTACAAGTTTAGTAGTTTTCATTAACATTGGTAAAATAAGGTTGCTCGATTTACAGCCATCTTCCCTTACATAACTCACAATTCTCTGACCCTCAAGCAACTGCAGTGGTTTAGATGTTCCACACCACTTACCTTACTGTGAACTCCTCACTGTATACAAACTCATTAACAAGCCTAAATGCTCCATGTCCCTGTGAAGGCTGCCAGCCCAGCTAGGTAGAATTTTTTTAAATAATTCTGTCATTTGTGAATGTTAATATGATCCATAGACTTGTTTTATAAATGTAAGAGAATTATATGCTATGTATGTATTAAATTGCTGATGCAGAAGTGTGTGTAAAACTGTTTGTTATGTGTTGAGCTTCAAGAGTGTACCGTACTGGAAAAGAACAGAGCTAACTTGCAAACTCTAAGAATATAAGTGACTTGTTTATGATGGTGATTACCTCAGCTAGGAGACGGAATGTCTGCAGCTAGAAATTCTTTCTATTGTCTGGAAACAGAAATAATGTCAAGTTTCAAAGGTAAAAGTGTACAACTGTTTTATGACTTCCAGTTCCAGGCAAACTTCTGAAAAATAAGTATTTTTGACATGGAAGTGACAAAGAATGATATAATCTGAGATTACCCAGCAGAAATGTTTGATAGTAACTTAAGAACCATCTCAGAGTGAGTCCAGGCATTTTGGATCTTGATTTTGGACCGGAAACATCCATCTTCAGCACTTCTCATCTGCATTTGCTTTGCTCTGTAAGTAAGACTTAGATCACAGTGATTTCTCTTTGAGATAGATAGGAACTTAGTAAGATTAGTTTAGATGTTTTCTGTATTTATATGAGACTGTCCTGCAATGTTGTTTTAAAATATTACCTGTGATTCTGAACTCTGATATCACTGTATTGAGTATTGTCTTGTTCTTTTATTTTTTATTATTCAATATATGTAACCCTTTTAATTGTGGCTGGTTTGTTTAGAGATATTTAAGCTCTTAGAGTATTTGCATATGTATTTGATGACACTCTGTAGCCCACTCTTAAATAGCCTTAAAAGTCTTGGACACACTTACCATTTAGATAATACTGTGATGCCTGTGCACTAGCCCAGCAATCAAGGAGCCTCAATCCTCACCACTAACACCAGTGAGGGGCATCCATATAGGGAAAGGATAATAAATACACACACAGTAAAGTACAATTTCCCTTAAGAGCACACTGAGATCACAATCAGTCTGGGTCTGGTTTCTCCCTTTCTCTCCAGGTCCCCAATAAGACTTCCCAGTAGCACAGATATAGGGTCCAGATCTCAGCCTAGTGGGCAAGCTAAAACCTCCAGCACACTCTGTCCAACCAGTGCTTCATGTCCCTTCCCATGTAGCTGAGACACACACATTTTGAGATAAGAGTTATATACAACCACACAGACACTCCTGGGGAAGGCTGGCACAGAATCTCCAGTTGTGCCTGCTTTTTGCCCAGACTATACCACCACCAACTAGTATCCGTTACTAAAAAGGCCCTTAGCAAAGGGTGTCCAATTATTACTGTGCAATATTATTATCCAAATGGTAAGTGTGACTGAAGAGCAAAGCTTAGTGGTGTGACTTGATACAGTATCACTACATACATGCAATGTACTCTGAGAGTTTAAATTATCTCTACACAAAACAGCCACTGTTGAAAGGTTTAAAATATTTAATAATAAATAAAAACACAAGACAATACCACTTACTACACAGTGCTAGTCTAGAGTTCAGAGATCACAGAGAAATACTTAAAATAATACAGTAGAAAAGTCCTAATATCACAGAAAAACAAACTAATCTAATCTTCCTATTCCCTATCTATATCACTAGAGAAACACTAAAGTCTGAGATCCTGCTTGTATATAGATACAGGCAGTGCTGGTGATGTTGGATGTTCTCTAGACAAATGCTCTAATGCTCTCATTCTTTCTGTCCTTAAACTGATAACACAGTACCATTGATTCATTTCAGATTACATCATTTCTTTCTGGTTCCCAGGCTATCAAACTCTGAGGTTAATAGCCCCTTTGATCTTGAAGCTGGTCAGAAACCAGAAAAA
Organism: Protopterus annectens; assembly: GCF_019279795.1. Taxonomy (NCBI): domain Eukaryota; kingdom Metazoa; phylum Chordata; order Ceratodontiformes; family Protopteridae; genus Protopterus; species Protopterus annectens. The sequence continues at coordinate 606,901,304 of NC_056743.1, forward strand.
TAAAAGAAATTATACATGTAAATTCTAGCCATTAACTCCGGCCTCAAAACAATTCAGAATTCCTTCATCCAGACATATTGGCTTCAAGTTTTGAAATCAAAGAATTGACTTCTTAGTTATGGTACACCGGAGTGCACTGTTGTTACATTTTTGCAGTTTTATATATATATATATATATATATATATATATATATATATATATATATACACACAAACACACACACATGCATGTACTTCATTAGACCGAAACACCACATAACTGAAATCCAAAATGCCGAGACCAAGTTATCAAAACCACATAATGCTGAAATGCCATATTACTGACATGGCATTTCTCCGACAATTTCTCCACATGCAGCAGTTGAACAGCAGAGTCCAGGAAGTCCTTCCTGTAAGTTCAAATAGTGAGATCATGATACAGTGAGGATCACAAAATATGCCCTTTTCTCACTGTAGTGAAATCTCAAAGTTATTATATATCAGTGGTGTTGGGGGTGAGGGGAGCAGCCCTCACCAGAGCAGAGTAGGATGTATGGCATATTTGTCACTATTTGTTTTTTGTAGGTTTTGTTTGCAGTGCATATATCGCGTGGGTTGATGGGATATGTGAGTTAGGTGGGTAATGGCATTTTAGGATGTTGAGGTGTAGTGGGATGTGTTTGTTTTGCAGGTTCATTAAGTTTTATGTTTTATTTTTGTCAGGTCAGTGTGTCAATTTAGCTTTTAGTGTTTTTAGTGGGATAGGAGTGTATTGTTAATAGAGTTTTTGGGGATTGTTGAGGTTATTTAGGTTTGGGAACATTGTGTACTAGTGTGTCAGTATGCTTGGTGTGGCTTACGTTTGTGTTTTTGTTGGTGTTTTGGGAACCGATGTTATGCTAGTCGGTAATGTGCATTTTGGTATTGTGTGATATCGGTGTTTTGGTCTCGGCGATTTGGCTGTCGGTTATGTGGTGTTTCAGTGTAGTTGCTTGGACTTCCTGTTGTATTCTGAGCCGTAAACAGAAGAGCTTATGTTGCTGTACTCTTCTGTGCCCGATCATCTCCAGATCATCTTTATATTTGCTTATAGTGACAGAGGCCAGAATTATTGCTTATTTTGAAAACCCCTACATAGGCATCTTCTGTTGATACTCTGGCTTGTGTTCTTTGTTGTGTTTAAACATTGTAATAAACAGTGTAATGACCAGTTTCTTCTTTTGCTTCAAATTGTGCTTAAGTTAAGAGGTTTTTTTTAATAGGAATCTTCTCCTCAAGTCAGCCTGTTTTATCACATATGTCAGGCTTCTTCACTCTGAGATTACAAAGTAAAAAAAAAGATTCTGAAAACCCAAATGTTCAATAGATTTATGGAACTAGAGGAGGCAACAATGGCAAATGTAAATGACAGTACACAGTAAAAATTATGATCTCAGTTGGTGGCTGGGAAGAATGAACTGCTAGATGCATTGCTGTGAGGCTTTTTCGTAGTGCAAATCTTAGTGCGATAAATGAGGAGATATAGGAGCCAGACAAACACATTCCAAAAGAAAGTATTGAGAGGAATCATTAAAACCTAACATGTAACTGTAGAAAGTCCAATGGTATAGAAATCTCAGAATAGGGAAGAAACAGCAAGTCATACATGTTTATATGTGCAAGTGTAGGAATTATTTTATAAAGAGGAATATATATATATATATATATATATATATATATATACATATATACATATATATACATATATATACATATATATATATATATATATATATATATATATATACACATATATACATATACTTTTCAGAAAAGGTAGATGATAGTTAAGGATTTAAGTGTAATTTAGGGGCAGACTATACTACCTTCTATTACCATTAAAGAAATGCTATAAAATAATACATGAACTCTTTTTTTGCTTTTCAATTGACAATTACTATTCATAGGTATTTTGCATCTGTGCTGCATTTGCATGCATGTGTGTGTGTGTGTTTATGTATAAATGTTTTTCTCTCACTCCCTTTCATTCTGTATGTTTCTATAGGAATTTATGCATGTGCACGTGGGCTTCAGGCCTGTTATTTTACATTAAGAAGGTTTGTGGCCTGCACTGTTGTGGCAGGACAGGTATCTTATATCCTTCTAAGTTGGGTATTGCTGATTGAAGGCTCAGTGTCTGTTATTCTAAAAGTGTATTAGTTCTGGTTTAAGCACTTGGACTTCAGGCCAGTTATTTTACATTAAGAGGGTTTGTGGTCTGCACTCTTTCGAGAGGAGAGGCTAGATTCTGCCCTTCTGAGCTGGGAATTTCTGGTTAAAGGATTATTGTGCCTGTTATTTGAACTGTTTCTTTCTGAAATTGGCATGCCTTGTTTGCTGTAGCATAGACTAGATTCAGGGATGCTGAATAAAGCTTTGTTTGTATAACTTGAGCACTAATCCAGACCATCTTTTTTGGAGAAGGTTCCCCTGCACCCTAGTGGCAGGAGTGTGCAGTTAGAACTTGTCTGATTGAAGACTGCTGAAACAGGGCTCAGTTTGAGCTTTTTTACTGGTTAATTGGGTTGTTGTGTCTTTTGTTTTTTCCTGGTTAGGGGTCGCCACAGCGGAACTCCGGTCTGCTAATGATTGGCAGTAGATTTTTACATGCTGATTTTCCAGCCCTGACGCAAAACCTTCAACGAAGGTACACCCATTCACGCATGTCTCCACACAGAAGACGCTGTAGCTGAGAATCGAACAGGACGTCTTACTGTGAGGTGACAATGCTACCGCAGCACCACAAAATTGGGTAATTTGTTTAAATCAGTTTGCTTGTTTTCTGTTGCTATATAAAAATGCACTTTATTCATCTGCTTTTACTGAATTTGTGTTTCTTCCTACTTTATTGCATTTATTCTGCTGCATTTATTACTGCTTGTTAGTAGCCTGATTAAATTGTAACTGTTAGTCTAAGCCTTTGGTTCAAGCACTTGGGTTTCAGACCAGTTGTTTTACATTAAGAAGGTCTGCGGTGTGCACTGTTATGGCAGGACAGGTAGCTTACATCCTTCTAAGTTGGGAGTTGCTGATTGAAGGCTTAGTGTCTGTTATTCTAAAAGTGTATTAGTTCTGGTTTAAGCACTTGGGCTTTGGGCCAGTTATTTTACATTAAGAAAGTGTGGTCTACACTCTTGTGGGAGGAGAGGGTAGATTCTGTCCTCCTGAGGTGGGAGTTTCTGGTTAAAGACTTATTGTGACTGCTTATTTGAACTGTTTCTTTCTGAAATTGGTACGCCTTGTATGATGTAGCATAGACGAAATTCCAACCTGCTGAGTCTAGCATTGTATAACTTGAGCACTAATCCAGACCATCTTTTTTTGGAGAAGGTTCCCTTGCACTCCAGTGGCAGGAGAGTGCAGTTAGAACTTGTCTGATCAAAGACTGATGGAACAGAGCTCAATTTTTAGCTTTTTATTGGTTAATTTGTTTAAATCAGTTTGCTCATTTGCTACTGTTATATTGAAAAAAATACACTTCATACAATACCGCTTAGCAAGGGTTGAACTATTCCATATGCCATAAAGTCTGCTCTTCAAATTTTACCTTAGAACTAGCCAGTTTTTTTTTAGTTTTAGCACTGAAATCTATTTCTTTGAGCTCAGTACTTGATCAGAACTTGTTGTAAGCACTAAATAAGCTACAAATTACTACAGCACTCAACTTTCCTCACTTGTCTGGAGGAAAACAGTTTTTAGTACTTAATAAATCAGCACCTATCCAGGCATGTCTAAGGGTCAGCTCCCGGTGTTTTCTCCTGTCTACCTGATGAATCTGGGCATCTTGGGGCAATGCAGTAATTGCCTCATGTCACAGACAACCCTCTCCTCCTACCACCCAACACTGTAACCTGTGGGAGATGCACTTATATAGCCAAACTGGAAGCAAAGCTCTCTTCACCCAAGACTGGACTTAGACAGTCAAGAGGAGAAGGTAAACACTTGCGCCACACCGCATTCATCACATAGTCCCTCAAAACCTAAACCACCAAAGCACACACATAGCAACACAAAACACACACCTACATTCGCGGAGGCTCTCAATAAAAATCTGCTCAAGCAACAGAGACCTGTAAAGCAGAAACACAAGCAACCTCCAGCCCTCAACACAACCCAAATGACACATAGCCCACAAACTCAGTGTGCCACTCAACCAAAGGCATGACAATGTACCCAACACTCTAGTCATAGGTGACTCTATAGTCAGGCACACTGATGTTCCACTAACCAGGCTAAACAAGGAGAAAGTTACTGTCAGCTGTCTGTCAGATGTCAGGATCCAGCACATAACACACGCACTCAGGTCACTCCACAACAAGTACAAATATGACTCTGTCATTGTCCATGTTGGTGTGAATTTCCTGAGATGTACCTCCCTGGACTACATGAAGAGAGACATGGAGGAGCTCTCTGATCTTGTAGCCCAGGCAGGTATGACCCTAGACCTGAGTAGCATCCTACCATCACCCAGAATGATACCACAGTACAAGGACAAAATGATTGACTTCAACAATTGACTAAGCTTATGGTGTCATTCTAAAGGGATCCAGTATCTGTCTGCCTGGGATGACATGATTGACAGACCACGATGCTTTGCCAGAGATGACCTGCACCTGTCACCCTAGGGATTCGGGATACTGGCTAACTCTTGCCACCCCTATAGTGCCTTTTTTAGGCAAGGTTCAAATGACAAATTCACCACAGTAACAGGTACAAGCAAGCAAAATCTGAGGGTAATGATACTCAATGCTAGAAGTCTAAATCTCAAAATGCATTCACTTGAGGCACTCTTTAAAATGGAGAACATCAACATCTGTCCAGTGACAGAGATCTGGTTCAAGGCTCCAGAGAACACCCCTGCATTACCAGGCTATAATTCATACCACACCTTCTGGTCACCTAACCTGGACAAAACACTAAATGCGGAGGCGTGTCCATAGTCATTAAGGATATCCACACCTCTAGGCTAGTTGCTCAGCATAATGCATCCAAGATTATCCAAGTGCAACTAACTCTGGGCAAGACCGGAATCCAAATTGTAACTTGCTACAGATCCCCCACTATGCCCCAGGATTCCCACTTCTCATTTCTTGACACACTGGAAAATATTAGGGTACAACCCAACACCCTAATAATGGGCAATTTTAACTACCCCACCATTAACTGGGAAAACTACTCATGTACCAACGTTTTTGCTCAACGATTTCTGGAATTCATAAATTCCAATGCCTTGGATTAACTTATCCATACCCCCACAAGGGGCAGAAATATCCTAGACCTAGTCATTACCAACATGGGCAACCAGTGTTCCACACCAGAGGTCAAGTCCTCGTTGGTCAGATACGACCACAAGCTAATCACCCTAGATATTCACATTCCGCCCCCACCCCCCATTAGGGAAACAACTGTAAAAAATTTCTCCAAAGCCAACTTCACCCTTCTTAAGACATAAGTGACAAACTTCATGACACCCATGCAGATGGACAATAGAGGTACGACTGCTGAATCCTACACAAATGCACTTTATTAGCACTTACATGAGTGCATGGATCGTGCTATCCCTAACAGAACCAAGATGCTATCCTCCAAAAAAAGGAAGCCGATCTGGTGGTCCCCTGCCATAAACAAACTCTACGACAGAAGAAAGAAACTGTTGCAAAAAAGTGTAAAATCCCATGATTGGAGGAACTCCCTGGTCAGCCTCAGTAAGAAGCTGAGATCCCTTATAAAATCCTCCAAAGCTAATTACGAAAACAAAATCATCACTGATTCTAAAGACAATTACAAAATATTCTATAGCTATGTCAAGAATCTCAATGGCAACACTCAGATTTGCTCTGAGTTACAGCACAGTGGCACTAAATATACAGAACCAATTGATATTGCCAAGATCCTAGAAGTGCTAACTTTATCACCCTCTCACCAGCTAAAGGGCCCATCTCTATACCGGAAAAATGCAAAGTTCCTGTAATCACAGCTGCACAGGTAAAAAAAACACTCTCCAAAGCCAGGAACACAGCATCCATGGGGCCTAACAATATCCCAGGCTGCGCTCTACATGGACTACATAATGAACTGGCACCCCACCTAAGCACCATGTTCAGTCATAGTCTCACTTCAGGCTTTGTGCCCACTGAATGGCACACAGCAATGGTTATCCCACTCCACAAAGGGCGAGCCACCACAGACCCTGGGAACTACCACCCATTAGCTCAACGAGCTTGGTCTTCAAGGCCACGAATGTATAATCATTGAACTTATAAACAAAGACATTGGTAATCTCCAAACTCTGGACCCCGCCCAGTTTGGGTTTGTAAAAGGCAGATCATGTCTCCTAAACCTGATAGACTTCTTTGAAGCAGTCACCAAAGCCGTAAATGAGGGTAAGGTGGTTTACACAGCCTATCTAGATCTCGCCAAGGCTTTTGACACCATCCCCACTCTGGAATTATAGATAAACTCACTAAACTAGGTATAACTCCATATGTCACAAGATGGGTTGCCAACTGGCTTACTGACAGAACCCACACTGTGAAAGCAAACTCCAAATCTGACTTCAGACCAGTGACAAGTGGAGTACCACAGGGTTCAGTTCTGGGTCCTCTCCTGTTTGATATCTACTTTTCTGAAGTACAGGCTAGCACAGAAGGTCTTTGGCTAATGAAGTTCGCAGATGACTGCAAACTAGGAGCCATAATCAAAACTCCTAACGATGTGGACATCTTACAAAAGGGCCTCACTGAGACGGATGCCTGGTGTCAAAGCCATATCCTCAAGCTCAATGCCAAAAAGTGCATTGTCATCCCCTTTGGTAAAAACTCTGTACCCATGAGCTACCACATAGGTGGTAATCTACGTAACACTGAAAGTGTGATGAGACCTTGGGACACAGGTGGACAGTAGTCGCTTCTTTGATAATCACATCACCACAGTAGTCAGGAAATTCTTCTACATGGCACACCTCATCACAAAAGGTTTCTCATCCAGGAAAAAAGAAGTCATTGTCACCCTCTACTTGTCATTCATTAGACCCATTATAGAGTACAATGCCCCTTTTGGTATGTACCTCACAAGACATCTACAACAATTGGAAAGGCCGCAGAAATACCTCACAAAGAGGATTACCGGCCTCAAACAGAAGCCCTACAGAGACCGTCTCAAAAAACTCCAGCTTTACTCTGTCGCATATCACCTACTCAGAAGCAATCTCTGCCTAACATACAAGGCTATGTCAAACCCAGAGCTATTGGACATGCTCCACTTAAAGAAATCCCAATCCCTCCGAACTACACGCTCTGTGGACCTAAACCTTACCACCACAATAAACAGAACATGCTGGAGGGATAGATTCCTGCCCCAGATACTTCCCATACTCTGGAACAAACTACCTATCTATATCAAACAAAGCTCCTCATTAGCACTCTTCAAGACAAATCTTGATGATTGGATGGAAAATAGGATATTCACCCCAGGAATCACCTCTGTGGCTCTGCTCAACAGGAGCACAGGAAAATAAGTGGCGAAAGCCAGGGTACCTTTTTGGCTAGGCTTATATAGGCCCTAGGGCCAATAGCCTAGTACCTACCTATGAACCTATGTCTTACAGTACTTTGTGAGTTGGCTTGACTACATTATGCATCTTTTTTCATGCAAACATAAATATTAGCTTAATGCAATTATAGGAAACTTTTATGAATGAATGAATTGCATCCACACACAGCCCTAATATAATAATCCTTAGCAAGACTCTGGTTCCCCCTTTTCTGTATATACACTGTAATGGTTGTATCCCTTTTTTGGAACATCCTTCAAATCTTTTTCTTTCTTACATCACAAATTCTGTACAGTTTGAAATACCAACAGCTAAACAGACTGTTGCCATAGCCATTTAGCTGAAAGTGTTACACTTGCACACAAGATATAGACATGTTCACCTGTTAGTTACACTTGCACACACGATATAGATGTGTTGGCCTGTTGGCCTGCTGTAGGTATACATGTGCCCTGCAGCTGATCAGTGCTAACTCCTTCATAATGCAATAAGGCCAATCCAAGAATTTTTATTTTTCATCCGTGTTTGTTCTTGCTGCATTTGTCAAGTATATTTAACTGGTGGTTGTAGACAAGGTAATTCATGCCTAAGAGCTATAACACTTTTATTTGAATATCTCTTAAACATATGGACTGGTACTGAAAGGGTCAAACCATTCAGAGAGAGAGGGGCACTTCTGTAGCCCTGTTTCAGGTTCTCTCACCAAATATTGCAGTCTGACATCATGTAATTCTGTTTTAAACAAGCAGCCCCATAAACAGCTGACAGCCACAGCTATGATCTAGTTTTATTTGGTATGCCTAATATTTTTTCTGGCTGGAAGAGGTGGAATCCAGTACTGCAAACCTGGATCAGAGGCATTAACAATAATTACATTAAACTAAGAACTGACAGTAGTTATAAGTTGTAATTCACAGCCACAGTACGTATGTTGCTACAACTTAATAGGGAAAACATTGCTAATACTACTGTTAAAAAAAAAAAAAAAAAAAAAGATCAGGTAACAGATGACACAGAGGTTAGTCTCCATGAAATGACATTCTTATTTATAAGCCCCCCAATGTTCAAAAGCTGTTGTATTTGTAGCACCATGAACTCCCAATTTCCGTTAGTCAGGAATATCGCTCCCTGATTTTTCATCTTGTAAAAGCTCCCACCTTTTACCTTCTAAAAATATGCCGCTGCACCACTGCACATACATTCTCTCAAAACAGTTTCAATTACAATAGACATGCTTTATCAACTTTTAAACTGTAAAGACATACTTCACTGTTTATCTGTTTGTCTGCGTTTGAAAATAGTATAGACCTTTGCACTTGATTATGTACATTGTTATTGGTCTGTGATGTTTACCTTAATAGTACTCCAAGGTGGCACATAGACCGTCATTCCGTTCAAGCTCCCAGAAGGTACTCATGGACCAAAGGATGTCTTCAGGTGCTCTTAAAAAAATGTGGTTACTCCTTTTGATAACTGCCTCCTAATTAATACTTTTTGCCATTATAGCCGTACCCTGCATTATCTACTAAATGTAATGAGGGTTAAGTGTAAATACATGGTCTTCTTTTGCTTCAGGGCAGCTGTATCTGTTATTGCCACATAACAGGGCATCCTGTCTTTTTATGCATCTAATAAGGAAAAAATCTAAATTGCAGCCATAAAACACTGACAGCCTCCTTAATGGTGTTTTTCCCTGTACATGATTATTTTATATAGTAACACAATATATTGAGTCTTTTCCATATCTCTCATTGATTGTGTGTGTGTGTGTGTGTGCGCACGTGCATGTGTGTGTCAGCACACTCGGTATAATTTAATTTATTTTGTGGAATCCCCTATGCAGAATTAGTCTAATATTAGTAGATTCATTATTAAGATATTTATGTTGTCTGCTAATCAGTTAAATTCATAGGTTATTACTAGGAATGCAATCCAGGACATCATTAAAGAACCTAGTCCATATTGCCAGTTACCCAAAAGCACTGTCAGGTTGAGTGACTTAAGATTACACAGTAAGCAAATAAAGGCTGAGGGAATTAAACTCTGTACCACAGAAAGTAGCTAGTTAACAGCTCAAAGCTCTAATTCTGTGCACCACCTGGCATAGTACTGACAAGGTACTTCATGTCTTACAGCCTGCTTTCCCATGTTTAGTTAGCATCCAAATATCAGCATTGTAATTTATTTCTAATTTTGTTCATAGCTACTTCTAATTTTGTTCATCCAAGATTAAATCAGACATTTGCATATTAATGGACTGCTATATGACAGAGCTAGACACTTGTACTATTAACATGCCACATTTTAAGACTAATCTGATTAGTCAACAATAAACATTCAAATCAGACACCCTACTCAATGAGCAAAACAATTTATACTTATTCTTAGTATCTCATTACTCTGTAATGTTAATTTTAGTATGTCAGCAGCAGCTCATATAAGATGTATTATCCAGTTGAAACAGTTACAATGTTTAGCTCAGTCAGGGTTTACCATGGTGGTGAGGTGGGGTAAGCTGCAGTGTATTTCTGTTAAATTGCTGAAATATTTTTTGTAGAATGTAGGAGCAGGATGAGTCAGAAGGTGGCTTATTGTATTTCTGGTCTTTTATTTTTCTATTGTATATTCACTGATTAAAGTAAACATTTAACAGTATTCATTGCATGGCACAAGACTGAGAATTTTGTTGTATACACAACATTCATGGGTAGAATGAGTGTTTATTTATGTGCATCGTACAGGTGATACTGTTACAATTCATTGATTATACTCACTTTGCCATATACTAATGGTTTTAATTAGTTTACAAAACCATTTTATACTGCTAATTGGCACTTTGAAATTCAAGCCTGAAAAGTATTTTCTTAGACATATTTAAATATTACTTGAAACAACACAAGTCCTAGAAAAAAATATTCAAACACACCTTTATCACTAAGCCGTAAATTAAATAGTAGTGGTGCAGCATTTTGTAACACCTAGTCCAGTATTCCTATGACATCCACTAGCTTTCTTATAAAAATCTCTGCTCTCTATTAATAACGCACAGTAACTGCCATGTTTGAATATTTATACTGAATTAAAAGAAGAAATGCTTTCATAAAGCAATGGTTGAAGAAACAAGTAAATCAATGAGAGTATAAAACAGATGCAGTTAGCACATACAGTGTACTCAGTTGCAAAATATATTCCTGATTCATGTCCAATCCTAATCTGTAAGAGAGATAAAATTAGCTGTCCTAAAGTATGCAGCAATATGTAAAAAAGGTTAAAAAGCCAAGTATGCAGACATTGACACTTAAGTACTGTAATACACTTCTGCATCAGAAAGACTGTATAAAAAAAAAAAAACATGACATAAAGGGAAATGCACACATACTTCACTAAAGCACAGAATACGCAATAAGTCTAGTGCTATTAAAATAAACAGAAAAATGTAAAAAAGGACAAAGGAATCCCGTGAGGGAGGAAGAGGTATAAAACCTAATGTAGGTAATAAAGTTGGTAAAGCAACATTCCAAATGTTTATAAGTAAGATGGAATAGACATTAAAAATACACTACATTTATTAATTCTCTGATTACATGCTTTGTTCATTTTATGGTTGTGGAAAACATGCAGCCTGTCATGCTGCTTGGTAGGCAGAAGGCAGGAAATTAATGCTAGATAGGTCTCACTTGTACTGTCATAAACAGATTTCCCTTTCCCCACTTCCAGTTCTTCATATCAGTCCTTCGAAGGCTTTCAATTCCTGAGTATATTACCTTACATTTTTTTTCATGGAGTCTACACTGAACTCCATTTTGTCACCTGTGGAGCTCTCCATTTCAGCCATGTGTGACAGATATGCACTCTGTGTCCTGAATGAAGTTCATAGGTTGGTACTAGGTTATTGGCCCTAGGGGCTATACAAGCCTAGCCATAACAATTCCCTGGATATTTCTTCCCACACTATTTACTTCCCTGGACCCCTGTCCACTAAAGCGACTGACATGATCCCCGGGGTGAATTTTCTTTCTCCCATCCAATCGTCAAGGTTCCTTTTGAAGAGGGCCAAAGAGGCGCTCTGCATGACATGTATGGGCAGTCTATTCCAGAGTCTGGGGAGTCTGTGGGTTAGGAACCTATCCCTCAAGCATGTTTTGTTTATTGTGATGACTAGGTTTAGATCCCTGGAGCGCATGGCTCTGAGGGCTTGGGATTTCTTTAAGTGTAGCATGTCCAACAGCTCTGGGTTTGACATGGCCTTGTGTGTTAAGCAGAGATTGCCTCTGAGTAGACAATATGCCACAGAGTATAGCTGGAGATTTTTAAAGTGGTCTGTGTAGGGCATTTGCTTTAGGTCTGTGATTCTTTTAGTGAGGAATTTCTGCAGCCTTTCTAGTTATTGCAGATGTCTTGAGAGGTACATACCAAATGGGTCATTGTATTCTATAACAGGTCTAATGAGGGATGAGTTCAGTGGGACAATGACCTCCTTTTTTCTGGATGAAAAGCCCTTAGTGATGAGGTGTGCCACATAGAAGGATTTCCTGACTGTTGTGGCGATGTGGTTACCGAAGGTGAGACCACTGTCCACCTGTGTCCCTAAGTCTCTTATCACACTTTCGGTGTTTAGTGTACTGCCACCTATGTGGTAATTCATGTGTACATGTTTTTTTCCCAAAGGGGATAACTATACATTTGTTGGCATTGAGCTTGAGCACATGGCTCTGGCACCAAGCATCTGTTTCTGTAAGGCCCTTTTGTAGAGTATCCACATAATTTGGGGATTCAATAATGGCTCCCAGTTTGCAGTCATCTGCAAATGTTTTAGCCAGAGTCCCTTAGTGGTGTCCTGTGCTTCCGAGAAGTAGATGCCAAACAAGAGTGGTCACAGGACTGAACCTTGAGGTACTCCACTTGTCTGGAGATGGATTTGGAGTTGGCTGCCTTTACAGTGTGGGTTCTGTCAGTAAGCCAGTTGAGTGACGTAGGGATTAATGGCCTGCTTAGTAAGTCTATCTATGATTCCAGAGTGGGGGATGGTTTATTCCAAATATGATAACAAATACAAAGATGCCAAGTGTAACCAATCTTGTAACTGGCCCTGTGGGTACACCAATCACTTTTTACTCCTTCAGAATCACTGCTCTCATCCTCCTCTGTATTCTACACTGTAATAAATCACATAACCATCTGAAAATATACCTTTCAAACTTGCCTCTAACTGAACATGTGACTTGTAATGTCCTTAGTTCTTTGTAAAATATTCAGTTCAGTCCATTTTCCCTGATAAAATTTCACAGTCCCCTATCATGAATATAGATCAAGTTACACTGACATGGATCTTCTCTCATCAGATCTCTTACTGACCGATAGAGGTCATCCTGGAGGACTCCTGTGTTATTATACTACCATTTCTATTAGGATATCTTCATCACTTTTATTCAGCTACACTGTTATTACATCACATTCTGGTCTTTTGCATTTATCCACGTTTTAAAGATACAGTCTGCATTTTATGACTTTCTTAGGTTGCATTCATAACTGATTTTTTTTGTTTTTGTTTATAGTTTCATAAGTACTTATTAAGCTATTTAGTCATTTTGGATTGTTAGCAGCCTAGCTGAGGATTCCCTCTGAGTTTCTAGCTTTAGAAGGTTAATACCAAGACCCCTACATTTTGCACGTCTTTTTTTAACCTTCGGTGTGATAATCTTTTAGTTTTGTGCGAGACCCCTTTGTATACTAAGTATGCATAAGCATAACCCTGGAGCATGTATTTACATGTTCCTCCTGTCCATTAAAGGGGCAAGGGTGCAAAAACAGCGGTAAGCTTATGGTATACTATAGCAATAACCCACGCCTGGGTGTGGGTAATGCGGGATTTACCCACGGTTGGTGTGGTTTGGTCCTGAGGGTGAAGCCCGAGGGGACCAAACAAAGACAACCGTGGGTAAATCCCGCATTACCCACACCCAGAAGTGGTTATTATATTATCTATGACATTATTTAAGAAAATAAATAATTACTTTTCTTAAATAATGGCATTGTATAATGCCTCTTTGCTACCCTTCCGCAGCTTTCTGGTATCCGCGGCATTTCTGATGTACTGTGCATGCCTACGCAGTACATCAGAGCTGTGGCCAGTAGCAATGGAGAAAGCAAGATCTCCATTGCTTTTTACTGTTTCACTATGTTAAATGGGTTTAACATAGCAAGACAGCTTTAAAATAAGCAACGGATGGACAGAGAAGCTTCTGTGGTTTAGTTCCTTAATTTTCCTGCTGAGAAAATGTGGTCACTCAAGATGAGTCTAGTGCTTCTACAGGTACATGATGAATAGGGCATTCATTCCACTGTATACTGCACTCATTGCTCCAGTCACTGAATTGATCACCTCCCCTAGATTTGGATATCGTACCCTTACTAATAAGCTGTATTATATGGAAGGACATATTAACAATAGTAGGCACGTGATGGTCAAATGACAGCTTGGTCCCTTATCAACAATTTTCAGGGGAGTGCTCTTGATGTGAAAGTTGCAGAAGGCATCTTGTTGCTGAAAGGTACAACTAAGCCCTTTTTTGCATTTATTTTTAGGCTATGGTTTTGACTACAGCTCTTTGTTTCTGGCAGGCCTTCCTGAAGGATCTTGGTGTCTACTAGAGATTTTTTGATGGCAGAGAGTATAGTCATCAGTAAACTTTGTCAGCCATAAGCCGTCACATTTGCTTTCATCTCTGAGAAGTAGATGCCAAAAAGGAGAGGTCTGATGACCGAGCCCTGGGGCTACACCTCTATTACACTCTCTTTATGGAGGTAGATGCACCCACCCTAATTTCCTGAGCTCTATTTGTGATGCAGCTTGCTGTCCAATGAATTACTTGTGCTTTACATTTAGTTGGATGCGTTTATTAACTATACCCGAATAGGGGATGGTGCTGAATGTCTTTCTGATGTCCACGTATGTGGTATGATCAGTTTTTCCCCTCATCTATTTCTTCAGTAACCTTCTCAAAAAAGTTAGTCAGGTTGAGAAGACATGATCCATTTTTTGACCAAATCAAACTGTCTCAGTTGTATTATATTTTAGATTTCGTTTAATAACGAAATGAAGGAAAATATGTATACGTAACTAAGTGATGTCCCTGCCTCTTCCCTCCTTTTTTCTGTATTCGCTCCCTTCATTTGCTGTATTTGAATATTCCTTTAAAAGTATTTTCAAAACAAAATATTCTTATAAAAGTATTTTCAAAACAAAAACGAAGTACATAAATAAGTGCTTATATGAATAAACGAATGAATAACTATCTGTGTCTATGTCACTTACAGCTCATTGAAGATTGCAAAGGCAGTACTTATGGCCCATAAGCCTTTGCGTCTCCATATCTGCCTCATTCTTTGCTGATGATTGAGTTCTCCTTTATAACAAAAGCCTTTGCTTTTCTGACCTGTCTAGAAACCACTTCATTTCTTTCCTTAATACACAAGAATATTCCCTTTTCATTTCAAATCTGAGCTTGGTTCTCCCCTTCCACAGTGTTCTACCTCCACAGATTTCATCTCTGCAGATTTCAGGTTTACTCTGATATTGTCACTAACATAAAATCTGCTGGCAGTTCCTTATGTGAACTATTTCAATATCTTTCATTACCCCAGTACAGACTGATCTGGTATTTGCTTATTTTCTTTTATAATCTTAGTCAAGGGAAGGGCAGTTTAAGGCTGCATCAATATATATTTCCATGTCTGCTGCATTATGACTTATGAATTGTGTACAAGTCTAATGGTATCTGATGGTGATTACTCATGTTTGTTTCCCTTCTTGCTTTGTGTTTGAGGATAGTCCATCGAAAAATGAATCCAGCATTTTTGCTATCCTTTTGCATAGCATTTGCAGGTAGAAGCATGTCTATGCAGCACAAGGATTCTGATGATAAGCTCCTATCATGGAATAAGACATAGAGTTGTCTGTCAGCCTTTTTGAATGCTGCCTGAGAATTAAGACTGCAAGATGGCTTTCAACATTTCTGCTAACCTGTATGCTGTGTGGGGGTCATTTGTTTCAAGATTCTAAGAGGTGAGAGACAAGCTTTTCATCACAAGAGAAGAACAAAATATTTTAAATTCTGCTTAAATATTTCAAGTTGCACTTATAGTGACCTGTGTGGTGGTCCTTTTTTGTATTTGTCAGATTTTTACCCCTGGTTTAGCCTAAACAGTTATGTCTGCACATTTTTAGTTTGTTCTGGGACTTCAACCATTTGCAGTTGTATGAAGATTGTGTATTACCACAAGATTTTAATATTGTTTATACATTGTTTTGCACTTCTATTTCCAAAAGTAGAATTACTTGATTTAGTCACTTATTACAGTGTTGCTGAAAAATTTCTGCATAGTCTGGTGCCTTAGTCTTTGGTATGATTGCAGTAGTGGCAGTATTCTGAATTCTGCTCCAGAATCTGTGCTTCAGTACTTTCTATTGTTGTATATATGCACATACAGTTGTGTTCCACTGCCTTTGTTTACCTTGGTACTGTTTTTCTCCTGTTCTTTGAGTATGTCCCACCTCACCCCCAACACAGACATTAAGCTAAAAGTTTCTGAAATTCTAATCATAGGACAAGAACTCCAATTTTTATCCAACCCTTCCGCTCTTCTCTTGTCGTGGTTTTAAAAGGTTGTGTCTCTAGCTTCTTTCCCTTATTATAATCTGACTTCCAAAGTCCCTCCCTCCCCGATTTCATTGCTATTGCCAGTTGTTTAACCCATTTAAGATCTTTCCCAACCATTGTTTTCCATATATCCATCATACTAAGTACTCGCCCAGTAAACTAGTAGTGCACTTGAGTAAACCTCCCTTACTACAAATTGTCTCCAACACTTTAATCAAATCTTGATACAATCTAACCTAGTCTAGTTCCAAATTCTAGAGACCACCCAAGGAGACAGCTGTACAACCCAGTCCCCATCCTGCAGTAGCCTACCCAAATACAGGTCCAGACAACATGGTTATGTGATTTCCAGATGTCTCCATCACCGGGTTGATAGATACAGGCATCCTGATACAGTATAGCAATTGTCCCATGTTCACAGACAACCATTTAATCCTTAAAGAAGCAAGTACTGTATGCACAATTTCACTGGAGGCAAAAATCTTGTATGCAAATAAGGTTGTCAAGATCACACACACACATCTTCCACCCACACACACTAAATTAACCTATGACAAGGCATTAAAAAACAATCTTCCCAAACCTTAAAGAAACCTATAAATGGCAGCACCTGTCCTCAGCAATCTCTAAAGCACTCACCAAGAGCAATACCAAATACCACACATATGCCTACACCCAGTGGACCCCCAAGATCAAAGCCCATAAAACAAACCACCACATTACCCAGGACTATTGTCATAGGAAAATCCATTGTAGAAGATACAGATAATTCAGTTACCAGAGAAGATAATGTTTAGTTGTCTTTCTGGAACCAGGATCTGCCAAGTGACAGCACCACAGGAACCAGTATATAGATGGATAAATTATTTTAGGGCAGATGCCCCACCTGGCTTAAATACAATAAATAGTATTAAGCCCATACTTAAGTTAAAACAGTCTATTTGATGTTGTATAAGAATTTCTATGCTCCTCTTACATTGTTTTTACATTTTGTGTTTTTACTGGTAATTAAAGAGTTAACTTTTACAGAATTAATTTTAATTAATAGGTTGGCTATGATTTTTAAATTACTATCTGTGTTGAGCTGATGGCTTAAACTGTTTGCATTGAAAAAGAGTCTTGTACTCGAAAGCTTTGCAGTGTATTGAATAAATGTATTATTTTTTGAGACGGTCGGTCTTTTGGTTTATAATTTCTTAGTATTGTTTCAATCTTTGATGTCAGCAAGAAGTGCTCTTCGCAGCACCTGCAGTGTGCCCAGTAATGACTCCTGCAATTCATATGGAGTTACATGTATTGGTAACATATCTAAATACGATTGTAGATTCTTTTATAAGACCCGTTGCTCCTACTACTATTGGAACTGTCTGGGTATCTTTCTTCCACATTGCTCTCATTTCTGCCTGCAAATCCTGATATTTTATGACTTTGTGTCTCTCTGTTCTCAAGACACTGTAGTCACTGGGTGTGGTGATTTCAATGATCAAGGCTACTTTTCATGGACCACTATATCCAGTTCTCTAGCATCTATCTTTTGAACTGTTGGTTGTGAGTGATCCCATGTGTTGTAGACGTCTTCATTTTCTATTATGCTTTGTGGCATATATTTCCAGCGTTTTTCAACCACTTCAGTAACATAATGTTTGCACAATCTCCAGTGTAACAGTCTTGCCGCATTATTATGCTTTTCAGTATACAGTCATCTTGCCATTAGTATGTCACAAGCAGCAACGAGGTGTGCATCTGTTTCCAATTCTGTTTTACAAAAGCTACATTTGTCTGTTTATCCCACATGTTCAGTGGACTTTGTAAACCACCGTGTATGCAGCCCACTATCTTGGGCTGTCAATATTAACTATTTTTCATCTTTTGGTATGAATTCACCTCTCCTTAACCATTCCTGCATTTGTTCCTGATCAACATGGGGTTCTTCCAGAAGTTTTCTATACTTGCAACTATCGCAAAAAAAGGGAAAATATACAAACTGATAAACCATAAATGGAGAAACCACACTGAAGAGACAGAAATTAGTATTTTGTACAATTTCTGTGTCTTCAGTGTGGTTTCTCCATTTTTGGTTTATCAGTTTATACTTTTATATTTATGCATTTTCCATATTTCTTGCCTTCTTATCTAGTTTCTCACCCTATATTCTATGTTTTTTTGGCACATTCAGTTTCTGCCTGATTTTTATCTACTACTGGTTTGATTTCCATTCCTGTCTGATGCCGATATGCTTTTGCTAGACTAAGTAGGGAAGTCATCTTAGATTTATTTTCATCTCATGTTTCAAAACTTTCACGTTTCAGTTTTGTGAGGTTAGCAGATGTGTGCATTCCCACAACTGAAGATCTACAGATGCAATCAATTTCAAGGAGGCCCATCCCTCCTTCGGAAATGGGAATATATAATCTTGGTATGTACTGATTTTTATAAACCGTTTGGTGAGCATGAAGCCTCCTTTTCCTGTCTAATCTATCCAGCACATTTTGGGGCCAGTCAGTCACTCCAAAACTGTAACAGGAAAAACAAACTGGTTTATAGCTTGAATTTTGTTCCTAGATATCAATGCTGTTTTCAGGATTAACTTGTCTTCTAAAGTATTTCTTAATAAGTTTCATTCACATTTGTTCGTGTTTTATTGTTGATCCTTCATCAATTCCCCAGTATTTGTACACTCCCTCTTGCTCAAGTTCTGTATCTCATTCTTGTCCCAAACTGATGTTTTCTTTGTGCTGCAGTTTTCCTTGTTTAAAGGTTGCTTTGGCACATTTATAAAGACCAAATGACATTCTTATATTATCTGAAAAAGTTTTGGCAACTTTCAGTTGTGCTTTCAGTTCCTCACCTGATGAGCTATACAGTGTTAAATCATCAACAAAGAGAAGATAAGTCTCTACAGTTGGTTGTTTTCTAGGAGCCAAATTATAACCATGGCCTAAGCTGTTATGTAGACAGCTTAATGGGTTTAAGGGCAAGGCAGAATACCAGCGGTGATAGTCTCACCCTGGAATATCCCCCTTTTGAATTTTTATCCCCAAAATAATCATTTGTCCTTTATCATGGATTAATTGCTAAGTGGTCTGCCACTATTTCATGGTTACTGTAATGTAGTTGATCAGTGTAGGGTGTATCTTATACATTTTAAGCACTCCTTTATCCATGAGTATAGGATACTATCAAATGCTTTTTTATAGTCAATCCATGCCATACTTCAATTCTTCCCCTTGTTCTCCACTATGACTTTGTTAAACAACAAATGATCCTTTGCTCAATATGACTTTCCTTTATTGCCCTTTTTGTCTGTTACCATAATTGAGTTTTCTTCTAAATGACTATAAACTCTGTCCGCATCAATTCCCATGTATAGTTAATACATTATCAAAAGGCAAGTTATTGGTCTGTAATTTTTAGGGTAGCTTGCAGGCTCACTCTTAAATAGGAACATTGTTTTTCCTGTTATTAGCCAGGTTGGTGTTTGTTTGGGGTGCGCATATAAATAGTTCTTACTCATGGCTAAATCTTCATGCAATGATGTTAATACTTTTAACCAGAAGTTAGGTACTATGTCTGGGCCTGGGGTTTTCCAGTTAGAGGCTTTTCTTAACATTGTTTCAATCTCTCTGGCTGTTACTTCATCCCATTTCATATCCCGTACCTTTAAACTTCTTATTCTTTCTTTTACTTTTCTGTTCATTTAGCATCTTTATGTTCCACAGGGTCTTCATAAATACTTCTCCAAAATGTATATATTTCTTATTTTTTTGGTGGTCTCTCAATTTCTTTTACCCTGTTTCCCAATTCTCTCTCAAACTTTTTTGGGTCATCAATAAATTGCATATTTTGTACTTTTCCTTTATATTTATCTGTGCATCTTCTAAGTTTTTCCACCTGTGCTGAGATTTTTAGTTTATTTGTGATAGTGCATGATAGATCCTGATCTATTCTAATATTGTGCATTGCTTTTATCACATCTGTCTTTGAGTAATTTTATCTGTTCCCTCTTCTATTCTCTTCTAACAGTGACACTTCTTGACTTAATTGCATCATAGTTTTCTCTATTTGATACTTCCATGATGGTATTCAATTTTTCCCCTTCCTTTCCCTCACTACCCAGTGTTCTTGTGGTACAATTTTATCAGTTATTAATTTAGCTGCACAGTAATATATCCTGTTTACTTCTGTTATATTGCACTGATCTCTATGGACAGTTCTAATTACTGTGTTCATTTGTTTTATCAAACTTCTGACTGTTTGGGTTTTATTGATCTTCTGCAGTATATTTCTTCCATTGATCTTAATAGGTCTATCTATCTCTCTTAAATCAAACAACTTTTCTCTTAGCTCATTTTCTCCTAAATAGCTTGAAATATGACCTATCAGAAACAATTGGGTTACTTTTCAACTATAGCCTCAAAGTAGGCTTTGTACCATGAGAATGGTTATCCCACTTTACAAGGGTGGACTATAAACAGACCCCAGAAACTTCAGACCTATTAGTCTGATGAGTATGTTATGCTTATATATTGTCATCTGTGGTGGTGCAGTGGTTAGTGTTGTGCCTCACAGCAATTGGTTCTTCGGTTTGATTCTCAGTTGGAGCTCCTTCTGTGTGGAGTCTGCATGTCCTCCCTGCAGTCGATTGAGTATTAAATGCATGCAGTAGGTGCATATGTGTGTGCGCCTTCTGTCAAGGTTAGGCACCAGGCTGGCAACTCAACACCATAAAACTCTACTGCCAATCAATCTGTGGACTGGTGATCCTTTGGGATGGGAGAAGTCGAAAGACAGTTTTTAGTCTGACAAGTATTATGCAAAGGCATCAAATGAATTATCGTAGAAATGATCAACAAAGAGACAGGCAACCTGCAGACACTGGACCCAACCCAGTTTGGCTTTGTCAAGGGAAGGTCATGCTTACTAAACCTGGTGGATTTCTTTGCAAAGGTTGCCAAGGCAGTGGATGAGGGCAAACCATGTATACTGCATACTTGGATCCTGCTATAGCATTCAGTGCAGCACTTTTCTCGGATATAGTTGACAAACTCACTGAACGGGGCATAAAATCCTGCATAACTCACTGGATTGCCAGCTGGCTCACAGGCAGACTTCAGGAAGTCAGGATTGGTGATGCCATCTCCACTAAAAGATAGATCACTGGGGAGGTTACCTCAAGGCTCCATGCTAGGAACACTCCTATTTGGCATCTAATTAACATAGATAAAGGCTAATGTCATGGGCCTTCAGCTGACAAAGTTCACAGATATCTGCAAATTGGAAGCTATCATAGATTCCCCAAAGAGACAATCATCTTACAAGAGGGTTTAATGCAGACAAATGACAGGTGCCAAAGTCACGGGCTAAAACTCAGTGCCAATAAATGATTTATAGTGCCTTGCTGGAAACTTTCACACAAGCTAATTACTCCAGCAATAACACACCCCCAAAAGTTGACCCTGTGGTCTTGACAGTCATGTGGCCTTTGACCAACATGTGGCTAAGGTAGTAAGAAAATCACCCAACTTATAAGTAAGGAAATGGCATCCAGGTCCAAGAAAGAAATAGTGCCACTTTATTTGGTCCTTAATAGACTCGCCATTGAGTATAATTCTCACTTTGACATGTACATGACCAGACAGCTGCAACAGTTGGAACACTCACAAATTTTCTTTACCAGTTGAATCCAGAGTATAAACACACTGTCCTATACTGATCACTTTAAAGCCCTGTCTCTACACTTTATCTTCTATATGTTACTCGGATGTGATTTATACCTGGCGTTTAAGACATCCTTGGATCCAGCTCTGATGGACGTTTTGCACATCTGAAAAATGAACAGCATCAGAATCTCTATATACAAATATGTAAAATTTGCTTGTGACAAAAGTAAGACGTTGGTGAAAAAGCCGTGTCGTAGAGAATCCCCATTCCCTGGAACAGACTCTGCAGTCATGTGAAGCATAGTCTGTCCCTAACCTTAACGCTATTCCTATTTAAGTATAACCTTGACCAATGGATGGGAGATGAGAAATTTATCTTAATTCTGGCCCCCATGTCTATGATAGACAGAGGCAGACACTAATGCCCAAACTAACATACCCCTTACACATTAACTCCTAACTAACATATCCCCTCTTAATACCCATAATACATCGGGACATAACTGAGTTGGATTGCACAGCTAGGCTTTTAAAGGCACTGGTAGTCATTAGCCTCATATATACCTGTGAACATATAGCAAAAGCTTTATGAAGCAACTGATATTTATCTGTTCACTGTAATCTTGTTTCTTATATATTTGTATTATATTGTGTTCTCATATTTGCTTATAATTCTTTGCTATATAAATAAATATGTTCATACCTTAACATAAATTCATCCAAGGACAATGATCATGCCAGCAAAGCTATACGAAATGTCAGAGTAGGATAATATTCCCTGGATGTCTGTATTTTGCTGTCATTGCCATCTCACTCTAGTCCTCCTGGTTCAGCGATGGACACTACCAGAATTTTTTCCTACTCTTTTACCATCAGTTCAACTCCCATGAGATAACACTTCATACCAAGATTGTCAAGGCAATGAATTTTCTTTGCTTCCTCAGTTTGAACCCATTCTTATAACTCGTTTTTGACCATCTGAATCAACCCAGAATAATCCCACTCCATCATCTTTGTCTTTGTGTTCGTACTCTTTGCTGCATCATAAATCAATGAATTCATTGATGGTTTAGCAGTCCTATCAGGATATTTTTCTGCACGTGCATGATTTTTTCCTCATACTTGTGCCTGAACATCAGGTTTCTGGTCACCCCTTATTATGATGTATATCACACTTGTATTTCCTTAGCTTTCAGAAATCGTAATGATTCTGTGGTAATGACTTGTACTATTCCTGCCACCTCACCAGCTCTACTATAATTGAGCAGTCCATTTATTTCCCAGTAACGACAGGCGTGATTATAGAATGCCATCATCCAGGCAGTCACCAAGAGCTTTTTATTTTGTGTATTAGTCCCTCTTCCCTCAATAACTGATGTGTGTATGAGTGAATGTGAGGGTCTTCCCTTGGGAGGTGGGTGCATATTCTCATATACTCCTCCTGAAGGTTACCACAAGAATGCAGATTGGCATGGCCATGTGTACAGGCCAAGTATTGCTGCATACCATGCCGATTTCTCAATGATATGTGCCAATATTGTATGATGTTAAGCCACCTATTCACTGGGTAAGCTGGTATTTGGCCACACACTGCCATCCTCCTTTGTACAGCTCTGTTTGCTCCCAAGCTACTAACTAATATAAAAAGATTAGTGGCCTCAAAAATCTTATGAGAAATGGCCAGCCTCTTCCTCTGCACTCTGTACCCTTTTGAGTCATGAAAGGTCCAGTCATATTTGATCCGGGTCCCTATTAATTATTCAAACATTTTAAAGTCTGAATGTCATATGGTCGACACCATATGATCTAATTTTAAAAAGTTCGAAGGTGAAAAGCAATGGCTCCGTATGGTGCAAAATGGAAAAATTTCCCTTTTCTGCACTGAAGTGTGATCTCGGAGTTGGTATATTTAAGTAGGAGGAGTGTGGGGGGGCGCAGGGGGGCTTGCTCAGAGCATTGAGGTAAGTTGTTTTTTTTTTTAATTTTTTGTTATATTTTCGATGTTTCAAACTTCACTCATATATTGTCGAACATATGAGGTTCGAAGTTTTGAAACTTTGAATATATAATATAGACCCGTTGATCCAACCCTATTTGATGTCCTGTTCCATTATAGAACTAATGACACTTCAAATACTCAGTTAAAGGAACTAAACCCACATCAGCAGATAAATAAGGCACATTGGCATGACAGATTTATATCCCAACATATCCCCTCACCTCTGGAACAAACATCCACTACATGTCAAGCAGAGTAGCTCCCTTGATACCTTCAAGGTAAGCCTAAATAATTGGATGGGCAGCCTCAAATTCTTCATAGTCTATCTTGTGTTGCAGTCCTTGTGGTTTCGGGGGAACTTTTGAATAGGGATTTTTGGGTAGGCTTGAAATGGTCTGCAAAGACCTGATTGCCTAGTACTTACCTATGAGCCTATCCTAGGTCATGTAGTTGTTACATCTTCATCTCCCTGTGTCACAGAGTCAGAAATGCTATGACCAACCTTCTAAAATGGCAATTTTCAGAACTTTTCAAGTCTTGGCCATGAACATTTAACAATCCTCTCTACCCTGAAGACAGAGTGGCATCACATTTTCTTTGTATACAGTTCTTCATATTGGAAGATATTGCTTGGCATACCTTTGTCTCCATCTAATAGTTTGATATCCCTAAAGCTAGCAACAACTTGAGTGTAGGGTCAGTGGTCATATATAATGTTGAGTTGAAGGGTTGTACTAATGGTTGCAATGAACACTCAGTCTTGACAGTTAGATATTCAGTATAAATATCTGGATCATAAAAATTTCTTGCTGATACTGTATTAAGATGAAATGGGCAACGCTGACATCTGAACTAGAGGGCTGACATTTTGGGAGTATCCGACTGATAAAAAATATGTTCATTTAACATACTTTGTCACAATTCTTAGCAGCCATCTTTTTCTCAGTAATGCTTTACTTTTCATTCTTCCTAAGATACAATACTAGGGCGCCTCCTTGATAAGACATTTGAGATGATTCACCTTCATGCTTTTCAACAGACACTTTCCCATCACAGTATTGTAATAATACCCTTGGAATTGTCATATTTATATATGATTTCCCATGTTTGGCCTACCTGTTTTCTTCCTGTGCAAAATTTTCAGAACACATTACTGTTCCATCTTTTGTAACAGTGGTTAATACTTCTTTCTTCATAAGACTAAGATTTAGGTGCAACTTCATTTGTGACTGAAAGCCCTATAGGAATGCAAGCTTTCTTTTGCAAGTATAAATAGACTTCTCATTCATCAATTTATTTTCTTAAAATAAGCAAGGCTAAAAGACTCTTACACATGCTATAGTAACCTATGATATAAATATGCATCTGCTTGTATAATACAACTATATATATTTTTATTTTGTTTATAATCTGTTCTGCCATAATATTTAGATGATTGTAAGCAACTTGGCTTTTCTATACTTCATTTGCAAGAAAGCACTTGTTATCAGCTATAAAGGCCTTAAAATCAGTCTACAAGCAATGCTACAGAAATTAAGATTGTACCCTTGTTTTGTATTCCAGGGAAGCTAATGATAGTAGTCTGTTCATAGGTAGGTACTAGGCTATTGGCTCTGGGGCCTATACAAGCCCAGCCAAAAAGGTACCCTGGCTTTTGCCACCCAAGAAAATAATTTTCCTGTGCCACTGTCGAGCAGAGCCACAGAGGTGATCCCCAGGGTGAATTTCCTATTTCCCATCCAATCATTAAGATTTTTCTTGAAGAGTGCTAATGAGGAGCTTTGTTTGATATAGATAGGTAGTTTATTCCAGAGTATGGGAAGTCTCTGGGACAGGACTCTATCCCTCTGGCATGTTCTGTTTATTGTGGTGACAAGGTTTAGATCCCTGGAGCGTGTAGCTCAGAGGGATTGGGATTTATTTAAGTGGAGCGTGTCCAACAGCTCTGGGTTTGACATAGCTTTGTATGTTAGCAGAGATCACCTCTGAGTAGGCAATATGCGATGGAGTAAAGCTGGAGTTTTTTTAGACTGTCTGCGTAGGGCATCTGTTTGAGGCTGGTAATCCTGTTTGTGAGGTATTTCTGTGGCCTTTCCAGTTGTTGTAGATGTCTTGAGGTACATACCAAAAGGGGCGTTGTACTCTATAATGGGTCTTATGAGTGATGTGTAGAGGGGAAAACTGACCTCTTTTTTACTGGATGACAAACCTTTTGTGATGAGGTGTGCCACGTAGAAGGATTTCCTGACTACTGTGGTGATGTGATTATCAAAGGAGAGACTACTGTCCACTTGTGTCCCAAGGTCTCTTATCACACTTTTGGTGTTAAGTATACTACCGCCTATGTTGTAGTTCATGGGTACAGAGTTTTTACCAAAGGGGATGACAGTGCACTTTTTGGCATTGAGCTTGAGGCCATGGCTTTGACACAAGGCATCTGTCTCAATGAGGCCCTTTTGTAGGATGTCCACATCATTAGGAGTTTCGATTATGGCTCATCTGCGAACTTCGTTAGCCAAAGACCTTCTGTGTTAGCCTGTACTTCAGAGAAGTAGATACCAAACAGGAGAGGACCGAGGACTGAACCCTCTGGTACTCCACTTGTCACTGGTCTGAAGTCAGATTTGGAGACTGCTACTTTCACAGTGTGGGTTCTGTCAGTGAGCCAGTTGGCAACCCATCTTGTGACATATGGATTTATACCTAGTTTAGTGGGTTTATCTATAATTTGAGATTGGGTGATGGTGTCGAAAGCCTTGGCAAGATCTAGATAGGCTGTGTGAACCACGTTACCCTTGTCTACAGCTTTGGTGACTGCTTCAAAGAAGTCTATCAGGTTTAGGAGACATGATCTGCCTTTTACAAACCCGAACTGGGTGGGGTCCAGAGTTTGGACATTACCAATGTCTTTGTTTATAAGTTCCATGAAGATACGTTCCATGGCCTTGCAGACCAGGCTCATCAGGCTAATGGGGCGGTAGTTCCCGGGTCCGTGGTGGCTCCCCCTTTGTGGAGTGGGATAACCGTCACTGTGTGCCATTCAGCAGGCACAAAGCCTGAGGTGAGGCTATGATTGAGCATGGTACTTGGGTGGGGTGCCAGTTCATTCTGTAGTTCATGTAGAATACAGCCTGGGATGTTGTCTGGTCCCATTGATGCTGTTCTTGGCTTTGGAGAGTGTGGTTTTTACCTGTGCAGTCGTGATTACAGGAATTTTGCATTCTTCCTGTATAAAGATGGGCTCTTTAGGGGGTGAGAGGGGGATAAAGTTAGCACTAAACCTATCTGCCAGGATGTTAACAATATTAGTTGGGTCTGTATATTTAGTGCCATTGTGCTGTAACTCAGAGCAGATCTGAGTGTTGCCATTGAGATTCTTGACATAGCTATAGAATGCTTTGTGGTTGTCTTTAGAATCAGTGGCGATTTTGTTTTCGTAACTAGCTTTGGAGGGTTTTATCAGGGATCACAGCTTCTTACTGAAGCTGACCAGGGAGCTCCTCCATTCATGGAATTTTACTCTCTTTTGCAACAGTTTCTTCCTTCTGTTGTACAGTTTGTTTATTGCAGGGTCCACCAGATTGGCTTCCTTTTTTTGGAGGATAGCATCTTGGTTCTGTTTGGGATAGCACGATCCATGCACTCATGTAAGTGCTTATAAAGTGCAATTGTGTAGTAGTCGTAACTGTATTGTCCATCTGCATGGGTGTCATGAAGTTCACCACTTCTGTCTTAAGAAGCATGAAGTTGGCTTTGGAGAAATTTTTTTCCATGGTTTCCTTAATGTGGGTGGGGGCAGGATGTGGATATCTAGGGTAATTAGCTTATGGTCGGATCGGACCAATGAGGCGTTGACTTCAGGTGTGGAACACCGGTCACTCATGTTGGTAAATGACTAGATCTAGGATATTGTTGCACTTGGTGGGGGTGTGGATAAGTTGATCCAGGGCATTGGAGTTTATGAATTCCAGAAAGTGTTGAGTGAATGAGTTGGTACATGAGTAGTTTTCCCAGTTAATGGTGGGGTAGTTGAAATTGCCCATTATTAGGGTGTTTGGTTGAACCCTAATATTTTCCAGTACATCAAGAAAAGAGGAGTGGGAATCCTGGGGCATGGTGGGTGATCTGTAGCAAGCTACAATTTGGATTGCAGTTTTGCCCAGAGTTAGTTGCACTTGGATAACCGCGGCTACATTATGCTGAGCAACTAGCCTGGAGGTGTGGATATCCTTAAAGAATATGGACACACCTCCACCTTTGGTGTTCCGGTCCAGGTTACATGTCTGAAAAGTGTGGTATGAGTTATAGCCTGGTAGTGCAGGGGTGCTCTCTGGAGCCTTGAACCAGGTCTCAGTCACTGCACAGATATCGATGTTCTCCATTTTAAGGAGTGCCTTGAGTGAGTGCATTTTGAGATTTAGACTTCTAGCATTGAATAGCATCACCCTCAGTTTTTGCTTGCCTGTCCCTGTTATGGTGGTGAATTTGTCATTTGAACCTTGTCTAAAAATGGTACTATAGGGGCGGCAAGATCCTTAGCCAGTATCTGGAATCCCAGGGGTGACAGGTGCAGGCCATCTCTGGCAAAGCATCGCGGTCTGTCGACCATGTCATCCCAGAGACAGCTACTGAATCCCTTTAGAACGGCACCAGAAGCTTAGGCAATTGTTGAAGTCAATCATTTTGTCCTTGTACTGCGGCATCATTCTGGGTGATGGCAGAATGCTACTCATGGCTAGGGTCATACCTGCTTGAGCTACAAGACCAGAGAGCTCTTCCATGTCTCTTATCATGTAGTCCAGGAAGGTACATCTCAGGTCGTTCACACCAACATGGACAATGACAGAGTCATATTTGTACTTGTTGTGGAGTGACCTGAGTATGTGGGTTATGTGGTAGATCCTGGCACCCGACAGGCAGCTGACAGTAACCTTCTCCTTGTTTAGCCTGGTGAGTGGGACATCAGTGTGCCTGACTATAGTCTCACCTATGACTAGTGTGTTGGATACGTTGTTTTGCCTTATTGGCTGTGGTTGAGTGGCACACTGAGTCTCCAGGCTATGTGTCATTTGGGTTGTGTTGGGGGATGGAGGTTGCTTGCATTTCTGCTTTGGTGGTCTCTGTTGCTTAGACAGATTATTATTGAGAACCTCCACAAATGTTTTTGTGTTACTGTGTGTGGATTTTGGTGGTGTAGATTTAGTGAGACTATGTGATGAGTGTGGTGTGCTGCAAGTGTTTACCTTCTTCTCTTGACTGTCAAGTTCAGTATTGATTGGAGAGAGCTTTACCTCCAGTTTGGCTAGATAAGTGCATCTCTCACAGGTTGTAGTGTTGGGTGGTAGGAGGAGAGGGATGTCCGTGTACATGAGGCAATTTCTACATTGCCCCAAGATGCCCAGATTCATCAGATAGACAGGCGAGAACATTGGGTTGATAAATTGTTGATAAATTCTCTTCATCCTAATTTGAAATGATTTTCACTCAATGTGCAAGAGCAGAAAGGGAAACTATACTCAATTAAAAATGTAGCTTTTTGAAGTATTTCTTCATATTAATAGAAGCTATAGTATCTCTGATGTACTTTTTTTTTCTTAATATCAGTTCAGTAAGTGTTGATCTGTTTGGTAAACATAGTCTTCAAAATTCATTATTCCAAAATATTTTATTTGATTTACATTTTCCATGTTAATATTATTCAAAGGTATCTGAATGTCAAATATATTTTGTATAAATGCCATCACTTTGCATTTAAAAACATTAAATGCTAATCCATTATTTCTGCCTAAGAAGTGATCTTTAGTAAATATACATTAATTTCAACATTTATCCCTGCAGTCTAAACCACACAGTGACATGGTCACTAGTTTTAGGAGTCTTATCAGGATCTTTGTATATGACATGGATGGATTTTTTTTCCTTATACATGTGCATAAACTTCAGGCTGTCTGGTCACCACTTTTTGTGAGGTATCTCACTCTTATGTTTCCTTGGCTTTGAGAGCTCTTGTAAAGTTTACTGTGTTTATAATTTTTATTATTATTCTTTCAGCATATTTATTTCTATAATACAATGCTAAACAGTGACAAAGAAACCTATATTAGAGTAATCTCATCTCTGCAATTGCTAACCAAGCATATGTTTCATTTATGGAGTGTTAACAAAAGTACAGCTCAGATGATGTACTGCTATGGGGCTCTGACTGTGGCGTACAGGGTCCTAGGTTAAAGACTTGGGAGTACATCTCTCACATCTCAAATTGACTGAAACCTGTGCCAAAATGGAGACCTGAGGGATTCATCTGTAGATAATGGACAATCTTAGGCAATAACAAAACACTTTCAGCCTGTAAATGTTTCTTGTAAATGTATACATGTGTCCATTGGAGATATGGATGTCAAACCAGGTGTGAATTTTTCATTCCCTATCCAGTTGTCAGTGTTTTATTTGAATTGGGTTAGTGATGAACTCTGCTTCACAAGGATGAGAAGCCTGTTCTACAGAAGGGTTAAGCACTGGGATATATACCCATCTCTCCAGGAGGTCCTGTTTATATCACAGGTTAAGTTTAAGTGTTTAGAATGGATAATTCTGGTGCTGTTTGTTTTGTGGATATGAAAAATGTCCATAAGAGTTAGGTCCAAAAATTGTCTTGTATGCCAGAGATAGATCTCCATTCAACAGCCCATAGGAAACGGTATACAGGAACAAGGCTTTGAAATGGTCTATACAGGACATGTTCTTTACACCCTGTATATTTTTAGTGAGGAACCTCTATAATCATTAAAGTTATTGGATGTACCTGTTTAGGTTCATACAAAAGGGGACATTGTACTCAGTGATAAGTCTGATGAGCGACAAATACAGTGGACCAATTGCATCCTTGGACCTCAATGCCATATGTTTGTTTATAAGTTGTACAATACAGAATGATTTCCTCACTACCATAGACTTGATGGTTGAAGGCTGGATTAATGTCTACATGTGTCCCCAGTTCTTTGACTACTGGGTCAGTTGTTGAGGGTATGTTGTCAATAAGGTAGTTAACAGGACTGGCCAACTTCCCAAAGGATGCTATTATGTATTTTTTGTCATTTGCTTCTAGTCCATGGCCCTGAAACTAGTTATTTGTCTCTGGCAGTACTTCATGGAGAACATTAGTGTCAGTGAGGGATTCCTATGACTGCTATTAATTTGCAGTCATCTGGAAATTTGGGCAGCCAGAGGCCCTTGACATTGGCCTTGTCTTCAGAGAAGTAGAAGCCAAAAAAAGGATGGTCCCAGGAGCAATCCCTGAGGGACTCTGGTGGCTGGCTCTTTGTAGAGGTGGACTCTCGGTTCTAACTTTCTGGGCCCAGTCTGTGAGCCAGTTGACTATCCACTGGGTGAAATAAGAGCTTATACCTTACCTCTAGAGTTGGAGACATTACCCTACTCTGGCATGGTTGACAAATGCCTTGGCCAGGTTAAGTTAGGCAGAATGAACCATTTTGCCTTCATCCATTGTTTGGTGATCTTGTCAAAGAATTCCACAAGGGCTGAGTAGGCATGACCTACCCTTGATAAAACCAAACTGCGTTAGTTCCAATGTTTGATAGTTTCCTATGTCATTGCTGATCATTTCCATAATAATTATTTCCATGGTTTTGCACATGAAACTAATGAGACTTAGAGGTCTGTAGATGGGCCGCCTTTTTGTAGTGGGATAATGATGGTCATTCTCTCTTCATGAAACATGAAACCTGTTTGGATGCTATGGTTAAATAATGATTCAAGGGGGTCTGATATGTTCTGTTTTATTCCATTTAGAAAGCAACTTGGGAAATTGTTTGGGCCCTTAGATGCAGCACTCTTAATAGAGAGAGGGTTGAGGACCTGCTTCCAGTGATAGCTGGGGTGTTATGTTTCATGATACTTCATGAGAGGATGCTGTGGGAAGAGAGGGGGGGTAAAGTTACAGCTGAATTTGCCTGCCAGTAGGTTTGTTATATCCTCTAAGTCAGTGTATGTGGCTCAATTAAAAATGAGCTCTGCATACAATTGTGTATTGTCTTTGAGGTTATAGACTTAAGTAAAGAATGCCTTGTGTTTGTCCATGGCCTGGGAGGCCAGATTTACCTCATAATTTTCTTTGATAGACTTTATTTGTCCTTTGAGTATGTTTAGTTTGATGAGAACACTTTTATCCTACAGTGTGCTGCACCTCCTAATTTTTGAAATGATTTTATTCCTTCTGTTATACAGCCTATTGATGATGTGATTTCACCTGGACTGCTTGTTTACTGAGTGAGTTTCATGAAGACAATATCATAGGGAAGCACATATCATGACAGGGACAACAGAGGAGTACTTAGGACAAGGAAGCAGGATGGTCCTCCCCAGAAGCTAAGGATGACCATAGTATTTACATAAGCACACATTTCAAGAAAAATAACATTAAAGCAAGTTACAACAAATGGAAATAAAGAGCAGATGTTAAGGAAATAGCACTGGTTTTGGCATCAATTATTCCTTATGTTGATGATTTTGAGATCATATGCACAACTGTCTTTAGCATAATCATCTGCTACCGTTGAATGCTTTTCCTGTTTCTGTAGGGTTCACTGAAAATGTCTCATGATACAGTGAGCTGCATCTCCCCCTTTTTTAATGAATTATTACAACAATCTTACTAATCTTTCTGTTCTTAAAGGAATTGAAATGCCACCAAAACAAGAAGAAAAAGATATGTGTTGGAGAAACATCTTTGAAGATCATGTGGAACATAACAAAGGTACTGAATAGATAGGAAAAGTAAAACAAATAAGTTCAAATGTACAGGATATGAAACGGGATGAAGTAACGGCCAGAGAAATTGAAACAAAGTTAAGAAAAGCTCCTAAATGGAAAACCCCAAGCCTAAATGTGGTACATAACTTCTGGCTAAAAGTAAGAACTATTTATATGCGCTCCCCAGACAGACACCAACCTGGTTAACAGGAAAAACAGTACTCTTACGTAAGAGCGAACCTGCAAGCTATCCTAAAAATCTGTAGACCAATAACTTGCCTTCTGATGACATATACAGTAGAATTCATGCAGACAGGTTTGATAGTCATTTAGAAGAACACTCAGTCATGACAAAAGAACAACAGGTTACAAAAGAAAGTCATGCAGAACAAAAAAGCATTTGTTAATGTCATAATGAAGAATTATTAAAAGTGGAAGAATCCATGTATGGCATGGATAGACTACGAAAAAAAAGTATTTGACAGTATCCCCCATTCATGGATAAACGAGTACTTAGAAATATATAAGATACACCCTACACAGATCAGTTATATTACTGCAGCCATGAAACAGGGGCAAACCACTTTGCAGTTAAGCCATGATAAAGGACAAATTATTATTCCAGGGATAAAAATGCAAAGGGGGATATTGCAGGTGAATCTTTGTCACCACTACTCCATTGTCTTGCATTTAACACTAAGCTGTCTACTTTACAGAAAACGACTAAGTGTATGGACATATCTTGTTTTTGTGGATGATTTAAAACTGTATAGTTAATGAGATGAGGAACTGAAAACACAACTGCAAGTTGCCAAAACTTTTCCAGATATAAGAATGTAATTTGGTCTAGATAAATGTGCAGAAGCAACCTTTAAAGCTTGAAAGCTGCAGCACCAAGAAAACATCACCCTGGAACAGGAATGTGATATAAAAGAACTTGAGCAAGAGGGAGTTATAATATTTGGGAATTGATGAAGGATCAGTAATAAAATATGAACAAATGCAAATAAAACTTAGATATATTTTAGAAGAATAAAATTGGTACTGAAAACAGTGCTGCATCTAGGAACAAAGTGTAAGCTATAAACCAATTTGCTCATCCTGTTCTAACTTAGTTTTAGAGTGACTGACTGGGCGCAAAAGGTGCTGGATCAGTTGGACAGGAAAACAAGAAGGATGCTTCATACCTATCATATGATTAATAAAAATCAGTGTACACCAAGACTATATTATTCCCCATTCTGAAGGATGTATGGGCCTCCTAGAAATTGATTACATGTATAGATCTGCAATTGTAGCACTGCATATATATTTACTGACCTCACAATACACATATGTAGTGAAAGCTTTAAAATTTGTGGAGAGTAAGTCTAAGATTACTTCCCTGCTTAGTTTATCAGAAGCTTATCTGTGTCAAGCAGGAATGGAAATCAAACCAGAAGTAGATAAAAATCTGGGAGCAACTGAATGTGCCAAAAAAAAACTAAAGAAGGAATACAAGGTGAAGGATCAGGTGTGGCCAGAAGTATGGAAAATGCGTAAATGTAGTTTCAAGTATAGTAAACTCTTGGACCCTCATGTTGATCAGGATCAAATGCAGGAATATTTAAGGAGAGGTAAGTTTAGACCAAAAGATGAAAGGTTAATATTGGCAGCCCTAGATAGTGGACTATGTGCACATTGATTTACAAAGTCTAATGAACATGTGGGAGAAACAGACAAATGTAGATTTTGTAAAACAGAATTGGTAACAGTTACACATCTTGTTGCTGGTTGTGATATACTAAGGAAGGACTACCTGTATACTGAAAGACATAATAATGTATGTGGCAAGACTGTTGCATTGGGGATTGTGCAAGCACTATAATACTGAAGTAGCTAAAAAAATTGGAAACATGAGCCACAAACCATTATGGAAAATGTTGGTTTGTATCACATGGGATCACTCGTTAACAGTTCGAAAATGAGATGCTAAAAAAAAAAAAAAAAGTAGCATTGTCATTGACATTGGTAAATTCAGTGACTACAGTGTCTTCAACACAGAGACTCAGTCATAAAATACCAGGATTTGCAGGCAGAAGCTAGAAAATTTTGGAAGGGGGATACCCTGACAGTTCCAGTGATAGCAGGAACAACAGGTCTTATAAAAAAGAATTTAGTCATACTTAGAGATGTTGCTGATGCATGTAGCTCTATATGAATTGCATAAATGCAGGGCACATTGTGGGTGCTGCAAAGAGCAGTTCTGGCAAACATCAAAGACTGAAGCAATACTAATTTCATGAACTTTAATCGTACTTACTTGGAAATGAGTTCTATTCCTGTCATGGTATTAGAAACCCCAAAGACTTGGAGAAATTAAAAAGTGAGTAGGCTTGACTCTTTGTTCTTAGATGCAGTTATTTTGGTTTATGATCTGTTTTTTTATATTAAATTTAATGCAGTTCCATAACCAATATTGCTTGAGAATAATTTAAAAATATTAAAACAGCCTTTTTCAAGAAAGAGAATAGATCTGTTATTTAAAATGGTTTTCCATACAAAAAATGGCAGTCTCCACATGCCTAGGCAATTGCCAAAAGTATTTTATCAGTTTGTAAGTACTTGTTCTTGAAACATTTTGCCAGTGCGTCTTTAGTCTTTGCTTTATGTGGGTCTTAAACAGGAATTGCATATACCTCAACACTCATTTCACATTCTAGGTGATGTCACTCTTACTGAAATAAATTTAACTTTGTTATAAAGCTCCTTGCTACCCTTCAGTCCATTTGATAATGTATATTTTTCATATTTTCTTTTGTCAATATTGCAAGAACTGCAGCACCAATAAGTTGCAGTTTAATATGTCATTTAAAGACAAGTTAAGCCACTGTGAGGAATATGCTAATTGAAATATTTCCAAACTGATTGAATTTAATGAGATTCACTTGCAGTGTGGTCTCTGCCACTGGAAATAATAGGTTGGTAGGTTGTGGATGTTTGGCCAAGTTAATTAAAACATCTTCCCATACAGCTGAGCAATATAAAATCTCTCTGCTAAATAAATACCTTCCAGCAGGCATTTTCTGGGTAGAACACGTTGCTAATTAGCATGAGACACTCCCCCCCCCAGAATGCCTCATTGGCATGTAGAATGACTATGGAGATGGCCACAGAAGCGATGCTACTGACCAAAATTTTCTCATTTATGTATTATTTACAAGTTTCATTTTTATTCTTGGTCTCACTAGAATACTTATTTATTTTATTTATTTATTTACAGTTTGTCTACCGGGAAAGTCCATTGGGCCAAAAAGACTCGATTTTCAGTGGAGGCCCGGGAAGAAAAGCTCTTTATACAGTTATACAATTGTGAATTAAACAAATAAACACAAGTTGTTTCATAGTTTCAAGGATATAGCATGCAAGAAAGGTAAAACAGACATATAATAAACAAAAAATCATAGAAATATTTATAAAATAGTTACTTTTATCATTTTTTTGTTTCATTTGCTGCTGTATATACAGTTTGAGTGTTTCAGTGTGTAAAAAAGATCAGAACAAGCGATCCTCCAAGAGGACATGGTTCAGATATCCGGTCTCCAAAACAATCATCCACCCTTTTTTAAAGATGACTACAAATGTTGCTTATCTAAAAAGAACACATAATCTATTCCATCTTGTATCGGCCCTGGGTTTGAACAGTTTCATCTTCCTTGACTTATTGTTCCTATTAAAAACAAGCGCATTACTATTTCTGGTATCCTTATCATGATTTCTGAATATAATGACCACAGTATATTCATTTAATTGGTCATTCAGGCATTTATAAACCAAATCACATCTCCACAGATTAGATGAAAGGCACTGAAAATCACTTTAGACTTTTCAGCTATCTTCATAACCTAACCCCTTCCCTAAACAAACATTTCTTGTTCAGTGTCTTAAACTTTCTCTAATTTCTTAACATCCTTGGTTATTATAAGAGCAGAAGCCAACCTCTTTTCCAGTATGGGCCCATGTATACTTGCATAGCACTGCAGAACATCTCAGTTATGGAGCTGAAGATCACTGTAATGATACAAAAACATTACCTAACCTGCTGACTCTTACACCATGCAAACGTTATATCTTCTGTAGTCATACTAACAAGGTTCTCAAACACACTACCTCTGAATACAGTTTCATTCACCAAACCACAGGGGTCTTAAAAATTATCTTTATTGACATGTAAAATCGTATGCTACTTGCCTTAAGAGACAATATGTAATATAAACCATTCATAAAATTTGTCAAGATAATTCTGCAGATGTTCATAATCTGTGACAACACACCATGCTGACTGCTTTAGCTTGGTCTGCAAACTTAGTAACCAATTAAAGTTCATGAAATTAGTATTGTTTCAGTCTTTGTTATGTGAACATAAAGATGTAGCTTAAATATGAGCCTAAAACCTCCACCTGTGGTACTCTCCTCTCTGCATGTGCATGAGATGTAATAGCCCTAAATTTAACAATAAATGTGCAGTTGTTCGACCATTTATCTAACCGTTTAATAAGACATCCATCAAACTTCCATCATTATAGGGTTGATGGAATTGAGAGATGAGGAAAAGAGTCAAAAGCCTTAACCAAATCAAAGTAGATACCATTCACTGGAATTCCTCTATCCACTACTCCCATAACCTCAGATTAAAAGGAAATGTGATAAGTTAAATGATCTACCTCTGATAAATCCATGCTAAAAATATAATAGTATTATTAATTCCATTTTTTTCCAAACACTGTAGTATCGCCCTTTTAAAGGTCTTGCTGAAAACTTTCTTAAGACTTAGCCTATAGTAATCTGTGTGATCCATTGTACCAACTTTTTACACTGGTACTACATAAGCTGTCTTCCACAGTTCAAGAGCAATACCCAATTTTAATGATTACTGGAAGTTAAGAATTAAAACTTAAGGAATGCATTCTTCTGAGCTCTTGGGAGGCTGGAAGCTCTATCCCTTTGTTCAGTATCTTATAGACTTTTGAGGGGCCATCTCTGTCTTGCTTACAATGCCATTCCTGACCCAAAGGGTATCAACCAACTAAGGATTTGGACCTTTGCCTTTATTTATCATGGAAATCCCATTTGAGAGAATATTGATTGGCACTGCAAGCCCACTAGTATGTCCGATAATCATTGATTATGTACACATTTTTATGAGACAGTTTTGCTATAGTGGGTTAATACAAAGCCCACAGGAAAGGAAGTAGTACTGTTTTTTTTTTTCCAGAATAGAAATTTCACGATCAATTCTTATGACCAAGGGAACCCATTTATGTACACAACAAAGCATGAACATTGTCAGTCTTACACAGTGAAAAAAGGCCAAGAGCATCTGGATACCATTTTTTGGCAGATTGGCTTGATTAGCACTTCAGTAAACTTTTGGTCTATGTTATGAAAGGCCATAAAACTGGATACAAGAAGTTTGAATCAAATGCATATACATCTTTGCTTTACTGTAAAGGAAGTACCCCAAGCATTAACTGGATTCACAACATCTGAATTGCTATACAGGAGACATCTTTGAAGCTTACTATATATAGTGAAAGAAAACCTTGGAGAAGGAAAGTACCTTTTAGAAGTATGGCAGAGCCTATCACAGACCTAAAGGACCGGTTAAAAAACTGTAATGCCTGTAGTAAAAGAACACAGACCAAGAGAGCATGGGAGTCAACAACAGAAAGCACATAACCAAAATTTTGTTCTCACAGAATCCATACCTGGTGTTAAACTAGTTTTGTTAGTATCAACTGCTGAAATGTATTGCCTTTCAAAGTGAAATACTCAGAAAAAAAGATAGCCAGAACTGTTATACCACGTGCATGTTCTGAAGCCTTGGATAGTCGCAGAAGAAGTTTAAGCCCCCAAAGCATGTACAGTAGTCAAAATAGATGACACTATGAATGTATCAAAAACAAGGAGAGGAAAGTGATTTGTATTGATGAATAAAGACATAATTATGGATTTACCTGGCAGAATTAGTTTAATTCAGCACCATAAATAACGTACGTCTTGTGAAAAAAAGTCTGAAGCTGTATCAAACTGTAAAATCCCAGTGCCTACCAGTTAAAAAAAAGGTACAGAAAATATTTAGACTTGTGGTCAAAGAAAATCTCAAAATGAATTGTATAACACTGTTTAACTGATTCTCAATCCTGATGGGTCTATAAGGATTTGTAGCGATTTCAGCAAATTAAATATCAAACCTAAACCGGATTGTTATCCCTTGCCCCCAGTGGACTAGCTGAGTGAAAAGATAGACAAAACCTAGGTGCCTTTCTGTTTTAGACCTAAGCAAAGGCTATTAGCAAATTTCACTAGCTCAAAAAAGCCAAGAAAAAAAATTCTATACCAGATGATTCTACCATTACAGAGTCCTGGCTTTCAGTCTCCACAGAGCACTTGTAACATTCCAGGAGCAAAAGGACAAAATTCTTAGGCTCCATGGCAAATATGCAGCAGTCTTCTTGAATGACATGGTTTTCATAATATTCAGTAAATACAGCTATCTCCCAACATTTCAAGCTATTTCAGATTTCCTGCATCAGACTTGGTTGACTGCCATCCAAACTAAGCATAAGATAGGCATGGTATAGACAGCACTATATGTGCTATTTAATTGTCCTATGTATAGTGATACCACAGGATGAAAAAAAAACAGTACAGATCTGAGTCATACCGACTATTATAGGTTACATTTTTTTAAGGCTTGGCTAGCTATTATAAAAATATTATTACTAATTTTGCATCCATTCCTTGTTACCTCACTGACTTGACTAAAGGTAGGTTTCCCTTGAAGGTAAAATTAACAGTTAAAACACAACAACCCTTAGGCATCTAAAATATGTGCTGCATTTAGAGCCAATGTTAATAGCTCCAGACTTTTTCAACCAGTTCTCATTGCACATAGATATCTGTGCAGCAGGAGTAGGTGCAGTCTTGTTTCAGACTGTAGATGGGGGTGAACATTGCATCTGTTATGCAAGTAAAATATTTAACAATCTGAGAGCCGTTATTCAGCTATGGTGAGACAGAAAGATAATGACTTGAAAGAAATGTGCCTTCCGTAATAGCTAATCAGCGTCCGCCCCCTCTGGGTGCATATAAGAGTCATCATCTCTGGAGGGAAACGTATTACTGACATTTGGGTTGTGAGAGAGTGGGTTCTGAAGAGGAGTCTCCAGAGAGCTAAATGTGAAGGATGAATGCAGTCTGAGAGGTATCACTGTTGTCCTGCCAAGCTTGTGAAATAACCCCTTCCTGTTTGGCAAAGTGTGACAAAAGGTACCTCTAAGTGTTTTGGCCTGTTTTTTCTTGCCAGCTATGTAAAGAAACCAGGAACTGTTTGTTTATTTTTTGGCCAGCTTTGGAAAGAAGATGAGTGCTGCTTGTTTTTTTTTGTTTGTTTTTTTCTGGCCAATGTTGAAAAGAAGCTAGGTCCTATTTGTTTTCTAGCAACCTTTAGAAAGAAGGCTGAAAGTATGTTGAGTGAATTAAACTGACTGCGGTAAAGAATATTTGTGTATTGTTGACGAGATTTTGTGAGCTTACATTTGTTGACAATGTGCATTTGCAACGTGATATTTTTTTTCTGCATTTTGCAAGAAAGCATTTTTCCAGCCTTGTAAAGAAACATCACATTGAAAGTTCCAGAGACTAACTGACTTTTATTAATATGAGTATACAAACACAACAGACTGCTTTTCTCTCTTTCACGCAATATATCATAGGTGATTACTAGTCTAATGACTCTGGATTTTTTTTTTAAGCCTAGCCATGCTTTACAAGGTGAGAATTAAACCCTGTACTTTGTGTGCGAGGTAAACACCTTATCCATTATGCCAACCCCCGACCCAAATGTTTATATAGAGCTGAGGTTTTAAGTTGCAAATACAGTTATGCAAAATTAATTGGTATTTATGGAACTAGCACAAAATTAACGAAACTGGATACTGCTCTTGGATATAAAAACTTGTTTTAATATCACCACACCATACACATAAGATGAGCGCTTTCGGGCGGTTGCCCTTCATCAGATAAAAAGATACATTCTAAAATTCAACCGCCCGAAAGCGCTCATCTTATGTGTATGGTGTGGTGATATTAAAACAAGTTTTTATATCCAAGAGCAGTATCCAGTTTCGTTAATTTTGTGCTATTTAGTGTTCTGTTTGGAACTTTTACGTAAACTGGATTTTGGCTAGCATAGACCTTTTTCTTCCATTTTATTTATGGAACTAGAAATGCTGAGTGCCTACCTACACTGCAGAGTTCAGCATTAGTATGTGTAATGAAATTTCACAGAAATTGTATTCAGCACTTATCAGAACAGTACAAAGTCAAAAAGCAAGACATAACTGCAGCTAATGAATGCAGATGCTGTAAAGCTTTGATGTCTGGAAATGCTTATTAAATATCTTAAGACCTGTCCATTGTAATATGACTTTCTAGAAGGAATCATTTATCTTCAATTACTTAAACTAACAACTTGTGTGAAATACTGACTTTTTGATGCATGTATTTCATTGCAGGAATTGTACATCCACAATTGGTAGCTTATTCTCTGTCCCTTGGCTGTATAGTTATTACAGCAAACAAAAGGATATCTTAATGTGATCTCAAAATAAATATTTGGTAAACAACTTATAGTAATATAATGTGTTAAAATTATTAGTAATCTGATGGTTCTGCCATCTTTGTCTCTTATTTCTGACCAACACAGTATGATGGTCCCTGATATTCAGTTTTCCTGCTCCTGTCTTTCTCTCTCTGTCTCACTCATGCTCTAACACTAAGATGTATGTAGAGGGCATACCAGGAGTCTATGTCTCTCCATACAAGCTGATTCAGCTAAGGGTTGGATTTTTTTCAAGATCAGTAGGCATGCTGATGATGAATTTAAAAATGCTGAAACACCAGTGATGCTACTACAAAATTATTACAGTAACAGATATTTTGTTTGTTACATTGTTTTGTACATTATTTAACTGTTTTAGACTGGTACTGATTTTTCTATTTGTTGATCTGGCTGTTAGCTCATTTAAAGGACCCCAATACTTGAAAGTGCATTGTCAAGATAACTTGTCTAAGTTGTTTTATTATAACATTACACTTGGAAGCAGTAATTTTTGGTGTTTTTACATCATGAGGTTAGCAGTGCCCTGTACAGATGCAAATATACAAAGTGAATATTATCAATTAAACTACCTTTAGAGACAAAACATTCAACTTCATGTGGCAAAACAAAAGCCATTGTGCAATGGCAAACTTTGAGCAGCTAGTTTGCACATTAAACTGCACTACTATCAAATCATAGAACAGTCTAGCCTAGTCTAATGCCAAACCTGACTGACCACCCGAAGAGACCTTTGTGTAACCTAGACCACAACCTACAGTAGCGCACCCAAATGCATATCCAGACAACATGGATGCACAATTTCTAAATTCTCTATAGCCAGCCGAGTAGATATGGGCATCCTGATACAATGCAGCAATTCTCATGTTCACTGACAACCATTTAATCCTTAAAAACAAACACAGTATGCAAGAGATGTACATATGCAATTTCATTTGAGGCAAAAATCTTGCTTACAAATAAGGTCTAGAAACCGCACACTATATCCATGAAACATAGAGACCAACTTAAGCTTAGGCACAAAAAAGCAATCTTCCCAAACCTGAGACCTTCTAAACTTA
This sequence comes from Protopterus annectens, assembly GCF_019279795.1. Taxonomy (NCBI): domain Eukaryota; kingdom Metazoa; phylum Chordata; order Ceratodontiformes; family Protopteridae; genus Protopterus; species Protopterus annectens. Next base: position 606,943,685 of record NC_056743.1, read on the forward strand.
TAAATGGCATCTTATCCTCAGCAATCTGTAAAGCACTCGCCAAAAGCAACAGCAAACACTATACATGCACCTGCCCCTGGTGGAAGCCCAAGAACAAAGCTCATAAGGCAAACAAACACACTACCCAGGACTCGTGTCATAGGAGACTCCACTGTATGAGACACAGATGCCCCACTCAACATATTGAACAAGGAGAGGATACCAGTAGCTTATCTGGAGCCTGGATCTGCCAAGCTACACATGCAGTCAGGTTACTATACCATAGGCACCAATTTGATTCTGTCATTATCCATGTGGGTGTTCATCTGAAAACTACTTCCCTGGCCTATATGAAAATTGATATTATTGATCGTTCTGAATATGCTTCTCAGGCAGTTGTGTCTTGCATTAAGCAGCATTCTTCCTTCACCAAGGATGATGCCACAGTATGAACAAAAGATGATTTACTTCAGTAATTGGCTTAGTTTCTGATTTTGTGCCAGGAGATTAATATTTTTCAGCACAGGAGGACATCGTTAATCAACCATGTTGTTTTGTGAAGATCGGTGTGCACCTGTTTCCCTTAAGCTTCTAAATATTGGCAAAAACTTTATCCACCCCCTTAGACCCTTTTTTTAGGCAATGCCAAACTGACAAACCTACCAATATAGCAAATAAAACCAAAAGATGTTACTGCTCAATGCTAGGATCCCAAACAAGAAACTCCACACCCTCAACCTCCCCTCACAGTAGAGAATATAGGCATCTGTGCCAATATCAAGACAAGGTTTAAATCAGCAGAAAGTACTCAGCATTGCAGGGCTTAAGTGCCTTCCTCACATTTAGATAATCAGCTGCACAGATAGGAACAAAAAGTGGAGGAGTCTCACTTTATACTAGGAACGGGTATAACTCTATGCTGTTTAAACAGGATGATGCTATGGAATTTATCCATTTGCAAATCACCATAGAAAAATATCCCATACCATATCCTGGCAAGCTATAGGTCACCCTCTGTCTATAATCCCATAGCTCATACTTAGACCTACTGGAGTCACTCACCATTACAGCAAATACCCTATTCATGGGACAATTTGACTACCCATCTATGGACTGGGAAGCATATGCTGCCTCAAACTCACAGGCACAACAATTCCTGGACTTTATTAACACAAATACTCTTGACCATATAGTGTATATACCCAACAGAGGTTCAAACATACTGGACCTGGTACTCAGCAGTATGGGAGAGTGCTGGACCCCACCCCACCCCCCCCAGTGTCATGTCTTTACTGGTGAGGTCAGACAACAAAGCTGTTTCCTTCAAAATAAAATGCAACTCAGTGACCCCAGCAAAACCTTTAACAGTTAGGAACTATTCCAAATCAAACTACATCCTATTAACCGATAGTTTGTCAAAATTCAGTCCTCATCCCAGCTCAGAGTTTATAACAACCTATGCAGAATTGCTCACAGAGACCCTGAACAACCATGTAAAAGGCTGCATGGAGGCTGCTGTATCAACTCGAAGTAACCCAAAAACTCTAAAAAGCAAACCAGTGTGGTGGAATCCTAACCTTAATGAGGTAGATATGAAAATGGAAAAGGTCATGGCTAAAATCACAACGTCAAAATAGCCTCACAAGCTAATGACAACCACAAGACCTTTTACAACTGTGTCCTAAACCTCAAACAGCACATGCAGTGTGCCGGACTGGTGTTGAATGGTTCCACGTTCACTGAGCAGAGTGACAAAGCAAATTTACTGGCTGACAAATTCAGCTCAACCCCCCCCCCCCACAAGAAATAACTAGTAGCATAACCCCCCCAACTATCAACAAGGACCGTGTCCTGGTGGCATTTAATAAGGCAAAAAGCACCACCTCAGTGGGCCCCAACAATATCTCTGGATACCTTGTAAATAGCTTGAAACATGACCTGTCTAGATCACTTGAGTCACTTTTCAAATATAGCCTTAAAACAGACTTTGTACCATGAGAATGGAGGACTACAGAAATTATCCTATTTCATAAGGGTAGACCATAAACAGATCAATTAGTCTGACTAGTCTAATATGCAAAGCCATGGAACTTATCATGGAAATGATCAAGAAAGACATGGGCAACCTTCATACATTGGACCCAACCCATTCTGGTAGATTTCTTTGTGAGGGTCATCAAGGCAATGGATGAGGGGAAACTGTGCATACCAACTACCTGGACCTGGCCAAGGTGTTTGATAAAATATTCATTTGGTTTTAGTTGACAAACTCACTAAGCTGAGAATAAACCCCTACATAACTCACTGGATTGCCAAATGGCTCATAGATAGGACCTAGAAAGTCAGGATTGGTAAGACTACCTCCACTAAGAGACTGGTCATCAGCAGGGTACTTCAGGGTTCCATGCTGGATCTGCTCCTATTTGGCATTTACTTCTCTAAAGTAAAGGGCAATATCAAGGGTCTTTGGCTGACCAAGTTCACAGATGACTACAAACTGGGAATAGTCATAGATTCTCCCATGACACAAACATCTTACAAGAGGGTCTTACACAGACAAATGACTAGTGCCAAATTCATGGATTAAAACTCTGTTCCAAAAAATGCGTAGTGTCTTTTCAGAAAGTGGCCACCCCGGCTAATTATTCCAATGATAAGACACCACTAAAATTTGACCCAACAGTCAGGGATCTGGGAACATATACAGACAGTAATTTGGCCTTTGACCAACATGTGGCCAAGATAGTAGTAAAATCATTCTGTTTCACTCAATGCATAAGTAAAGGCATGAAATTCAGATACAAGAAAGTTGTAGTGCCACTTCATTTGGCCCTTATCACACCAATCTTTGAAGTATAATGCCCCATTCAGCATGCACTTGACCTGACATATGCAATAGTTGAAATGCCCACAAAGGTTTCTTACCAGGAGAATCCAGGGTATAAACACATTGGCCTTATACAGATTGCCTTAAAGCTCTATCTCTATACTACCTTCTCCGACAAGTTACTGACAGGCTGTCTATCCCTGGTGTATAAGGCATCCTCTGATCCAGCTCTCATGGTCTTTTTGCACATCCATAAAATACAGATCATCAAAACCAGTAAATCCAATAATTTAAATTTTGTTTGTGACATAAATGCTTGTCTCAGAGGATTCCTCTGCTCTGGATCAGGCTTCCCATCCATGTGAAGAAGTGTCCATTCTTAATCCTATTTAAACATAACCTTGAGCAATGGATGGACAATCAGAAATTCACCCCAGGTCTGGCCTCCATGTCTCTGATAGTTTTGGCTTTACTGTCCGAATCTTTCTAACATATCCCCACCACATAATAATCTCTAGGAACTTCTACCTAACATACTCCATTCTAATAAATATCCATGATACGTAGGGACATGATTCAGTTGGGTTGCATGGCCAGGCTTATATAAGGGCCCTAATGGTGGTTAGCCTAGTATATACCTATGAAATATAAATAAAAAAGGATGTTAATTGCAAATTGGAACAGTGGAATAGAGGCATGGAGCATGAATTTACTGAATCATATTTGCAATAAAAATGAGATGCTATAAAGTGTTAGGCGTGTATTTGCTCAAAGACGGTTTATGAAAGAAGAGAGAACTGTTGCTCGTTGACAATGCTTGCTTTTCCAATCAGGGTTTATGCATTAGCTTATACCTTAGGAGTGTATAAAAGTTACATAAACAGTCCCCGGGATTCATGAAGTTTGCACCAGGCGTAGCGTAGGCGGAATAACGCCAAATATGGCCGTCGAGCGATTCAGGTACGATCCAATACCACGTGCACTACCAGCGTACACCAGAACTGCGCAGCCCTCTGCATAGGTATGCTAATCACCCCATGCGCAGTATCGCACCATGCAAATGAAGGCAGATAGTGATTCATGAAGTGGTGCAGGTGTAGCATAAGCCCACGGAAATGTAAACCAAAAAACACGGTTTACATTTTCCCAAACAGAACATCAGAGCTATGGAAGCGGACCAGACTCATGTATTACAAAGTTAACATATGCCAATGGCGAAATACACAGCCAATGGCATAAGAAAAGATGCACAACACCTAAAAAGCAACATTTAATGTCATGTCCACAGTAACGCACAGTACAATTGCAGGGCATGTGTGCGCAAACTGGAACATAAAGAAATTATATAAAAATGTCATAAAATCGCAATGTAATACAAATCAGGTTTACACCATAATACACAATGGTAGGCATGGAACACCACAACCAAGGTGCAAGGGTTGCTAAGGGCCTGCGACAGTGTTCGGCGCGGTAACTATGAATTAGTAGTCAATGCCATGCAAATGGGGCAGATAATACTGAATCGCTAATGTCCTGCCGGATGAAGGTTGTACCATACGGCGCAGCACTATAACACCGAGGAGTGGCTCAGAGGAGATGCATGACATCAGCAGAGGGGTGTGCCACCATAGCAGTAAGCACATTGGAGCAATGCAAATCTGGCCTGGCCGTTGCTAAGCAAAGCTGCAGGACAGGGGTGGGAGGAAGGTATAGAATCGTTTAGCTGAGAGCACACATGGTGCCCAAAAGCGCATGTGTATGGGGATAAAAACATGCCCAAAACCCAGTAAGTGGATGCATGCGCCGCGAACAATAGCACAAACAGGAAGGTCAGGGGAAGAAAAGAAGGAAATGCCGAAGTAGGGTAATTGGAGTACTAATGAGCAATCAACACCAATCAACTCACGGCGGCCAATCGACGGCAGCTGACAAGTCTGCTCGCAGAAACCTGCAAAACAGGATAGGGGAGGCAATGGAATGCAAAGAAAGGAGGGGAGGCATTGGATTGCAAAGATAGGAGATCTGTCATAGCAGAGCAAAGCAAACCGACAGTAGACCGGCAATAGCACACATTTACGCACGATACGCCAGGTCTAGGAAAGTACAAATGAAAGCAGGCTGCTGGATGCATGCCAGAAAATGGTAGGTGGAACATGCAGAAATGTAAAGGGAAGGTCAAGAGGTAATCCACGGCAGCCATATGTAATTCAACACCGAAGGCACCACAATAGTAGTTCCGGTAGTAAAACACATAAGATACCCTGTAGCTACGATCGTACATACACACCCTATGACATCATCGGTGTTCATAGCACAATAGTATAAAGTGTGAAAGCACCCTACACACACCTGTGTATTCCCAAACACTGTACCATAGGTGTAAACACACGGGGAACTTTTAAAATGCACATGTTGGGAGCTGCCATAGCTGTGATTCATCAGCATGTGTTAGAGACTGACGGTGTTGTGGAGGATGATGCCGACAACCACCGCAGGCCCCGGAGGAGGAGAAGAGTGTTAAGACCAAGGGTAACCTACCAGGGGCTACATGATCTGGAGATAGTAGAGCATTACAGGGTGGACAGGGACATCTTACAGCAAATAGTGGAGCTGTGCCGGCCACGCCTGAGAACTAGAAACAACAGAGGGGAACCCATCCCAGTGGACATGAAGGTATGTGTAAGCTTGTGAATACTAGCCACAGGTACCTTTCAAAGGCCAACTGGAGATATAATGGGTATCTCACAGGCATCAGCATCCAGGGTACTACACCAGTTCCTGGATGCCATGTTACCACATGCCAATGAGCATATATACTTCCCCCGAACTCAGGAGGAGTTGGCCAGCAATATGCGTCACTTCCACCGTGTGGCACACTACCCAGAGGTACTGGGTGCGATAGACTGCATGCACATACAAATCAAGTCACCACCCGGTGAGCATGGTAGGCGCTACATAAACCGCAAGGGATTCCACTCCATCAACTGCCAGGTCGTGTGCAATGCCCAGGGCATTGTCATGGATGTGTGTGCTGGCAGCCCTGGAAGCTACCATGACTCCCATATCTGGCATGCCTCACAGCTGTATCAGGTATTTGTCAGGGGGGGGCCATCCCACATGGCCACCTTGTGGGGGATGCTGGCTATGCACTGGAGCCGTGGATGATGACTCCCATCAGAAATGCACACACACCCATGCAAGAACGACATAAATGAGGCACACGCACAAACCAGAATCATCATAGAGCGTGTGTTCGGGATGCTGAAATCACAGTTCCAGCACTTGGACACATCTGGTGGAGCCTTGCAGTACTCTCCAGGCACATGTGCCCACATCGTCATAGTATGTGCCATGCTACATAATATGATCCTGCGGAAACAGCTGCAGCAGGGACAAAATGGTGAAGGCCCTCATAGTCCACCACAATTGCCAAGGCCATCACAGGCACAGAGGGATTCAGACCATAAACACACTGTGCCAGCCCCATTAGGCAGACGGAGGTGTGCCCAATATGGCTATGCCTTGGCAAAGAGGGAACGTATAGCACATACTTTGACAGTGTAGGCCCCTACGGACTGACACACCACTTCACCTGCACACACAGTAAAATGGATGGCACACAAACACGACCACCTGTAAATTGTAATGTATAGGTGGCCCACTGTGTGAATCCTACATAGGCAGCCCTCAAACATTGTACACACAACAGCTATTGGAACACGGAATGTCAACACCTGAACAGTACATGCGCCTATCAGCATATGGTGGTGCTGTGTGTATAGGTTCCCAGGTACATCGGTAGGTACACGGCCGATTGTCCGAGGCCATACAACAAACGGGGCAAACAGTCTCCGCTGTCGCCACAACATCGAGTAACCATCTGTCGCTTAGTGGAGCAGAGGCAATTGTGGGAGCACGTGTGTGTAAGCACTGTTCTGCACACACTCAGCACGGAGTCCCTGCTGCGTTAATGAGGGGCTCCATATAACATAATCATGGATGTTGTGTCAAGGCATGGGGTTTACCCATGACAGGTATTCGTCACCCCAGCATGCTCCACCTACAGTCGTTTGAAGGTGTAGCACAGTATCGTGTGTGGCTCACTGTGATATACATACCCAATGCCGGAGCACATCCAGTAAACATCACATGGACATACCATTAACTGGACTCATCAATATGTAAACTGAGTTATCCATGTGAGTGCAGTATGGAGTAACAGCCGTAGTATACTCCACGTACAAAACAACATAACACGTATACAAATCCCAGATGGCCATGTGTTAAATGCAGTGACCGTCATGCATGTTCCCGGTCCCACATCCTGCAAGGGATGTAACGTAATCCCGAAGGCAAGAGTAATGCATGTCAGATGCAGGTCATCAGATCATATGTGTAGCACACGTTAGCGGGAATATGCATTGCCCACTGCTGGTAAGCGACATTTAAATATGACTATATGGATATGAGCGAAACAGGGATAAGCTTCTTCGAATATCGTGCAGATCACGGTCAATGATGTCCAGAACAGGTGAAACCAGCATTATTCACCCCTGTACTAATAGCGCCTGCTCTGAAGGTTAAAACGACCACTGCTAGGAGTAGAACACGCAATCATGTATAGAATCACCTAACACTATTGCTAGCCAAGATGTACCTATGATACGGTTGCCACCTCTTCAAATGACCAATGTGGGACATATGTCAGATGTCTGCAGGCCGACACATACACCCGGCCAGTACGAAATTCAGAACTTCACTGTTTTGCCTATTTTAAAAGCTCATTCTTGTAATGTTTACTTACTTATTCTGTGTCTATAACATATAGGTGGTTCAGATACAGAATAACTGTTTTATGCAGCTATTAGAACATAGGAAATAAGTATGTTCTAAAATCTCAGGACATTTGCCATGTTTACAAATATTTTGCAGGACACAACTGCCCAAAGAGGGATTGTCCCTCGCAGAGTGGGACAGCTGGTAACCCTAACCTACAATAATGTAATGTGACAGGTACAGACACAAACGTGCGGAGTCCAGGAAACAGAATACACCAACAAGTACACAATGAAAGGTGTAGCTTGCCTGTCACTTTCCCAGTCATATATATATATATATATATATATATATGTACACATATATACATATATATAATAGAGATAGAAAGGGCGATAGAGTGATATATGTTGATATACACGGATTCAGCGATATCTGCAAATATATATAGATAGGTCAACGACATTCATAACACCTTGGAGGTACAAATAAATAGGATACCGCCAACTATGGAATGTGTAACATACCGACATGCGTAACCACGAGGCTGAAAGACCGAAAGAACATAGTATCGGAACAGTACAACCGCGAGTAATAGTATGATGATATGAAGGGACATTTAGTTACCACTGCCGGTGTTGCGGTCCATGTAGGTACTGTGTTCAACTGTATTTGTGAGTGCCGTAGTCTGTGTATGTGCGTGTTGAGGGTGCCGTGTGCGTCTCCGTGTGACTGTAATGTGTGTGTGTGTGTAGTCTGTGTATGTGTGTGTTGAGGGTGCCGTGTGCGTCTCCGTGTGACTGTAATGTGTGTGTGTGTGTAGTCTGTGTATCTGTGTGTTGAGGGTGCCATGTGCGTCTCCGTGTGACTGTAATGTGTGTGTGTGTGTGTGTCCGCATCATGTGTCTGTTAGTGCCAACTCGGAGGTAGATCATTATGGTAGGTGTGGGTTTAGCTAGCCGTATGCATACGGTTGCCACCTGTCCCACATTATGAGGGACAGCCCCTCCCTTGGCAGGTGTGTCCTGATATAAAACATTACAAAGGGCAAATGTTCGGGATTGTAGGACATTAATATGTCCCATATATAATGTAATAGTTGCATTAAATAGTTATGCCTGTATGTAAGAAACGTAAATGTTACATGCAATATGATAAGTAGCCAAAGTCCCACAATAGGTATGTATTGAGGATAAAGGTATGTGCTAACCTGTGTACTGACCGTGGCTATGTGTTGGCCTGTAAACACCGCTGTGTGTCCCGCAAGTGTCCAACAATGACCATATGAAAAGGTGGCGACCCATGGCAAAGAGGTTCTGTTACCAACACAACCGCAATGACTGCAAATATCTGGGACAGAAATACATGGGATAGCTGTCATTTAGACATATCCCTTTACATATCGCTGCAATTCCGGAGGTATGGAAGTATCAACCTCACCTGCATACTATATAGAAACCAATTAACAATGGCCCAATGTACAATCCCATAACATAAGTCTACTAACTGATAGCTCTTTAATTAGGGACGGAGCCCACACACATATATATGGAATATGTAGAAATGCAAGCCCCACAAAACTGTATATGCTACGTACACCCACCGACATCCCCCACACTAGAAACTATAGCAGTACAGACTGTAATAACAGCACATCCAGTCAGTCAATTACATCTGCAGAACCGTCAACATACCTTGTGAGAGACACAATTAAAGGCGGCATGCAAAATTGCAGCCGTTATATAATGGAACAAACGGCGATGTTACAGGTTTTGTTTGCAGTAGTCCATTATCAGACGTTGGGATGACAGGTACACCCACATGTTGAACCACATACTCTAGCTGTCACACAATCCACAGGGGATATGAATCCAAAGTATAATTGTCTGTATGCATAGCAGTTGCAATTACACATAACAAAACACAATACAGGCCGTCTCCCCAAAGGTAGGGCAAATGGGCAATGCCCAAGTGGAGAATTCAATTATACCACACTGTTGCCACGTAATTGGCGAATGGAGTAGCTGCACAGCTGATATGCAAGTAATTAGTCACTCAGGAACACCAATTGGCGAGAGGAAACCACTTGTTACAGGTATCGACGTATATAAGGATGACTTACCAGACATTCAAACCATATGCTCATACAAAATACCTGTTTAAGCAGCGTGAGAGAGATAGAGACGAAAGTCTGTAACGATAACAAGGTATGTAAGTTTATGTATAGCATGTTTTTATTAATTATTTACTGTATGTATAGCCTGGTTTGCATTAATTAAAAGTGTCCGCAATGCATAAAGGAGGAAAAGGTATTTATGTAGTGATGTCTTGCTGAGCATACTAACGCATGTAGAAACTGTGCGTCCAGCAGTGGGCCACAAGGTACACATCACAGACACCACAAGGGATGCTACATGAGGGCTTTAAACAGAACAATTCCATACAACCCGCCGTCAGTGGTAGGGTATGTCCAACAAGTACGTGCCATAGCAGGGGATAGTTTATGTTGATATACTGTCACAGTAGGCATGTGTATGGGCATATAATGACAATGACATGTCTAAGGTGGTCCCGCTGTGCAAGTATGCTTTGCATTATGGGATACTATGTGAAATATGTGTAATGTATAGTACTGTAGGTAGATATGTCAGATATTCTACACAGCATAACAGGCATATCATGTATACCAAAGGTATTGTCTATTGGCATGTAGAATAACAGGATACATATGGCTTGTAGGCACGGGACATTGCAATAGCATGATAGCTAATCTAAATGGAAGGGCTACCAAGTAACCATGCACAAAGGACATGTAATAGCTTCACAGGTTCATAGTGGGGAACTATGCAGTCTGGCAAGTCTATGTGTAAGCACAACTACAGTGTTCACACCAGTGGCACCTTTCTAGGGTAGTGTCCTGTGAACAGCAGAGCCATGTGTTACCTGCACCTCTGCACAGTACAGCCACTGCAGTGATCCCTGGCATACATGTGTCTCCCAACCACCAAGGGAGGTATCACATGAACAGTGCTACTGAGTGTCCCTGCATGATGTACATAGGACTCATGTTCCAAAGCATGGTGAGTGTCCAGTTTGGGAATGTAACCCTCAAGCACGTCCCACTCATTGTTGCGTGTGTGCACATCATGAGCATGTTGCTCACAGTGGCTTTTGCTTATGTCGCATATGTGGAGTATATCCATTAATATTGTTGTGGACTTGGGCCCTGTCTGTTCAGCAGAGGTCACCCCTGAGTATGTAGTATGCAAATGTGTACAGACGTGGTGTCCGTAGTTCAGACGCATACTTTAACTGTCGGAGCTCAATAAACATCATGGCGTGTTAATGGTGTGGTATGTAAAGCTGTAGCTGTTGTGTAAGGTACACCCTAAATGGGGTGGTGTACCCTTGAATGTGTGTAGAAGTCTTGAGTTAAGAGGTACAATGGGTGCCTATGTACCAGCTACACACCCAGTACAGATAAGTGTGGCCACGTAGAAGGATATCCACGCCACAGTGGCAATACGGTAACCACAGGAGTGGGTGTGACATACGTGTGTACTACAAACATGTACAATGTGACATGTATGTTGGGGACTACCACCTATGTGATAGTCAGTGGGTGAATGGTGTAATGCAAAGGTGATGTTCATGCACCTTGTGTCATGCAGCTTGAGACCATGATATTCATATCAGGTATCTGTCACAGTGACACCCATATGGATGGAGTCAGTATCAGCTGGTGGATCAATCATGGTGCTTTGTATGCAGGGGTTTGTAAAGCTAGGCAGGGAAAGTCCCCTCTGTGCTAGCCTGTACCTCAGGGAAGCATATACTGAACATAAGGGGCCCAATGACTAAGGACTGTGGTATGCCAAATGTAACTGAAATGCAGTAGGTACTATGGTATGCTACCCTCATTGTGTGTGTCCTGTCCATGAGCCACGTTGCATAACATCTTGAGACATAGGGTACGATGTGCAGGTGGATGTGTATGTTGTCAATACCAGAATGGAGAACGGTGCTGAAAGGCAATGAGAGGACAATGTAGGACGTGTGGACTCCCGTACCATCATCAACTACCCTGGTAACTGTATGAAAGGAGTCCACCAAGTGTAGGGGCCATGCTCTGGCCCTAAAAAGTCCAACCTGGGTGGCATCAAAGGACCGGAGCCCAACAATGTCTCTGTGAATGACATCCTTGATGATGTGCCCCATAGCCATGCAGAACAGTCCAGTCAGGTGTGTAGGACTATAGTCCCACTCGTGCATTGTGGTGCCACCTGTGTGGAGTGTGATAAATGTTGCTGTGTGCCATTCAGGGGCCACAATGTCTGATACAAGGCTATTACTGAATAAGGTGGCCTAGTGGGGAGACATGTCATTCAGAGGTTTGTGGACATCACAGCCTGGGACTTTGGAAGGTGACATGGGGCCAGTGTCCCAGGACATATAGAGTGCAGGTTAGTACTGTGTAGGTGTGACCGCAGGGACACCGCAATGTTCCTGCATGGATTGTGGCCCTGTAGTGCGTGAGAGGGTGTAATGTTAGCATTAAATCCATCCGCCAGCATGTTGCCAACATCACCTGGGTCTGTAATGTTCCCGAGTGACTGTGGTATGTGAGAGCAGATGTGGGTGTTGCCATCGACTACTGACATACCACCATAATGCCTTGTGGTACACCCAGAATGTGTCGCAGTAATGTTTATGTAGCTAGTCTTGGAGTATGTGATGAGGGATCCCGCGGCCCTACCGAGGCTGACCAGTGAGCTACCCCACCCATGGGATTGTACACCACTGTGCAACAGCCTCCACCTGTTGTTGTACATTATGTCCATGGAACTTGACCACCAGAGTGGTGTCTGTTATCTGGTGTGTATCATCATGGCTCTGTGTGGAATAGCATGATCCATGCAGTCGTGTACGTGCTAATGAAGTGCACTAGAGTATGTTTCAGCATTTGTATGTGCATTGTCCATCTGCACGGGTGTCATGACGTTAACAACTGCTGTCATAAGACATCTGTAGTAGGTGTTGTAGTACTCATGTGCTGTGTATGCCGTGAAGGGTGTGGTGCCAGGATGTGGCTAACAAGGTTGATTAGCATATGTTCGGAATCCACCAATGAGGGGATAACCCCAGGTGTGGAACACCAGTCACATATTGGTAGTGTTCATGTCAAGGTTAATGTTGGTCTTGGAGGTGGTGTGTATGGGTTAATCCAGCTGAGTGGAGATTATGACTCATGGATGTGTCGGTACATGAGTGGCTATCCCAGTTAAGTGTGGGGTAGTGTCAGTCACACATCAGTAGTAGCTGTCTGAGCCCTACTGTCCAGTACACCAACAAATGAGGTCTGGTAACCGTGGGGTATGTTGTTGAATCTGTAGCTTGTTACAATGTGTATAGCGGTTCCGGACACAGTTAGTTGCACATGGAGCACCTCTGATGCATTGTGCCAAGTAACTAGCCAGGATGTGTGTACAACATAATGGGATATGGGAACACCTCAGATGTGGGTGTGCCGGTCCAGGTATGTGCCTGAAAGGTATGGTCTGTCTATAACCTGTCATTGCAGGTGTGCTCTGCAGAGCCTAGAGGCAGGTCCCAGTCACTGCAGAGATACTGGAGTGGTGCATTATAAGGTGTGCCTTGCCTGCGTGCGTCACAGAGGAAGATGCAAGCATTGTGTTACATGACTCCATGTCTTGCTTGCCAGTTCCCATTCTGCCGGTGACTGTTATTGGAAACTGTGCAAGACAGGCCGTATAGAAGCCGCAAGAGCCTTACATGTGATCTGTACTCCCAAGGCTGACAGGTGCAGGTCATCTGTGCCAAAGCATTGTGTTTGACCAGGTCAGTCAAAGCGGACAGATACCAGATGCCTGTGGAATGACAGCAGAAGCACAGGCAACTGTTGAAGTGACACAGTCATTGTACAGTGGTATCGGGTCTGGATGAATGCATAATGCTCCCCAGGGCTAGGCCCACACCTTCAGGGCTACAAGACTGGTGAGCTATTGCATGTCCATGCACACACAGTCTGTGAAGTGGCATCAAAGGGCAGTCACACTAACATGGAGAATGACAGTCACATCGTACCTGGTGAGGTGTGGTATGGGTGCATAGGTTATGTTGCAGAACCAGTTACCCGACAGCAAGATGTAAGCGACTATCGCCTGCTGTGTGGAGCTGCAGTGTGACCACCTACAGAGTCACCTATGACTAGTGTGTTGTGTATGTTATAACACCCTATTGGCTGTATGTGATGGGCACACATGAGTCTGTGGGCTATAAGTTGGCGATGTTGTGTTCCATGATGGGGGCTGCCTCTGGTGCCTACACAGAGTATGGAGAGGTACTGCATAAGTTGTCCTTGTATGTGTGGCCTGTGGTGGAGATCATGTGAGACTACGTGATGAGTGGGGTGTGCTGCGAATGTTACACATCCCCACATGACTGTCAGGTGCAGTCAGGGTTGGTGACAGCATTACCCCCAGCAGGGCTGCATAAGTGCATCCCCCACAGGCTGTAGTGTCGTATGTTGGGAGGTGAGGATCGAATGTGTACATGAGACAATTGCTCTATTGCCACATGTACAACATATCCATCATATAGACAGGCAATAGCACTGGTACGTGACAGTTGGACATGCCTGTATATACAACTATGTCTCGCAAGATAGGTGCATTACGTGTGTACAGCAGCTGTTGTACCATAAGCAAGCTGGAAATTTTAGGACAGCCAGTGTACCTGTGGGAAATGGTGTGGAATGGGTGCTATATTAATCAGTAGCTCATGACATGCTCACAAGTTCTGAACAAGTGCCTAGTATGACCATACAATACAGATAGGGTGTTGGATAATATCAACCCACAAGTGGTGACGACAGTCATAATGGGTGGCACCGCACTATAACCCTGCTGAGTATGGTGTGCATGTCCATGAGCAATTATCACTGTGGATGTTAGCAGTACAGATGTACAAGACAGTACAGATGTTTGATTACAAATACCTTTGTATGTCACAGGAGTGTTCTACCAGTGGCCTGTTGACAGACTCGCAACTACAAAAGGTGCCAGAGTGACATGTGCATATCACACCAGTGTCAGCTACAGTAGAACAGGGTTAATGTGTTGTACTCCACCCTCATTGTAGCCCATACCACACAGACAAATGTTAGGCATCTGTGTATGTATGGATGTGAATGGCCATGACCTGTGAGGAATAGCTGTGTCAGTGTTGTGAACAACATACAGAGTGGGCTGTGTGGGTGAGGTGTGTGACATATGTGCACATTATGATGGATGACATCAGCATTGTCACCACTAGGTGAACATCCTTGTACCCATTAACTACCACCTCGGCTGTGGTCAACATTATGGACACTGTGTAACGGATGGTGCTGTGTAGTACACCTCCCTGCCTTGGTGACATCTCCAGGCCCCTTGGGTAGTCATACGAGGTACCCATGTCATGACAGGGGTGCCATCCATGAGCACGGAGATCATTGGACAGGCATATACAGTACTGGGGTGACCAATATTGGATCACATATCACCTTTAAGGGGTAATGGCCATGCGTGGATGGGCGATACCAGCCTTCACAATCCTCATCTCCACTATGCAGCATGCTGTCTACCTTGCATAAAGACATTTGCTACACCATGATGATGGACATGCTACATGTCCATATCCTGATCTATAAGACATACGTCATGGACATCCACCATCCTAATACTAGGATCGTCACATGCTGGACAGATTCCTGTGCCATACATGTGACATACTCCTGCCAAACCATGCAACACTGTCCATCAAAGCTGCACATGTCATCCCAGTCATACATGGTGTGATGGCCGCATGGTAGATGTAGTATCAACTGTCCGGATCAGTAATGTGGCACTGATGCACCTCGCGGTGGCATAATGGCTGTCTGTTACAGCTAGGAAACCTTGCCCGTACATGCTATGGTTGATAACCATCCCTGCGAATGACCGTACATGCTATGGTTGATAACCATCCCTGCGAATGACATCTGACTAGCCATTGTCCCATGTCTATCATATGTGCAACACAGGCAATCCGTGGCAGGATGTTGAACAGCTGTACAGTGCTGTGTAGATGTATATGGCAAAACACATGCATGTACAGGTGTCCATGCGTATGTGTGCATTGTCACTGCTCAAGTCCATTAAGGCTGTGTCTGTGTTGATATGTGACATATACACAGCATCAAGGTCAACAGCATTACCGTGGACACATCCAGGCATGTGCAGATAGGTAAGAACACCAGTGCAGGCAAATAGACATGCCCACATCAAGACAGCATTCACATGGAGTATGAACACTGTAATGAGGTGACACACATATATGGTGATGATATCCAATGCATAACGGGTGTTACATGTGTGTGACACAAACACGTCAGTCGTGTCAGTGTCATGATGATTTGCAAAGATAACTGTGCAGATGTACTAGATGTCATAGAAATGTATGTGCAGCTGTATCTCTGTACATCTCTGAAACTGTGACCTGTCACCATCATTATGTCTTACAGATAATGCCTCGTACACGCCTTCCAGCGTACAGCCGCCAGGAGGATGATGTCCTCATCCTGTACCTCCATGAGAACTATGAGGTGTTGTTCAGCCATGTGCCACAGCATGCCCAGCAGCGGGACGACCTGTGGCAGTGTCTACGCAGGAGGGTGAATGGTGTGGGTGGCCATAACCGCACCTACCAGCAGGTGTGCTGACACTGCAGGGACTTGATACGACATGCAAAACAGCGTGCCACTGCAATCGCCAGGGAACAAGGTGGAACAGGTGGTGGGCCACCAACCCAGCCCCCACTCACACACCGAGGAGCTACTGGCCAGTCTGGGGACACCCTCAGAACAGCATCCACACACACTAGCTGCCATTGTGGAGGTAGGTGTCTCCCAACCAATGAGCCTGGAGTTGCCTGGTAAGTCAGTACTGCACATATGGCTATTATATCCCATTTAGTTGCATGTGCCACTGTACATTATGTAAAGTAACAACATATGCAAGGTATGTGGACACATGCTGCATACTACAGTATGCTACTCTGTGTATGCACACATGTGCATACTATATGCTATTATACAGGTGAATGTGTTAACATGCACAGTGCACCCTGTGGGTGTCATACAGTCATGGATAATGTTCAAACTGCTGTGTCACCCCTATACAGGTACCTCTGGTGTGCCGCACAGACATGAGTCCGTTGCAGGTGAGACTGTCATCAGTATCAGGCATGTTAAAGCATAGATCTATTTGCCATGTGGCCAGTTAACAGTTGCACACTTGATGTTCGTTCCAGTCATGATATACAGGTCGCATCACCCATCATTAATACAAGCCACCCATGTGCAATATATACAAATGAAATGATACACTGACTTTAAACCACAGTAGTTGTCATTGCTACATGTGTGGTCAGCTGTGCATACAACAGTGGAGGTGTTCTATAATGGAGGCATATGTAGTATGCATTGGAACAACATGTGTGGTACACAAACAGTACCACACAGTGAGCTGTGATATGGGCAGCCCACAGGTGTCACCATTGTGTTATATGCTCCTGCATTGGGTGCACACATTGTGATGTGCCATCTGACACATCCAAGACACGTAGTGTTCTGGCTGCAATATTGTCACACTATCCCATGACCCATACCCCGCATACCAAACATACAACCCGTTGTCTGCATAGCCCTGTGGATGGTGACATATCTGACATCTATGGGTGTATGTCATATGGGACAACACAGACTTGTGAGGTAGATGGCCATCACACACATTTGGCCAACACATGTGCACACATGGCCATGGGGGATGGCCAGAAACATGTAGCCACACAGTAGATGTGATGTGTATACACCCTGTTGCACATTGTCCACACATGGTCCAATTATAGCCTTAGTTGACTGATTATATGGTTGATGTGGTACACTGGACATCCTAAAATCCTGTGCACAGCTAGTGGAGGTGCCACTGAAGTCTACCATATAAGATCTGTTGAACATCACGACTGTGTCATAGCATGACAGTAGTCACCTGTACAGCTTCCACAGACATTGACACCACATCAGGCCACAGATACTGTACATTTCCCTTGCTTCTGTAGGACATCATCGTTAGCTGTGCACCTCGTGTGTGTGGTACATCAATGTCATGTGGGAAATGGTGAATTGACATGTCCGCTATGTGTGGACATGGTTGCCAGGCAGCTAAGACCCTGCAGTTGTGCAGGGGTGTCATCTGTAGGTCCTCCAGTGACATGTCATGTGACCGAGCATGGTTTGGTGTATATACACCTCATCATCATGGGTCACAATCCACAGTTATGCCATGGGTATGCATGCAGTTATGGCTATGCAATGTGTACATATTATGCATTGTACAGCAATATAGATGCCTTATGATGCCATGCAATGGCACAGTGTCTGTACTTCACACTGTATAGCAATGTAGATGGCTCACACTACCCTTCCATGCTCATGCACATTTGCTAAACATGCATTCTATCTGTAGGGCATACAGACAACACCGCAATGTGATACCCATTACGATGCTGTACATGTGTCAGGACACCATTGTGTCAGACATGTATGCATGTTAATGCACACGTCAGTAGATTACATGTCAAGGTCACGTCAGCCATGTGTACTGTTATCCTGTTCTGGTCCACATGGTGTATCATGGGGATGCATGCATACCACCATGATTGTGTGAACTGCATGGCTACTGATATGACACCTGCTTGCTGTTGTGTGCACCCCAGGGAGGTATGCTTACTAACACTATTAATGTCTGAGCTGCATGCCCTCTGCTGTATCACAGGCATGCTGCATGCCATCTGTCAAATCACATGCATTGTGTGTCTGTGTGTGTGTCTGTCTGTCTGTGTGTGTGTCTATTGTAATTTAGAGTCTTTCTTTGCATTCACAGGTAATGTAGGTGCGTTACCCTCCTGCGGTCCATCTGATGTTAGTATCCCCACAGATACTAGCAGTGATGAACATATGCATGAGATACAGGCAGGGTTGTCAGGGGCTGAATCTGTGCCAATGGTTGCCATCCCAGCTATGTCCCCCTCTTCCCTGCACACACTTCTGCTGCCAACACATACCACATCACCAATGGCCATAGATGAAGGACAGTCGGCGTCTGTTAGCGTGGAACAGGAATGTGTGGTGGCTACAGAAGGTGTGTCTACACACCATGGTGTCAGTGTAATGACTGCAGATGTGCCACACAGACATGTGGCCGGTGCTGCTCGTAGGAGGACCTCTGGCAGACATGCACCTGCAGGACAGAGCGCAGCAGCTGGTATCACCAAACGCATGTTCCAGACTGTAATGGCAGCACAGGCACTTGCTGAACGGCAGAACAGAGAAGGGCAGAGGCTGCAGAGGGCTGCTATCCGTACCCTAAATGACAACATCCAGGCATTGGCAAATGCTCAACAGCAGATTGCTGATGTTCTGGACAGGCGATTGGGTGACATGGTCGGAATCCTTGACTGTGGCATGGCAATCCACGAGCATGAGCTGTCTGTGCTGGAACATTTGGTAGGAGTGAGGCGTAGGCCACGTGGATGTAGGCCAGCTAAACCACCTAGTGCAGGTCAACGTGAGCGTGCCACCTCACATGCCTGCTCCCATAGTGCTGGTAGCAGTAGCAGTGCAGCTGGTGCTGCGCTGTCCACCCCAGGACACAGCAGGCCACTTGGACGTGGCCCTGGACGTTCCCAGTGGGGACACTGTTCCAGTGGACATGTCAGACAGTAGCCAATCTGTACCTCTGCCTGGTAATGCCCATGCAACCCCTAGCAGGCACAGGTCACGTGGCCGTGGCCGGACACAGTGAGCTGTACAACCTGGTCTGTACAATCTGGAGCTGTCAATAATACCCCATGTAGGCCTCACAAAAGGCAGAACTTTGTGCACACATACACGCACACAGCAATGACATCTGTAGGGCACCACAACACCCACATGCATACTGAACAGACATGTCCAATCATATCACTGGCCCTTACCCACACACAAGATGTCATCCATTGGTGCAGCCTATGCCCCTGGCAAACAATATCACCCTGTGCATATGATGAAGCCTGTGCTGCATCCCTGTCATCCACACCATTGGTGCAGGGACATGCTCAAATGGTCTGATGAACAGGGTGAACAGAATAGTGAGGTGTATATTACATTAGTTGTGTAAGAATAGTGAGAGAAGTGTATATTACATCAGTTGTGTGTGAATAGTGAGAGACATGTATATTACATTAGTTGTGTACTGTTGACACGCACCAGACATACCATGTAGTACAGGTTTAGCATGCATTGTTATATGTTCACAGTATGTGTCTCGGTAACAACAGTAACAGCATGTTGGTAATGATGCCCTGGTTCCCTCCTTATGGTCTACTTGCATGTGCCTACAGGTAGCACTGTTTGCAGTCTCCCATGTGTAACTGTGGAGTACTCACAGGCACATATGGCAATATCAGCATGCTATACGTAGCCTCAGCCTGACTGTTGGAAAGACTAACATAACACAGATGTCCACACATATACTGATCCAGAAGCATGTGGGCAGTTTAATAGGCTACAGTGGCTAGAGATGTGACATCCATACCAGGTCACATCACAGGTATGTTGACATGGTGCAGGGGTTGTACACAGCAGTCTGGCCAATGATAATGTTAGAGGCCACTTGATAGCATGAGGCCTCACTGTGTAGCAGTAATACCCTGTCACATTACAGGAACATGCTCACACTCACGGGGTCAACAACACTATAACACACACCCCATAGTGTTGAGGTGAGGACCCTTGCCTATGTGGTCATCACCATCACAGTACTGTGAACCCACACGACGTGACACAGAGAAAGAACATGTACAGGTAGCCAGTGCGGCTGAGATCAATGGCATCAACACGGTAGTGGACTGCATCACCATGAGGGGTTAGGGATCCTGTGTGTTCTGTATGGTAGCATACACCCTCACACCATGCACAAGACAGCCATACATGCCTACATACACACACACACACACACTGTGGAGACCACAAATGTCATACACATATGGATAGCTGATGTGTGTGATACACACACCACACCTGCCTACGTCATGCTTTCCACACTGCAGTATGTACAGATCTCTACAACAGTGTACAGGGGTGTGTAACAATTGGGATGTATTCCCCACCATATGTGGCATATATGGTCACACAAGCAAACACACATGGCAGTACTGTGAATGATACACCTGCTATATGATACGTTTGACAGACATGCAGCAGTATTGGCCGCATTATGTGTACCAACGCTACCTTCGGCAATTGTGCTGCTATATGCACATGGGAGGATGTAAGTGTTACAGGTGTCAGATGACGTACTGTCAGTAACACCTGACTGCTGTGTAGGTTTTATGTCTCCACCGTCAAGTAACGGTAACATAGCGTACTGTTTGCACATGTAATGGTAGGATGGCGTGTGACACACCTGTGAGCCATCCCCGGCAAACATCCATCTACACAGGTGGATCACCACTTTATGTACACACATCCATCCATACCTGCTGTACATCCTACCGTACTGTCAGTATGTCGCCATATACAGGTGTCAATGATGGGGCTGCATTGCAACTGCATGTTGTAGTTAGGCACAGATGAGTTACTTACATCAGCTACTGCACATGCATGGTAGCTGCATGCAAACTACAGATTGTACATGTGTGTTGGTCCTACATGCCTGTCATGTAGCCATGTTTGTATGCATTGCAGTTGGTGGACATGTGTGTTGACATACATAACACATGAACTGTTGTATGATATGATGGGTGTCATGGGTAACTAGTACAGAGGGAATGTGTCCTCGGTCAACATTGCTGCCTCATGTACTGTTAGCATTCAACAGCCATGGACCCACCTTCCATTTGCGTGTGTATGATTGCTGTAGCCACTTGTCTGCACGGAGGACAGCAAATGCTATGCTATGTACATATGTGTTGTGTGTGTGTGTGGTCCATGCACATATCCACTGCAATTACATGTATGACATAGCCAAAGATGTGTGTTCATTGGTGTACAGCGACAGTCATCTGTCACAGCTGTGTAAGACCCAGGGCCCCTGGTATGTGTAGAGCCAACCTGGTTATGTACTGTGGTATCATTGCAATGCATAACACATGATGGAACCCTGTCGGTACATGTGTAGTCTGCACAGTTGCTGTAGACCTATGTACAGTCCACTGGTCATGAGTCACACAGTGTTGTGTTAATGTATTGCTGTGTATTGCTGGTCCAATGACATGGTGATGTCGGAGGGCTACATTGTAGATTGTGGTGTGTACCTCTGTGATATGCACCTGAGACATCTGTGATAGCTCCTGTGTGTGTACTGGTCAATACATGTGAGTGGCCTTCATGTACGTGGGGACAGTAATACCATACTGTGCCCTTCCGTGTTTAGAATCCATGTGCATGCAAGACGACCCTTTGCAACTGCTAAGTGTGTGAGCATGCCCAGTACGCCGTTGTGTAGATGGACACACAGTACATTCCAAACTGCACCCTTCTGTGTTTAGAATCTGTGTGCATGCAAGACGGCCCTTTGCAACTGCTAAGTGTGTGAGCATGCCCAGTACACCATTGTGTAGATGGACACACAGTACATTCCAAACAGACGTGTGATACTAAGCATGTGGACATGGCCATTGACATCCTGTATAGCGATGGTGGTCATCCAGGCAACAGATGTCCATTTTCAATGTCACGATGGATGCCTACATTGAACACACTGGTTGCTGTCTTGAAGGGTGTACTGTCTGTGGCGCATCCTGTATCTATGTAGTGTTGTTGTAGTGCTCCATAGATATTTGTTTGCCATGATCACACCACTGCTGTGTGTTTGTCTACATCTACCTTGGGACAGTAATATGCTTTCAGACTGCTCACTGTCTATACATTCCCTATCGGCGTCCTTGCCTTTGCTGATGATGTCACCCACCTAGAAGTATGACTCTGGGTGTGCTGTGCTCAGTAATCTTGGTAGCGCGTTCTGTAAATGCGTCATGCTGTAGTGTGTTAGGGTAGTTAGTTGTATGTTGGACTCCCAGCCCTGCCAAGTGTGTGGGTTTGTGTGTGTGTGTGCACGCATGCTGCCGTCCTCCTGGGGACTCAGTCTTGCTTTTAGATGCCGCACACCACAGCAGTTTGCTACCGACGTCTTTGCCTTTGCGGAAGATGACATGCACCTAGATGTCTGCCTCTGGGACTGCTTTGCTTAGTAATGTTGGTAGCGCATTCTGTAAATGCGTCATGCTGTAGTGTGTTAGGGTAGTTAGGTGTATGTTCGACTCCCAGCCCTGCCATGTGTGTGTGTGTGTGTGTGTGTGTGTGTGTGTGTGTGTGTGTGTGTGTGCGCGCATGCTCCCGTCTGCCTGGGGACTCAGTTTTGCTTTTAGACACCGCACACCACAGCAGTTTGCTACTGACGTCTTTGCCTTTGCGGAAGATGACACGCACCTAGATTTCTGCCTCTGGGACTGCTTTGCTTAGTAATGTTGGTAGCGCATTCTGTAAATGCGTCATGCTGTAGTGTGTTAGGGTAGTTAGGTGTATGTTCGACTCCCAGCCCTGCCATGTGTGTGTGTGTGTGTGTGTGTGTGTGTGTGTGTGTGTGTGTGTGTGTGTGTGTGTGTGTGTGTGTGTGTTTGCGCGCATGCTCCCGTCTGCCTGGGGACTCAGTTTTGCTTTTAGACACCGCACACCACAGCAGTTTGCTACTGACGTCTTTGCCTTTGTGGATGATGACACGCACCTAGATGTCTGCCTCTGGGACTGCTTTGCTTAGTAATGTTGGTAGCGCATTCTGTAAATGCGTCATGCTGTAGTGTGTTAGGGTAGCTAGGTGTATGTTTGACTCCCAGCCCTGCCATGTGTGTGTGTGTGTTTGCGCGCATGCTCCCGTCTGCCTGGGGACTCAGTTTTGCTTTTAGACACCACACACCACAGCAGTTTGCTACCAACGTCTTTGCCTTTGCGGATGATGACACGCACCTAGATGTCTGCCTCTAGGACTGCTGTGCTTAGTAATGTCAGTAGCGCGTTCTGTAAATGTGTCATGCTGTAGTGTGTTAGGATAGTTAGGTGTATGTTCGACTCCCAGCCCTGTCAAGTGTGTGTGTGTGTGTGTGTGTGTTTCCAGCTGCATGACAACAGTACATTGCTTTTACAGTATTCACTCTCCATAACATCCGTGCGGCGTCTTTGCCTTTGATGCTGCTGTCTGCAGGTTAGACGTGTGTCTGTGTGAATCATATGATCCACTGATCATGGTAGCGTGTTTTGTAACTGCGTAATGCTGTCGTGTGGTACAGTGCTTACGTTTATGTTCTGCTCCCAACCCTGCCACGTGTGTGTGTGTATGTATCTACATATATATATATCCATATATCTATATATATATATCTATATATATATATATATATATATATATATATATATATGTGTGTGTGTGTGTGTATCTATATAGCTATATATGCTATATATATATAATGTATATTGTATATAGATATGTATGTTGGGATTATCACTCTTGACTCTGCTGCATTGTCTGTACGTGAGCACCTTGGATGTATGTACATCTGCTATGGCTCTATGATAGTGCACATACTGTGTGCTGTAGTGATCGTGGGTTATACATGTGTAGTGACCGGTTATTGTGTTGCTGGGTATTACACAGGCATTGGAAACAATGTTAGTGCAGCACCTTTGACTGGTCGTATGCAGATATCGGCAGCAGTCAGCAGTGGTTATTACATTGGAGTGTGAGTATGGCTCATATCCGTCTGTAGTTACTGTCAATTCTATGCACCTCAGGTTAACATTATAGACGCACGTTTATCCACAGGTTGTGGTACAGATCCCAGGACTGTATGTGTAGACATTGACAGGTGCAGGACTGGGTTGTGTTGGATGCATGGAGGGGTGTCCATGGCCAGTAATGGGGATCTCTACAGCCTGGCAGGTACGGTCTGTGACTGTCCCACAACCTCCTGTATATGGCTGACACATGCTGTACCTGTGTATATGCAGACACACGCACTTACCACAAACAGCTACGGCTATCACATACACACACCCATTGCACCACCATTGGGCCATGCAATAACCGTTGTCCCTCACACACACACACCTACGTGTACATTGGATGGCTCTATGACAGCTCTGGACATGTTAACACCACACCCTGTGCATATGATGTCACCTGTGCCACCACCTGTGATGTGTAACATTGATGCAGGATCTGACTAACCTGGTGCTGCTGCACACGGTGGCTTTATTCCACTGTATCGATGATAGCATGCTGTTAACACACAGTGTGTTACTTCCAGGTGTACTTCAGCAGGCATGATGCATTGCAGCTATGACCATCACTGTAGCATAGTTTACAGCACTGTTTCTTCTGATGATGTAGTCTCCATCCATGTGCCATTTCACTGATGTGTGTAGTATTGGCAGCATGTGTGTCTGTGTGTGCAGTACATGTGTGATGTGTATAGTACACCTGTATACATGCTTACAAATGCATACACAACATTACACGGGCTTCACCATTTGTACACTAGCTTACTTGTTCTTTCACATGCGCACATGGGCTAACACACGTGCACACATGCTTACTCGGGCTTATTGGCATGCACGAGCGCAGACACACTGTGGGCAGGTTTGCAGGTCACATCGGTGGTATCCATGGCGTATGCCGTCAGTCTCCTGACGTTCCCTAGGATAGCTCATGACACGCCTCTTCCACTGAGTACTAACAGCACACGTGACACTGCTTCAGTGAGGTTACAGTGTTTTGTACATACACACTCATGTTGTCACCTGTCTTCTACTCTAATAGTCCCCTTAACCTACACTACACTGTAAAGGCTTGGCCCATATGGCATGACATGTTGTGATTCACTATCCTCAGCCTCAGGTGCCTCACATTGCCTACAAATGCTTCCTTACATCTCTGACAGAGCGCTTCCACACATAAGTACCAGTACGCAGTAGCCATGTTGTCTCCAGCTTGCCATTCATCTGCATGGCGTACTAACATCTAACTAAACCTACATTTTGTATGTATATTATCCATATGCCTTGTTTTGAAGCGCAGCGCATTCTCGTGGTGCTGCGCTACACTTCCACACCAGGGATTGGGGGAGGATAACTACTGGTTCATTGATATCCAATGGACAAAGCTGCCACTGGCCTTGGACTTGGACATTGGCATGCTTCTTCGACTGTATTCATACTGTATTTGCATTGCTCCATTTAGCAACATGCAAAACGTTAGTCGCATAACATCCGGGTATATTTCTGCACATAACTCTGCTCTTGCACGGACAGCTTACTTTTTCATGTATCGCATAATAATTACATCATTTGCATAGCTTACACATACAAATGGGGTATGTTGCAAATCCCAACATTGTCCTTGCAATGTTCGTGTTACAGGTGGTCTTGCACGCCCCTGCAGGTGTTTGCTGAATAGCCTGGCAGTCATCTTTCCTTGCTGTACTCTCACTCAATCCATACACGCCGGAGGCTTCATGTATCATGGCCTAGGCTTTGCTGTGTGCTATGTCTATTTGTGGTGTATGCATGGCTGTGGGTATGTCCCACTGTCATCACTGGTAAAGGTGACACCCTATAGGTACTTCCTGTAGACTGCTGTGTCATTTGACATGTCAGCACATACCTGCGGATGAACTTCCTACTGCAGTGCTTTTCATACCTTCTGAGTTATCTTGCAGTCGATAATGATGTTTCCTCAGACATGTATCTGTTTCTGATCATACCTATCAACCTCCTAGTGCAAAACATCTGTACAAAGCCTAACATGATGGGGGGACAGATAGGGGCAGATTCTACATATTGCTCTTACAAACGTAGATAGTTGACAGTATTATAGGTTTTGCATTAGTATGACCTTTCTGAGAGATTTGGGGTCTTAAACACATATGTTTATCATTATTTAATGACATCAGTTCTCAGGTATTTGGCAGACAGGTAGAGATTGCGAAAGGAACACACCACACATATGAGGCATACATCTGCACATTCGTGCAGTTGCGAGGTATGTTTCTGATACTTGACATCAATTTCCTTACGCCAATACACACAATACATGGCGCCATCACAGGCCAGTTACCATTACATTCCTATTGCAGGACACACCCATCCACTGGGTTATATTCCTCACACAGGCCAACAGGTGCTTATCCACACTAATTATTCCATCATGTACCTCATGTGTACGCCAGTATTTGCGCTTTCCGTCAGTGGCAGAGCTCACGTACGAGTATGGGGGACTGGACACTTTATCGGTGACACTGCATGACACCCTGAGGGACACATGTCTTTTGAGTCTATTAACCTTCCACATTGACTTTCACAGGCCATACATTGTAATTCACATTTGTGGACAAACATGCTTATGACTTGTACATGTTTTGTCATTTGTCCTGACGTCTTTCTTCTCACCTGTCCACCTAGTATCACTAGTTCTGTACATTTCATTAGGACGGGTTACCTTCATACCTCTCACCTGTACACATTATGGGTATACACCCTGGGGTTTGACCTATGATTCTGTTACATTTGTCATGATAATGTGCCTTTCTGGTAGATTGCTGGCAAGCCATGACGGACTGTGCAGTTAGGTAATCATGACAGACATTTCTGTTTCATGATTACTAACTCTCATAACATTCGTATTCCTGACTACGCAATTATTCTATCAACGGTCTGACTTTGTCTGAGGTATATTTAATATAGTCCCTATTTGTCTGTCGTGTACTATGCCTTAGTCCAGCTGTCTTATTCTGACATTCTGGCAGGTATGGTTGCCATCTTGGTCGTACGCGTGTCCATCCATGATAATCGCCTACATGACACTGATATAGGTCCCTACGTCTTCCCCCAATGGTTTACACAATATCCAGTAGATGGGTTGCACCTTTTTGGAGAATGTAGGTGTGTGCTATACCCACATAGGTATATTGATCACTCCCATGGGGCATACCTAATAGATCTGTGCCAACCAACACCTTGGCCCAATTCTGCATACCCATGATTCCCATACCTGACACACCTCCACAGTACCCATTAGACATGTTTAATGTGAGCGATAATAAAGTGTGAGGACACTTCCGAGCACTCCCCACTCTGCGGATATCAGCTCGTACGTCATACATTCTATCGACCCATGTGTTATTACCCTTGCATCTGCTACTGTTGCATCTACACCTATATCGTAGTTGCAGGTGTGACTTCTCTTGCATCAATGACGGTTCGCACTTCGTACAGGATCAATTTTTGGGGTCCTGCAAAGGACACCTATATTCATGTTTAACGTGTAGAACTTGCAGGCCCTGTCGCACTGGTACTTTCCGGGCAATCGTTTGGAAACCATTGGTGTATTCTCCTTTCATGCATGTCTGTCTGTCTACCCATATTGGCTATACCGTGACCTATTTATGTACATGTGTTATATGTACAGGGACATATGTTTGTTGTGTATATATCTATTCATGTATCGTGTGTGTATAGATATATATATATATATGTACATATATACATATGTCTGTACATTCCTCATCTCGTAATTTGCTTTGGATTATGTCTGTGGATATATATGTATATATATCTCCATATCATACCTTTCAACTGTACAGATTTCCGCTGCATGTACAGCTGTTTGCCTCTTATCTTTGGTCCATTTTTCATAACCTTGTGTCTATCTGGCAAGTTAGTGGCATATCATTAAAGACTGACGTTGGTAAATAATGACAAACATTTCAGGTTACAACTTCATACCCTTCAGAGAATCCATGCTAGTGACACACCTGTTACTCTATCTACTTTCTATGTTTGTTAGGGCAATATCTGGGGAATTGTCCCTATTTGTACCAGTTGTTGACGTGGCTTTGTCTGGTTTCGTACTTTATGGGTTTAACAGGTATGATCCATGTACATAGAACGTGGGGAAAACACCATTCATTTTCTATTCTGTGAGCGGATTACACACGCGCAGGCGCACTTGCATATCCTTATTGTGGGTTACATATGTTTCATAGATAATTGTGCTTCCATGAACTTTCATAATTCTGACCGTAACAGTTACATATCTGTATTCCAGTTTACAGACTACTGTGAAACACGTTCACCTTTACATATTTAAATGTGTGTACTGCACGAACGCTTTCATTACACTTTCAAGTTATATGTGCAGTGGTCGTAGGTCAACCGGGACTGCATTCACGTTGGCCGGATACCGGAACCACTATTCTATTGGTGTTCTCCCTCATTGATATGCATACCCATAGTACTTAGCTACATCAACATATGCCTCACCACTTCACCTTCGACACAGGCATCCATTCTCCTGCTGGGAAAAAGGCGGTACTACATATTACACATTCCCTATTGCCTACTGCTGTGGACTCCAGCTGCATTGTTAATCACTCCGAGGATATGCAGAACACCAAGGCATATAGTCCAGTCACATACAGGTCTTTGATTGTCAGGGTGTTCATGTAGTGATCTGGGTTTAGGCTTGTCCACCTGGTGAACAGAACTTCCCTGGCTGAGGTCAAATGTCAGACGAAGCATATGGACAGGGATTCTCTCCCTATTTTGAAGTTTTACCTGTGTTTATAGACACAGGTGTTTGGGCACCTGTCAGCAGCTTATTCTGTTGGCATTACATATTATGGGTGGGGTTGTTACAGTCCATACTCCATGGTGAGGGGTGTTCCCATTCACATTTGACTATTACCTGTATACAGTCATACGGGGATTATTATTTTTGGACATGAAGTGACTACAGGTATGCAGTTGTACATTACACAAGTGTGAAGGGTAAATATGTACGGTCCATATCTCTCAACCTCTTAGAGCACCGAACCTGTGCAAAACCTACACGATGGGGGGACAATTCGGGACACATTTTAACGATTGCTCTTACAAGCTTAGAACATTGATAGAATGCTAGGTTTTGCATTAGCATGACTTTTCTGCAGGTTGTGGAGTCTTATACTCAGGATATTTCTCATTATTTAGTGACGTCAATCCTCAGCTGTTTACCACACTGGTGCAGATTGTTGGAGGCACACACCAACACTATGGGGTGAAACTGTGGTCATTCTTAGGGTTGCCACCTTTTCAACTGCCCAAAGTGGGACATGTTCTGTAGAGATGTCAGATTTTCCAGGACAAAACATACCTACAGCCGTGCATAGTACTGAACTTTAACCTTTTTTGTACATATAATAGCTTATTCTAGTAACATTTGAATTGCTTATGCTACTTCACATAACATATTGAGGATTCATATATAAAATAACCGTTTTATGCGACTATTAAAGTTAATTAGGAAATAAACTCTCAGGACATTTGCTATGTCTTGATTTTTTTCACAGGACACAACTGCCTACAGAGGGATTGCTACTCGCAAAGTGGGACAGGTGGTGACTCTAGTCATTCTGCGAATATCTGGACAGTTGAGTGGTATGGCACGGACCTCTGTAATATGCTGTTGTGTTCTGGCACAGCAGTAGCTCAGCATTAAAGACTGTAGTCGGAACGTGCTGACAGACAGTTGGGTTTCAGACTTCATACTCCAGACATTAATGCCAATGTGCAAACTGTTATTCTATCAAATTCTATGTTTCTAAGAGATATGTTTACAGATTGTCCCTGATTTTGGACCTTGTCTCACTTATATTCATGGCTCTGTCCAGATATCTTGCTCACACAGGTGGACAGGTATGGTCAGTCACGACTGCACACAGTCAGTGTCCCTCACACTTTATCAGGGTTGACCTGTTTACGTAGTGTCTTCCTCACCCTCATGCCGTTTTCCACTTTGCAAATGTGTGCATTATATTCTCCCTCCTATTCGTGTCTGGACACGTGCGTCACGGGAAGGTATTTTATCCTGGGTGGTAGGTTATGCATGCCCACTTAGGGCTGGACAGTGTCATGGACCTCCACTGCACATTCTGACTTGTGTCCAGATATCTACTGGATTGGACATCATGTCGTCATACCCATTCTACTATTTACATAAGTTGGTCATCCCATGAGGGATATCCCAAAAATTGGTCAAGACCAAAACAAGTTAGATGACAAAGATTTTTGTGGCTTCACGAAAACGTGCAGGGGGTTTTACTGCAGGAGATACATGGTTTGCAATCCTGACACTGCCTAGGGTGACAATACCTACTACATATGCGTAGGGTTCACTGTGTGTAGCTGTTTCTGCAACAAACCGGTGGACCAAATACAGCTGGATTTGGTGGACGTTCTGGTATACTGGCAGGTTGTGTGTTGTGGAGGGTATGCTGGGTAGGCTATTATGCATCCAGGTGTGTTGTGTTTGTTATGGCCAGTTCCATCAGGACCCATCTGTGGGTATGTAATGGTGCCGTATCTATACATTTGTCTCGCATATTTCCATATTCATATGTTTGTGGGATTGTGTTCTACACTATGGCCTGTCTGCTTGTCTTGCAGCTGTTTCTACATGAGGTTGTGTTTCTTTCCACTTCACCCACTGCCCCCTCATACACCTCCGGTTCACCTTTTCTGCATACGACACAAGTATCGCCTTTGAGGAATTTACCATTAAACACACACCCCTCACACGCGAATTAGTCACACCCCATAGAGCACTACTTTGGTTGTTGGCCCATGACATGGCCAGAGTTACACACTGACTACCCTACATGTGTCGGGTACCTTTATGGTTGTGTGGTCTACCCTGCCATGTTTGCTTTCCACATGCTATACCTCACACACATGGGTACACGCCCTTACTTCCCTTTCATTACTTGGTTGATGTATCCGGGTACTCCCCGTTCCACTGTGTCACATACACGTTTGGATTATACAGCTACCTTCCAGATTTTGCCAGCCTGTTCTACTCATTGGTAGGATGGCACCTTTTCCTATGTCCAAGCTATTCCTTACACATGTCCGACTGTTGTGGACATTGCCTCCCCACAGTCAACGGTTGTGTTTCCACCTTTTCAATTGGCCACAGTGTGACATAGGGTTACCACCTGTCCCACTTTGCGAGGGACAGTCCCTCTTTGGGCAGTTGTGTCCTGACATGTAATTGTCAACATGGCAAATGTCCTGGGATTTTAGGACAAACATATTTCTTATATTTTATGTGATAGTTGCATTAAACAGTTAATTCTGTATCTGAAATACCTGACTGTTATGAGAAACAGAATGAGCAACTAAAATGCTACAGGGATACGCTTTTCTGTAGGCAAAACAGTTATGTTCTGTCCTTTGTACTGGCTGTGGGTATGTGTTGGCCTGTACAGTCTGATATCTGTACCAAACATGTCCCACTTTGGCCATTTGTAAGAGTGGCAACCTTACTGTGACAGTTGCGGTGAACACAGCATATTTTACAGGCCGACATATACCCACGGTCAGTTCGGCAGATAGAACTTACAATTCTTGCCTATATCTAAGCTTATTCTTGTAGCATTTCGGTATCTTATTCTGTTTGTTATGACATTTATGTATTATACGTCCAGTGAAATATGTTTAATGCAACTATTGCATGAAGTCTACGGAGGAATTATGTCCTATATTCTCTGGACATTTGCCAGTTTTACATGTTTGTGTCAGGACACATCTGCCCACAAGAGGGACTGTCGCTCGCAAAGTCGGACAGGTGATAATCTTGGTCGACGGTACGGATCATACTGTTCCTTTCAGCCTACATGTGTCCATGCTGTTATGGCTCGTTTATATGCTCCTTTTGTTTCGTTTACATGCGTATGCTATTTCCTATCACATTTGGTATGTGACATACGGACATACCTTTTGTATGTGACTATTACATGGCTTGTGGGATATGATTCAGACATACGGTCACTACCTATATCTACATTTCTTCTCGTGTATTTTGTTTTGGACACATCTGCACAGCTATGTTCCCTCCCTCAAATTATGGGTCGGCTGGTGACCCTCTCCGTTGGACTGGATGTACCTACTGGCGGCGCGCTAACATCTGATACGTTTCACTTCTACATGGTATAGCTATCAACACTACGTTGGACTACAGGCACACGGTTTTCCTGTCATTTGTTCATGGGTAGGGACCCGTTATTCCCTACCATGCATTCGTGTTTGATTCTTCATTCTCTGTTTGCAGGGACTCTGCTTTGCATACGTTTCAGTCTCCATGGACACTGATAGGTACGATTACTATTGCTGGCAGAATATAATATTCAGCAGTTTAGGCCCACATTGACACGCCTCCCTGCGCAACTTCAATACGCCCCTTGCACTCGCGCATGTTTCCTATGCATGTTGCTGTGGCGGCTGTGCGCCTTCATTAATATGCATATGGCGCGACTTCTCCACATCTACACCGCACGGCCGGCGCAAGCCTTACGCCGGACTTGCGCCGAGCTTCATGAATCCGGGGGAGTACCTTTATATGCCTCCTTCTGCATTAACCTATTTACATTGCCATATGAATGTAAGATGGAATAAAGTCACTGTGCCATTCTGATTGCTTTTGTGGCTTTGGCTCTGCTGAAACAGGTTGAAGATAGACTATCTGACTTAACCAATAAAGACAAAAGTAAATAAATGAGATATTTACTGAAATTATGGTGGTACAAAAGTATACATTATAAATGCTGAAAAAAAGTCCCAGTTTCATGTTTAGATTTTTAGTTTTTAGGAACATTGATTTATTGGAATGCTTTTAAGTGTTTTGGATTTTGTGACAAGAGTTTTATGAACATGCAGTTCACTGAATATACACAGCCAGGAAGCAGAATTCCTTTTATTTACTATATAAACATAGACAATTACTTAGTAAACGGGACCAATTTAAATTTTTTTGGAGACGTGACATGGTTTGGACACACAAACACATACACAATTCTCAAAACACATTTCTTACTTTAATGTTTTACAAATAAAAATGTGCGACATGCTCATCATCTAACAACATAAACTGGACAGAAAGAAATCATACTTTTGTAAGTATTAAATCACATCATTTTGTACGCATTATTTAGTAAAGCTAATTTAAACCATGGTGTTAAAAGAATAGTCATTTTTGTTTTTTTATCTTTCGTTGCTGTTCCAAAGAAACTATGACCTTGACTGCATATCACCCCAGATAATAGACTTCAGGAGCTAGACAGAATTGTGTGAAGGGCAGGTATGGACTATATTTTAAGCATGCTTTACTGTCCTTTTTATATGCCACTAGTACATGTTACATGAGTTATGGACTGTATTTTCATTCTTGTTTTTTTTTTTTACATGCTACGAGCAGAATTCAGAATGTTTAATATGAGGGATAAGACCATTTTTACTCATGTGGTAATGGTTTTTAATTTATAGAGAGCCCTATCGCAGTGCTGTTGGGATATTTCTGTAGCCTACTACGAATGCTACTGAGGTATTCTGTGGAGTGGTTTATGTGAATTAATCATGTGTGCTCCCCCTAGAAATGCCTGTAGTAAGGCATTTATGCATCCGAGCTTGGCGGTGCAAGTTACCACTGCTGGCTGCTTTAATGAACATGATCAAAAGGTAGCATTCACCCATTTTCTGCAATGGTTGAGATTGTTTGAGGCAAGGGCCAGAAAGTTTTGCGGCAAGACAGTGGTAGACATTGTGTGGATGTGTGTGTGTGTGTGAGTGTGTGTGTGTGTGTGTGTGTGTGTGTGTGTGTGTGTGTGTGTACATATGGGTAGGGGGCTGTGTATGTGTGTTTGGGGCTGCAGTTCCACACTCCCCTGGACTAACATGCAAATCCTGAATTATCATAGCGGGAACATTAGATGCGAGAGATACTTATTACATCATGCCCTAATGGCAATTAAAAAGCTTCAAACCCTGTACCCTCAGCATTCACAAGCAGCTCTTTAACAGAGATTTACTCCTCAACACTACCACTAGAAAAAAGGAATACTCTTGCATATTACATAAATGAAAAAAAAATACGTTAAGGGGGGGGGCATGTTTTTAGAATATTACCTTAAGTATTTGAAAATAAATAAAATGAGTTAATGTGAATGGGGAATTTAAACACTGCACTCTTGGCAAAGAAAAGAGGTTGTTAAGCCAGAACTTTAAACATTTCTGAACAATAAGGAAGGCTGGCGTTAGTGTTTTTTGCACTGTAAGAAGTATAAAACTTTAATGACTGGTATTTATTTATGTACTGTAATGGTCTGCAAGTTATGAGGGATGGGGCATGTATAAATGTCAATTTTAGTAGCATTCTAGTTTCCAACTATTACTTGGACTAACTTAAAAAGATAAAGCACAATTCTACCATCATGATACACTTCACAAATAAGAAGAATGAAACGTGAATGTGTCTCATTACTGACTGACTGCAAAGATAAATGATTTACAAGAGTAAGGACAAAAATAAGATTTATCAGGGGCATTCTGTCAACTCGAGGGTAGGTAAGAGGTGTGTGCGTGTGTTTGGATGTTGGTCTGTGTTTAAATGTATGATCTGTGTAGGAGAGTGAATTGGGGGTGCCACTGCCCATGTGATGCATGGGCTGCCAGAGATGCACACCACAAATAAGTGATGACTTGCACTAATTATGAACAATTCAAAGACATGCATCTTTCCCGTTTCAGCTAACATGTCTCTGAATTGCATTTTCTGATTATGGAAGCAGTCCCTTCTGGCCAGAGGTCTTACTGACAGTGGTGTGGCATATGATTCTTTCTAAATCCCTTGATTTTAGTTAGGTGTGGACTGTATTTTGACTATACTTTTTGTATGCTGTTGGATGTATGTTATTTGAGGTGTAGACTTATTTTGAGTCTCCTTTTTTTTTACGTGCTGCTGTTACATGTGACATGGTGTGGACTGTATTTTGACTACCATCTTTTATGTGGTATTGACATGTTACATGAGATGTCAGCTTCATTTTGACTACACTTTCACACATTCTATTGGCACACGTTAAGTGAGGGCTGAATTGCATTTTGTCCATACTCACTGCTATGCTTTTGACAAATGTTATGTGGAGTGGCTGTGAACTGTGTTTTGACTGTCTTTTCATCTGTACTGTTGGTAAATGTTATCTGAGCTGTGGCCTGCATTTTGATTATCTGTTTTATGCTATATTAGTACATGTCATCCACTCTTGAGTGTTGTTAGTATGTGTTACATGAGGTGTGGATTTTATTTTGACTATCCTGATATAATAGTTGTTATAGGAGGTTTGTACTTTATTTTGACTATCCTTTTTTATATGCTAATAATACATGTTATGTGCTCTTTGGCTCTTGTAATTCCACATCGACCTTCCACAGGTAACCTATAAACACACATCTGCCACATGACTGCACCATCTAATACTGACTTTGAACTTATTTCCATCATGTTGTTTTATTTGTCATTTTGGTGAAGAAATCTGAACTGGCACAGTTTGTTAGCCATTCAGTGAGTCTGACAGTATCAATAACATAAATTCAGAAGAGACACTATTGCAAAAAATTTGGAATGTGAAGAAAGGTTATTCTAGGATAGCAAGATTGCATTCACTCAGAAAATAAGAGTACCAAGTATATGGGTAAATGGAAGAACTTATAGTAAGGGACAGAAATTAAAATGATGAAATGGGTGAATCTTGTACAGAGAGGATTTTAAGGCCAGGATTCCTACAATCGAAGCATGGGTGAGATTTTGTGAGATATTTACCCTTATGTAAAATGAAAAAAAGGCTTCCACCACAACAAAAAGTTCACGGAGAAATTCTGTTAAAATTTAGGCTTTAATAAAACAAAGAAATAAAAAGCACAAATTGTGCTGTTCAAGTTGCAGGTCAAACAGGATAAGCGCTTTCAGTTGAAAAACCTTCTTCAGATCCTAGTGTGTAGGCCTGAGTTACTGCTGTTAAATTAAGATCCTTAATTGCTCAGCCATTCACATACAGCAATCAGATGCATGCCTTCCTTAAGCCTTCATTTAATTTCTTAATTAGGCTTCTCTCTTTCAAAATAGGTTTAATAGGAACTACTCTGTTGAGCCCTGGAAATAAATTAGCTCTGAGGTTCATGATCCATTTGCTTTCTTTTCAGTTTTGTTGACAATGTCTCCTCCACGGACAAAATACAGAATTTTGCTTCAAGAGGCTATAATGAAAAACAATTAGTCATGAGTAAAGGCAAAGCAATGTCCATTTAATACAACAAAGGGCAACCGTACTACTTGAAATGGAAGCAGAGTGATGTGAAGAAAGGTGTTAACAGCAACAGTCTCAGATGCATGATGACCTACAGCACCGACTCCTTTGATGTCCGTGAAACCATCAAGAAATATTGGCCAGTCTTAACTGCTGACAGTAAAATTAAGAGAATTGTAGGGGAAACACCTAAGTTTGGTTATAAAAACAAGAAGAACTTAAAGGATTTATTGTGCAACTATGATGGAATACCTAATAAGCAGAGTACAGAAGGAAGAAATAGGTTAGGAACTTGGAAATGTGGCTTTTGCAAAGCTTGCAACCACATTAAATTTTCCAACTGTTTTGTTCATCCGGTAACTGACAAATGCTATAAGTTCTCTGGTTTTGCTAACTGCAACGCCAGGAATGTTCTATATGTTGGCACTTGTAATTTGTGCCAAGTCTATTATGTAGGAAAGACCAATAGAAAGTTTAAGGAACGAATACTTCACCATCTGTTAGACATCAAGAATAAAGTGGTAACCAATGGCCCTATATGGACATGTGTCTGAAAATCCAGGGCATTCATTCAGCTTTATGGTTATCTCAAATGTGACTACTAACCTTCGTGGAGGAGACATTGTTAACAAAACTGAAAAGGAAGAAAGCAAATGGATCATGAACCTCAGAGCTAATTTATTTCCAGGGCTCAATAGAGTAGTTCCTATTAAACCTATTTTGAAAGAGAGAAGTCTAATTAAGAAATGAAATGGAGGCTTAAGGAAGGCGTGCATCTGAGTGCTGTATGTGATTGGTTGAGCAATTAAGGATCTTTATTTAACAGCAGTAAGTCAGGTCTACACACTAGGATCTGAAGAAGTTTTTTTAACTGAAAGCGCTTATCTTGTTTGACCTGCAACCTGAATAGCACAATTTGTGCTTTTTATTTCTTTGTTTTATTAAAGTCTACATTTTAACAGAATTTCTCAGTGAACTTTTCGTTGTGGTGGAAGCCTTTTTTTCATTTTACTATTTTTGCCTATTAAGGCTTCCTCTGGAGATGGTTTTTGGTTTGGTTGTTTATGTATGTATGTTGGTATTGGTTTATTTAAATTATTTCTGTATGCATTTATTTGTAGTTATAAGTCCATCTTTTCGAGAACAACCAAGGAACAGTGGAGAGTAATAGTATCCAAATGAAGACTGAAAGACTCTAAGCATAAGTTGTAGGACAAGCTCATATCAGTTTGTATCCTTGACTGTGTTGTAATGCAGGCCTTATAATAATGATGATGGATGATAAGGTGACCAACAGTAGCAATAAATGAGTCCTGTAAGTGCATGTTTTTATAGAAATGTAGGCGATTATCAATGAGGACATGGTTGGGTGTGAAAAGGACAGTTGCCCTAAAATGAATATTTCTCTCCAAAGTAGTAGAAACAGCAAACAACTGGATACACAAATAATACTGAAACTGCTGGATAACCAACACTTTATTCCAAAGGTACAAAAAACCTCAAGTAAGCGCATTCATCTCCAAACAATCACAAGAAGAGACTTCTAGTCTGAAGAAGTCTCGTCTTGTGATTATTTGGAGATGAAAGCACTTACTTGAGGTTTTTGTACCTTTGGAATAAAGTGTCGGTTATCCAGCATGTTCAGGATTATGTGTGTGTCCAAAAGGAATATGTGACACTTTGCAGAGTCAGCACAACTCACTGAAAAATAACTCGCCATATCTGTCTTTCACTAAGCCAGTTACACATAGTTAAATATAATTGTGGACATTTCTTTTGAGTGCAATCACTATTGTATCCCGCATGTGGGGGTATACCCTTTCTCCTAATTCTACATATGTATTGTAAATCCAAGTCTCAGATCTTTGAGGAGAGAGAATTAGTCTTCCAGTAGATTTTCTGACATGTGAGTCCAGTTGATTGTCTGACATGTGAGTTGCAATATTTAAACTGGAATGTGTGGTGGACAGTTCCAAAATGAGAGGTGCAGCAAACTTGCTGCTGCTGAAGCTGTCACCTTAGTATAGCATGTTATTGTTTGTTTTTTTTTTTGTTTCCTGAGTAAATGGAATACAGATTCAGTACACCATGCTCAATGATAGTGATTCTAAGAAGCACTATGACATTAAAGTAAGAAAGCCTAAAACACTGGCATTATGTGTGCTTTGAGCAGCATCTAATGCGAGGGCTACAACTAGCAAAAGAGTCTGCAATGCCCTTAAATTACCCTACACTGAACTCTCTGCACTGTCATTTGAAGTACTATAGTGCAGGTCAGGCTGGATTTAAATGGAAACTATATATACGTTACACTTGTACTTAACAGAGATATGGCAGGAATTTTGAAATCAGACATAAGCTTCCAGAAAGTAGCTGCCCTCCCTAACATTTTTATTAAGTTTACTCCCACCCAAGACATGTACATGTTTCTGGATGGATAGTATACCTTTTCACTACTAAAAAATTCCTCCTGAAAGGACAGATTTAAGTAAGAAAAA
The DNA here is from genome assembly GCF_019279795.1 of Protopterus annectens. Lineage (NCBI taxonomy): Eukaryota > Metazoa > Chordata > Ceratodontiformes > Protopteridae > Protopterus > Protopterus annectens. Next base: position 606,983,069 of record NC_056743.1, read on the forward strand.
TAGTTAACTAACAAGGCATTCTGAAGAAAAGCAATTTCACAAGCTGTATAACCATAAACCTTGATAAATATGCACTTTTTGAAACTTAGATTCTCGTGCCTCTCATAGTACAAAATAAATATTTTGACTATGTACACCAAGGACTATGCCTGGCTATGTCCATGCCCATAACTTATAGCAAGCTGTCCATACTCATTGAAAATTACATGTTGGAAGAAGTAATGAGAAGGCAGAGAGTTTGTTATACACATGCAAAGAAGACAAATCACAAGAGATGACAAAGACTACACTGCATAATTACAACACAGAGAGTATTCCATTTTAGCAATCATTCATTTTAAAGATTTCATTGGATGTTGATGCTCCATAATAACTTGACTACAGAACTGGCAAAGAATTCTGAGAGTGGAATGTGCTGCTAGAGCCATTTTAATTTCTGGTGTTCTGCAGTGTTTGATTTACTTCGATATTCTCATATTTCCTCTTGAAACAGACAGTACTCTTATGCACTGAAATTATGCTGACACCTGTATTAACCCCACCCTGTGTTACTGCTATATGTGCACGTTTCTCATTCTGTAATATAAATGTGATGTATACTCTACTGCCTCTTTGCACATTTAATTTCTTAGATAAGTACTCGAGTGCCCAAGCAACTCACCTGCTTTACTACCTGATAATGAAATAATAATTTCTACTTTTGTAGTCGATTACTATTATTCTATACCTCAGATGGCTGTGGTGTTCACCATTTTCAGTAAATATAAATGTATAAAGCAAAGTTCAGTGTCTGCTGCACCATCATATATACCCTATGACAACAGCACACAAATAATCATATATTTTAGTGCTGCGTAGCAGAAGTAATGAAAGCCTTATGGCAGAGACCAAGTAGTATATTATTGTAGATTTAGACTGGGACAATGCCTGAAGATACTTTGACTCAGTTCTGCAGTTCTCTGAACAAAATTCCTGGAAATCTGAAGTAGAATCAATGCTTTCCTTGTATAGTAAGTATGATCTGCTTTAAATTTATACTGGTAGTATAAATGCTTTATATTTCAACAGAGCTAACACTGAAAGATTTTCAAAAACAGTCTGAACTGATTCAGGAAATAGAATCTGATAGGACTCTAATGAGCTGTATGATTATACGGTAACTTGCCTGGAAACATGACTCATCGTTGCAGTGAAAAGTATTGCTGCAAACTGCAGTGCGCACAAGCTTACATAGCGCTGCTCAGTAAAAGAAAATTCATTCCTTTTCTTTGAAAGCATAATCTGTCAGCATTACAGCAAAACTATCTATTTATAGATAGGACTGAAGCCAGAGTTCCTAAGCCATGAAAAGAAAATAAACATGCTGAGGAAATTCAGATGTATGACATATGGTTGTTACTTTCTGCCCAGCTCTTCAGCTTTCATCTGCTCTCGAAGCTTAAAGTTTCAGGTAAAAGGAAAAAAAAATAGTGAATGAATTCCAGGAAGCTTCGTTCTTTACTCCTTTCCGTAAAGTCATGTAAAAATGTAAACTTCCACAAGAAAACCAGCATTACATCTGTGCCTATGCCCGATTGCTATTCTGTAAATACAACTTGAGCATAGTTTACAAATATTTATTATAAATTTGTAAGCATTATTTCAGAAAAAAATAAGATTAAGAAAGCTGCTGTCTACATCGTGCCATACAAGCTTCTTAGCTTTGAAAAAAATCTGGAAAACAGTTTTGGAAAGCTTCAGTCACTAAATGTGTTAATACACAATAGAGTGTTTCCCCAGTAATAAGCTACTGAAGGAAACACCAGCAATTGCCACAATCTACAGTAATTACTGCAGTCTGAGCAAGTATGATGCCATTAACAGAAGTTATTAAAAAAAAAGTCTTGCAAGAGTTGTTGAGCACAGCTGGTACGTCCTGCTGTGCATCAAATGGCTGAAAATGTTATAAGAATATTACAATTTGAGACCAAATTTTCTCAAGATGAGGAAAAAAAAAACAGTGCCAACTTGCCTTAACCACCATGATTTCATGACAACATGTCCTTATATGACATAAACATTGGTGATTATCTCCATAATTCTTATAACTGCTGCAGGGAAGCAGTAGGACTTAAGGCGTTGTCTCCGATTTAACCTCTTGGCTTAAGTCCTGGAATAGGTACTGCAGACAGAATCACTGCTGTCACTGAAGGAGGATTTCTCATGTTTCTTCAGTATTGCTTTGTGATGGTAGAGATGGCTGTCGCAGATTTTAACACAGCTGGATTTTATGACCTATTATGAACAAGTTCTCTCTCTCATCTTGTCGCTACATGTTGTATAGAATAATATGAATTATCTCAATCACTGTATGATCATACTATTGATGAGTACTTGTATATCACATATCATACACCCACTGAATATAAAATATTAGGCAAGCAGCACTCAGGCAAGTAGTAGTATAACTAATAAGAGCAGAAAATATGTTATCCCACATCTACCCCACATTTCTTGCATAGGTGTCATTTTCAAAACTATTGTGGTTCCTTCTACATCCCATATAAGCTATTTACCTTTTAAACACATTTATATGCAGCGTTGAACTGGTGTATCCTCCTACTGTCTTTATTTGTATCACATTTTTACATACATTTATTTACTTATTTGTGAATTTATGATTTTTCTTCACAACAGCAGCAGCCGCTATTTGCTTCTAAGCTGTACTTTTCCCCAGCATGTTGTCACCATGTCTGTTGCTGCACATCTTTAAGTGACCAAAATGGTTATGAAAGAGTGACAGACACAGACCATCTTTTAAGTGGGTGTGGCCAATAGCTGTTCAAGAATTACTCTTCTGACCATTAGGAATGTCTGCATTCATTCATTCATACAAGGTGCAAACATATTCCCACATGATGACTGCCTTTTGATGTCAACTGTTGTCATGACATTGTTAGTAACCGTGCCATATTTTGCTAATTACTCAACTTAGCGGACTCGCTAAATAAGATGCTTTGTTTTTACTGGCTGCCTCAATGTTGGTTAGTCTCTTTCTCTGACCAATGTAGTTGGTTATCTTCCAGAATTCCTGTTGGTTACATTTAGAGCCATAGCTGAACTTCTATTAGGTGCTCATACATCTCTTCACATAGGTTTGTTAAGATCTTTTTTTTTTACAGGCCTCTCTTATGTAAATGCTGTCCGACTTTAAGTGCATTAATTTTGTTCTTTTCTTTTATATGGCCTGAAAAAGTCTGAAGGGCAGATGAAATTGCTCACCATTAAAGGATTTCTGCAATACAAGGCATTTTGCTCTCACTGATACAGCCTTGCTTTTTAAAATGATTCCTGCCAATATTTTTGAAGGACACTACAGTTGTATCTTTTTTTGCTTTTGGATTACAGAATATTTCTACGGACTGTGAGTTAAGTGAACAGTATCTTATCCCTTTACCGATTCCAGGTTGTCTTGAAAAAAGCCCCCTCCTAGAAGAAAGGGAGCTCTCATAATGAAGTGAAGAGAAATAATAGCTCAGATCACTGTGCACACCAGCTACCCATTTAGCTCCTATGCAATCTTAAACTCAATTGAAAAGAGTGAGATCTCAGAGCTACAGAGAATGCTGTAAGTCCTAGAAAAGAAGCGTAAATACCAAAGCTGAGTGATGAGAAGGGAACCCGTCAGAATGTGGACTCAGTAGTCACCAGTATGGTATAACAAGTGAAAAGACTTATTCATTGTATGGGAAGCCAAATGAAACTCATCAGGTATTTCCTCTCCTTTCAAAAAATGAAAAATCATTAGCTTGCACTGAAAAAAATATAGAATATTCTAATTTAAAGCTCACAGAAGAATATGTTTTCAAAATAGGGAACTGTATTAAAATCTAAGATGAAATAACCAGGAAAATAAAAAATAAAATGAAAGGATTATTTGGATTATGAAGGAGAATATTTCACAGTTGGAGTCCTGGTAGCTATAAGCAGCTCTCAAGTTGATGTGGTATCTTTTTTCAGTACTAATATTGAAGGCCTGCAACAAGACTGATGAAAATCAAGGTCAAAGAAATGGAACAGCTGAGCCATCAAGCCTCATTTCCATGAACCACTCTGACATAATGTCTGTTTCATATAGATGTGCGTGACTAAGATGACTTTCATTTTTTAGGAATGGTCCTCAACCCATTTCAGACTCAAATGATGCTTTCACCAACTGGAGTTACTACCATCCATCAGGACCTTCCAAGGAAATTGCTAAAAACTGGCAAGCAGGTATAAAGCAAGAGATAGTCCGGGGATAATGATTTACACAGCTCTGCTTGCATCATCAAATGTGGAGTGCCTTGAGATGTATTCATACTTAAAGACTCAGCTAACTAAAGAACCCAAATAGGAAAGGAGATAATGTGTTAGGAGGATTTCTCATTATAAATCAAAACAAACACACCAAGGCAACACTCTTCTTCAGGAGATATCATCAACAAAAACTTTTATTTAATGGCTTTAGTCTAAAATTGAGACAACTCATAAAGACTTCACCCCTAATACTTTAATAACACTTTAAAAATACTACGTAGTCACATGATAAAAGTCAGCTGATCAACAATGCTCTGGGCTTAAAATAATATGCAGACAAAACTGTATAAATAAACCCCTGGTCAAATATTACTTAACCAAAAAAGTCTCATGGAGTTGCCAAATTTTGGTGATTCTCTCTGATGTCATTGTAAACCAGATATGCTCCTCTACATGTGGTAGCGTGATTTCAAGGAACTAGTTAAGTAATTACAAAACCGAGGTCAACACTACACATATCTTTGTGACCACAGGAATGGACATACAATGCATACCTCTCAATTATTTTTCTTCTGGGCAAGAAAGCTTGACTAGAGCTTGTAGATATCTGTGAACTCTGAAGTAGCCAGTTATTGGCAACTCTGTCAGGTGATATGTGAGTTGCTGCTTGCACTATTTCTGATGGTGGTAGTGGTGGTGATCACAATAACAAATATTGCAAATACTAGATCTGACAGATACCAATAAAGGCTTTTAAGTTCCTGCTATGATTTTCCCTCATGTGACGCCTACCTGTACTCTGTAAATCCCAGCTGTCAGTCTAGGTAAGCACATTTTAGCCACCATGATGGCCTTCTGCCTTTGCTTACTCTGTTGTTGCTCATTTGCAAGGAAGTTCTCATTTATATGCCATTATTCAGTTACTTGCATGTACTGTATGTCACACAATTTTTAGCCTTGTACCTTTATGCATATGCTGTCTTTGAAGCACCCACACCCTGTACCTTGCCACTACCAGCACTATTTTTGCTCTGCATACTGTGAAGATGATTTATGAATCCCACAGAGAGTATAATGTAAATCACAGCAACATACAGGAGAAAGCACAGCATCCCACATACATTAAAGTGCCCCACAAAAACTGAATTAAGCTATTTTGCCCCATACTTACTTGCTATGCAATATGTCATAAATGAGTCATGTTTTACTATGACAGTCTATGCCAGCAACAAATATAGAAATAATCACAGCTTATGCCATAAAACTGGACTGATAAAAAGCTTTCTTCAGAAGTGCACAAAAGTTGTGTGACATTTTTATAGCCCTCCATATGCCAGGCCTGATTGTACTGAGAAGAATACAAGTTACCTTTGTACCTAGGGAAAAAAGAGTGCAGTGTTAGAGCATTTATGCTAGTTTGTTATGAATGGCTAACTGGAGATACTGGGGTCCATATGTGAGGTGTATTTCTGCATCCTGAAGTACAACACCACGAGGCATGCCGCACCAAAATTAACACTCAGATAACACACTAAGTGCCACCACATACACACAGTTGCTCCTGACATCACACACCTAATACATAGACAGATCTTAAAGGTAAGTTAAACTCCCAATCCCTTATCTGAATACCAAAGTTTTAGATATCATCTCTAAGGCTATAAAACTTCTGGGTAGACAGTTTAATGTTTAGCAAGAGAATACAAGTATGTACAAAAACTTATCCCCTTTCTGTATATCAGAGATAAATTTAGAAAATTATTATTTTATTTTGCTGCCTATATCTCACAGCCACTGCATCTGCTATGCTATTTATTACTAATTTAACTTTGTTTACTAACTATTAAAAACATATAGGCTGATTTTTCACTATGGTAAAGGTAATAACTTACTGCCTTTTTTGTTACTCTTTTGCCAAAATATGAATAAATACAAACTTGCTTTGCTGTATGACTTGTCATATTCCATCCAACAGATATTCATATTCCTCTCAAACTTTTAACCTTTACTGCACGTTTATTCTCCATCAGCACTCAGTCTGTATTCAGCCTGATGGTAATAGAAGTGTCCTCATGCATATGTCTGTAAACATCTATGTGTCTGCATGTACGAAACAGGCAGAACATGCTTCATTTATCTTCTGGCACCAGCTGCATATGTGACTATTTGTGTGTGTGTAGAGGGGATGAAAGATCGTTGTGTTTTCAAGAGGAGGGTAAAATCCAACAGATCTCTCCCTCCAATGAATTTAACAGCCATATAAAAGCATAGGCAGGGCAACTACTTAAAGTAAAATCAAAGCAGTTACTAGCTTTAGTCACTTAAATGTGGCCACCTTTGAATAATTTATTTTAGTGTAAAACCTACTTTCTGAAAATAAAGTTGATTACAAATTTGTACTTAAATGCTGCCATCATATGTGCTCAGAAGCTTCTGAATGTCTTTCTATTTCTTTGACCCTGCAAAGTGCCACCAGCTAGAACTCTTGTTGATTGAAAAATAATGACATTGTGACAATCATGTTTGTGTGCATGTATAATATATATCCTAAAACCACACCCCCTTTGTTTCAGTGCACAGAAATGGAAAAGAATCAAAGTACTGATTATACAACGCCATTATTTAAAATGTCTTCATTGTACAAGAAACTGTCAGTTTACTGCATAAGATTGAAGTTATGACTTGTCAGTTAGCTGCTGTCTGTGGTCCAGAGTTTGAATCCCACAGCCTCCGTTTGCCTAACTATCTGACACTGAGCACTCCAAGGTTGCGTCTGAAAAATGTCCATGGAGATCAGTGGTCTAGCCCAGTTAGCAAATGCAAATAAAATGTATTGTATAATGGCATTACATCAATGTAGAATAATGAAATAATTGGTATTTTACTAATGCTTGTGTGATTATTGGTCATTTAATGAAAGCTGTACCATCATTACCAAAATGACTATTAGTCAGTTTTATTTAGTGGGTCATGTAATATTAACTTACTAAAACAAGAAGGTGATTGGAAACAGCTAATTAGACATTTTACATCTCTGCTTTCCTCCATATACTTTCTGCAAGCACCAGACCGCAGACAAATGGTGCTCAGTAACATTTGAGCATCTCTTTAACCACAGTATGGCCATGTGCAGAGAAAGTGCTATAGAAATGAAAAGTCTCATCATTACTGTTATCTTCTGTTTTTGAATGTACTGTGTAATTCAAAAGGGAGGCAAATGAAATGAGTAAAACACAATGCTGTGTGCTGCATTGCAGGGTAACCCACACCTCCATTATTTATGAGGAAAAGGATTGAAAATGAGTGGAAGGATAATATAACAGAACATTTAAAGCTGTCAAATTGTGAATTATAGCTGTAGAAAGACAAAGACATTAAACAAGGTGGCGGTTTATAAAGTTTGTTAGTTTGTTTGTCTTTTTGGCTTTTCCCGGTTACGGGTCGCCACAGCGGAACTCCGGTCCGCTAATGATTGGCAGTAGATTTTTATGGTGCCGAGTTGCCAGCCCGACGCCCAACCATCAGCGAAGGCACGCCCATTCACACATGTCTTTTGGAGGCCACTCGACAGCGGGGAGGACATGCAGACTCCACACAGAAGGCACTCCAGCCGAGAATCGAACAGGAGAACCTCTTGCTGTGAGGCAACAATGCTACTGCTGCACCACCGCGGATTTGTGGCAGTTTATAAAGTGATTTTTCTAAACTTTTTAAAAAAAAAAGTCTGAAGTCCGCTTTAGCAATATGCTTGTCCGGCACTAATTATGTAAAATAGTGTGTGTGTTTTCTGAACGTATTTGTCTTGCATAAACCATTGTCAAATACTGGATGATTATACAACTATTTCATTTCTTTTGTCAGACCTGCTATTCGCATTTTCATTTGTAACAGCATTTATTAGTGTCAGTGTTGGATAAACGAATCTGCTTTGCTGCTGGCCATACCTGCATTTTCTTCAGTCCTTTTGGGTCCTATGTCTTTTTGCTTTACATTGTACTGTTTGGATGAACACAAGAGTAATGTAGGTATCTGTGCTTGAATCAGACAAGGAGAAACATCGGTGTTTTCTTTCCCCTTTACTTCTTGGTTTATGGCCACAGGTCAATACTTTGTCATGAGTCATGCTAAGCAGTTTGATATGATGTCTTCACCCATAACTTCTGGTTCTGAGTTTGAGATGTTAAACTAAACCTTGGTATCCTGAACACAAATATATTGCTGTCTCTGATGGTAGTGTAGCTGTTAAAAAGTAAAGGTACAGTAAGTGACAATTCGTCCATTTAAGGAGTATGACACAAAAGGGTCTGATATATCATAGAATATCAGTATTTCTACTGCAACATAAAGATAGGAGGAAAAACAGAAAGTATATTCATACACAGACATCCAGTGTCCATCAGTCAACAGCAAGTGTGAAGTACTCCAAGTAACTAAAGAAACAAGATTTTCTCAGTATTCAATTTAATTTCCAAAAGAGATACATTTAGAAAACAGAAGTGATATAATACTTCATAAGCTGAATAAATATTTTATCAAACCAATTAATGCCATAAACTCAGCAGTGGAGCTCCATATGCAATGATGCCTAGCATTTGTTTGTTTATTTTAGCACACTAGTCTATCATTTTCAGACAAGGCATAAGCTAAAAGGTAAATAATGACTGTGGAGATTAGTGATATAAACAAAATGAAATACATTTAGGTTTGAAAAAGAAACAATGTACATTACAATAAATACTTTTAATATATAGCACAGTAGAGCTGAAACAGGAGTTACACACCTATGGCAATTGCAAGTGCAACACATCAAAAGTCAGAATATGATTTTTTAATAAACATAGATGACAGAAGCTTTGCTAGACAACTGTCAGACAATGCATGAAGTATGAGTGCAATTTTAGTGGAGGTGCTATATTTAATAGAAGCCTTTGGGCAGACGTTACCACAGACTTTTGTAGACCTTTATCATAGAGATACTCGTTATTGGTTATTGACAACTGCAGCAGGTTTCTAGTCATTGAAGTAATAGCATTCTCATCAGTACCTGTAATTATCCCAGTATGAACAAGTTATTTTCAGTTTACCTTTACATGTGCAAGGGCAAACAGCAATTTTCTGAAAGGCAGTTTGCAAATGCCGAACAGAAAAAGGTTTGAATGTGCAATTAGCGAATGCACAGTGAGATTCACTCATTGCACATTCAACATTCTGGGGCAGATTGCACTATAGTGGGGATTGGGAAATGGTTCCATTCCCCACTGTAGTGCGATCTTGGAGTTATAATAAAATAGAGTGGTGTGGGGAATGCAGCCCCCCCACATGGGGGGTGAAGGGGAGCTTGCCCCTCTGCTTTACACTTCGTTTTTTTTGTTCGACATTAATATTCGAAAAACAGTGAATCTACTTTTCGATTTGCTGTTTTTCGAACATTAAGGACTGTCGACGTTTTCACTTTCGTGGTTTTGAGTCGCTCGTGTGAGCACTCGAACCACTGTGATTTGAGTTTATGAAGGTAAACCGTTATTTTCCACATTTGGCATTACAGATATCCTTAAGACAGGCAATGAAACTTAATACTCAACAGTTAGCAAATGTTGCTTGATATGGAGATTTCCATTACAGATAAATAATAGTTCTATTACCTTAAGCCAATGACCTTTTTGAGAAGTTCAACAGCTCTTTGGGAAGGACAGAGCACCTAAAATCAAGAATATACCTTTCAAAACTGTGTACTGTATGAAGTGGTCTTAAGAGAATATAGAGCTTAGCAACATGTTACTAGAGGACATATCCCACCATCTTTGTTAGTTAGCCAGTACCTACCCTCATGTTGTAGTCCCCTTCTCCAGAACAGCAAAGCAGGTCATTCTAGGGATACACTTGTTGGTACCCATCCAAACATCTAGGTTTGATCTGAGGAATAGAAGGTTATCATTCAGTTCAACCTTTACAGTAAGGTTTTGCAGAGGTGGGGGTAGATCTTAGGTAATGAATTTGTCCATCTAGCATGTATTTTTTTTTTTATATGCTGGTGGAGATTCAAGTCATTCACTCTGTTATTTGATGAGTTATTGGTCTTATGAACACACAAGAGGTAGGATCCCTAATTGCACTGACTATAAGGCACACACCTCCTTGAAAGTGTCTGTATGTTACCAAGTATATGGCTAGAGCTTGTAGCTCATTGTCTTTAGACCAGTGATCTTGCTAGTTAGGAACATCTGGGGTCTTTCCAGTTTCATGATTTGTCTGGATAGATGCATCCTAAAGGGGGAGCATTGTACTCAGTAACTGGCTTAATTAGGACTGCAGACCAAGGGCTGATAACTTCTGTTGACCTGGGTCATGTGTCTTTTGGTATTAGTTGTGCTAAATAGACGGCGTATCTGACTACTGTTTCTATGTGGTTGTCAAAGTAGAGGGAGTTCTTGATTCCGGATTCAGGATCATTGACTATATTGTGATTTTGGAGTGGGATAATTGGCTATATTGTAGAAAATAGTTATGTGCCAAAAATTTGACAGTCCTGTAATTTTTCTGCATGTATTTTTAGCCCTATTTAAATGCATTATTGGTATATGAGGTTTAGTTCACACTGTCCTGATTGCGTAACTGACGGGATTTGACAATAATGCCCAGCTTGCAGTCATCTGCAAACTTTAAGTAAAGGTCCTGGTTACTAGTTTGGAGTTCAGAGAAGAAACCATCACAAAAGAGGATCCCATCACTGACGGTCACACACACAGTTACCTTCATATTTATGAGAAAGTACCTGCCACCACAACTATTTGGGATCTATCTTTTAGCCAGTTGGCTAACCACCTCAACATATAAGAGTCTATATTTAGGAGCCATGGCTTATTTATGATGATAGCATGGGGTATGGTACTGAATGCCTTGGCCATATTCAAATAGGCAGTGTGACAGTGTGTCTGCCATCTACAGCCACTATGCTTGTCTTGAAAAGCTTTACTAAATTAAGTTTGCATAAAATCTTTAACAAAACTAAGCTGCTGGAGGTCTAGCTCAATTGAGTTTTCAATAGCATAATTTATGAAGTTAGATATACATTTCATGTCCTTGCAAGTCAGGCTAACATGTCTTTAGGTTCCCAGGTTTATAGTAGGGCCACCCTTATGAAGGTGTATCACAGCTATAGTTATCCATACATTAGGAACAAATCCTGTAGCTAAGCACAGTTAAACCATTCAGAGGGATTTCACAACAGCATATTTTACACTACTTATCTATATTGTTGTCTGCATTTTTTGATCTGGCAAAAATTTTACATTGAATGTCCTTCCTTATGTAATCTTCCTCATTTATCTGGGCTTGTTACCTGCACAAAGAAATATACTGGCTTGTGTATCCCCAGTGGCTGGGTAAATGATGAATGAAGAGAATTAAAGAGAGAGAGAGAGAGAGAGAGAGGGGGTTGGATGATGTGGGGATAGTGAATCAGGAAGTGCAATGGATTAGCAAGGAGGAAGTAAGGACAGCTATGAAGAGGATAAAGAATGGAAAGGCTGTTGGTCCAGATGACATACCTGTGGAAGAATGAAGGTGTTTAGGAGTGATGGCAGTGGAGTTTTTAACCAGATTGTTTAACAAAATCTTGGAAAATGAGAGGATTCCTGAGGAGTGGAGAAGTGTATTGGAACCGAGTTTTAAGAATAAGGATGATGTGCAGAGCTGCAAGTCCCTCATGACTGAGTATCAAAACTCATTCACACCTATACAAGCTTCCATGAGGTTGTATTTTCATTTCCTCTGGTGAGAGGGACAGAAGAGCCTTTGTAACATTTATAGTTTTTTGGCAGTGGAGAGACAACTAACTGCAGCCCTGTCCTTGTTCAGCCTTATGGGTGTAACCTTAGTATATTTGAAGAATGAGTCACCAGTTACTAAGATATTGGTAATTCAAAGTATGTAATGGGATGCGTTATACAATTTACAGTCTACCTCTTAGTGAGTATGGGAGCATGGAGTTTTAAAATTAGTAGATTTATGCTTCAACCTACAATTTTTAATCCTAAGAGGCTTTAGGAGAGACTTTTTTGCAGACCCAGGATATGTTACTTTTTTACATTTGTGCTAAGGTGCGAGTTGCAGTTTGATTGCTCACAGGCCATTTTGTTGGGTGAGTAGGAGGCCTTTAAATTCCTTAGTTAATTGCATCTCTCAAATTTAGAAAATATAAAACTGATAAAAAGCAAATAAGGATTTATGTTGGAGTAAAATACAGCATTGACAAAATACAAAAAAAAGTTTTATGCAAACAGTGAATGTCATTTGTTTCAGCACAAAATGAGTTTTGCCTTTTCAGCTTTTCCCAGTTAGGGGTCGCCACAGCAGAACTCCAGTCCGCTAATGATTGGCAGTAGATTTTTATGGTGCCGAGTTGCCAGCCCGACGCCCAACCTTCAGTGAAGGCACACCCATTCATGCATGTCTTTCGAACGCCACTCGACCATGGGGAGGACAGGCTGACTCCACACAGAAGGCACTCCAGCCGAGAATTGAACAGGAGAACCTCTTGCTGTGAGGCAAAAACACTACCGCTGCACCACTGCGGCTCCAGCACAAAATGAGTGCAAAAGGTAAATAACTTGTCAACAGTAAAGAACCACCAATAATTCACCCAGTTATTAAAATAAAAAAAATATAAAGTAAAAGGTTCTACAACTGTCCAAAGAAAATGACAAATGCTCTAGTTTTTAATGTACTGTGACACTAACAGGATAATGCATTTCATTTAGATAACTTTTGAGAACCTTATCCACTAGATGTCAAGGTTAAAATCTGAAAATAGTAACTGCTAAAAACAAATAGATTTCAGGTTGGATTCAAACACTATCTAAGTTAATATGACAGTCTGTATTAAGTATTGTGCTGATATTAGCAAAGAAGATCTCACTACCTTACACAATACACAATGAAATAGTTATGTGTATAGGTTTAGTGAAACAGTTATATTAAAAAAATGAGTTTATAAAATGTGTGTATCAGCAGTATTGTTATTAGAGTAAACATAACTGTATTGACACACATTTAACATTATAACAAAGTGTGATATGATATTTTGAGGTATGAGCAGTAAAATTAACTTTGTATTTCGTACTCCTCTGCTGTACTTCTCAGCTGGATAACAAGTCAACAGGTTGTTTTATTGGTTGATCTAGTTTCTCTCAAAATCTGTTGTTTGGTTGTATCAGAGATGAATTTTGAACTAGTGAGGTGAAAGTTTAACAAAGGCATTCCTCTTGTTGACATGACTCACGTAATTTGATAATATTCCAGCAGATTTTGATGGTACCTTATTAAAGATCTACAAATGAATAATGGTTTATAACTTCTATTTTTATTTAAGTAATCTGATTTTTTTATCATTTTGACACTAAAAATATGTATTTATTTTAACAGTTTTATGTTTTCAAAATGCCAGCTCTCCTCAGTTATTCAGTTTAAATTTAACGTAAACACCTGTGCATGCTTTCTTTCACTGCTGAAGTGTTCTACAGATTGCTAAACTCAGATATTCCAAGGCCACTAAGTCTTATGACCATTTATGCCTTGCCAGTATCTTTCCTCGTACTGCATCTTTCTTTGCTGGGGGAAGTCCATACCAGTCAATCCCAGAGTAAATTTGTAGATACCAATCTAGTCACCTAGTTTGTTTAAAGGAGCTGCACTGTTTAACAAGCAGCAAAAGTTTGTGCCAGAAGTTTGGGAAGAGCTGGATTATAAACCTTTCCCTCCACCATGTTTTATTTATCTACTGGTGAAGATTTAGCTCCGTGGTTCTAAAATTACTGGAGATACTGGACTTGCAGAGAAAACAGGAGGTCCAGGATAATCGGGTTTATAATGGTGCAGCAAGCAAGGCTGGGATTTTCCCTCAGCAGTATATAAAAATACTGAATAAATGGATAGAGCCTCTTGCCACTCTTGGGAGTTCAAGGACTTTCAGGCCAGTGATCTTTTGGTTAGGAACCTTTGGGGTCTTGGAAATTCTTTGATATCTTTAGTGAGATACACCACAAAGGGGGTGTTGTACTCAAAAAATGTGCCTGATCATTGCTGATTATAACAGAGCCTCTTTAGACCTTCATTATATTCCTTTGGAAATTAACTCTGATAAATAAAATAATTTCCTGACAACTGTTGTCACATGATGGTCAAAACAGAGGGATCTATCAACCACCTAAGGTATCTGACTACATTTTAATTTTGTATTGGTGCATTGTCTACACAGTATGATAAAGAGAGGGGTTGCGTGCCAAGATTGATGATGCTACACTTTTTTTTAATTTTAATTCACCAGTTGTTTACTAGAATGTTTATTCTGGAGGGTTTGGATGGACTAGGGTATCTTAGCCCCCAGTTTGCAATCACCTGCAAACTTTGTTAGCCAGAGGTCTTCTCTCTCACCCTCTCACTCTCTCTCTATATATATACACATATATATATATATGTTTGCATGTGTGTATGACGACCTCACTTATGTGGCTAACAAATTAAAAAAAAAATCTTGCAGTATTTGCATAGAATAATATAGGTATAAATCTTGCGTCTTTATTTCATTAAAATAAAGAGAGAGAAGATATTTATTAATTATGGAAGATGTTTTTGTTTGCTCAGACTAAAAGTAAAAATGTCATTTTATTTCTAAAGAAATACTGTGCCCTTACATTACACAATCATTTTAAGTCTAACTGAACAAGCAGAAGCCTTTAAGAGTTATGTTACATGCTGGGGAACATCCACTAGTTTCTGATGCTCGTACCCAGTTCTAATCATTGTGGCAGTGTGCTTATTCAGGTAATTATCTAATCAATACAAGTAGCCTTGCTGTCTGAGTGCAGCAAAGGTTGCAGTATTAGCAATAGCTAGTTCTGTCTTCTAGTGTGTGTCAGCAAAATACAGCCCACAGAAACATAGACACGGACATGCTGGAGCTTGGTTTATTGTAGAGCTGTTAAAGATGAACCTTGATTCTAGCGGTTTGTGTGCAATAGCTTTATGCACATAAAAAATAAATTACCTTTTAATATTTTCTTTTAGCTTACACTGAATAGATTGCTTCAACAGTTCAAAATCCTTAATGATATGTAATATATAAATAGAGTGTAGAAGAACTGATAACATGCATGAGAGATTTCATACATTAAAAAAAGGTTGACCTATTTGAGAAAAGGAACCGTAACACCATCCTTATGAATGCACTAGCATTATCAGATGGTTTCTTGAGATTAGGTTGAAGGTGGAAGGCGAGGGTATCAAAAATGTCTGATGATGGTAGGTTTAAGTTTTAAAAATAAATTCACTAGATGATTATTTCCTGAAAGACTAGCAGAATGGATGCATTTTTAGAGAGAATGGTTCACATAAGCTGCAACCCAGTGCCAAGCAAGCTTGGCTTCATATCTTAACAGGCTACCTAGACCAAATGTCCTCATCTCTAGATGGAGTTTATATATTCAAATGTTTGTCAGGTTTCTGGCTTCAGTTTGACAGCAGCGTCTGTTGCTGTGATGCATATGATGATATAATAAACAGTTTGTAATGTCATCTGTAGGTAAGAAGCCAGAGAATTTAAAGTTAAGAAGCTCATATTTAAAGTGTGCCTGCTCTCCCATTGTTCATAAAAGGGAAATGAACCACATAGCTACATAATAAATATAAAGCAGGTTACCCAAGTATTACACTTTTGAAATTTTTCTGTATAATGTCAGACCAATATGAACAGTTTCATCTTTTACCACTACCACTACTATTCAGTCATTAAAAAAGTGACTTTGCTGCATACATTTTTCAACTAGCTGAAAACATTGCAGACCAGTCACATTTCAAGGTGACTGAATTTTCTATTATTAAAATTCCACATGAAAATCACTAATGAAAGTGCTGCAAAGGAATTCAGATGCATTCATGGGATCATAAAAGTTCAGATTTAAAAAGACTCTGGTTAAAGTTTCATCAGAATCACTTATATGTTTGACTTGAACAAATCACATTGACTTCCTTTTATTTAGTACTTGCAGCTGCAGAACTTGACAAAAGCTCAACACCCTCAGAACTGAAGACGCTAATGATGCATACATTACTTAGATCAGTTATTTTTAGCAAAAAAAAAAAAAAATCTGGGTAATGGAAAGGACATTTCCAAGAGTGTCAAATGAAATATTCTATTTTTTGTCATCCCAAATATAATTCCCCTTATCAAACATTTAGGGGTAGCACACCAACAGTATTGAGTATTACTGCTTGTAATAAAAGATGTTGTGTTGTCTAAAATTTCTCATATTTACGTGAAGGATGGATATAGAAAACAAAAGCAGCTGTTTTACATTGCACATTATAAAATATTAATGAAAACTGATTTTAATGAGATTCTGAATTAGGATCCTATCACAAGTGTGTCTCTTATTCATGAGGAGAACGTCTTGGACAAATATTATAAAATAAATCAGAAATCTGAAGGATAACACCAATATTCCAGCTTTAGGGTGGCATTAAGTAGTGCCAGGACCCATCTGTTAGAGGCTAAGTTCATTATAAGCTGTGGTTAACCATCTGGTATAGCACAATTAATAATAAAGACATGCTTTGATTAGATTATGCAGCATTGCAAGAGTTTAACTGGCTAGAGTTGCTTCTGTTTTTCTGTCATCTGAATTACTACTAAAATTAATAGCATGTAGGCCAGATCAGTACTTTCACATCAAATGATACCATGCCTAGCTAACTTTAAGCAGCATCATATATACCAGAGGTCCCATATCAGAACAGTAAACGTATGTGCTGTTACTATTAGAATTTTATATCATTTAAACAGTATCTCCATTATACTGAGCACTTTTTTATAGCTGATAAGTTGTGGATTATTTTATTTAATTATTTATTTCTTGGATAAGTGAATTCTTTTTTCATGGGCCCCTGTCAACCATAACTAGGATCAGGTTTGCAACAATAAATGCAACATGTATCCTGTGCTAGGGGCATAGGGGGGATAAAGCCCTGACTGCAGCCCGGGTGACCTGAGTTTGATTTAGTTGCTTGGCATGTGATTGTACTGGCATGGAAGGATGGGCATGCCCACGCTAGGAAGAGGTGGGGACACAGCAGGATATCCATAGCCACAATCCCTATGAGGAATTACGGAGTTCAATGTAACCAGTCACTCTATATGTTTTTAAAGTGGGGTTAACTTGAGTACCTGGAAAATGCTTGCACAGGCATTGAGTGAATATACAAAACTCAGTTAACAATAAGTGTAAGTCAGGCTTGAATACCAGGCATTGGAGTTATGATGTAGAGGTCTTGCCAGAAATGAATCCATGAATTATTAACTGTAAAAGTGATGAAAAGAAAGCTTAATTTGGTAGATTGTACTCTAGTATCTGTTAATACACTCTTCTGGGAGGATAGGAAAAAGTGTGCAATGTCCTTTTCTGTACTCTACCTTTGAGGCCCCTTTAACTTTTTAAAGTTTGTGGTGGACTTCTGAAATAAGCACTTTAATTTGGGCTCCTCTGTCTTTATCAGACCTTGCTGAGGGTCTGCTGTGATGCTTAAGTTACTTCTCATTTTTGAAGACTCTGTCGGTGGTGGTGTTATTGTCAGGGTATGTGTGCACATGCACATATATGTATTCATGTGTTTTTATCTGCGTTTATTTTTGTTCTTACTTTGTAGACACAGCTGCTATTTGTGTGCATGTCTGAAACAAAAATGACATATTGTTATTGTGACTGTCACTCTTCAGATAAGCTGTTTGTCATCTTCCCATCCTATGTCACAAAATGTTATTGCAGAATTTTGGTATAATGCCTTCTATCATAGAAAATAAAAATCATTAGTCAGTTTCTTTTCCCTTACAATATGTGTATAAGAGACATTGGCTTTATTCTAATAATTATTGCTTCTTGTTCCCTGATATTGTGTGGTCAATTTCTATATATGATACGTGGTCATAACGCAACACATTAATGTTCCTTAAAGAATGAGCAAATTGTACATTAAGCCCTGATTTGGGGAACAATCAATTTCCAACAGGGTGTTAATGTATAGGGAAAAAGAAGTCCACTGCTTCACAGCAGCAAATTACGCTGCTGTTAAAATGCAAACCAAAGCCATTTTTTATACTCACTAAGCAACACTTTTTTTGTAAAGTTAAAATAAAAACTAGGTAAAACAAAAAAGAGAAAAGTCAAAGTCTGCTGTATGTGTGAATGTTTTCAAGTCTGCTTTTGTGCATGTGTGAGAATGTAAGCATGAGTGAGACAGAGACAAAAGACAGTGCTGACTACAACAGGAAGCCTTTTGGCATGGATTTATAAAATATTAATAGTTTTACAACTTTTCCCTGCCATTATTTACTAACTTGAAAAATCAATTGGCTACAAACCACAGGCAAAGGGGGGGGGGGGGGGAGCACGAGTAGCAATGTCTTGTATTATAATTTTTATGACATTCATTTGCTCAAAAGGAGACTGCTCAAGTTGTATTCCTAAACAAAATGTGGCTAAGTGCTGTATGTGGGTTTCTTTGCATCTATGTCTTGTGTCTCTCTGCCTGGGTTTCTGAAATGTGTGCTTGTCTAGACATTAAATACTTGTTTATCCTATCTTTTTGATGTAAAATATTTCTTCAAGAAAAAAATTGGCATATACTAAATCAAGTTTGAATAATTAGGTGGATGAAGTATAATAAATAAATATAATTTGTGTGTGTGTTTGTGTGTATGTGTGTGTGTGTGTGTGTGTATATATATATATATATATATATATATATATATATATATATATATATATATATATATATAAATTTTGCTGATAGTCCATTCTCCAAGCACAACAATGTGCTCTAAGGTGTGTGTTATTGTAGAATTACCCTTTCTGTGGCATCGAGACTCAAAACACCCCTAGGCATGCATTATTTCCATAATAACATACGCCCCCAGAAGGAATTACTGCTTGCTTATTACCATAAGGAGACAAAATAAACAGTCACAGATATATGCCATAGTATCATAATACTCTTGAGTACAAATACTTAAGCTATTGCTGAAATAATTGCAGCTTCTGTGGGCTTGGATTTTTTTATATGTGTGTAGCATTGAGACAGAAGTATATTCTTTTTGCAAGCAGCTTTGATTTACACCTAGGTTAGATCAGCCACCAGCTGAAGATATTAATTGTATATTTGTCAGATGGTTGCATATCATTAGCTTAGTGGCACAATTGTTAACATTACTGCCATGCAATGCTTTATTCTACAGTTTAGGTTTTGGCTGGAGTGCCTTCTGTTTGGGAAACATTTGTCCACCCAGTGTTCACTTGGATTTTTGCTGGTTGCTCAAGTTATTTTCAATATCCCAAAGACATGCCATAGGAGAATTAGTAAGCATGTAAATTACCAGTATGTTAATGTGCTGTGTGCAGGTGTATTTTGCATTCTGAGGTAGGCTGTCATCACATCCAAGATGAATTTTGTACCTTGTATACTTTAAGTGCTGGAATAGGCTTCAGTTTTCCCATGAACATAGATTCAGTTAATCAGCTAATTGAGGAATGAATGAATTAATGTATATCATGAGCTACAGTACTCAATCATTACTTGTATGTCAAGATGGATAAAAAAATGATACTGCAGCCAGGATCCAGCTCTTTGGTGACATAAACATTAATCAAATGGCTGGAATTTATAATTCCTGGATTAGATTGTCATGCATTTCAAATCCTGCAACATTGCATCAGGTCACCCCCCCCAGCCTTAAAAACAAATTAAAAAGCTTCTCTGGTAAGGATTTATTTATTTGCATTTGTTAACCGGGTTGGTCCAGCTGGGTAAGAATTGCCCTTTTTCAGTGGAGACCCCGAGGGGAAAAGCCCCAAACAGACATACAAATACATACGAATAGAGACAAATTAACAATATTACAGAGGAAAACAATATTATGGGTACAATGGATAAGAAAAACAAACAATGAAAGTTTGAGAATATGAGTAAGGTAGGCCAGAGGCATGCATGCAAAAGATTTATGAAAAGGTGTTCTGAGCAAGATCTCTGAAATAAGTTAAAGTAGGCAAAGAAATGATGATTTAGGTGTGGAGTTAGTAGTGTGGGAGTTTTAGGTGGGAGCATGTGAAGGACATTCCCATTTGGAGGAGAGATGGGAGACAAGCATGGATTTGAAATTGTTGTGGTTAGGTATATTACGTAGTGGTGTGGGGAGATTGTTCCATAGTTTGGCTATAGTGTGGGATAGTAGTAGTTTACCAGTTGGGTGGATGGGTTTGTGTACATGCAGGAGGTTTTGGCCTGTGGATCTCAGGGTACGGGTAGGTGTGTAGGGTGTTAGAGATTTAGCAAGAGAGGGGCATTCTGCTGGTTTAAAGATGAGTTTGTGGGCTGTTGTAAGTTGTATGTACTTTAGGTGGTTGTGGAGTTCTAGCCAGTTTAGGGTGTGTAGGGAGTGACAGTGATGGGAAGAGTTCTTAGAATTGGTTGCAAATTTTCAGATTTTGTTGTAACAGGCCTCAAGTTTAGCACAGAGTCCAAGTTGTTGGTTGGAGAATAGGGGAACACCATAAAAGAGAGAGAGGGGAGAAGGAAGGTAGATGCAAGGGTATGATGGGAAGATGGAGTAAGGTAGTAGTTGTGTCTGTAGAGGAGGCCGATTTTCTGGTGGGTTTTTTTGATTGCTGAGAGGATGTGGGAGTCGAATGATCAGTAGGAGCCTGACTGCTTAATTGCAACTGAATGAGAACTCATGACAAATTGATGCACACATATATGTCAATTGTCCTGCATTTATTATATGGACTGTTGTATTTTACGTGGTCCCTTAGTATGTTCCTGACTAGATGTGTATCAGTAATCACTTAACCATATCCTCTTGGTAGTTCATTTGGAAATTACTTAACCTTAACCTTCAATTAACTTGGCAATTTTTGTTCTTTTTGTCTTTTTTCCTCATAAGTAAGACTTCCCCTACCCAGACCCCATCTTATTCCTTCCTGTAACTCAGATATGTTATTGTAGGAAGTCCCTATAACCATACAGCAGATCCATAGGGGCATCTTTCATACCACCATTAGGGGTGTTTTTGTTCTTACCAGCATCCCATCTCTGATGATATTAGAACAGTCTAACCTTATTGCTTTGGTTGGAGATGTGCTACCTGCATCACCACAGGGATCCAAAACAACCTTACTTTGGGGGTACACACTCCTTTGTGCTTGCTAATGAAACAATTTGAAGATGGTGACTTGGTGAGCTGAAAGTTTGTGCTTGGATACCTAAACAACAGTGTACTCCTTCCAAAGGTTTGTCTTGGGTATGTGTCCTATCCTTTACTACTCTTCCTTTCATGATGTGCATGCTCATCCATCACTACCAGCTCCAAGTATCAAAGCTGCTAATTGAACTTGGGTCAACTAGACCATAATCCTTACCTGCTATTACAGTTTTCTAATAAATTTGGCAATTTGTAATATAGCTGAAATACTGTACTACACACAAAAAAAATAATCAAACTTAAAGGTGGATTAAATGGATTTCACCTAAGATTAATTCATTTATGAAATGAATGGGTCCATGGTTGGGACATGTTATGTAAAATATAAAGGATTATGATTTGGTCACTGATATGAAGCAGGTGGTGTGTTTAAGAAATGGACTGAAATTTCGAGAGTGGAGTCCCATGTTCTTTGTAATATATGAGGAACTTTAGCTGTCCTAATGTAGTACCAATTTAAAACAAATGTGGCAGCAGAATTGAACAGCTTTTGAGAGCTTGCCTTCTGTGAAAAACACTTTTTTGGTGTTTAATGGCAATAATAATAAATCTAAACTACAGGTATTATCAATAGATGTAAAACCTCCCCCACCCAGTAATGCTGAAATGTTAATCTCTAAGCTCCTCATTAATACCAATAAATCATTAAACATAATTTGCACCTATATCCCCCCAGGTAATAATATTAATACTCTTGAGAATATCCTTAGTTGGCTATCAACTTCCTTCCCTCAAGAAACTATACTCCTTGGAGACTTCAATATAGACTGGAACTGTTATACCTCTGGCAAACCAACTACCCACATAAACCTTTATGGTTTTAATCAAATTATCACCTCCCCTACCAGAACCCATAAACCCAGCAATAAGCAAGCCACCTTAGACTGGATACTGGTAAACAAAACCCCCCTCTCTTATAAAACAGGTACACTCCCAGATGATATTAGTGAACACTCCCTTACCTACCTAATCAGGCAAAAAAACATTATATCAAACCAAGCAACCTTCAGAACTACAACAAAAAAAACTTCAAACCTGCTAGCTTCCAAGCTGAACTTAAAGCATGCAATTGGTCACCCCTAAAATACCTACCTCTTGACGAACCTGTCTCTTATTTTAACACAGACTTCCTTCAAATCCTAGAACACCATGCCCCCTCTCATACAGTTAGGACTAGGAACAAACCAGCACCTTGGCTAACAAAAGAAACTAGGCAAAAAATGATACAGAGAAATAGAATCTGGTCCAAATGGAGATATACCAAAACCCCAACTGATCAGGAAACCTTTAGACAGCTCAGAAATACTACCAAGAAATCAATACTCCAAGATAAAAAAAACTACTACCAGAAATTCCAGCAAGCCCAGCATCAAAACCCACAAAAATTCTGGAAAGGTATAAACAGCCTAGTCCACCCAGGACACTCCAAAACTCCTACACCTTCCACTCTAACTCTGAATACTCCTAGTCAAATAGCCAATACTTTTAACAAATTTTTCTCTGAAACAGCTCAATCCTTAGCAAATACCCTACCTTCCACTAGCATCCCTAAGACATGCTCTCTAACCAACTTACCTCCAGCCATAAAATTTCAGCCTGTTCCAACAACTCTCATCCGTACACTACTTCACAAACTAAAACCTCGCACTCCTTCTGCTGACCTCCTCCCAGCTGAATTTCTACAAATGGCAGCTGGTGTACTTGCTTACCCTATCTCCATCTTAATAAATAGAACTATTACAGAAGGTTCTATCCCATCACTCTGGAAAGACTCACATATTATCCCATTACACAAAGGAGGCAACTCAACTGAACTCTCCAATTTTCGTCCCATTGCACTGCTATCTCCATTATCTAAAATCATGGAAAGATGCATTCATTGGCAACTCCTTGATCATCTCCTACTAAATAATCTCTTAACTGATTGCCAACACAGCTTTAGACCATTTCATAGTACCACTACCACACTACTATCCTTTATAGACAGTATTAATAAGAATCGCAACAGCAACTTGCTCTCCTCAGCTCTATTTTTAGACCTCTCCAAAGCCTTCGATATGGTGAATCACATCCTAATGTTAGACACCCTTAAATCACTTACAGGAGACACTTTGACCATCAAATGGTTTAAGTCATATCTAGAAAACTGACAACAAGCAGTACTCTGGAACAATAACCTATCAACTCGCCTCCCTATCTCCCTAGGAGTCCCACAAGGTTCTATTCTTGGACCCCTCCTTTTCACTATATTTATTAATAATCTGAATTCATCTCTCCCTCAAACCACCTGCATACAATACGCCGATGACTCTACATTAATCTGTACTGCAGCCTCTCAGGCTGAACTACAGTCTAGTACCCAAAAAGTATTCAACTTAGCAGAAGACTGGTTCTCCAAATGCTGTCTCCTCCTAAACCCTAAAAAAACCAAACTCCTACTTTTTACCCCTACTCAAAAGTCTCCCCCTATCTACTTCTCAGTAACATCAAATAATGGCACTGTAATAGTACCTGATACCACAACCAAGCTTTCAGGTGTAACAATCGATAATAATCTTAGTTTTGACCCACACATAAACTTAACTATCAAATCACTTAATAGAAAACTTGGTTCACTTTATAGACTAACAACCTTCCTTACTCCCTCTGCCAGGACTACTATCGCACAAACTCACCTAATCTCCACTCTTCTTTATGCCTCACCTATCTACACTAACCTATCCACAAATAACCTAAACAAACTGGCCACCTCCTATAGTAACATTGACAGATTTGCAACTAGTTCCCCATTCCGTACTCACCATTGCCAAAATCTGAAAAAATTAGGATGGCTGGAACTGCAAAACCAAATTCTTTTCCAACAACTAACTATTACCCACAATATCCTGTATCATTCTACAAATACACCCATACTCTCTACCCTTATTAGCCCTTATAAAAACCTAACAACCCTACGCTCAGCAAATAAGTCACTACTAGCCACCCTTAAATCTAACAACAAATATGGAGACTGTCTTTTCAATAATAGCATTGGAAATTCTTGGAACAAGCTTCCTACCAAACTAACATCCCTGGAATCCACACCACTTTTCAAAAAGCATCCAAGAATCCACCTGTCTTTACAATGGTTTTGCCCCTGTACTAATCCTGTCTAAATTTTTTTTTCCACCTCATTCCACCATCTTCACATACACAATTACAGGCATCCCTTGTAGAAAAAAAAAATTCACCCTGTCTTTGTCTTTTCTATATTAAGTTGTATTTTAACTTTCTAATATTGCCTTTACACATGTTAATCCTGTTATATACATGTCATTTTATATTCTCTTATGTAATGAATATTTCATTTTTACTAGTCACTATATCAATTTTAATTTTTTAAATAGGTTACTCCTATGTAGTATTTTCTGGTTTCTTTAGAACAATGTTGTAGTGGAGCTTTTCTCCCCGGGCCTCTACTGAACATGGACATATATCCAATTAGACTAGACCGGTCAACAAATGTAAAATAAAATAAAAAATAAATAATTGCATGAGCCAAAAACGTGTTTTTAGGGTCTTTGTGTACTCTCTCTGTTCTGTGCATTTGTAGACCAGCAACATCATTTATAGAAGTTCAGTTTTGATTAGACAGGGGTCCGATTATTTACACTATTACACACTTTTTATAAATGCCTTTAATTGCATTGCATAACCTTAAACTTGCAATATAATGCATCTAGTCTGTAATTTTCAGCTCCTAATCATGTATGTATGTTTCTTACATTGTTTTCTTTTAGAAGTTTCCTTAAACCAGCATGCCATTTGCTTCCCCCTTCAATTTGATACCCAGAGCAGGTGCCCTGTTTGCCCCACCCTTCATATAGCATTGTTGACCAGACATGCATCTAGAAATGGTTTTTGGCCACTGGTTTAACTAGGGTCTGCACAAAAAATACGATATATTAATTTAAGCCGTCTTAATGGTTATATCATACTACCTATTTACTTTACTTTAGAATACATTGTCTTCATGCAAGTTAAGGTAAACATGTAAGCTTTGAACAGTTTGACCTCATAAATAAGATTGTTATGTTTCAGAAGGTAACCAACTTCCAGCTGTCAGTATAAATGTAATGCACAAGACCACTAAGTATTTGTAGTTCTTGTACCATCTCAGTTTAGTTCCTGATCGTACCAAAATGCATTTTCAGAGAATGATACATTTGGCTAGTATGCAACTTTGTACTTGGACATAAGGAACAAGTTAATAGAATGAGCCATGATATTGAGTTGAGCATTAGGATTGTTACATCACATTGTAGCAGACCTCTAAACTGTCTATATTTTGCAGGAACTACCATTTTCCGTCTTGATGTACCCCCATGACAGAATTTTCAGAATCTTCTACATCACATGTGATTTTTTGAAGATATCTAGTACACAGAAGACCACACTGTATGGCCAAATATACTAGTGGTAATGATACTTTAAAGAAAAGGGAACAAGCAATCTTGTACCTTATTTTTTCTAAAGCAAAAATAAATTACCTTGTGTGGTAGAATTTTGTGATACAGTTCATTAAAGTTCAAAGATTTTACAATGTCTTTTTGATATATTGATATATATTGCATTTACCCTTGACCTTAGGGGCCCATGTTGTTGATGAAAAGGATGCGTGAAAGACCAGTTCATGGACCATGTTTCTATTTAAAAAAAATGTACTCCTATAGTCCAAGGCCCTTATTCTACCAGTCTTGCCTAGACCGATTCAGATCCAAATGAATGCAACCTCCTCCTTCCTATCACACTGCTCTGCTTCATTTTCTATCTCAGCCTCTCCTTTTTCATTATTGACAAATCTGAAGAGTAATATAATGCATTATTCTGCTAACACTTGGATCCCCTTCCTCTATCCTTAAGGGGGATCCACCTCCAACAGCAGACCTGTAACCAGTGGTGTTCCACAGGGATTAGTCCTGCGACCTCTACTGTTTAGAGTCTATTTCTCTGAAGTACAAGCAAAAGTTAAAGGTCTGTGGCTGACAGTTTGCTGATGACTGCAAACTGGAGGACGTCATAGAATCCCCAAATGATGTCAACATCCTACTAGAAGGTCTTAAGCAAACAAATGATTAGTGCCAAAGTCATGGCCTTAAACTTGATGAAAAAAATGTATTATCATCCCTTTTGTTAACAGTGGTGCTACCACTAACTACCACATCAATAGAAACACCCTAAGCATGCACTCAGTGGTGAGAGACCTGGGCACACAGGTCGACAGCAGCCTTACTTTTGATGATCATGTGTCCACATGGCTAAGAAGAGCATTCTATATTGCTCATCTCATAAGTAAGGGCATTGCCTCCAGAAAAAAATAAGTTATAACCTCCCTGTACTCTTCTCTCATCAGGTGAATAAATGAATCCAATTCTCCTTTTTAGAAAGTACCTGTCCAAGCACCTGCAGTAAATGGACAGACCACAAAATTTCCTCACAAGCAGCATTCAAGGTATTCAGCACCTGGCCTTTGTGGATCGGCTGAAATCACTGTCCCTTTACTCTGTTTCATACAGACTACTCAAAGGCGATCTCTGCCTTATATATAAGGCAATCTCTGATTTTACTTTATTGGAAATGCTGCATATCCTTAAGTCTAATGACTCACAGATTACTCACTCTAAAGACCTTAACCTGGTATGTGACATTAATAGAACCTGCTGGAGGGAAATATTTGTCTCTCAAAGATTACAGTGGAATGGACTCTCAGTTTATGGCAAGCAAGAACACCTCTTTGGCCCTCTTCAAGCACAGTCTGGACAATTGAATAGGTAACTATTAATTCACCCCAGGGTTCCACCTGTGTGTCTCTTGTGCATGGGCAATAGGTGCCAATTGTGGAAACAAGAGCAGAACTTGGCTATGCTTGTAAGGGTCATAGGACCATTAGCCTAGTAATTTCCTATGATCTTTACTATCATGGTGCTTACCAGGAATTTTGCTTTGCTGATCCTTTATCTTTTTCATGGATCTGTGTTTCTTGAATGATCTGATTTCACATTCAATATCCTCCCTTGTCAGTCATTCCTGACATACTTTTACCAGGCATGTGCAAGTCATACCACAAACACCACAAGCAGAGAACTAAAGAAAACAGAATAAAACAATGAAGGCTACCGGACAGTAATTTATTGCATAAAAAACTCAAAACACTCTAGCCTTTGGCAAACAGCCTTCCAAAAGTAGGACAAAGTAACCATATATAAACATCTTATATAGTCATTGCTATTATACAATCAGTTAATTAATTAATTATACAATTAGATATTTCCAGTTGACCTCAGAGTTTAAACCCAAAGGCAGCAATGTATTACATTTTAAAATATAAATGGATTCTTTACATAAGTTTATCTTTTAAAACGTGCCTCCCCAAGTCTTACACAAATTTGTTCGAGAATACAACCTGGTAATAAAGAGAAATTACTATCATGTTTATCCCTAAAATGCATAGCAATAGTGCTCTCTACTTCTTGTTTTTTAATGTCCCTAATGTGTTCTTGTAGTATGGTTCTAAATTTTCTCTTACTTTCCCCTATATAATAAAAATCACAGGGACACCTTAGAGCATAAATAATACCCTCAGTAACACGAGAATATTTTCCTAAAGGGGAGAATCGGATACAATTTATTTTCCTGAATAAGTTACTTAATTGCAACAAACATTCCAATTATTACAGGGAAAAGTACCTAATAATAGGGGATTCCTAATGATTACATCCTCAGGGGGAACAAAAAAACTAGAAAATCTTTTAAATTTCTACCATGCTTATAGGAGATAGACTATAGGTTCATAGGTAGGTACTAGGCTATTGGCCCAAGGGCCTGCGTAAGCCTAGCCAACAAGGTTCCCTGGCTTACACCACCCAAGAGTTATTTTCCTGTGCCACTGTCGAGTAGAGACACAGAAGTGATCCCTGGCGTGTATTTCCTATTTCCCATCCACTCATCAAGATTTTTCTTGAAGAGTGCTAATGAAGAACTTTGCTTGACATAGATGGGTAGCCTGTTCCAGAGTATGGGAAGTCTCTGGGGCAGCAATCTATCCCTCCAGCATGTCCTATTTATTGTGGTGACAAGGTTTAGGTCCCTAGAGTGTGTAGCTCAGAGGGATTGAGATTTCTTTAGGTGTAGCATGTCCACCAGCTCTGGGTTTGACATCGCTTTATATGTTAGGCAGAGATCATCTCGGAGTAGGTGATATGCTACTGAATAAAGCTGGAGTTTTTTGAGATGGTCAGTGTAGGGCATTTGTTTGAGGCCAGTAATCCTCTTTGTGAGGTACTTCTGTGGCCTTTCCAGCTGCTGCAGATGTCTTGTGAGGTACATTCCAAAAGGGGCATTGTATTCTATAATGGGTCTAATGAGTGTCGAGTAGAGGGGGAACAATGACCTCTTTTTTCTGGATGAGAACCCTTTTATGATGAGGTGTGCCATGTAGAAGGACTTCCTGACTACTGTGGCGATGTGACTATCAAAGGAGAGACTACTGTCCACCTGGGTCCCAAGGTCTCTTATCACACATTTGGTGTTAGCTGCCTATGTGGTAGTTCATGGGTACAGAGTTTTTACCAAAGGGGATGACACTGCACTTTCTGGCATTGATCTTGAGGCCATGGCTCCGACACCAGTCATCTGTCTAAGCGAGGCCCTTTTGTAGGATATCCACATCATTTGGGGACTTGAATATGGCTCCTAGTTTGCAGTCATCTGTGAACTTTGTTAGCCAGAGGCCTTATGTGTTAGCCTGTACTTAAGAGAAGTAGATACCAAGCAGGAGAGGTCCCAGGACTGAACCCTGTGGTACTCCACTTGTCATTGGTTTGAGGTCAGATTTGGAGTATGCAACTTTCACAGTGTGGGTTCTGTCAGTGAGCCATTTGGCAACCCATCATGTGATGTAGAGATTTATACCTAGTTTAGTGAGTTTAGCTATAATTCCAAAATGGGGGATGGTTTCGAAAACCTTGGTGAGGTCAAGATAGGCTGTGTGAACCACCTTAGCCTCATCTACGGCTTTGGTGACTGCATCAAAGAAGTTGATTAGGTTCAGGAGGCATGATCTGTCTTTCACAAACCCAAACTGGGTGATATCCAGAGTTTGGAGGTTACCAATGTCTTTGATTATGAGTTCCATGATGATACATTCCATGGCCTTGCAGACCAGGCTCGTAAGACTAATAGGGCGATGGTTCCTGGGATCAGTGGTGGCTCCCCCTTTATGGAGTGGGATAACTGTTGCTGTGCACTATTCAGTGGGCACAAAGCCTGATGCGAGGCTATTATTGAACATGGTGCTTAGGTGGGGAGACGGTTCGTTCTGAGGTTCGTGTAAAACGCAGCCTGGGATGCTGTCCGGTCCCATGGATTCTGAGTTTTTTGGCTTTAGAGAGTGCAGCTTTTACCTGCGTAGTTGTGATTACAGGGACTCTGCATTCTTCCTGTATAGATATGGGCCCTTTAGGGGGTGGGGGGGTAAAGTTATCACTGAACCTATCTGCCAGGATGTTGGCAATATCACTTGGTTCAGTAATTTTCCTGCCGTTGTGCTTTAACTCAGAGCAGATCTGGGGGGGTTGCCATGATTAAAACTGTGCATTAAATCACTGTTTCTTGCCAAGAACTTCTCCCCAGGCCTCCACTGAAAACGGGCTCCTTGAGCCCAGTGGACCTCCCGGTTATCAAACTGGAAATAAATAAATAAACAATTGTACTTATTTCATCATTAAGAATATTGTGTATTGATACAAAGGACACTTGGCCACTTACATTTTTCTTACTATAAAAATGTTTTCTATGTTTAAGTACCCAAGAGTACATATCCTTATTTTCCTGAGAAATTACTCTTTGCAATGCTTTGTCAACTATATCTTGGTCATAACCCCTATTTATAAACATTATCAAAAGTCTGACCAGATTCCTCCAAAAAATATGCCCAATTATTACAAATTCTATAAAGGCATAAACATTCCCCATCAGGTAAAGGTTCAATAAGATGGTGAGGATGAATGCTGCCTCCATGTAAATACCGATTACCATCTGTAAATTTTCTATAAACTGTAGTATTTATTCCACCATTATCTAGACCTTTCAAAAATCAGATCTAAAAATATAACCTGTTCCCCATATTGTAAACCATCAAAGCTCAGACCATATTCATTCTGTTGTAAATCCATATAAAATCTTTCAGTTTCATCTTTATCACCCTTGCAAACAAAAATTAGATCATGTATATATCTATAATAACCAACAACACGGTTACACATAAACTTATGCTTATATAAATATTCTATCTCAAAAAGGGCCATCATCAAATTAGCATACATGGGGGCAAAGGAAGCCCCCATTGCTGTGCCCTGTAATTGATGGTATAATACCTTATTGAACAAAAAATAATTTAACAAACAAAAATGAACAATATCAACAATATAATGGGACAAAGAATTGCCACCCAAGAAATAATATAAAGCTTTGATACCATGTTCATGCTTAATACTTGCATAACGACTCATAACATCTATTGTGAGCCAATACATATATTTGTCCCATACTAAATTAGATATTTTATCTAAAAAATCAAAAGAATCTCTGTTGTAAGATTACAACTTAACCACAAACGGCCTTAAATAATTATATATTAAAAGACCAATATTCCAAAAATACCTACACACAGACACAATAAGACGACCGGTTGGATTATCAAAACTCTTGTGAATTTTAGGTAAATAATAAAAGGATGCAATTTTGCAACCTTACACATTAAATCTCTTATCAATATATTCCTTAGTTAATTAGCTCAAGCTATAACCTTTCTGTAACAGTAACTGCATCATAGCATCATAATAGGCCTTAATGTTACTCTTCACATAGACCAGTTAATTTTTTAAATGTTCATTGCACAAACGAATATATTGCGTATGATGCAATATCACAATTTTGTTACCTTTATATGAGGACTTTATCCTTTCTCTTACTAAGGTGTATTAATGCATCCCATTCAAATTTAGTCAAATTGTAAACAATCATATAAGTCTTAACAAAATCATTATATAATTTTTCAACCTG
Source organism: Protopterus annectens (assembly GCF_019279795.1). Classification (NCBI taxonomy): domain Eukaryota; kingdom Metazoa; phylum Chordata; order Ceratodontiformes; family Protopteridae; genus Protopterus; species Protopterus annectens. Next base: position 607,014,753 of record NC_056743.1, read on the forward strand.
AAAAATCAACATAGCAGAAAACTGTTTGATGGTTTCATTAAATAAGGTGGACTAAAAACTTTTAACCTGAATTGCTTAAGTATCCAATAAACAATAAGTGTTTCAGTTGTCATCAGTCTCAGAAACACAGGAAATAAAACTTTCATCATGAGAAATTTCATCTTTTGAAATACATTAATTTACCTCACCATTTAACCTATTATTACTAAAAAAAAGTATTTCAAATGCAACTTTCATATTAAGCAAAATATTTCTTGTTTTAAAATGTGCAGTCATGGAACAGCTGTAGGCACAAACTTTAAACCTAAATTTAAAATGTTATATTGAACCGAACTAAGTTCACAGTTGCACAAATTCAAAAGAAATGATCCATTAAAACTAGGTGCATCAATAACAGTTTGTAAAATCACTTTACATCCATCTAATTCATTTGGAGAGTAAACAAGCATATCCCTCACAGGAATGATTATATTGTCCCAGATGGTTCCAACCTCTTTTCTAATTCTGATTCTCGTTTTGTTCTCCTCCCTGTCTCCAAAACTGACCAGAACCAGACTACAAGAACACATCAGAGACATAAAAACAAAAATCAGAGAGCACTATTGCTATGCATTTTAGGGATAAACATAACAGTAATTTCTCTTTATTACAGAAGTGTATTCTTGAACAAATTTGTGTAAGACTTGGGGAGACGTGCATTTTAAAAGATAAACTTTTATGTAAAGAATCTATTTCTATTTTAAAATTTAATACATCGTTGCCTTTAGGTTTAAACTCTGAGGTTAATTGGAAATATATAATTGATTAATTAACTGATTGTATAATAGCACTGACTATATAAGATGTTTATGTATGGTTACTTTGTACTACTCCAGGAAAGCTGTTTGCCGAAGCGCTAGAGTGTTTTATGCAATACGGTATTGTCCGGTAGCCTTTGTTTTATTCTACAAGTCATACCACCTTTTATAAGTGACCCATGTTTAATATAAGCAATAATTTCTTTCCTTCTACCCTGTATTACTGCTTACAGCTCCTTCATCTTCCTCCCATGACCTATTACAAGACATAGTAATGTTACCCAGTCATACTCTGAGTCACCCTTGTTTTTACAATATTTGTGGGTTTTTTGTTTTGTTTTGTTTTACATCCTCTCCACCTTAATTTTTAATGAAAAAGGTATAATTGCTGTAATGTGCATTTCCAACCCAGCTCTGAGCACTGCTGCCCATTCTTGGCTATAACAGTGGCTGCCCCTTGTATTGGTCCTCCCCTGGTCATTCTTTCCTTCCTCAGTGTGCTGGCTATAAGCCAAGGAAGAACTTCTGAGAATGCTACTTGCAGACCTCTCCTTGATTGTTTTTCAATTCAGATTCAAGCTAGAAGAGGGTGTCAAAAAGCTGATGGCAGGGGTAGTATCCAGGCTACAGTTACAGGGAGAAAAATAAATAGAAGCATAGCAGTAAAACAGAGCGTGTGGTCATCGCTGATTAATACTATACAATGCAACCAGATTGTCCTGCAGCCATGGTGCAGGAGGAGGACGATGGTCTTTGCCAGTAAACACAAACGGTGGTCAGGGATGAGGCTGGTGGAACACAGAGGTTCTAGGGTATAAGCTGTTAAGGAAGGACAGAGGACACAGATAAAAGGTGAATGATTCATATAGGATAGGTTGTCAATTGTAAGCCAGACAGGAAGAGAAGAAATAACACTCCTTGGACTGGCTGTTTGAGCAACAAGTGTTAGTCTGACAGCTGGTACAGAGATTTAAGGCTGTGAGATCTTGTTCTGGTGGTCCAGGATTTGATTCCTTCAGCTCTCGCTTGCGTACTGTGTGACCTTGAGCAAGTTTCTTAACCAAGCATTGCTCCTAGGTCATTTACCCCTGAAAAGGGACTGTAGGTCTACCTGGTTAACAAATAGGCATTTATTTATTTTCACACAAGGGTGGGCCTCTGCACAGGACTTTAAATGGATCCAGGAAACTGCTAATCTATAAGTTTGACTAACCTCATATGTAAGGCCATGGAAAGATTATTCAAGGACACGATGAATGATGATACAGGAAACAGACTTTAGATCCAACCTAGTTTGACTTCTTCAAGGACAGGTCATGCCTACTCATCTTTGAGGACTTCGAGAAAATCATCAAAGCAACAGCCAAGGGCAAAATTATACTGCCTACCTTGACCTGGCCATAGCATTAGACACAATACCCCATTCAGGCATTATAGATACACTCATGAAATTAGGTGTAAGCCTCTGTGCCCCCGGCTGGCTGGCCAGCAAGCTCACAGAAATGACACAAGTCAAAGTAGGTGAGTCTACATCCACAAAATGGCCAGTCACTAGACGTGTCCCCCAGGGCTCGGTGCTGGTGCCACTCCTCCTTGGCATCTACTTTTCTGAAGTCAAGGTCAATATCAAAGGTCTCTGAGAGACCAATTTTGCAGATGACCGCAAACTAGGTGCATTCCTAGCATCTCCCAAAGACATAAATGTCCTCCAAGAAGGCCTGACGCAGACTGGTAACAGGTGTCATTTCCTCACTTCCAAAAATGCACATCATCTTTTGGAAAGACAACCACCCCTGGAAATCACTGCATTGGTAATACACCCTTAGGAATTGATTCTATGGCCAGGGATTTGGGTGTATGTATGTATATATATATATATATATATATATATATATATATAGGCATATATGACTTGGCCTTTGACCATTCTGTGTTTGCTGTAGTAAGGAAATCATTCTATGTTGCACAACTTAAAGGCAAGGGTACAGTATCTAGGTACAAAGAAGACATTGTTCCATTGTACTTGGTCCTCATTAGACATTTAGTACAATGCTCCTTTTGGTATGTATGTGACGAGACATATGCAATAAATGGAGCATCCACAGAGGTTCCACACAAAAGAGCACATAGTAATATAAGCAATGTTTCCTACATGAATTGCCTGAAAGCATTATCCTTGTACTCTGTCTGCCAGAGTGCTAAGTGGCAATCTATGACTGGTATTCAAAGTATTCTCTGATATACCTATTAAGAATCTGTTGCTCACCAGAAAAACAAAGTGAATAAGAACAACCCAATCTAAGAACCTAAACCTTGTGTGCAACATAAAACAAATGTTGGGGGTAGGTATGTGTCTTAGACCTCCTCTTCTCTGCGTTCCTCCTTGTACTTATTCAAGAACATTTTGGATTAGTGGATAAAAAGGCATATATTTACCCCTGGTCTACCACCTATATCCCTGTTAGAAAGAAGAAACTTGCAAATGCTCTAACCCCCCCCCCCTTATCTAAGCTATACCCATAATAAAATGAGTGGTATAAAAATACATTGAGGAAGCATGGCTGGGCTTAAAAAGGCCAGCTAAAAATTATCTATGAACCTATGAATGTAAAGCAAATGGGTGGTAAGTTAGATGAAAGACTGTAATTCTGTGGATTATTAACTTGGATTGGTCCCCAAACATATTAAAGAAGGCCAATGAGTTATTTGGGAAGAAAGACAAGGGCTTCTCATAAAGGATTTGAATTTGCCAGAAACAAGCAGTGAGATCATGATTTCTAGGGTATAGATAGAGGATAGGTGCTTACTGAGGTCTTGGAATTTTTCATTTGCACTGTACTTGACCGTAAATGAAAGAATAGAATTTGTGACATGGTTCTAACTGAAGCAGAGTAGGACATGGTTGCCCAGATGAAGGAGCTGTTAGCTAACCATAAACATGACCATGCAAGTTTTAGAGTGGTGAAAAATGGCAGCGGATTGAGGGTAGATTATGCCTAACTGGGGAATTAAGAACGAGTTAAGAAAGTGAATGGAAATTGAGATGCTGTACAACCTATAAGAATGGGACCAGGAATGAGAATTCAGGAGTACTGACACCCTTTGAAGAGAAGAGAGTTAGCAATTAGAACAAAAGAAAGGGTATATAATTGGAATAAAGGAGGTAAGGGATTTCAATAAGTGGAAGGTTGTGGGTGGGTATATGAAGGAGGCATAGTACAAGAAGAAAAAGGGTGACATGACAAAGGTAAAAGTCAAAAGGGAGTTGGTGGAAGAGTCAAGAATTGGGCCAAAGGTATCTGTGAGGTGTGTAGTGGAAAGTAAAAACGAAGGGATAAGCCTGGCTGAGTAAGAATGACAGGAAGATCTCAGAAAGCATGAAAAAGCAGAGGAATATAAATAACAACAATAATAATTATCTGCTTTCAAGAAAAAAAAAACATAAGGTATCCTGGGAAAAGGCTGCAGCAGAGTGGAAAGAGCAGTGAGGGATGAGGGCAGAATGAACTGTTTGCCCTCAAGGAGGACAAATCTCAGACACCAGGTGGTTGGCTTCACATGTTTCTTGGGAATCTGTCCAGTGTGAAGGAATTTCTTGTGAAAGACACTTTTAACAGATGTCTGACCAGTGCAGAAGTCTTTGAGGAAAGGAAGATAAGAGTGGCACCTATGAACAGTGGAGGACCAGGAAAATGTTTGGGAATGTCAGGCATGTTAGCAAATCAGCAATGACAAGGAAGGTCATAGCAACAGTTCTGCAGAAAAGGCTGGTTATTTTCCTACACAGCAGTAATATCAAGGATAACAACCAATATTGTTGAAAGAAGAAGCAAGATAATAACTTCAGACATGGTCTACCTGGGCTTTACCAGATCCAGGAACACTACAGGCATTGTGGAAGGAGGAGCAAGACTGAGGAGATGTTAAGTGGATAGCAATTGGGACAGAAAAGCTATCAAGGACAAGTGAAGTGACTAATGTACTGCAGTGGTCAGTCCTGGGTGAAGTACTCTCTAATGTAATTATTTCAGACATATACGGGGCAAGACATAACTAGTATTATCTCTTTTCTGAAGTCACAAAGATATTCAGATGCAGCAGGGATGATATGGAGAAATGTATAAGGGAAAACTTAACATTTCTGAGTTCAGTGCAGAGAAATGTAGTGTTCAGTTGACCATAGCAACCTTAGTAGAAAATATAAGCTATAAGGAGAGGAAACCAACTGTGTCAGAGCAATTAAAGGATTGGTAGTAGTGTAGTGTTAGCTGGACATTCAATAAGGGCATACAGCGTTTATCTATAGCAAAAAGAATATGATGCCCTTTACTACTAGATATACAAATGACAACTGTAATATTGTAGAAATCATAAAGAAAAACTGGGATATTCTTACAATAGATAATGATTTGAGAGATTTAATAGGTTTAACACCACACTTCAGATATAGAAATAGCAAGAACCTGAAGATGTGGTTGTGTATTGATAAGATGACTAATAAATCTCCGAACATTAGAGATACTAGGGTCTTGATGGGAACATGGCCATGCAAGAAATGTAGTATGTGTAAGTTAATTACAACAGAGAAAGAATTTACAGTACCTACTTTAAACTATACACATAGATTTATCCTATATGCTACGTGTAATACCACCAATTTGATCTACTTGGCTACATGTAACAAATGTCAAGCATATTATGTAGGGCTAACCTCTAGGAGGTTGAGGGACCGTATGTACAATCATGTATATGAAATTAGAAAAATGACTCTAACTAATGCTCTAGCTAAACACATTAACATATATCATGATCATAGTTTTAATTTTAGGGTCTTACAAACAATAAAACCAACCATGAGAGGTGGAGATAAGATGAATTTGTTAGAAAAAATTGAGCTAGAATGGATTTTCAGGTTGCGGGCACGTATAGAACCTGGACTCAATACTGCTATTAGTATCAAACCTATATTAGAAGCATGTAGATAGCAATGAATTTTGGAGAAATAATGAACACATTTATTAACATTAATTCACTATATGATATGGTCTTAGTTGACATAACATCAAAGTTAATGAACTAAACATTGAATTTAATAGCCATTAGCTATAATTTATTAAGTATTTCATAATTTTGATTATTTATACATAAATATCTTAATTATTTCAACATTTAATATATTGTTTACATACACCATATATATTTTAAATACAATATAATATATATTTTATAATTTATTCGTAGTGAATAGTGAATTGTTATTTTTGTTTCAGTAAGATAGTTTAGAGATGTTAATTATATATTCATTTATTATTCATTATTTGATATATATTCTCATCGTTCTAACAGATGATGTTTTATGTTATTTATTATATTATATCATCATAACATTTTTTATGTAGTTGTGATATTTTGTTGGATGTAGTATGTCTTTAGAGATTGTTTCCATAAGAATTTGCTACTCTTTTATATGTGACTGCTTCAACAACGGAAGCTAGAATTAATGCGCTGTTTCTTTTAAAAGTTAAGTAGATGATTGACTATTTAATCAATTAATGAAGTTAATTGAATCGATTGTCAGTTTTTGAACTAGTATATAAGTCAAGGTGTTTTAACATTTTATTATAACCTGATGAAGCATACTTGGAGTATGTGAAAGCACTCGTTCTGATTCCTGTTTCGTTTAATAAAAGTTTTCTACTTTTATACATCGTGGTGGATTCCTTTGGTTTTACAAGACAATTAAAGGATTTGAGAGATGTTTATTATGTTTGGATTGGACTGCTGGGGACAGTCAGAAGTCACTGGCTGCATTAAAAAGAATGCTGATGTGTCTGAAAACAGAAACCTACTTTAGAGGCAAATAAGGTAATGTTGCCCCTCTGCCAGAAAGTCTACAACAGCGGAGAAACCATATTGTGTGTGGAGGTGAAAAAGAAGACTCTCTTCTTTATAGAATCCACATGAGACAGGGGCATGATATGGGCACTAATGCTTATGCCACTGTGAGATGTGAAGGGTTCACACTGAACAGAAATGACAAATGTAGCAAGCTATTATTTCTGGCTACTTTGTAGATCTGTGAGCATACTTCATTACTGATGAGGCTGTGAAGTCATGGAATCATTTTCTAGAATTATTGGTCAGGAGGAGTCCACACAGCTATTAAGTTGGCCATGGGACAAGTGGAGAGAGGAAAGAAAAGAGGGAAGAATGCAGAAGAGAGAATGCTAAATGACTAGCTAGGCAAGCTGCATATACAATGAAATATAAACCACACAATGACAAGGGACTCTGTAATGCTTTTGCCATTCAAAGACAGAAAGCACAATCTCCCTCCTCGTCCCAGGCATGAGGAATGGATCCAAGCTTCACCTTACTTTTCTGTCATTCCTCTCAACAGCTTAGCTCAAGAAATCTGGGCAAAGCCAAAAATATTAGGGGACAAAGGCCCAAAAATAGGGCAGATTTATCTTGTAAACTTAAGTTGCTAGACTGAGTTGTTGCATCAGCATGCATTTTTAGAAGGACATGAAGTTTGAAACTGAAATGACTGTCTTTATTTAGTGATATCAGTCTTCAGTGATTTGCCAGAAAACCACAAATTTTGAGGAAAAGAGGAAAATATGAGTCAGAATTTGGACACTCTGTGAAAATTTGGGCAAGTTGAGTGGCCTGCTTTCAGTAGTGAAGCAGTCCACTATTATTCCCAGGCCTATAATAGGAAATAGTTTCATCCTGCATCATTCAGCAAACAAGGAAAGCTACTGTGCTGTAATGAAGAAAGTCTCCAATGTTCATGTGAAGGAGAATAGGCTCTACTATAACCATTACAGCAGTGGAAACGGCCACTATCATTCCCTAAACCAAAACAATATTCCACATGAAGTCCCCACTACCGCAGCAAAGACACACATGCTTTATCCGCCATAATAAATACTATCTTTTGTGAATGTCCAAGAAAAGGATTTCATGCTTCTCTGTTCACTGCTGTAAAGTAAATATATACAAAATCTATATTTTCAGAAAACAGATACCTCATTTCTGAAACGGACAAAGGATGGAGACGCACATGTTCTTATGATAAGAAAAACATGTTATTTCTTTCTTTTCTACAGCAACAGATCTGTCAGAACCATGTCTGCAACGAAAGAAAAATATACTCTATCAATACAGGTGACTGAGAAAAGATTTGTTCCTGTACCTGTCCCTGTGTGAAGGACAGCATTCACCATGAAATCTATCTCTACAGTAATGACATCTTCTCACATCTCTGTTGTGGTGTTTGCTATTTTTTAATGTAACATGAGAAAATAGTATTGTCATATAGTTTCATACAGCAAGAAGATTCAGTGCCATGCTGTTATATCAGGCAAGCAAAAAATTTGATTACCAAACTTTTATTGAGAAAGAGAAGATTTCCCACCACCCCTTCATTCATACCTCTCAAGTGTCCCTGATCATAAGGAAAGGATCAAGTCCAGCTTCTCATCTCTCCTAGAATGAAAACGTTTATTTCTGACTAAATCATCTCAGGAAGGAGCAGTTCTGCATGAAGCATGCTGTGGGTATCTGTCTGAAGAGACTTTTGAAGGAGACCAGTAGGGCTGGGGAGTGAGTGCTGCAGGCTCTGCCTAGGGAGTGAGTGCTGTAGGCTCTGCCTAGGGAGTGAGTGCTGCAGGCTCTGCCTAGGGAGTGAGTGCTGCAGGCTCTGCCTAGGGAGTGAGTGCTGTAGGCTCTGCCTAGGGAGTGAGTGCTGCAGGCTCTGCCTAGGGAGTGAGTGCTGTAGGCTCTGCCTAGGGAGTGAGTGCTGTAGGCTCTGCTGGTTGTCATTAATGATGACTAACACACTTGCAGAACACATTAGGTTACTGTGTGCTCACTGTGAGACATTGCTTTCCTAGTAAGCTACATGCAATACTGTGTTCATCCTTAAAGTGCTTATGCAGGCGAACACAAAGCAGGATATAATGGCCACTCCCTGCTCTTAAACATGCTCTTATTCTATCAGCAAGCAATTTACTTTACTACTCTTGTCAGCCTCCTTTTCATTGCATGTATTTGCAGGAATAGTGTTCCTCTATGTATTTTGCTAGAGCAGCATCATACTAGATCATATTATTAGTGATCAATAACTAACTCAGCGAAATGGTTAATATCTAAGCTTTTCTGTATAGGTTCATAGGCATATGGAATACAGGAAGCCAGCCTAGTCCAATTTCCCACCTGTTTCTCAACATTGTGGATAAACAACTTATGCATGGCCTTACAATAGGCAAATGGAGGCTCAGGGAATCAAACACTCGACTATACGAAGCAGGTTTTTTAAAGTTCATAGTTAGTGCAGAGAATTAAAGCTCTCAGATTTTGGAAAAAAAATGTTTACAACTAGCATATTGAGCAATATGACATGAATATTCTTTTGGTAAGAAGAGAAGAGTATGATTTCCTATAAACTGGATGGTGATCCTTAGCATTCCTGGGATTTCAGTAGTATGGCAAAGATATGGCATCCAAAGACTGTTAAGTATTCTGAACAAGGTACTTAATGGTATGTTCCTTCATCTAACCTCAGATCCTTTCTATTTTTTTTTTCATGAGCAATGCATACTACATGATGTTTCTACATAACAATATGAAATTCTGTAAATATACTGCATTGTAAAATGTCTTAAAATATTGTAAACAGGATTTGCATCTTCCCCCACCTTTAAAAGGTGAACCAAATTTGCAATTATAAAACTTTTCTCTTGGTATGGAGGGTAAAACATCTGGTGTGGATCTAATCATCAAGTTGCCTTACCTTTTTTAATGTATGAACATTGCTTTCTAAACATACAATGACCTTAAGTATTTATATTAGTTATAAGCTTTGTGCAATCTATAACTTTTCATTACACACACACATGGAGACATATTAGATATGAACTGAGAAATTCCTATCCTACAGTCAGCCAGCACCATATATATTAGAGGATTTTACCAGTGTGTGGCAGGTTTATAACCACTATATCCAAAAATTCATAAAGTTTTTAGCACTGCTTAGACCCAAAGGACACAGTTTCCACGGCAGTCTAGATGAAGAAATCCTTTTAAATTCAGGCTGCAGTGGTGTTATTTTAAATCCTGCTGTTAAGAGTGCTGCTTTAATTACTGCAGATGAAATAAATCTTAAAAAGCGCATTGAGAATGCGGGGAGGCCAGACAGCAGTAAGCACAGTTTCCTGAGTCATCCTGTCAGCCACTGCCATTAATATCCATCCAGCAAAGAGTAGACTGCATAATCAGCTATGAAAGGGAGCGACAGATGCAAAGGAATGTTCAGTAAGAAGCGTAGCTGGTAGCGAGGCGGTTCATTGACAGTTTAACGATCACTGAAAATATAAAACATTTGTTATTTACAAGACTGGGATACATTTAAAAAGAAAGATTAATTGCATGAAAATAATGCTGGACTGTACCACAGCATTCACTTTTCTCTTGTATTTCAGTCATTAATATTCTGCAAAACAGAACACTGCCCTTCTTTTTCTACAGATCTAACTTTTTATTAAACTCATTGCAGAATTTGAGTACAATTTTATTAAAATGGTTGATTTTTAAATGCAAGCTCATCATAATGTGAAATGGCAAATGTACTTAATTTGTCCATAGAAAAAATAAAGTGCACTGATATGAAGCTAGAAAACTTATTTTGCAGCATAACATGACTTTTGTAGGTCAAGGCACAGAGAAAAGAGAGTCCTAGGTAAAGACAAGTGATTATAGTTCTAGCCCAAGTCTGGCTTTTCATAATGCACAATTTTGATGGTTATGGTCAGGCATAAAATAATGCTCAGAAAAATGTTTAAAAAGCATTTAAGAAATGCATCTATTTTTTGTATGGATAAAAATTGAGCTTTGGAGAAAAAGACTTAGGTGGGGCATAGGGGTCTATTGTGAGAGAAGAAATATATATATATATATATATATATATATATATATATATATATATATATATATATTATATATACAATTTTAATTTTATGCACAAACATGCACACACACATATATGTATATAAATATATACGTATATATATATATATATATATATATATATATATATATATATATATCTATATGTATATAGGTCCCCTTCACTTTACCAAAATGCCACATCATTGACTTTCATATGAGAGAGAGCAGACAACACCAAAATGACAGATCACTGACCACTCGAAACACCAACAGAAAATGGACGGCAAGGAAGTGCTTGGCCAGCATGTCAACCTTTGCCCCTTACCTTCATGGTAGTGCAATCTCAGACTTTGTATATTTAGTTAGGGGGTGTGGGGGGGTACCATCCCACCATGTAGATTTGTGTTGTTTGCTGCCTTTGTTGTGTGGTTGTCCGGTTGGTCAACATGTTACTCACTACATGTTTTCTGTCATTATTTCGAGCTGTCAGTGTTCTGCCGTTTCGGTGTTATCAGCTTGCTCATGTGAAAGTCGTGACATGGCATTTTGTTAATGTGTAGATGACCTATATATTTATATATGTATGTGAAGCCGCGGTGTGCAGCGGTAGCGTTGTTGCAAGAGGTTCTCCCCACAGCAAGAGGTTCTCCTGTTCGATTCTCGGCTGGAGTGCCTTCTGTGTGGAGTCTGCATGCCCTCCCCGCGATTGAGTGGCATTCGAAAGACATGCGTGAATGGGCGTGCCTTCGCTGAAGGTTGGGCATCAGGCTGGCAACTCGGCACCATAAAAATCTACTGCCAATCATTAGCGGACCGGAGTTCCGCTGTGGCAACTCCTAACTGGGAAAGAGCCAAAAAAAAGAGACAAACAACATGTGCATATAGATATATATATAGATATATATATATATATATATATATATATATATCACACACACACACATCTATATCTATATATATATATATATATATATATATATATATATATATATATAAATAAATAATATAGAATATATATTATGTATATTGCTCAATTACCAAGGCTGTAGCTTGAAAAAAGTCCTTGGACTAGTAAGTAAATAACATGTATGCGTATGTACACCAATATGCACTGAGCAAGTCCAGGGATTAATCCCAGGGAAGGTAAAACCAAAAGCAAACCCCACTGCACCCCCTCTAAGTGGGATGCTGCGTCCCCCACAGTGCCTACTAATTATGTACACTAACAGAGGAAATGGAATGCTCTCCTACCCATGGATTGTTGATCTGAAGCATGTCAACCATATGTTTTGGTCAACCAAATGGTGTCAAACAAACAGATGTATCTAGCCTCTGGTGACAGGTAAGACATCCATGCACACACACACACACACACAGATATATATATATATATATATATATATATATATATATATATATATATATATACATACATATAGAATGTGTTCCATTCATTAGGTTGACAGTTCACTTTATCATCAAGGAAAAAGTGTTTCTTTTGTTCACATTGCATTTATCGGACCACGTTGCATTGAATTGTGTGTAATGGAATAGAAAGTGACTGCTGGTCTAGTTTTGGAGGATAGGAGTTGCAATGTAAATTAGTGTTCATTAGTACTTTTACCATGATAATTCCCCTATGTTGTGCCACCATCTGTAAAACTTTATGTACATGCACCAGCAGTGATTCGGTATGAGGAATATGCTTGTTTTTCCGTGGTTGTACAACTATGGAGTTAATGTATTAATGCTTGGGGGGTGGGGGATGCAGGAAGGCTTTACCCCACTACAAGAAAGCATTTTAAGGTACATTTAGTAAGTATGAAAATTCGTTTATATATATATATATATATATATATGTGTGTATATACATACACACACACACACACATATATATATATATATATATATGTATACACACACACACACACACACATATATAAAATATATATATATATATCTATATACATAGATATACATAGATATAGATAGATATAAGATATATGGGTCTACTTTAGAACAACAAAATCTCACTTACTCAAAACCCATATCACAGAGACGAAAGGACCAACAGCACTAACACACCAGGTCCTAGGACATCGAATTTTCACTCTAGGTAAGTAACCGCTTGGCCATCCTGTTGAACTTTGCCCCTTACTCCCAAGGTAGTGCGATCTCCGAGTTGGTATATTTAGTTAGGGATGTGGGGGGCACAACCCCCCCCCACATTGGAGGGTTTGGTTTTCTTCCCTTTACGTGTTTGTTTTGGATGGCTGAGCAGTTACTTATCTGGATTGCAAAGTCAGTGTTCCGGGAAAAAGGTGTGTTGGTGCTGTCGGTCTTTTCATCTCGGTGATATGGGTTTCAGGTAAGTAAAATTTTGTTGTTCTAAAGTAGACCATAGATATATATACATACACACACACACACACACACACACACACACACACACACACACACACACACACACACACACACATAAGTTTGTGTGTGTTTATATCCAGTTAACTTGAGTCTATTTGAATATAGGTTCATAGATAAGTACTAGGCTATCTGCCCAAGGGCATTTATAAGCCTAGCCAGAATGTGTTGGCTTTCACCACCCCCTTAGATTAGTTCCCTGTGCCTCTGTCCAGCAGAGCCATTAGTTCCCTGCGCCACTGTCCAGCAAAGCCATTAGTTCCCTGCGCCACTGTCCAGCAGAGCCAGTGCAGTGATCCCCAGGGTAAATGTTCTGTTTCCCATGCACTCGTCAAGGTTTCTCTTGAAGAGTGGTAGTGAGGGGCTCTGCCTGATGTATATTGGAATCCTGTTCCAAAGCATGGGGAGTCTCTGGGATAGGAATCTATACCTCCAGCAGGTCCTATTTATCGTTGTGGTGAGGTTTATATCTCTAGAGCGTGTGGCTCTCTGAGATTTGTTTTTTTTTTAGGTGGAGCATATCCATCAATTTTGGGTTGGACATGGCCTTGTATGTCAGGCAGAGATCACCTCTGAGTAAGCGGTATGCAACAGAGTACAGCTGGAGTTTCTTGAGTCCGGCTGCATAGGGCATCTGTTTGAGGCCAGTAATCCTCTTAGTGAGGTACTTTTGTGGCCTTTCCAGCTGTTGCAGGTGTCTTTTAAGGTACATCCCAAATGGGGTGTTGTATTTTATGATGGGTCTAATGAGTGATGAGTAGAGAGGTACAATAACCTCTTTTGTTCTAGATGCAAACCCTTTTGTGATTAGGTGAGCCACATAGAATGATTTTCTAACCACCTTCGCAATATGATTATCAAAGGAGAGATTACTATCTACTTGGGTCCTCAGATCCCTTATTACATTTTCTGTATTTAGGGGACTACCATCTATGTGGTAGTTCATGGGTACTTCATTTTTTCCAAAGAGGATGACCATGCACTTTTTGGCATTTAGCTTGAGGCCATGATTTTGACACCAGGTATCCATTTCGGTGAGACCCATCTGGAGGGTGCCTTTATCAGCCGGAGAATCAATTATGGCCCCTAGTCTACAGACATCTGTGAACCTGGTCAGCCATAGTCCTCCTATGCTTGTCTGTACCTCTGAGAAGTATATACCAAACAGGAGGGGTCCTAGGACTGAGCCCTGGGGGTTGCCACTTGTAACCGGTTTAGAGTCGGACGTAGAGCCTGCAACTCTCACCATGTGGGTTCTATCCATGAGCCAGTTGGCAACCCATCTCATGATGTAGGGGTTTATGTTCAAACTGGTAAGCTTGTCTATAATACTAGAATGGAGAATGGTTTTGAAAGCCTTTGCGAGGTCTAGGTAGGCTGCGTGGTCCTCCTTTCCCTCATCTAATGCCTTGGTAAGCATCTCAAAGAAGTCCACCAGGTTTAGGAGGCATGATCTGCCCTTAACAAAACCAAACTGGTTAGGGTCCAAGGTTTGGAGGTTCCCAATGTCTCTGTTAATGAGTTCCATGATGATGCGTTCCATAGCCTTGCAGACCAGGCTAGTCAGGCTTATAGGGCGATAGTTCCCGGGGTCCGTTGTGGCTCCACCTTTGTGGAGCGGGATAACTGTTGCTATGCGCCACTCTGTGGGTACATATATCCACTAGTAATAATTTTCACATATCTTTTAGTAACCTCTTTTGTTTTTTTTCATGAGCCATGCCCTTATTGTGCCCTTTGCCAGATTTTCTTTTATTACCATTACAACTCTTACCATGAATAGATCTGCATATGGTATTTATTTTGGAACAGACTTTAGATTTTCATGTACAGTGTGCACTCTGGTGGAACTAGTTTCTGAGAATTGACTCCCTCTCCATGTCAAGCAGAGTAACTCTTTAGCTCTCTCTAAGGGGAACCTGGACGACCGGATGGGAAATAGAAAATATACCCCTAGGATCCCACCTATGTCCCTGCTGGACAGAGAAAATAGGTGCTGACTTTGAGTGACCATGGGC
The DNA here is from genome assembly GCF_019279795.1 of Protopterus annectens. Lineage (NCBI taxonomy): Eukaryota > Metazoa > Chordata > Ceratodontiformes > Protopteridae > Protopterus > Protopterus annectens. The sequence goes on from NC_056743.1 coordinate 607,029,943, forward strand.
AAAATTCTAGGCTAGGCTTATAAGGGCCAATAGCCTAGTATCATCCTATGAACCTATGAACTGATGATACTTTTCTTAAAAAAAATAATGATATTGAAGTTGTCATTCCCTTTGATGAAGTGTATTTTCCAGATGCATCATCAGTGTTGATGCTTTCAGATTGTTTAAATTGCAACATATTCACAGCCAGGAACAGGATTAGGCATAATACCTGCACATCTAGATCTTTGTGTAAGTCAAGAAGGAGCACCAGAATGCAACCTGTAGCCCAGAATAACCACAGTATGATTTTACATTAATTTTGAAAGTCTGTACCTGCTTTAGCTAAGGTCTTTAAACCTACATTAGTGATTCCAGTATATAGCTGTAATGCTTTTTCGATGATTTAACTGGTCTAATTGTTGCTAAGCCCAGGTTTTATTCTTATATACTGCATGTATGTCAGGCTAGTTAGGGGCATTGAGGGGAGTTCCAGGCCAGCCAGCTCAGAGCTAAAGGTCTAATTGTTTTTCCTCCCATCCACACTGTTTTTGTTGTGTTTTGAAATGTAGGTATTTGTTGTTACCTGCCCCTTATGATAGTCTGACAACATAATTCCCTCTACCCCCCTGTTAATTGGCTGGTGACTATAAGAGCATAAGTATCATTTTGCAAAGTCTCTCCCCTTAAACTACTCACCAGGCTAAAGGACCTTTGCTAAAATGCTTAATATTGGGTGTACATATACTGTTTGCTCTGATTTTAGTATGAAATTATTTATATTTTTTTATTTTATTATAATTAGTTTAGTGATTTTTGCTGGTGGCAGAAAGCGACTTCCAGGCTAGTTGTTTTGTAATGAAATTGAAATACTTACTAAAAAGTCCACTTAGTGCCTTCCTTGGAAGTTTGGACACCAGGCTGGCAACTCGACACCATAAAACTCCACTGCCAATCATGAGCAGACAGGTGATCCGCTGTGGCAACCCCTAACCAGGAAAAAGCCGGAAGAAGTAAAAAGTCCACTTAAACATTATTCAAAAACCAAACTCCAAGCACTTATAGTTACCCCTGCCACTAGAGTCATACCTGTTGGTATCATGGACCAGAATTTCCCCGCAATTTCTCTATCTAGCCTGAGTGAGATGGGTATCTTCAGACAGTGTAAGAATTGTCTCATGCTGTCTGATGATCATCTGTTACTCAAAACAGCAAGAAAACCAAAAGGTTCATTTAGTGCCTGGTATAAATAATGGGTATCCAAGCAAAAATTCAAACTCATTTTCCAAACGTACAAATTTGAAGTTTAATAGACATAAACTAAAAGTAAAAAATGGTTAAGTGCTTTTATCCCTAAAAATCAGTAGGACTTCAAGTAAATATGTGGAAAATACCACATCAAGGGGCTGTTTTGTTAAAAGGGTGTGTAAACATAAATAAAAATCGTCTAAAAAAATGTTATAATCTGACAGTTCTCCATCTGAAAATAGGGACAATGGAAATATGTTTATTTAAGCTCTGATTATTAGATGCATTCAATATGAGTTGCCAGATGAATTCTCTGTGCTCAATTCTGGCTTCCTAAGAACCACCCTTCATTATATGGAAGCACTTCCAATATGACAAACTGAAATTTCTATTTAGTACACAACTGTGTTTGTATGCATAAGGTGTTAGAGTTTTGCTTTAAAATACCATAAAAATGCTCATAAATTATTTTCCTAAAATGTTGTTCAGTTCTATAAATGTAATAATTGGAACATCCTTCACACAGTGCTATATAAACCACTCTACTCCTTTGAAAACACAGTTGCCACGTGCTAATGGTTTGTAAGGGAACCCATCTAAAGTGTATACATTCTTTTTCTAGAATGTGTGAACATTGTCCACAACTACCACATTTTCTAGTGCTTTTAATACAGGTACCTATGGGGCAGATTTTGGGGTGTTCTAATGAATTCTTACCTGCTCTTAGAAATCTAGATATGTCTCCTAAAATGTTAAAATATTTCCTCATTCACTTTCAGAATATTCCAGTTTCTCCTAACCATATATTTTACCATTTTTGAGGAGAGATTGTATGTGACTATCAGTGCTTAAAATAACAAATTGTTGTCCCCTTGTTTAGTTAACAGTTCTTGGATTGTGACCACTTTGTCCACACCTTGCAATGGTGTATATTTCTTACCCCAAGTATTAAGCATTTTATCCTAAATGTTTGTTAAAAAAAATCTTGGGATAGTTTATGTCTAAAAACATCTTTAAAACTTTCTCTAGCTCTTGGAGGAAAACATTGTAATCAGAATACATTCTCGCAATTTTTACCGGTTGTCCTTTGAAAATATTTTTCTTAGAAATAATTGGGTGACAACTAGGAAAATCAAGGTAACTGTTTGAAAATGTAGGTTTCCTGTATATCTTGGAAACTCATTTTTCTTAATGTTTTTGTAAATAGTGGATTAAGAAAAAAGTAACCGGAACCATGAACTAATAAAAACAAATTCAAAGTTTAGTAAAAATACAGAAACTATAAACCACAAGTGTTAAAACACTTTCACCATTTAGACTTCATCAGGCAGACATCAGTGGAAGCCTCTAACTTGGGACTATATACTGATATTGTAAAAAATCACGACACAAAGCAGTTAATAAAACTGGTTATGCAGCTGTCTTAAGTGTGGTCTTAAAGTAACCATGTCATTAAGCCCAGGAGGAATGTGAGATTTAAACCTAAAAATCTACATTAATTCTTCTTAAATTATAAGCCTAATATCACCACCCCTACATAGGTCTGTGATAATTTTAAGTATTGAAAATTTTAAAGTGTGTGATATATCAGTTTCTTTGACATGCTTGTGTATAATGCTTATTTATAACTTACCTTTTGATGTCGGCAATATGCCGACTTATCCTTTCTTTCAGTTTTCTGTTGGTCTTCCCTATTAAATATGCCCTGCATTTGCAACACATTGCCAAGTAAACTAAGTTGCTTGTGTTGCAATTTCCATAAGCTTGTAAAGTGAAGGGTTTTCGAGTTACAGGATGCATAATACAGGTTTCAATATTGATGGAGCAAAAGTGGACACACTTATTGCATTTAGATAGCCTAGTACCTACCTAAGAACGTATCTGCTCGAAGGCATTTATAAGCCTAGCCAGAATGTATTGGCTTTCGCCACCCACCCCTTAGATTAGTTCCCTGTGCCTCTGTCCAGCAGAGCCACTGAAGTGATCCCCGGGGTGAACTTTCTGTTTCCAATCCACTCGACAAGGTTTCTTTTTAAGAGTGTTAGCGAGGAACTCTGCCTAATGTAGATTGGAATCTTGTTCCAAAGCATGGGAAGTCTCTGGGACAGGAATCTATACCTCCAGCATGTCCTATTTATTGTTGTGGTGAGGTTTAGATTTCTAGAGCATGTGGCTCGAGGGGATAAGGTTTTCTTTAGGTGGAGTATGTCCATCAATTCTGGGTTGGACATGGCCTTGTATGTCAGGCAGGGATCACCTCTGAGTAGGTGGTATGCAACCGAGTACAGCTGGAGTTTCTTCAGTTGAGCTGCATAGGGCATCTGTTTGAGGCCAGTGATCCTCTTGGTGAGGTTCTTCTGTGGTCTTTCCAGCTGTTGCAGGTGTCTTGGGATGTTGTACTCTATGATGGGTCTGATGAGTGATGAGTAGAGGGGCATAATGACCTCTTTTGATCTGGATGCGAACCCTTTTGTGATTAGGTGGGCCACATAGAAGGATTTTCTAACCACTTTGGCAATGTGATTATCAAAGGTGAGATTACTATCTACTTATGTCCCCAGATCTTTTATTATGTCTTCCATATTTAGGGGACTACCACCTATGTGGTAGTTTGTGGGTACTTTGTTTTTTCCAAAGGGGATGACTATGCAGTTTTTGGCATTTAGCTTGAGGCCATGATTTTGACACCAGGTATCTGTCTCAGTGAGACCCTTTTGGAGGATGTCTGCGTCAGCCAGAGAGTCAATTATAGCCCCTAGTTTGCAGTAGTCTGTGAATTTGGTCAGCCATAGTCCTCCTGTGCTTGCTTGTACCTCTGAGAAGTATATGCCAAACAGGAGGGGGTCCTAGGACTGAGCCCTGGGGGAATGCCACTTGTAACCGGTTTAGAGTCAGACCTAGCTCCCACAAGTCTCACCATGTGGGTTCTGTCCATGAGCCAGTTTGCAACCCATCTTGTGACGTAGGGGTTTATGTTCAGGCTGGTGAGCTTGTCTATAATACCAGAATGGGGAATGGTTTCAAAGGCCTTTCCGAGGTCTAGGTAGGCTGTGTCTACCACCTTTTCCTCATCTATAGCCCTGGTAACTGTCTCAAACAAGTCCACCAGGTTTAGGAGGCATGATCTGCCCTTAACAAAGCCGAACGTCCAGTGTTTGGAGGTTCCCAATGTCTCTGTTAATAAGTTCCATGATGATGCACTCCATAGCTTTGCAGACCAAGCTAGTCAGGCTTATAGGGCTATAGTTCCTGGGGTCTGTTGTAGCTCCACATTTGTGGAGCGGAATAACTGTTGCTGTGCGCCACTCTGTGGGTACGTAGCCTGTGGAGAGAGGCTGAGTGTGAATGATGTGTTTAGGTGAGGGGTTAGTTCGTCTTTGAGCTCATGTAGGATGCAGCCTGGGACACAATTCAGTCCCATTGATGCTGTGTTTTTGGCTTTGGAGAGGGCTGTTTTAACCTGAGTGTCTGTGATTTCAGGGACTGTACATTCTTCTGGTATGGTTAAAGGCCCTTTTAGGGGTGAGAGGGGGGTGACGTTTGCACTGAACCTGTCTGCCAGGATGTTGGCGATATTGGTTGGTTCAGTGTATTTTGCGCCATTCTGCACTAACTCCGAGCAGATCTGAGCATTGCCACTTAAATTCTTAACACAGCTAAAGAATACTTGTGGTTATCTTTGGAGTCCTTGGCAATTTTTCTTTCAAAGCTCGCCTTGGATGATTTTATGAGGGATTGTATTTTCTTGTTGATACTGATCAGGGATATCTTCCCTTCCTGGGCTTTTCTCTTTTCTGTATGAGTTTCCTCCTTATGCTGTATAGCTTGTTTATGGCAGGAGTCCACCATACTGGTTTCCTTTTCTTGGAGGAGTGAGTCTCGGTTTTGCTTGTGATGGCACGATCCATGCATTCTTGTAGGTGCCCATAGAATGCATTAGTAAAGGACTTTGCAGCTTGGACAGTGTTATCCTTCAGCATGGGGGCTTTAAAACTTTCCACCTCAGTCTAAAGTAACATGAAGTTTGCTTTTGAAAAGTTTTTCATGGTGGTTTCCTTGACTGGGGGTGTGGGCAGAATGTGGATATCTAAAGTGATTTGTTTATGGTCAGATCTAACCAGCAAGGGGTTGACCTCCAGTGTGGAACACTGGTCGCCCATGTTAGTGATGACCAGGTCCAATATGTTGTCACCTCTGGTGGGAGTGTTGACCATTTGAACCAGGGCGTTTGAGTTTATAAATTCTAGGATATGTTGGGCAAGGGAGTTAGTATTTGAGTAGTTCTCCCAGTTAATGTTTGGGTAATTGAAATCACACAATATTAGGGTGTTTGGTAGGACCTTTATGTTTCCAGAAATGTGGAATGGGGGTCCTGTGTCATGGTGTCTAATATGTAGCAAACTACAATTTGAATTGCAGTTTTGTCCGTTGTTAGTTGCACGTGGATGATCTCTGAAGCATCATGCTATGCCACTAACCTGGAAGTGTGGGTATTGTTGATGAATATGGATATGCCCCCACCTTTTGTACTTTGGTTCGGGTTCTGTGCCCAAAATGTATGGTATGAGTTGTAGCCTGGTAGTGCTGGGGTGCTCTCTGGAGCCTTAAATCAGGTTTCTGTTACTGCACATGTATTGATTTTCTCCATACTGAGGAGTGCCTCGAGTGCATGCATTTTGAGGTTTAGACTTATGGCATTGAGTAGCATTACCCTCAGTTTTTTGTTACTTGTGCTATTTACAGTGTTAGGTTTGTCTTGTGAGCCTTGCCTAAAAAAGGCACTATGGGGGTGGCAAGAGTCTTGGCCAGTATTTGAAAGCCTAAGGGTGATAGGTGAAGCCATCTCTAGTGAAGCAGCTTGGCTTGTCAAGCATTTCATCCCAGGTGGACAGACACTGGATCCCCTTTGAATGACACCAGAAACTTAGCCAATTGTTGAAATCGAGAATTTTTTCTTTATACCGTGGTATCATTCTTGGTGAGGGTTGGATGCTACTCAGGGTCGGGGTCATACCGGCCTGGGCTAAGTGATCAGAGAGCTCTTCCATGTCTCTCTTCATGTAGTCCAGGGAGGTACGGCTCAGGTCCTTCACACCAGCATTGACAATGACAGAGTCATATTTGTACTTTTTCTGGAGTGACCTGAGTGCTTGTGTTATGTGGCTGATCCTGGCACCCGACAGGCAGCTAACAGTAACCTTCTTCTTAGTCAGCTTAGTGAGTGGGACATCAATGTGCCTGACTATAAAGTCACCTATTACTAGTATGTTGGGTATGTTATTTTGCCTTAAGGGCTGTGATTGCATGGCACACTGGTTTTGTGAAGTATGTGTTTCATGGTTTGTGTTGAGGGGGGTGGAGGTTGCTTAGATGTTTGCTTTGGAGGTCTCTGTTGTTTTTGCAGATTTTTATTTAGAGCCTCTGAGTATGTTTGAATGTATTTATGTGTGTTTTTTTTGCCAGTGCCAGTTTAATGGGCCTATGTGAGACTGGTGGTATGATGCAAGTATTTCCCTTCTCCTCTTGACTGTCTGATCCAGTCTTGGGTTGAGAGAGCTTAGCCTCCAGTTTGGCTGTATAATTGCATCTCTCGCATGTATTAGTGTTTGGTGGTAGGAGGAGAGGGTTGTCTGTGTACATGAGGCAGTTGTAACATTGCCTCAAAATGCCCAGATTCACCAGTTGGACTGGAGAGTACACCTGAAACTGCCCTTTTGACATTCCTGGATAGGTACAGTGAACTGTTTTACTGGATGGCTGGTAAGGTCGAATAGAGAGCCTTGTCCTTCTGTACAGTAGTGGAGGGTCTAGTGCTAGGGTTTATAAGTGCTTGCTATGAGTTTTGAGCAAGTGCTGGGCTGAGAAATGAATGGCTTGAGTGCTTAAGTTAAAAGTTTGTCTAGTTCCAAGGGAAAAATTGAAGAGGAGACTTTGTGGAGCCAGGAATCGTTTTATCCTAGATAACCGGTGCTGCCCAGCTCACAAAACTGGGCAAATGCGGTATTTATAACAGGGAAATGAAAGAGAGAAATTAGCCCAAAATGGCCAATAAACTACTAATTTCTGGGCTGAAACCACTCCTCCAGGGACAGATAGGCTGTTCAAAGCTCCCCTCTCTCACAGGTGAACAGAGAAACTTCCTTGTATCCAAGTAAGGTATGGGCGCAAACAGAGATTTGTAACACAGCCCTGAATTCAGCACTAACCTGAAAACTGGACTATACTAGCTTAGAAAGGTGGGAAACAAGTTTTATTTATTTATTTATTTTTTCAGAAAATAAGGCAGATACAATCAAGAAAACACTTCAAAGGCACAGAAAAGGATACACATTGTTATATATTGCAGATCAGAGTTGTAGTCTATGCCCCTAGTAATAAAGTAAGAAGAAGCACAAATACAGTAAAAGCAGATGAATAAAGTGCATTTTATATATATATATATATATATATATATATATATATATATATATATATATATATATATATAGATAGATATATAAAACAATAGAAAACAAACTGATTTAAACAAGTTACCCAATTAACCAGAAAAAAAGCTCAAAACTGAGCCCTTTTCCAGCAGTCTTCAATCAGACAAGTTCTAACTGCACACTCCTGCTACTAGGGTGCAGGGGAACCTTCTCCAAAATTCTTATCTGTACCATGTTTATTGCTAATAAAAGAGTTGACTGGTCTGTCGTTCTCTAACACAATTTGTTTTTTAGACTGGCAGATCTTTTTGACTATATCTTGGTGACTTGCTTAAAAAGTTACGAAGCTCAGGAATATCAGTCAGAACTGAAGCCTTTCTATTTTTGGAAGTAAAAATCTGTTTCACTTTTACTGATGACGTCTCTTTTAATATTGTTTACATCATTAATTTTAATGCCTCTGTGTATAAATTCTTGAGCTAGTTTCTGTAGTTGTGAATCCATGTTCTCATCATTGGTGTTTAGTCTAGCAACCCTCATTAACTGATTTTTCATAATTTTTTATATATATGTTGAGGGTGCATACTTGTTCTATTCAGATAAGTGTTCATTCTGACTGATTTTCCATACACTGTGGTTTCTATCTACCCTGTGCTCAATTTGCTGAGAAAGATGTCAAGAAAATTTATGCTTGTATAAGACATGCCACTTTTAAAGTGTAGAAAATGCGTAGTACCAGAAATGTATGTTACAAACTGTGTACATGAGGCAGTTGTAACATTGCCTCAAAATGCCCAGATTCACCAGTTGGACTGGAGAGTACACCTGAAACTGCCCTTTGGACATTCCTGGATAGGTACAGTGAAAGCAAAATCAGTTAGTCACATTCCAAATAGTCAGGTCTAAATAGTCCACACTCACTTTAAAATTTTCTGAGTAAAAGTTAAAAATCAGCCAGTTTGGTTAATATATGACATAAATCCATCACAGATGGGGTTATGATCCTTTCAAAAAATAAAAATGTCATCCAAGAAACATAAAAACAAATGCCAGTGATGGTGGTAATCAGATTTGAAAATGTGTTCCTGTTCCCAACTGTACATAACCAGATTAGTGTAGGTGGGGGCACAACTTGCTCCCCTTGCTACACCTTTCATCTGGTGAAAATATTCACTCTCAAAATAAATATAAATGACTCAAAATCAAATCCATAACATCAACAATAAAGCTGATCAGTCGGTCATTAAGTCTGGTAAGCTTAACTATCAGAGTGGAATAATTCCAAACCTGTCTGATAAGGAATACATGTAAACAGGTCCACTACACTGATTGTTGAAAAACCCATGTGTCACTAAAATATTATCATTTAATTTTAGTTAAAAATTCCCATGAATCTTTCAAAATGTGTTACGGGGAGCAGATAGCTCCATTAAGGCTACGATCCACAAAAACTGCCAGAGGGTAGGTTTTAGAATTCGGCTCTATATTACGATGTGGAAAGATAAGTTCACCAAACACATCTTAATTGACATGTAAGTATTGACCTTTTGAAATGCTGAAGGCCACTTCAGCAAACTTTTTTTCATAGGGGAAAAAAAATTGCTCAACATTCATTGGGGATTTTCCCCTTCCCCTTTCCCCACTGTAGTGTGATCTCAGAACTGGTATATTTAATTAGGGGGTTTGTGGGGGATGCCATAAGCTATCTAGTATGTAGGGTTTGAAAATTTGGTTTATTTGTGTACGGCCGAGCGATTCCCCCCCCCCCGGGAAAATATTCTCTGACGTGGCTGTTAGGCATTTTAAAAGGTCGATACTTACTTGTCGATTAAGACGTGTTCGGTGAACTTGTCTTTCAACATCGTAATATAGACTCTAGAATTCTGTGTGGCTACTTTTAACTGATATGGTGGTGATATAAATACTTTGTGAGCCTTGGGGATGCCAAATCTTGTAGGAATAAGTGGTTTGCTGTTCATTAAAAAGTGAAAAGTATAAAAAGAAATAAATCCTCAAGATACTTATTTTTGGAAGACTCACTATTTGGACCAGCACTTAACAGGCCTTATAGAATGATGTTAAAGAAATCTATGGACAGCAAATCTAAAGGCAGCTATATCTTGACTTTTACTGCTGACTATTACAGCAGTATTAATGTTAGAATTGGGCCATAATTACTGAAAGCTCATATTTAATGGACATCCTTGGAGAAGCTCTTTGTTGTGTGTATAGAAAAGCCAGGGACATCAAGAGTTGGGTTGAAGGTATTTCCAGACCACAGGATACCTACACCAACAAGTGTCGAGCCAACTGTGTCATTTGTCAGCACATACAAGAGGGAGACATGTTTTTCTGCCCTTATGTAGAAAATGTTTAAAACCATCTCAGGAGGTGACTGTAACTCACTGCAGGTGCTTTACAGGGCTAGCTGCAATTACTGTGAAGCATTTTATGTGGGGAAATGCTTAAAAATCAGATTTCTGGCCTTATTTTTGAAATTATTTATTTATTTTATTTTACATTTGTTTACTGGGAAAGTCTGACTGGACACAGGTCCATTTTCAGAGGAAGCCCGGGGAGAAAAGCTCCGCAATACAATACAGTACATGAGGGAAGAGAAAAAAATCGAACATACTTATAGCAAACATACACAGTATGTTAGAGATAAACAATTCTTATAGTAGGCAATCATTGTGGTACATAATAACTTAAAACAGCATTTGTATTATTTTTATAGATATATGTTTTGTCAAGTAAATATCAACGGGTTCAAAAGCTTTCAGGGGAACCGTTTATACTTGGCTGTACACAGAAACATTCTCTTAGTTTGGGTTAGCCTGGTGAGTGACATAAACATAGCCAGTCTCTTAAATAGTTTGGTTTTCAGGAGTTTTTTGAAATGAATATAGGATGTGGTAGAAGTTATTTGGCTTGGTAGTGTGTTTTAGGTTTTAGCAATGATGCTGGCAAAGAGGGATTTTGCAAGAATAATGCACTGACTCAGCACCTGCAGCTACACAAAAGACACACTGATTTTAAATTTCAATTATTGACCATGTGGACCTTTTGGAATTGGAAGGAGACACCCCTAATCTTTTAGAAAAACATGAACTTATATGGCAGCTGAAACTGAACTCCTTTAGAAAACCAAGGTTTAATTATTGCTCCATAAAAAGCATACTAGATCTCAGAAAACTTGACCCACTGTTTAAAAAACTGTTACATCTTATCCCCAAAAATTTTATAATTCAATTAACCAAATACTTCACCCTGGAAACCCTTCTTCCCCTAATCCCTACCTAAATAAGACACTTGAAGAAACTGCCACTATCTTTAACAGCTTCTTTATTGAAACTGTAACAAAGATGGTTAATACAAACCCTCCTCTGCTAAAGATTCTAATTTCACTGTCCTATCTCCTAGTTCCAACCCCTCCAAACCCTTTTCTTTGCAACCTATATCTACTACTTAAATCAAATCTCTACTCTCCAAATTAAAACCCTGCTCTTCTTCTGCTGATAACTTTCCTTCCTACTTCCTCCAGCAAGCTGCCTATACTATTGCTTTTCCAGTATCCATCTTAATCAACCGCTCTATCTCTGGGTCAAATGTTCGATCTATCTGCAAAGAATTGTATACATTACCTATCCACAAAGGTGGTAACTCCAAAGAAATCTCTAATATTAGGCTGATAGCCATTCTGTCACCCCTCTCTAAGCTACTTGAAAATTGTATACATAAGCAAACTCTACAATACCTAACACAGAAAAACCTACTTACCCCTACTCAGCATGGTTTCCGTCCAAAACACACTGCAACCACTGCCCTTATCTCCTTTACTAACACCATTTCACTGGCTCATGATACTAACAAACTTGTATCCTGCTTGTTTCTAGACCTTTCTAAGGCCTTGGATAATATTTCATACTCTACTTCTGGCTAAACTGAGTAATCTCAGCTTCTCCCTGCCACTGTTTCTTGGTTTTCTTGCTATGTCTCTGATCAATTACAATCAGTGAAATGGCTCTCTGTACAGTGTAAAAATTGGCGTTCCCCAAGGATCTATATCAGGTCCTTTCCTATTTAATATTTTCACCAATCTCCTCTACATTTGTTGCTCTCAGTCATCACTTGTACAATATTCAGATGATTCTACTGTGATCACTATCAATGACTCTCCCTCTGGTCTCATCTGTACTACTCAGGCAGCCTTTACATCAGTGGAAACCTGACTCACCAACAGCCAATTAATTCTGAATCCCAAAAAACTAAACTCTTACTCTTTCTCACTGAAACTCTTAACCAGCTCAAATCTACTTTCACTATACTGTCTCTAAATATGACTTCAATAGTACCTGAAGGTAGCACCAAACTCCTAAGCATCACCATAGGCAACCAACTTAAATTTGACTTGCACATCAACAATTGTATTAGCAAGACTCATAAACTAGGCCTCTTATACAGAAACAGAAAGTTTCTCACTTCCAATGGCAAAGTAACCCTATACCATACTTATCTCCTACCCAGTCTACTATATGCTTCTCAAATACTCACAAATCTAAACGCTACTCTCCTAGCAAAACTTAATTCAACTTACAAGACAGCCAGATTGTCTGCCCAACATACTTATAAAACCCATCACTGTGTCTCACTTAAGCACGTAAACTGGCTGGAACTACCCAACCTGCTGCTTCTTTCTCCGCACCAGATTTTACACTCTATATTATACCAAGCATACTATTGCCCTAACTTATCCTCTTGTATATCCCATTACTCTGCAATTAGATCACTTTGAAGCTTGGATCAAGACCTACTACTTCTCTATAAACCTAGGCCTAATATGGGATGCAACTTGTATAGCTTTGCACAACCTGTATAGCTACCATCCTACCAATGCATGTAACAACCTTCCTCTTCAAATTAGATTACTAAATCAACCAAAACAATTAAAGCAGCTGCTAAAGAGCACTTAAAAGCTCACTGGTCCTGCCTGTGTTCCCACCCAACATAAACTGACCCCTCATTCTTAAACTACCTACTAATTAAACACTATTCCTAACTTTTATCCTCTACTCTCCACTGTTTTCTACTTTTCTACCTCCCCTGGCTTTGCCTACCAGTCTCGTTTAACTTGGATGTCTTACACTTTAGCTAAACTCTTCTCTTTTCTAAACTGTCACCTGAATGCAAATAATGTTTTATAGTGAACTAATACTTTAAGATTGTATGTTTGTTTCTTCTCATATTTCCTGCATACTAATGGTGACTTGTAAATACATTATAATTGTTTAATGTTGTTTACAACTGATATCTTTTTTGAATGCTTCTGTAATTTTTTTTTTATTTTGAATATTTGTAATTTTTATTTCTATTTGTACTGTATAATGTTTTTGGAACTTTTCTCCCTGGGCCTCTGCTGAAAAAGGGCTATTTTCAGCTCAGTCGGACTATTCCCGGTCAACAAATGTAAAATTAATTAATTAATTAAAAGACTGATATGGGACCGATTAATGTTGGCATTACTTGCTTATATTGCGTTTAAAATCAGAAATCGAACACTGTTTTCTTTTTGCACTAGCTTACAGTGTTATGAAGAACATACTTTAGGTGGCTCATGTATGCATTAATCGTTTTTGATAGTTCCACATTAAATGCTACTTTAGGTTTTAAAATGAACACTTTTGCCTTTTAGGCAGTTGACAGTCTGATAGTGTGCATGGGCCTAGTCCTTTTCTTTTGCTGTTTTAAAGGTTGCATTTACTCTTAAGTGCTCTGTTGCACACTCTAAGTGATTTCTTAGTTAGATGACATGCTTTAACAGATCCCCACAGCCTTAGTGTTTTATAACATTTGTCTCTATATTTCCAGCTTAACTATTATTTTCATCCTACTTAGGTTTTGAGTTGTATTTCTATACACGTTCATTTATATTATGTTTTGTTTTTGACAGACAAACCTGATGAAGTATTTATCTGATACGAAAGCGATCTTTGTTAAATGTATATTCTGGTAGATATCTAGTGGTAGATCTTTTTGTTAATTTTTAGCAAGTCAGTTTCTTAAAGTTTTGGATTAGTTGATTAGCCAATACAAACTGTTAATAAACTGTTTGTAGATTGTAATTTGTCTCTAGCTTTTCAGTATCAGTTTTAGGTAGCACAGTCTCTGTTTACACTATGGTGTTAAAGGGGAGGGGGGGTCTTGGCTAAAGGAATGATTTTAATGCTTTTATTTCTCTTAGCAGAACCACCCTGTGTAACTACTCCCTTGCTCCAAACAACCTGATTTTATATATAAAAAAAAATGTTTTTAATGCTCTTCATTATACTCAGCTAGGATCGCTTGTTTGTGTGTTTCAAAAAAGGATATTTCATTTTTAACTCAACTATGGACTGCTTACTATTTTATACTTGATTATTATGTAGCACATATTTTACAGTTCAATTTTTATTAAGTGAATTAAGTGTATAACATAATTCAGGAAGTGAACATCACACCCTCCACACTGCAAAATTTCTTCTTGGTTTGTTTTGGACCCAGTATAGATTGCATACTGGGGTTTTTTTCTGATACTTCCAAGGATACCACAGATTTCTCTTTTGGGGATAGTTTACTTGGCTTCTTGTAAAGCATTTTTTTATTTTATGTGGGCAAAACAGAGAGGGATTTAAGAACAAAAAATTCTGAACATTTCAATGATATCAGGAGGAAAGAAACTAATGCACCTCATAAACACACTTTAGCATATAATAATAGCTGCTTAAATGTTTGGGCCTTAGAACAGGTGGATAAAAATCCCAAGCGGTGGATAGTCGGAACTTTTTTTAGAATGTTGTGAAGTTCTTTGGCAGGTAGCCCCTGTGCTGCAATTAAGAGCTGCTAAGCTTGGAGAAGATTAACATGCAGTGATTATTTTTAATGGGTATTAATCAACTTCCCTAACTTATAGAATTATCACTTCCAATTTAATTTTCAGTATAAATCAATACATTTTTTGAATTTATATAACATATTTGTTAACTTGAAGGATTTATAACTTGAGATGTTGTTTCATTATTATAAGTTTTATTATACACTGTGGGTGGTGCAGCGGTGCTGTGGGTTAACATTGTCACCTCACAGCCAAAGGTTCTCTATTTCAGTTCTTGGCTGGGCTGCCCTCTGTGTGGAGTCTGCATGTCCTCCCTGCGTTTGTGTGGGTTTCCTCTGTGTACTCAGGTTTCCTCCCACATTCGAAAGATATGCATCTGGAGTATCTCTCCCCTGCCCTCCACTAAAAATAGGCTCTGCCCAAATAAGACTTTCCTGGTCAACAAATGTTAAATAAATAAAATAAAATAAATTATTTTTGTATTTTACCACTTGCTTTTTTAGAACATGCTGTATGGTTGTTCGTACAAGATATGATTTAATATGGGACTGGGAACCAAGCACTAATTGTACTAGATGAGGGGTTTTAAAACTTGTGATTTAATGGATTGCATTGGTTCTGATGAAGTCTCTGGTGAGACAAAAGTGGTCAACACATTTAAAATAACTGATGATTATTTTATTAATTTAGTGTGATTCTGAGTTCACATTAAATTTGTGGCTTGGACATATTTTTCAGGTACTTTGTTTTATTGGTCCTGTTTGGTCCTGTTTGTACCCAGTGGTTTGACCATGGTTTCATTATTTTGGTTATCATGGAATTAATCAGTCATGACACAGGGAACTTCCAAGCAATAGCTCCATCTGTTTGGATTCGTCAGCCTGGTGATTTTTTTGAAAAGTTTACCAAAGCAGTGGTTGAAGGCAAAATGATGCATTCCACATACCTCAGTCTGGACAAAGCTTTTGACACAATTTTCCACTCATAGTAGAAAAGCTAAATAAACTGGTAATAATCCCTTTGTTACCTGCTAGAGTAACAACTGGCTCACAGATAGGATGCAGATAATTAAAATGGGGGAATTACCTCCACAAAGAGAAGGAACATTACTTGAGTCCCCCAGGCTTCTTTGCTAGGGTCGCTCCTGTTTGGCACATACTTTTCTAAAGTAAAAGCCAATACCAAAGGGCTCTGGCTGACTAAGTTTGCAGATGACTGCAAGATAGGAGCAGTCTTTGAATCCCCAAATAACTTGTCTGTCCTGTACAAGGTTTGTATTAAATGACTGGTGTCAAAATCATGGTCTGAAACAAAATGCCAAAAAATGCATTATTGTTTTCCTTTGGATTTCATCTACCCAAGGGCTCTACTATGTTGACAATACACCCCTAAGAGTTGACCTAATTATTCAGAATTTAGGAAATTTGTGAACAGTGACATAACTTTTGACTAACGTGGCTGTTGTAAGAAAGTCCCCTTTAATGCTGCACAGCATATAAATAAAGGGATGGTGTCTAGATATAGAAATGTCACTGACCTCCTGTACTCAGGCCTCATTAGGCCATTCATTGAATTTCAAGCCCTCTTTGGCCTGCATCTGTCTCGATCCATGTATCAGTTGGAATGCCCACAGAGATACCTTATTAAAAGGATACAAAGCCTAAATAACATGTCCTACTTGGATCAACTCAAAGCCCTGTCAATATATTCTGTATGCTATAGACTACTTCGACATGACCTGTGTTTGGCATCCTCCAACGCATTACTGATGGATGTACTGCACAACAGCAAGTCAAATGGCAACATAAATGCTTTATATATATACATATATGTAAACTTCATAGAGAAGCAAGGAACTTAACAAAGAAACATATAAACAAAGGCAAAAAAGACTTTTGCTATAACCCTCCTACTGCACTAAAATCCAACTCAAACAAATTCTGGCACTCAATTAACCAGATACTCCATCCAGGCAATCCTTCTCCCCCAAACCCATCCTCAGACAACACCCCTTTAGAAATTGCCTCCCTATTTAACTCCTACTTTATTGACTCCATATCCAAGCTATCAAATTCTAACACACCATCTACTTCAAATCCTCCTGTCATAAATCCTTCTTCAACCACATCCTTCTCCAACTCCTTCTCTCTCAAACCATTGGCAACTTCCTTTATCAAGACTCTACTATCCAACTTAAAACCCTGCTCCCCATCAACAGATAAAATTCCTCTTTCTGCAACTTGCATCAGAGTCCCTAGCCCTACCAGTATCCATTCTAATAAATCGCTCTATCTCAGAAGGAGAAGTCCCAGCCATTTGGAAGCAGTTTCATACCCTTCCAATACACAAAGGCAGCAACTCCTCTGATAGCTCAAACTTCCATCCCATTGCTATCCTGTCCCCTCTTTCCAAAGTCCTTGAAAAATGTGTTCACAAACAGGTCATGCATTATCTTTCTAAGCACAACCTTCTAACTCCTACTCATCATGGCTTCAGACCTAGACACAGCACTACCACTGCACTCCTATCCTTTCTCTGCACAGTCTCTCTTGCCAGGGATGACCACAAGCTAGTTTCATGCCTATTTCTAGATATGTCCAAGGCATTTGATACTGTCTCTCATCCTCTTCTCTTGAATAAACTACATGAACTAAACATCTCCCCTGAAGCTGTTTCATGGTTCTCTAGCTACCTCTCTAATCGAGCCCAATCCGTTAAATGGCAGTCCGAACTCTCACCACCTCTACCAGTCCTAATGGGTGTCCCTCAAGGCTCCATTTTAGGGCCATTACTTTTCAATATTTTCACTAACAGTCTGTATACTTCTTCCCCCTTGACTTCCCTAGTTCAATATGCTGATGACTCAACCATTACTACTATAGCCAACTCCCTCTATAGCCAGCTCCCTCTCTGAGCTCCATTCTGTCACCCAAACTGCCTTTAACTCAATATATTCTTGACTTACTGACAATCAACTCATACTAAATCCAAAAAAAAAAAAAACTGCTACTGTTACTCCCTAAAACTCTGTCCTATATCAAATCTACTTTCTCCATTCTATCCCTTAACACTTCCATACAAGTAGAATCCAGCACCAAACGTTTAGGGATCACCATAGATGACCAACTGAAGTTTGATATACATATCAATAATTGTATCAAAAAAAACCATCAAAAACTTGGACTGCTCTACAGATCAAATAAAATTCCTTTCCTCTGACACCAAAATTACATTCTCCCAACCATACCTCCTACCCAGTCTTATGTATGGCTCCCAGATCCTTACTAATCTTGACTCTACCCATCTTGACAAGCTTGAAACTGCCTACAATAAGATAGCTCGATTTGCAGCTAATCAAAACTATAAATCCAATCACTGCATCTCACTTAAACAAATGAACTGGTTAGAACTACCTCACCTTCTACTCTCTCAACTCTCCATTATTCATTCCATCCTTTACTTGCATTGATACTGTCCAGCACTCGCACCACTTATTTCCTACTACTGTCCCTCCAGACATCTCAGAAGCTCTAACCAAAACTTACTCCAAATCTATAAAACCAAAACTGGATGTAAACTGTATAGCTGTCGCTCGTCTATGACCTGGAATAAACTACCACAAGAGGTAAGGTCCCTAACAGAGACAAAATTATTCAAATCAGCATTAAAGGAACACATCAAAAATCATTGGTACTACCACTGTACTCGGCCACCATAAAAATCTATTCATTTTATCCCCTTTACCCCCTCTTCTACCTATCATACTATTCTACTGTACTTACCCACTCTCCTGTAATTCCACATATTTTGTATCAACCTCCAGTATCTTTTCAAATCTTACTTTCCTATACTAAATTCCTATCCTTATCTAGCCCCCTCCTCCTAGCCCTTCTTCCCTCTGCTTCTTACTCCAAACCCCTCTCTTTCTATATAGCTTTCCAAACCTCCTCCATCTTACCTGCACCCATTTTCAACTCTTACTTCTTTACAATGTTATAAGCCTTCATTTAAAACTTCTACTTAATCAGATTGTATTGCTAAGACTGTAAATAGTTGTTTTTATGTCTGCTGTGTTTGTAATGTAATTACTGTAAATAGTTTATTTATTTTTATTGCTTACTTTATTTGTTATACTATGCTGTATAATCTTTATACTTGAATGCTATATTTTGTACTTTTTTTGGAGCTTTTCTCCTGGGTCTCTGCTGAAAAAGGGCACGTGCCCAGCCAGACTAACCTGGTCAACAAATGTAAAATAACATAGATAAATAAATACCTGCTGCTGTAGCCTAAGTTATATACATCCTGCAAAACGTCAGTGTACCTTCCAGTCACTCAAACAGCTTGAGATGAGCTGGCTAAAAAGACAGGTTTGGGTGCTAATACCTTCAGAGCTTTCATGCCAACTGAGACAGGGAGGCTGAACCCTGAATAGACATTGCTAGGAATAACAAAAAAATATGCCCACACACTGGAATAAAAAGCACACCAAAAACCGGTGAGGGTGTATGTGGATGGAGGGAGTGGTTACTTGCAGCAGTGATCATTCAAACATCTGCTGCCATGGTAAATTTATTTATACAACTGTACTATGCTGTTCATATTGATCATTGCTGTAATAGCTAAAGCTGTATGTGTAGATTACCATAGCATAGAAGTTTCCAGGAAGCCTTGGAGAATGGTCCTAGAAAAAAATTGACCTAGACCTGGAGAAGGCA
Source organism: Protopterus annectens (assembly GCF_019279795.1). Taxonomy (NCBI): domain Eukaryota; kingdom Metazoa; phylum Chordata; order Ceratodontiformes; family Protopteridae; genus Protopterus; species Protopterus annectens. The sequence continues at coordinate 607,049,187 of NC_056743.1, forward strand.
TCTGGCTTGTGCTTTGGAAAAGTATGTACAGAAGACCAAGTTCCTGCTTCTAAAATACTTCTTTAATTCAACCTTTCCCAAACAGCCATAGAAGAAACCAAGATGTGATAGAATATCAAAACACCAGACATCAAAGCCTAAAATGGCGAATGGATATTATAACTAAAACACACAGATAATCCACATGTAGGTTATTGGAGATGAAAAACTATTTGTGTTAAAAAACAACTTTTTATTTGAATTCTTTCATCAGAAAGACAACTTCAGAAAACCATACATGCATACTAAAACAATTGTGCTTAAATACTATAATCAGTAAAATCAACACAATTAACACATCAATTAAATATCAGTTACACTAAGTTAATTAAAAAAAAAAACAGTTTAAGTTTTAAGAACACAGTCTTAAAAAATATTTCATTCATTCCTGTTAACTACTTAAAAATCTGTTAACCTATGCTAAAATGTCTTTATTTACTTCCAACCTTTTCTCTTTTAAGAAGCATTTGATGAGTTCCATTAAGCCCAGGGGCCTTGTCTGCATTTACTCTAACTTGCCATTCATTTTCACATATGTCTAACCAGTTTATGTAATTTCTTTCTCTCATATTCAGCTGCAAATTTTGAATAACAGAAAAATGAATTTTTTTATATTTGACTCAGTTTATGGAATGTTTGTAAAAGGCATTGTTGAAAGCTTTTTCCTTTATAAAATAAGTATGTTTTGATTCTTTTTTCTAAACTACGGTAGTCTTACCAACATAAAAGGCCTGACATCCCAAACACATCCCTATATACACAACTCCTATAGATTTACATGTATATCTCTCTCGAATTGGTATAGTGTAATGTATGTGTTCTAAAGCTATATAGGGACTTTCATGAATGAATCTGAAAAAATTCTGGTTCCTCATTTATACATCACTTTTTTCTTTTCAGTAGGGAGTAACTTTAGTATTATCTTTTTGTATCATAGTTGTAAAACTGTTACTTCTCCTATAAATAAAAACGGGCTCTTCACCTAAGGCTCTAAATACATCTTCATTTTCACATTCCTAATAACCTTAGTATCTACAGAAACATTCAAAATAAAATCTGGATTTCTGTTATTCCCAGTTCTACTTTTAAGTTCTTCATTATTTCCTTGTGTTACAATTACATCTTTTCTACACATTATAGGCCTAAATATAGTCTCCCTTTTGTTACTTTTAATGCAACGTCACACAAAAATTTATGATTATAGCCTCTCTGGGTGAACATAGAAATAATGTTCACCACCTCTATTTGATATTCAAAGTCAATAGCAGTCATCCAGGAGACTCTATTTGTTACCTTGGTATATTTTTCTTCATAAAATAAGGGTTACTGGTTTTAAAATGTAACTTAACTATTAAAAACTGTCTTTTTGATAGTTCTTCATATCTATTTTTTTGCTATTTAAATCCCAATTTAAGTTTACATCCAAAAAATGGATGTTGGGACCTATTTCAGCCAGGAGTAAATTGAAAATAGTCTGAAACATCATTTAATTGTTGTACAAATCCAAAAGTTTCTTCTTGTATTGCATCCATAATGAAAAACAGGTCATCAACAAACCATTTATAGAATATTATTTTCTCAAAATAATTACTGGTTGTCAAATACAGTGGTTTCCCCACCAACCAAGTAGAATATTTTCAAAGGCTGGGGTCACTACTGACCCCATTGTTACACCTCTGACCTGTTTATGTATATTTTTTTTTTGTTGAACAAGGAAAAAAATATTTTCCAATAATATTTCCATTTATGAACAGTATAATGAAACCATATCATTTAAAAAATTAGTATTTTAATCAAAAATATTCTCAGACTTTCTTCCTCCTCAGCCTTTGAGATGCTAGTAAACAAAGAGGACTCATCAAGTGTAATCATATTAATGTTTAAATGATTATAAGTTTAGTGAAATTGCCCCAATTTATTTTAAAAAATCACAAGAATCTCTTGTATATGATGTAAATTTTTATACTAAAGGATTCAATATGGTATCAAGAAACAACATTCTTTCAGCGATATTTTTTGGGGCAGAAATAATTGGCCTAAAAGGTGGTTTCCCCTGATGTTTGTGAAGTTTAGGGATGCCATATAATACACCAACTTTTGGGTCCTTTACCTTTAAAAATTCATACATTTCAAAACTTCTCATTGTTCATTACCATTTCGTATAATGCAGAATAAATCCCTCTGTCGCTTCTGTGAATGATATCTAAACTTCATTATATTAATATTTGTTGTTTAACATAAATGGTTTCACCATCCCAATCTGCATTCTCATCACTAGATCCATACAGGAATCATATGTCCCCAAATTGTGGTGTGCTGCCTTTATCCTGCCCCTCCACAAAGGAGGCAAAAATAATAATATCTCTAACTTCTGACCCATAGCCATTCTTTCCCCAATCTCAAAAATCCTTGAAAAATGCATCCATCTCCAACTCATGCCCTTTCTAATCAATAATCAGCTCCTTAACCCTACCCAACATGGCTTCCGTCCTGGCCATAGTACAATAACTAATCTCCTCTCTTTTATAGACATAGTAAACCATGCTCGTGACTTTGGAGAAATTGTTTCCACCATCGTCCTAGATCTATCCAAGGCATTTGACACCATCTCCCATACCCACCTTCTGAATCACCTCTCTAACCTCAATCTCTCTCAAAACTGCCTTACCCGTTTCCACAGTTATCTCTCTAACAGATCCCAGGCTGTGAAATGGCAAACTGGTACCTCAACCTTCCTACCTACCCCAACCATTGTTCCTCAGGGGTCCATACTCGGACCAATGCTATTTAATGTATTTATCAATGATTTTCACACTGCCATTCCTAACACTAAAATAATGCAATATGCAGATGATTCCACTTTAGTCTGCTCTGCACCTAGTCTCCCTGAGCTACAGGCAAAAACCCAATTGGCCTTTACAACTACTGAGCACTGGATGCTTCAAAACCATCTCTCACTTAATGCCAATAAATCCAAAATCCTTCTTTTATCTCCCTCAAAAACCCTCACACTTGACAAGCAATCCTTCAATATTATCAGCCGTGCCAACTCCACTATAGAAGTTGTCCCCTTTGCTAAACTTCTTGGGGTAACTATTGATGAACACCTGAAATTCGATACACATGTCCAACTTAATATAAAAAAAAAAACATCAGAAGCTAGGTATGTTGCACAGAAATGCTCACTTTCTCTCTCCATCTACAAGGCAAACTCTAGCCTCTACCTACTTACTACCATCACTATTGTACGGTTCTCCACTTCTAACCAATCTTTCTACTACCATCTCCTCAAAACTAGAAATCTGCTACAACAAATTTGTTAAATTCGCTACTAAATCTAAACACTCCTCCCATCATTGCACCTCTCTCCACATGCTAAAGTGGCTAGAGCTTCCTAACCATCTTGTCTACCTTCAACTTACTACAGCTCACAAAATAATCCTTAAACCTACTGCATGCCCTGCTTTTACTAATATCTTACCATTCTACACTCCGCACAGACCCCTTTGATCTGCCCAACAAAATCTACGTTCTCTAGATAAACCAAAACATCTCCCTGGCCAATTTCCCCTATCCTATTCATTAGCCAAAAAATGGAACTCCCTCCCACCCCTGGTAAGAATCACTACAGGCTTTGAACTCTTCAAATCCCAGCTCCACTCCCACTTCTCCCAAAATTGGAAATGTAATTGCATTCTTCCTACCTAACTCCTCCTAATGTCGCTTATACATGTACTTCCTCATGTATTTGCTGTTTTTTCTACAACTGCCTCACTCTGAATCTAATGAGTAGTTACCATGTAAATATTGTACATAGCTTTCTATCCCTACTCTCTGTTAATTGTGTTCCCATTTTATTCTTTTCTTTGTGCACCTTTTCAATTTGCTACAACTCTATATATAATTTTACATTTGTTTTCTAAAACATTTATAATTGTATGTATAATTGCATAAATGTAAAACTCTATGTATGCTTGTTTTAATTGTATGTAATACGGAGCTTTTCTCCCCGGGCCTCCACTGAAAATGGGCCCTCTGGGCCCAGTGGACCTCCCCGGTTATCAAACTGGAAATAAATAAATAATTTCATCCATATTAGTGATGCAACTATCATTGTCCATTATCACAAGCCTGCCCCCCTACTCAGCCTTCATAAACCTTAATGAATTCTGGTTTCTGAATTGATTAAATGCTATTCTTTCTTCAGGGGACAGGTTATAATAAACATGTACATTTCTGCTATTCAGTACATTCTGATTTGTGTCTCTCAGATGTTCCCAAAAACCTTAGTTGTATTGTTTAAAGTAGGGTTAAATTGTGACAGTTTCCTTAACACTTTAGGGAAAGGAATATCCTTCAATAAATGTTTAAGATTTAACTTACGAGTGTAGAATTTCAGTTCAAGGATAGTTTTGACAACATTAGCCCAATGAGCCCAATTAGTACAAAGTTTAATCACTGAGCAGAGTGGAGGAGAGGTGTTGACTACAACTCTTAGCTGAGATATATAAGTATCCTGTTTTTTTTATTATTTATACTAATTATCGTTTCTAGTAATTTATATATAGCACTTTTTATTGCCTGCTGCATAGTTTTTGAGTGTATTTCATTGCTATTAACTAATCTGCATGGGTAACTGATTTGTTTGTAGTTAAAAGCATTCTGTAGAGTCTCATAGCTCCTTTATCTGTTTAAAAACTTTCATTTTGTGGCTTTCTGTAGTGCTTACTGTCTGTAGGCTAATAGCTTTAGTATTGTCCTAGTTCAGAATTGCTGGCTCTGGGCTTGTTTGTTTATACAGTGATTGTTCAAAGCACATGAGCAGACCATTTTGAATTAGCTGAAGCCTTTCTTTACCTTGGCTAGATTGTGTTAATTGGCTGCTGGCTAGTGGGGGCTGGTTCTTTTGTGTTTTTGTAAAAAAAAAAAAAAAAAAGTGTCTAAGGTTGTATCTTCTGGTATTTAATCCCTAACTTTGAGAGGGTTTCTGTCTATACACACTGAGCAGAGTGGAGGAGAGGTGTTGACTACAACTCTTAGCTGAGATATACAAGTATCCTGTTTTTTACGATTATTTATACTGATTATTGTTTCTAGCAATTTATATATAGCACTTTTTATTGCCTGCTACATAGTTTTTGAGTTTTCATTGCTATTAACTAATCTGCATGGGTAACTGATTTGTTTGCAGCTAAAAGCATTCTGTAATGTTGCTCCTTAATCTGTTTAAAAACTTTCATTTTGTGTCTTTCTGTAGTGCTTACTGTCTGTAGGCTAATAGCTTTAGTATTGTCCCCACCCTCTGTCCCTATTGGTGTCTTGCTGTTATACTTGGTGGCTTTGCAGTTGCCCGCCCCTACTGTAAATCTGATCTGGGACACTCCTCCCAGTCTAGTGTCATTAGCTCATTCTACCTAATACAGAGAGAACATTTGATAAGGCCTTCTGTTTCTCATTTTTCCCTTTCAAAAAAAAACTTTTCCCTGAATCTCCTTGTGTTCTGACTGTGCTGCTCAAACATTTTGGAAATATAGAGTATATTTTAGAGCATTTATTATAACTGTAATTGCCTTAATATTGCTACAACTCAAGTGCTCTAGGTTGCACTGCATCTGAAGTGTGTGCGTGTTTTAGCTGCTTTTCTGTATATATAGACATTTCTGTATATGTAGACTAGCTACTTATTCTGCTGTGTTACTGCCTCTTAAATCATTTTTCAGTTTTGCACTTGCCTTGCTTCATTTAAAATGTTTTAAATTGCTAATTTTGTAGAGTTTTAATTTCATTTACTGTTTAGGACTACACACTCGTGTGTTAGCCTTTTCTGTGTTTATTTACTTTATTATTGCATTGTTTAGCCTGTTCCAACAAAACAAAAATACTATATTGTTTGCTCATTTTCCACCTTTTCTAGCCAGTCCATATTCCAGGCTTTGCTTGTCTCAGGACTTTATTTTCTGTGCTCAGAGCTATCCAGACCTTGCTGTGGTAGAGGGAAGTCCTACTGCTTACCAGTGGGACTGGTGAGCATTGTACTGCCTATCTAATGCTAGAGGAGTGGTTTCCAGCTCTGAAATTGTAATTGTATTAGCCATTTGGGCTGATTTCTATCCCTTTCAACTTCCTGGCTTAAAAATGCGTGTGTTTGCACATTTTTCACATTGTGCAGCACTGCGAGGCTACAATTAAACTATTCCAGGTGCCAGAAAGTCTGCTTTTCAAATTTTCCCTTAGAACTAGCTGTTTTCTCAGTAGTAGCACTAAAATCTGAAGCCCTGTGACTAGCACTTGCTCTAGAACCTGCTGGAAAGCACTAAGAAGCCTGAAACTGATACAAGCACTCGGCTCTCCTTGTCAGCAAGGAGAAATTAATCATAGGCACTAAACAGCCTATAATTGCAAAGTACCTTGCAAAGGTAAGGGAAAATAGCTCTTAAACTTTACAAAAAAGCACCTAAACAGGCATGTTCAAGGGTCAGCTTCCAGTGATTTCTCCTGTCCACCTGGTGAATCTGGGCATACTGGGGCAATGCGGCAATTGCCTCATGTACACAGACAATCCTCTCTTCCTACCACCCAACACTACAACCTGCGAGAGATGGACTTACATAACCAAACTGGAAGCAAAGCTCTCTCTGGCCAAGATTGTGCTAGACAGTCAAGAGGAGAAGACCAACACCTGCATTACACCTCAAGCAACTCCTAGCCCTTCAAAACTCACACCATCAACACCCATACATAGCAACACTAAACCCACATATGCGGAGGCTCTTAACATTAACCTGCCCAAGCAACAAGGACCTCCGAAACGCAAACAAACACCAGTCACAACCAAAGTGACACATAGCTCACAACACCAGTGTGCCACCCAACAACAGCCCCTAAGGCAAGACAATGTACCCAACACTTTAGTCATAGGTGACTCTATAGTCGGGCACACTGATGTCCCACTCACCAGGCTGAACAAGGAGAAAATTATAGTCAGCTGCCTGTCAGGTGCTAGGATCCACCACATAATGCATGCACTCAAGTCACTCCACAACAAGTACAAATACGACTCTGTCATTGTCCATGCTGGAGTGAATGACTTGAGACGTACCTCCCTGGACTACATGAAGAGAGACATGGAAGAGCTCTTGGATCATGTGACCCAGGCAGGTATAACCCTAGCTCTGAGTAGCATCCTGCCTTTGCCCAGAATGATACCACAGTATAAGGACAAAATGATTGACTTCAACACTTGGCTAAGCTTCTCGTGTCATTCAAAGGGGATCCAGTATTTGTCTGCCTGGGAAGACATGATCGACAAACCACGATGCTTTGCCAGAGATGTTCTGCACCTGTCACCCCTGGGATTCAGGTTACTGGCTAAAGCTCTTGCCAGCCCTATAGTGCCTTTTTTAGGCAAGGTTCAAAGGATAAAACCACCACTGTAACAGATACAAGCATACAAAATCTGAAGGTTATGCTACTCAATGCTAGAAGTCTAAACCTCAAAATACACTCTCTCGAGGCACTCCTAAAAATGGAGAACATTGATATCTGTGCAGTAACTGAGACCTGGTTCAAGGCTCCAGAGAGCACCCCTGCAATACCAGGCTGCAATTCTTACCACACTTTTCAGCCACAAAACCAAGACTGAAACATTAAAGGTAGAGGAGTGTCCATATTCACACCTCCAGGCTAGTTGCCCAACACAATGCATCTGAAATTCTCCAGGTGCAACTAACACTAGGTAAGACTGCAATCCAAATTGTAGCTTGCTACAGATCCCCCACCATGCCCCAAGATTCTCACTACACCTTTCTTAACATACTGGAAAATATTAAGATACAACCAAATACCCTAATACTGGGTGATTTCAACTACCCTGCCATTAATTGTGAAAACTACTCGGGTACCAACTCCTTTTCCCAACAGTTCTTGGAATTCATAAATTCCAATGGTCTGGATCAACTAATCCGTTGTCCCACCAGGGGCTCCAATATCCTAGACCTGGTCATTACCAACACGGGAGATAGATACTCCACACCAGTGGTCACCCCCTCATTGGTCAGGTCTGACCATAAGCAAATCACCCTTGACATCCACATCCCCCCCCCACCCCCCCAGTAAGGAAACCTCCTTAAAAAACTTCTCCAAAGCCAACTTCATGCTACTGAAGTCAAAAGTGACAAACTTCACAACACCCATGCAGATGGGATCTGGAAGTTTGACTGCAGAATCCTACAGTAAGGCACTGTACGAGGACATCCACTCATGCATGAATCGTGCCATCCCAAATAGAACCAAGATGCTCTTCTCCAAAAAAAGGAAGCCAATCTGATGGTCCCCTGCTATAAACAAGCTATACAACAGAAGGAACAAACTGTTGCAGAAAAGAGGAAAATACCAGGATGCAAAAAACTTCCTCACCAGCCTCAGTAAGAAGTTGAGATCCCTCATAAAATCCTCAAAAGCTAGTTACGAAAAAAAAATTGCCAAACTTTCCAGTGACAACCACAAAGCATTCTATAGTTATGTCAAGAATCTAAATGGCAATGCTTAGATATGCTCTGAGCTACAACATAATGGCATTAAATATACTGATCCCAAGGATATTGCCAATATCCTGGCAGATCGAATTAGTGCCAACTTCACTCCCCTCTCACCCCCTAAAGGGTCCATCTCAATACCAAAAGATTGCCAAATTGTGATAATTATGGCCACACAGGTAGAAACTGCATTCTCCAAAGCTAAGAATACAGCATCCATGGGACCAGATGACATCCCAGGCTGTGTACTACATGAACTACAAAATGAACTGGCACCTCACCTAAGTGTCATGTTCAATCATAGCCTCACCTCAGGCTCCTTGCCCACTGAGTGGTGCACAGCTACAGTTATCCCGTTCCACAAGGGAGGATCCGCCTTGGATCCTGGGAACTACCGTCCCATCAGTCTGACAAGCTTGATCTGCAAGGGCATGGAACGCATTATTATGGAACTTATAAACAAAGACATTGGCAACCTTCAAACACTGGACCCCACCCAGTTTGGGTTTGTGAAGGGCCGATCCTGTCTCCTGAATCTGATTGATTTCTTTGAAACAGTCTTCAGAGCTGTGGACGAGGGTAAGGTGGTCCACACAGCCTATCTGGACCTTGCCAAGGCCTTCAACACTATCCCCCACTTTGGAATCACAGATAAACTTACTAAGCTTGGCATAAATCCCTACATCACTCGATGGGTTGCCAACTGGATTACTGACAGAACCCAGACTGCAAAAGTAGCCGATTCTAAATCCATCTCCAGACAAGTGGACTACCTCAGGGCTCAGTCCTGGGACCACTCTTGTTTGGCATATACTTTGAAGTACAGGCCAACACTAAGGGACTCTGGCTAACAATGTTCGCAGATGACTGCAAACTGGGAGCCATTATTGAATCCCCAAATGATGTGGATATTCTACAAAAGGGCCTTACAGAAACAGATGCCTGGTGCCAGAGCCATGGGCTCAAGCTTAATTCCAAGAAATGTATAATTATCCCCTTTGGAAAAAAACATGTACTCATGAATTACCACATAGGTGGCAGGACATGAAACATCGAAAGTGTGATGAGAGACTTAGGGACACAGGTGGACAGTGGTCTCACTTTCAATAACCACATCGCCACAACAGTCAGGAAATCCTTCTATGTGGCACACCTCATCACTAAGGGCTTTTCATCCAGAAAAAAGGAGGTCATTGTCCCACTGTACTCATCCCTCATTAGACCCATTATAGAGTATAATTCCCCGTTTGGTATGTACCTCACAAGACATCTGCAACAGCTGGAAAGGCCACAGAAATACCTCACTAAAAGAATAACAGGCCTAAAGCAGATGCCATATGCTGACCATCTAAAAAAACGCCAGCTATACTCTGTGGCATATCGTCTACTCAGAGGTGATCTCTGCTTAACATACAAGGCCATGTCAAACCCTGACCTGTTGTACATGCTCCACTTAAAGAAATCCCAAGCCCTCAGAGCCACACACTCCAGGGATCTAAACCTTGTCATCACAATGAACAAAATATGCTGGAGGGATAGGTTCCTGACCCAGAGACTCCCCATACTCTTAGACTGCCCATACATGTCAAGCAGTGCACCTCATTAGCCCTCTTCAAAAGGAACCTTGATGATTGGATGGGAGATAGGAAATTTACCCCGGGGATCATGTCAGTCGCCCTGCTAGAAAGGCGTCCAGAGAAGTAAATATTGTGGGAAGAAATTGTTATGGCTAGGCTTGCATAGGCCCTAGAGCCGATAGCCTAGTACTAACCTATGAACTAAGTACTTTAAATTGCACAGAATTCATTACAAATTTGGACAGATTTACAATATTCAAGTCTGCACTCACATGTAAAGCATTTTTGAGCTCTACATCCCGTTTCTTCAGTTCAATGAGTGCCTCCATCCTCGGCCTCATACATAGCTTTTTGACGACTTCTGATTGATGGAGTGTCCAGGAGAATAAAAACGTAATTCTTGCACTATATTTTCTTTAGACACTGCCACAAGCATTTCTCCTTCCTCAGTATCCTGTGCTAGAAGTGGCAAACTGACATCATCTGTAGAAGCATTGTAGGGACAATCCCAGGGATTTCTTGTTTTGATTCAGCCTTTGTTTACATTTCAGGTTTGCCTTTCTGAGCATGCTCAACTTTGGCTGAGGGGGGTGGGGGAAGACTGCCTGCAGGAAGTTTCAAAGGTGTGATCCAAATTCCATCTCAAATTGCAGTTGTACTAACAGCAGCTTTCTCTGTGAGCCATTCATTAGTGTAATCTGTGCATTTTACACATTGAGAAAAGCAGCCTTTCGGGCATTTTATGACTTGAACAGCTGCTGCTACTCTACAAAGCACATCAGCAATGCAAGGCTTTTAAAACATTAGCAAACAGAGTTTCTTTGTTTCTTTCATTTCATATTTTATTCTGTGGTGATTGTGAAATCTGGCCAACTACAACAATTTTATGACATGGCTTCTACCTATAGAAAGCATCTGAATGAGGCAAACAGTAGTGGAAACCATAGTTCTCTTTCTTTCATTTCATGTTTTACTGTATTCTGATTTTTGAATACTAGCCTGGTGTAGTGAAATTGGCCCTAGGTGTGAGTGTGTGCATGTGTGTGCCTTCTGTTGAAGGTTGGGCGCAGGGCTGGCAACTCGACACCGTAAAACTCCACTGCCAGTCATGAGCGGACAGATGATCCGTTGTGGCGACCCCTAACCGGGAAAAAGCCGAAAGAAGAAGATAAGCCTGGTGTAGTGACTTCCTGACCTGTCAGTAATTCCATAGAAAGCAAGTGTGTGACAGAAGGTCGGAGCATTAGTAGACACACTCTTCTGTTCCTTTTTGATTTTCTAGTTTGATATGTGCTGATTTCTGAATACTACTAGACAAATGCACTATTTCTATGAGTGGGCTGCTTGTACATCTGTAGAAGCATGAATGATGCAAAGTTTAAAAATGAGTATATCCTCATCTTTTCCTTTCACTTCATAGGTAGGTACTAGGCTATCGGCTCTAGGGCCCATACAAGCCTTGTCAAAAAATGTACCCTGGCTTTCGCCACCCAAGAAAATTATTTTCCTGTGCCCCTGTCGAGCAGAGCCACAGAAGTGATCCCCGGGGTGAATTTCCCATTTCCCATCCAGTCATCAAGATTTTTCTTGAAGAGTGCTAATGAGGAGCTCTGTTCGACATAGATAGGTAGTTTGTTCCAGAGCATGGGAAGTCTCTGGGACAGGAATCTATCCCTCCAGCATGTTCTGTTTATTGTGGTGACAAGGTTTAGGTCCCTAGAGCATGTAGCTCGGAGGGATTGGGATTTCTTTAAGTGGAGCATGTCCAACAGCTCTGGGTTTAACATAGCTTTGTATGGTAGGCAGAGATTGCCCCTGAGTAGGCGATATGCGATGGAGTAAAGCTGTAGTTTTTTGAGACGGTCTGCATAGGGCATCTGTTTGAGGCCAGTAATCCTCTTTCTGTGAGGTATTTCTGTGGTCTTTCCAGTTGTTGTAGATGTCTTGTGAGGTACAAACCAAAATGGGCGTTGTACTCTATAATGGGTCTAATGAGTGATGAGTAGAGGGGAACAATGACCTCTTTTTTTCTGGATGAGAATCCTTTTGTGATGAGATGAGCCACCTAGAAGGATTTCCTGACCACTGTGGCGATGTGATTATGGAAGTAAAGACTACTGTCCACCTGTGTCCCAAGGTCTCATCACATTTTTGACATTAAGTAGACTACCAGCTATGTGGTAGTTCATGGGTACAGAGTTTTTACCAAAGGGGATGACAATACACTTTTTGGCATTGAGCTTCAGGCCATTGCAAACAATTCCAAGCAAAAATCCTAAATCTTCTTGACTTTGTTGCATATTTGGAAGCCTTACATCTATCCTGTCCTTGTCTTTGTGAACTTTCTAAACTCCTCTGATTCTTATAGTTATCATGCAATACTTTATATGCCCTACTAATGTTCCCCCCACATCCCCTGCTAATTATAATGCTAACTCTGCGATCACACATTCCACATGGAAAGGAAATATTTCCCTACTCGGGGATTGTCTAGCTCACACACTTGTCAAATAACTGTCTGCGTCGACCAAATGGTGCCACTCTACTAGGTGTTGGAGCACTCGCCGTTCACTACAAAGTTTGGCACCCATATATGTCAATGTCCTTGGCATATACACACACACACACACACACACACACACACACACACACACACACACACACACGTATATACTATATATACACATACATACAAACACAGATATATTATACATATACAAACACAACCATATAAACACACAGAGACACACACACACACACACACGTATATAATATATATCCACATACATACACACAAACACAGATATATTATACATACACAGACACAACCATAGAAACATACAGACATATATATATATATATATATATATATATATATATATATATATATATATATAAAATGCACACAAACACAGATACACACACACACACACACACACAAATACATGCTAACATAAACACACAACTGAACCATTAGTGTAATCAATAAAATGTGCTTGGTAGAAGAGGAATATTGTCCTTGTTCAGGTAGACATGGGTGGTCTTTTGCATCCAAATAAGAATTATCCTGTGATTATGAGATAATATGCCACTGGATAAGATAGTATCATGGCATATCAATAAATACACATTAATGATAATAAAAATGTCAATGAACTCAGACAATAAAACAAGCAATGCGATTTGTTCATTACTATTATGGGCCAGTTTTGTACCTCACCAACTATAATGTGCTCTATGATCAAATCAAACCACAATCATAACCCTTAAACTCTTAGGGCAAGACATCTGAACAGAGCCTGCAATAATGGGTAACAAGGGCACATAAATGGAGGCATATTTACATTATGCAATTACAAATTTAGAAAGTTAATACAGTCACAGATTGTTGCAGTAACATACATTTTTCTGAAGCATATGAAGTCAAAACTTCAAATGTATATCATTAATTAGTGACTTCAATACTCAGTAATTTCTCAGAAAACCAAAAATTTTATGAGAAGCAGAACAACAATATGAGTCAAAGATCTGGACATTCTGTAAACATCTAGACATTTGAGAGAAATGCTGCAAATCATTCGCATTCTGCGTAAGACTGAATTCTGAATAAACTTTGAATACATCAGTATTTAGAAGTTATACAAAGGCTTATTTACTAAAACTGAGTGATGACCTGGCTAATTTCAAAAAAACTCATTCCATCTTGAGAACCCAGCATACCTCTCTAGTGTCCAAATTTTAGCAGCATGTCCAGATTTTTGCCTCATAGTTTTAGTCTGTTCCACATAAAATTTGTGATTTTCTCTCAGATCAACGAGACTCATTTGTATTTCAGACCGTGTTATTCAGAGAATGTATGCTAATGCAACACCTTTTAGTCTATCAATTTTCTAACTTTATAATAGTAACATTTAAAATGTATACCTATTATTGGGCCTTTGATCCCCCCCATGCTATGTCAAGATTTGTTATTCTAAGAGGTTGAGAGGTATCAACCCCACTGCTTATGTGAAATCCTTAACTGGCAAGTTCTAAGCACATGTAAATAGTTGCATAGATGCATTTGTCTCCCTCAGAAATTATTACAATGCCAAATTCAAAAATACCAGCCCCCCCGTAGCAGAACCCTAATATAAATAGGTGCTATAATAAAAGAAAAAACTTACTACATGCAAAACAAAAAAAAAATAACTTTCAAGACACAAAAATGCTTTTCTTAAACTGAACAAGGAACCTCCAGACCCACAGAGACGGATGCTTGGTGCCAGAGCCACGGCCTCAAGCTAAATGCTAAAAAGTGCATAGTCATCCCCTTTGGGAAAAACAAGGTGCCCACAAATTACCACATAGGTGGTAATCCATTAAGTACGGAAGAAGTAATTAGAGATTTGAGGACAAACGTAGATAGTAATCTCTCCTTTGATAATCACGTTGCCAAAGTGGTTAGAAAGACCTTCTATATAGCCCACCTTATCACGAAAGGGTTCATATCTAGATCAAGAGAGGTCATTGTGCCCCTCTACTCGTCACTCATCAGGTCCATAATTGAATACAATGCCCCTTTTGGGATGTACCTTACCCGACACCTGCAGTAACTGGAGAGACCCCAAAAGTACCTCACCAAGAGGATCATGGACTACAAACAGATGTCCTATGCAGCTCGACTAAAGAAACTCCAGCTCTACTCAGTTGCTTACCGCCTACTCAGAGGTGATCTATGCCTGACGTACAAAGCCATGTCAAATCCAGAATTAATGGACATGCTCCACCTCAAAATATCCAAGTCCCTTAGAGCTACATGCTCTAGGGACCTAAACCTCAGCACAAAAATAAATAGGACATGCTGGAGGGACAGATTCATTTCCCAGAGGCTTCCCTCACTCTGGAATAGAATCTCAGTTCATGTTAGACATAGCCCCTCGCTGACCCTCTTCAAGCGAAATCTGGACGCGTGGATGGGAAATCGCAAATTCACCCCTGGGATCTCTTCTGTGTCACTGCTAGACAGAGGCACAGTAAACTAATCTTAAAAGGGTACCTTCTGTGACCTACTTTACAGAGGCACAGTAGGCTAATCTAATAGGGAGGCGGAAGCCAATACACTCTGGCTAGGCTTATAAATGCCCTAGGGCAGATAGCCTAGTATCTACCTATGAACCTATGATGAAGTCAAAAAGCCAAATATGAGATAAAAACAGTCACACAGTTGAAGGATAACAACAAGGCATTCTTTAACTATGTTAGAAACCTCAGAAACAATGCCCAGCACTGCGTAAACAGTAAATGATTTTACATACTCAGACCTAGATGCATTACAGTATAGTTTCATAGATAACTACTAGGCTAGCTGCTGTTGTAGGCCATTTTAAGCTTAGCCAGTTTACCTTTCAAAATGTGAGAATCAAACACTGTACCTTGTGTCTGTGAGGTAAACACCTTTGTCACTATGCCAAACCACACTTCAAAATATTTCTCGAGAGCAGAAGGTGACTGTTAACAGCTGTGGTTGAGGTTATGCTTACCTGACTCCATAGTCAAGTAATTTTCGAAGCATTTAGGTGACATGGTTCCTTTCAGCTTGAGAGGAGGTAAGGAGATATATCTGGCAGAATGTGAATTTGGCAACAGATAGTAGCTGATGTTAATGCAGTGGGAAGACATAGCAGGACATATGACCAGGTGCACCATAGGGCCACTGACATGATTTCATCAGCCTGTAGGAGAGCAGCTAGAGTGGCCAGTGACCATATGGATATGGGGGGGGGGGGCATGCTACGGAGCCACCACTGACACCAAATGAAGAGTTCCTGTCCACTGTCGGGGATCCAGAAAGCTCACAGGGTAGTGCACAGCAGCATGTGACGGATGTTGGTGCTGCTGTTTCAGAGAGGACAAGGATGTCCCAGGAGGAGCTTCCACATAGGCTTAACTATATCGGTTGTTAAATATGTCTTGGATAGTAAAATATTGACAGAAAATGGGTAGTAAAATATTAACAGCAAATACAATTTTCTATTTAACATTTTTAACTATATTTTTTTTTTTGGGGGGGGGGTACATCTTTGATAAAGTTAACACATTCAGGTTGATTATACATGGGCTTGGCCTAGATGTGTCCTCCCAAGTTCTCGTTAAAAGTATGGTTAAGTGATAATATAAAAGGCAAAATTTTAAAACACCATATGTTAATCTTCATTGTGATGCTGGTGTCCTTACCTTTTACTTAACTTCTTACAGGACCATCTCATGTATCGATCAGACAAGCATCTACACAAGACAAGTCAAACGTTTTTTATCACTGCTGATGAGGAATTAAAAGGCATTTTTTATTTTCTGATGTGGGTGTCAGGACTGTTGTGTGTATCGCTGTACTGTCTGTAATAGTGGCACCACTGTTAGTTTGTTAACATATATTGGACGACAGTAGTGCAGGTATTAATTTCTTCCTGTATTTGTTGCTTATTATCACAGGTGATCCTGACAGTACAGGTGTGGGACGTCTACCACATGATGTAATTGTATCAGCAGACTCTGATGATGATAGTGGTGGCCAAACAGAAGCACAGTGGGGGGTGCAGAGTGTGAATCTAATACTGAGATTGACATTCAGCCATCATCCGTAATTCCATCAGACACAGCCAAGTAGGCCTACACCAACACATTCCAGTGAGCCCTCAAATATTGGAAAGGCGGAGAGTGATACTCTCAATCAGATTACTGTGGATATTGTGACTTCAGTACCTGTTGACTATGGACATAGTCAAAGTATGGACACACACACACACATACACACACACACACACACACACACATCTTCTGGTCACGGTCTGTTGAAGTTGGAAGTTTTGGAACATCGAAATTTAGAAGTAGATCCATGTATAGATATATATTCACACACATATATATGTGTGTGTGTATGTTGAGATACATATATATATATATATATATATATATATATATATATATATATATATATATATATGTCTGTGTGTGTATCTGTATATGTGTGTCTATACACACACACACATATATATATATATATATATATATATATATATATATATATATCTATGTCTGTGTGTGTGTATCTGTATATGTGTGTCTACACACACACACACACACACACACACACATATATATATATATATATATATATATATATATATATATATATATATATGGGTCTACTTGATAACACCGACATGCCAAAACACTGGCAACGAAATAACCGACACAACAAAACCGAAAGTTCAGAAACACAAAACTTCACATGCCCGCCAAACCACAATCCCGACAATCAACAAAACAAATAACTTTCCCGAAAAACACACACAATGCAAGCACACCAAAAATCTTACAAATCTACACTAAATCTTACATACACAACTATATATGCACTAATCTTAACCCAAACCCTAACCCTAAGGTTCGTCACTATCACACACTTACCTTACCCACACCCTAACCCAAACTCACTTAATCTGCCCCTAACACTTAAATCTGTCAGTAATGCACACTTACCTTACCTGCACCCTAACCCTAACTCACTTAATCTGCCCCTAACCCTTAAGTCTGTCACTATTGCACACTTACCTTACCCGCACCCTAACCCTAACTCACTTAACCCGCCCCTAAACCTAATGTCTGTCACTATCGCACACTTACCTCACCCACACCCTACATTAACATCCGTCACTATCACACACTTACCTTACCCACACCCTGACCCTAATGTCTGTCCCTATCGCACCCTTACCTTAACATGTCAGTGTTCTCAGCATCGGGATTCTCAACTGTCGGTCTTCTCTGTTGCTGATCTTCCAGTGGCAGTTATCTCGTTGTCGTTCTTCTCCACTTTCGGCGTATATAGATATAGATATAGATATATATATAGATATATATATATATATATATATATATATATATATATATATACATATACATATAGATATAGATATATATATATATACATATACATATAGATATAGATATATATATATATATATATATATATACATATAGATATAGATATAGATATATCTATATATATATATATATATATATATATATATATATATATATATATATATATATCCATCCTTGGCATGAAGTGTGATTATGATGACTGTGAAATGGGTGTAGTTATCAAATCCCATTCTGATATTCAAAATATCCAGCTAGGACAACACCAAACACATGCTTGGTATGTTAATCATTGACTTACCTTCAATGCCTTCAAATGCAGCATAGTTTATGTTGGTAAAGCTTAAATCTGTACCAGTTACCATACAGATATCTCACTCTGGCACAGTCACCAGGTACTTGGGTCTCTGTATTGCTTGCAGAATCTCCTTTGATCACCATGGCTCTGTAGTTGTTGTAAAATCCTTCTAACTTACACCGCTTATCCTTTGCGGCATCTCTTCAAGTTCCAAATAAGTTGTACCCTTACTGTATTCATTCTTTATTAGGTTCATCATTGAAAACAATGGACCCATTGGCTTGGCACATACCTCACAAAGTACTGAAAACATTTCATAATAATTCAATGTTACCTCAACAAAAAGATCTCAGGTCTCACTAACATTAGTTACTCTGACAGACTGAAAGACCTGTCTCTCTACAAAGTGTCCTACACATTCCTGAGGGGGTCATGTCCACTAAAGTTCCCATGCTATGAATGACCCAGCACTCTAAGATCACAATCACCATAATCTAGACTATCACATCAACAATACCTGGCGTCAGGATAAGTAACTTACCTAATGCATTCCACATTTGTATAATAGGTCAACTTCACATGTCAAGCAGTACCTCTTTTGCAACTTTTATAACCAGTTTGGATAACTGTAAGATTAGAATTCAGGACAAAACAAATAAAAACAGCAAATCCATTTTTTTTTTCAAAAAATGGGCTGTTTTCCCCTCCCAGATGAAAAGTAAATATTCTATTCTTTCAGTCTTTTGTGTATGAAAGTAGAGTTTCAATTTCCTAACCTTGTTATACCTACCATCATGGAAAACTATTAATTAATGGAGTCTGTGTACGTTATGTACTGCTTGATTAACATACAATGAATAAATAAATAATTTATAAAAAATTACTACTTAGGTCAGCTGTAGTTCATAGTACATTTTTTTCAGCAAGGTTAGGTCTAAGTTATTTACTCACAAAACATATTCATACCCAAATTTACCTCAGCATAGACCTCAGCTTAGTAACCAATCTCATTAAATGACAAAGAAGAACATTCACAAGTTGTGATCTTTAAATGTGTGCAAACTGGTCCCTGTGCAATACAAACACAAGCTATTAGCACATCATTTTATCTTTTATCTACCACCATCACTAGTTGCAACACAAAAAGATTGGGGGGATTCACAGCTTGGTTACTGTGAAGATACAGAATGCCATTAGTAACCCTCCTCCATCATGTTATTGAAGCCTTGCTACTAAATATTTCATTAATATGTGTGTGTGTGTGTGTGTGTGTGTGTGTGTGTGTGTGTGTGTGTGTGTGTGTGTGTGTATAGATATTTCTTTAACTTATTGAAGCCAAAAATTACTTAGTATTCAGTCATAAATCATAAAAGACCAATACACACGCACCTCTCAGGTCTCACGAATTTGAGGGAACAGATCTAGTATGTTCTCAAACTTTTGTTCCATCCCTCCTAAATTTGAAAATTATTTTGAGTTAACAGCACCCAGTAACAATGCCTAATATGAAAGCTTCTCCCTAATTATTTTTTCTTTGTCCATATTTTTAAGGTAACAGTTGAAAGATGACACATACATACACAGGTAGATTGTGCTAACACATATGAAGCTATTGACCATATTAGAAGAGTAGGACACTTTTTCCATTTTTTTCAGGTTCAACTTGTTTCAGAACAAAAAACAAAAGTCATGTTTGTTACAGTCCTTTGCAAGAACTGTTTACAGTTAAAAAATGAGTACATTCATCCGAACAAATAAAATGTCTCCAACTGTCTAATAGGTTCATAGGTGTGTAATAGGCTAATGGCCCTGGAGCCTTTACAAGCCTAGCCCATAGAAGTCCCCTGGCATCGTGCCACCTGATGTTAATTCCCAGTGCCTCTATCAAGTAGAGCCACTGCGGTGATCCCTGGGGTGAACTTTCTATTTCCCATCCACTCATCAAGATTTCTCTTGAGTGTGGTGCTCTGCTTGACGTGTCTAGGAAGTCTATTCCAGAGCATGGGCAGTCTCTGGGTTATAAACCTGTCCCTCCAGAATATTCTGTGATTGTGGTAATGAGATTGAGGTCTCTGGAGCATGTGGTCCGGAGGGATTGGGATTTTTTTAGATGTAGCATTTCTAACAGAGCTGGGTCAGACATGGCTTTGTAAGTCAAGCAGAGATCGCCTCTTAGCAGACGATATCAGACAGAGAATAGCTGAAGGTTTTTGAGTCTGTCTATGTAGGACATGTCAATAAGGCCTAGGATCCTCTTTGTCAGGTACTTTTGTGGCCTCTCCAACTGTTGCATGTGTCTCTTGAAGTACATGCCAAATGGATTTTTATACTTGATGACTGGCCTAATGAGGGAAGAGCAGAGAGAGATGATGACCTCTTTTTTCCTGGATGCAAAACCCTTGGTAATGAGATGTGCCACATAGAAGGACTTTCTGACCACATTGGCAATGTGGTGGTCAAAGGAGAGGTTGCTTTCAATCTGTGTCCCCAGATCTCTTATAATGCCTTCAGTGTTCAGTGGGCTCCCATTGATGTGGTAATTAGTGGGAACTGAGTTTTTCCCAAAGGGGATGATGCATTTTTTGGCATTAAGCCTAAGGCCATGGTTTCGACACTGGTCATTGTTCTCAGTGAGGTCTTTCTGTAGGATGTCTACATCACTTGGGGAGTTAATAATGGCTGAGAAAATACTTATAGTAGAATACCCCAGAACGCAACACTGGCACGCTGTAGTTGGTGTAACAATCTTCTTTTATTGCATTCTGGTACCTCGGCCTTCGCCTTCTCAAGGAATACATTCATTCTACATACCACCACACCTTTTATATCCTTAACCAAGTCAAATTGACGTAATTAATTACAATCAAACAATTGAACAATTGAACTGTAATTGAAGTTACACCAACTACAGCGTGCCAGTGTTGCGTTCTGGGGTATTCTACTATGAGTTAATAATGGCTCCCAGCTTGCAGTTGTCTGTGAACTTTGTTACCCAGAGTCCCTCTGTGTTGGCCTGGACTTCTGAAAAGTAGATGCCAAATAGGAGGGGACCTAGGACTGATCCCTGTGGGATTCCAGTCGTGTCTGGTCAGCAGTCTGATTTGGAGTCTGCTACTTTCACACTGTGGGTTATATCTGTGAGTCACTTTGCAACCCACCTAGTGATATAGGGGTTGATGCCTAGTTTGGTGAGTTTATCAATAATTCCTGAGTGGGGAATGGTATTAAAGGCCTTGGCCAGGTCGAGGTAGGCTGTATAAACTGCCTTGCCCTCATCCACAGCTCTGGTGACTGACTGAAAGAAGTCAACCAGGTTGAGCAGGCATGATCTACCTTTCACAAAACCAAATTGCATGGGATCTAGAGTTTGGAGATTCCCTATATCATTATTAATTAGGTCCATGATGATGCACTCCATTGCCTTGCATATCAGACTCGTCAGGCTAATGGGGCGATAATTCCCAAGATTTGTAGTCACTCCCCCTTTATTGAGAGGGATGACTGTAGCAGTCCACCATTCGGTAGGGACAAGGCCTAAGGTGAGGCTGTGATTGAACAGGACACACAGATGTGGTGCCAGTTCACCTTGTGGTCCATGTAGAACACATCCAGGGATATTATCAGGTCCCATGGAAGCTGTATTCTTGGCCTTGGACAATGCAACTTTAACCTTTGCAGCAGTAATACTGGGTACCTGGCATTCCTCCTGTATTGTGATTGGTCCTTTAGGGGGAGAGAGGGGTAAAGTTGGCACTGAATCTGTCGGCCAGTATGTTGGCAATATCTGTTGGCTCAGTGTAGGAGGTACCATTGTGCAGTAACACAGAGCAAACCTGGGTATTGCCATGGAGATTCTTGATATAACTATAGAAGGCTTTGTGGTTGTTTTTAGTGTCTGCCACAATTTTGCCTTCATAGCTGGCTTTAGTGGTTTTGATGAGTGATCCCAACTTTTTGTTGTGGCTAATAAGGGAGTTTTTCCAGTCTTGGGACTTCACCTTTTTCTGTAACAGTTTCTTTCTTCTGTTGTAAAGTTTATTAATGGCAGGGGATCACCAGATTGGCTTCTTGGAGGAGAGTGTCTTGGTTCTGTTGGGTATGGATAGCTTCATTTATTTATGTACGTGTTCGCACAGTGCATTGGTGTATGATTCGGCAGTCATGCATTTATTTTCTATTGACATGGGTGCTGTGAAATTAGCCACCTCTGTTTTAGGAGCCCAAAGTCAGCTTTGGAGAAGTTTTTCATGGTGGTTACTTTTGTGTGTGGGGGGGGGGGGTGTGGATGAGATGTGAATTTCCATGGTGATTAGTTTGTGGTCAGATCTAACCAGGGAGGAATTGACAATTGGTGTAGAGCAATGGTTGCCCATGTTAGTAATAACCAGGTCAAGGATGTTGATTCCTCTAGTGGGGGCAAGAATGAGCTGGTCTAGGGCACTGGAATTGATGAATTCCAGGAAGCATTGGTCCAGTGTATTAGTGCATGAGTAGTTTTCCCATTTGATGGAGGGGTAGTTGAAGTCACCTAGTATGGGAGTGTTGGGTTGGACCCTAATAGTTTCCAGGGTGCTTAGGAATGTGGAGTGAGAGTCTTGGGACATAGTTGGGGACCTATAGCAGGCTATGACCTGAATTACTATTCTACCAATGTTACAATGTTAGCTGTACCTGAAGTATCTCAGATGCATTATGCTGGGCTGCTAGTCTGAAGGTGTGCATATCCTTTATGAATATGGAGACACCATTACCTTTGGAGCTTCAGTCCATGTTCTGGGGCCGAAAGGTGTGGAATGAGTTATAGCCTGGTAGCGCAGGGGTGCTTTCTGCTGCTTTAAACCAGGTCTCCATTACAGCATAAATGTTGATGTTCTTCATTTTAAGGGGTGCTTCAAGCAAGTGCATCTTGAGATTTAGACTTCTAGAACTGAGCAGCATGACCATTAGATTGCATTTATTTATAGCTGTTATGGTGGTAATTTAGTCTTTAGAACATCATGTAAAAAAGGCACTATAGGGGTGCCAAGAGCCTTAGCCAGTATCTGGAAACCCAGAGATGACAGATACAGGCCATCTCTGGCAAAGCATCGGGGTCATTCATTCATGTCATCCCAAGCAGACAGATACTGGAACCCCTTAGAATGACACCGGAAACGTAGCCAATTGTTAGTCAGCCATTTTCTGCTTCAACTGCAGTATCATTCCGGATGATGGTAGGATGCTGCTCAAGGCAAGGGTCATACTTGCCTGGACCACATAATCCGAGAGCTCCACCATGACTCTTTTCATGTAGTCCAGGGAGATGCGTCTAAGTTCATTCATACCCACATGGACAATGACAGAGTCATACTTGTACTTGTTATGGAGTGACCTGAGTGCATGTGTTATGTTTCAGATTCTGGCACCCGATAGACACCTGACTGTTTACTTATTTATTTGCAGTTTGTTAACAGGAAAAGTCCATTAGGCCAAAATGAGCCAGTTTTCAATGGAGGCCTGGGGAAAAAAGCTCCCCATACAATTATTACAAAGCTAATATCAACTAAGTTAAGTATAATACAGTTTTCAAAACTACTAAAAACACAGCAATATAGAAGTCAGAAAAATAACATTTGAGCAAGGTGTTGTAACAAAGCATTGAATGAAATTAAAACAAGTATTTTGTAGTACATAAGTATAATTTGGAGTGAAGGCACTTAATGCACTCTGAGGTGAGAGGTACGAAGAATTAGCAGGAATTAGCAGGAGAGTAGAACAGTGAAAGGAGAATAGGCTGAGTTATGAGAAAGAAAAAAGGGAGGGAGTGGAAATGAAATGAAGGGAGTCACTAGGGTGAGTTAAGACAAAGGAAAAAGGGTGAGGGGGTGGTAAAGAAATGAAGGGAGTCACTATGGTAAGTTATGAGAAAGGAGGAAAGGGAGGGGGAGTAGAAATGAAATAAAGGGAGTCACTAGGGTGAGTTATGAGAAAGGAAAAAGGGAGAGGGAGTGGAAATGAAATGAAGGGAGTCACTAGTGTGAGTTATTAGAAAGGAAAAAAGGGAGATGGAGTGGAAATGAAATGAAGGGAGTTACTAGGGTGAGTTATGAAAAAGAAAAAAGCAGAGGGAGTGGAAATGAAATGGTGGGAGTCATTAGAGTGAGTTCCGAGAAAGGAAAAAGGGAGAGGGAGTGCAAATGAAATGAAGGGAGTCATTAGGGTGAGTTATGAGAATGGAAAAGGGAGAGGGAGTGGAAATGAAATGAAGGGAGTCACTAGGGTGAGTTATGAACAAGGAAAGAAAGGGAGAGGGACTGGAAATGAAATGAAGGGAGTCACTAGGGTGAGTTATGAGGAAGGAAAAAGGGAGAGGGAGTGGAAGTGAAATGAAGATAGTCACTGGAGTGAGTTATGAGAAAGGAAAAATGGAGAGGAAGTGGAAATGAAATGAATGGAGTCACTAGGCTGAGTTATGAGAAAGAAAAAAAGCGAGTGGGAGTGGAAATGAAATGAAGGGAGTCACTAGGCTTAGTTATGAGAAAGGAAAAAGGAAGAGGGAGTGGAAATTAAATGAAGAGAGTCACTAGGATGAGTTAAGAGAAAAAAAATGGAGAGAGAGTAGAAATTAAATGAAGGGAGTCACTAAGGCGAGTTATGAGAAATGAGGAAAGGGAGAGGGAGTGGAAATGAAATGAAGGGAGTCACTAGGGTGAGTTATGAGGAAGGAAAAAAGGGAGAGGGAGTGGAAATGAAATGAAGGGAGTTACTACTGTGAGTTATGAGAAAGAAAAAAGCTGAGGGAGTGGAAATGAAATAAAGGGAGTCACCAGGGTGAGTTATGAGAAAGGAAAAACAGAGTAGGAGTAGAAATGAAATGAAGGGAGTCACTAGGGTGAATTATGAGAAAGGAAAAGGGGGGAGAGAGAGTGGAAATGAAATGAAGGGAGTCATCAGGGTGAGTTATGAGAAAGGAAAAACAGAGTAGGAGTGGAAATGAAATGAAGGGAGTCACTAGGGGGAGGTATGAGAAAGGTAAAAGGGAGAGGGAGTGGAAATGAAATGAAGGGAGTCACTAGGATGAGTTATGAGAAAGGTGAAAAGGGAGAGGGTGTGGAAATGAATTGAAGGGAGTCACTAGGGTGAGTTATGAAAAAGGAGGAAAGGGAGAGGGTGTGGAAATGAAATGGAGTCACTAGGGGGAGCTATGAGAAAGGAAAAAGGGAGAGGGAGTGGAAATGAAATGAAGAGAGTCACTAGGGTGAGTTATGAGAAAGGAAAAAGGGAGAGGGAGTGGGAATGAAATGAAGGGAGTTACTAGGGTGTGTTATGAGAAAGGTAAAAAGGGAGAGGGACTGGAAATGAAATGAAGGGGAGTCACTAGGGTGAGTTATGAGGAAGGAAAAAGGGAGAGGGAGTGGAAATGAAGCGAGTCACTAGGGTTAGTTATAAGAAAGGAGATAAGGGAGAGGGAGTGGGAATGAAAGGAAGGGAGTCACTAGGTAGAATTTTGAGAAAGGAGAGAAAAAAAGGATGGAGGAGCAGAAATGATCTAGAGATAGTCATGTGGGGTGTAAGCGTGAGCTTTTCCAGTGAGAAGACAGATGGGAATGGAGCATGGTCCTGAAAGCAGAGTGGTTATGGGTGATTTTAATGGGGGAGGGTGAATTCTATAGGCGAGCGAGGGAGAGTGAATTCTATAGGCGAGCGAGGAAGAAAGGCAGGAGAAATTGGGCAGGTGCACGTAACAGTTTGTACACTTCAAGGAGGTTCTGGTTACTGGACCTGAGTAGTCTGTCAGGATGATGCAAGGTGAGTATGGAGGAGAGGGAAGGGCAGTTAGAGGGTTTGAAAATGAGTTTGTGAGCAGTTAACAGTTGAATGTAAGAGAGATAGTGTGGGAGTTCCAGCCAGGTCAAGGAGTGGAGTACATCACAGTGGTGGGAGGAGGATTTGGTCCCAGTAGCAAACTTAGAGATTTTATTGTAGCAGGATGGCAGTTTTGACTTTAGGGTGGATTGAAGGTTGGTTAAGGAGAGGGGCTCCATACAACAGAGAGGGGATGAGGTAGGAAATAGTATATGTTTGGAAGAGGGAATAAGATAGCGCCTGCGATGATACAGCATTCTGAGCTTTGGCTGTGTTTTCTTAATACTAGTTTGTATATGAATGTCAAACTTTAAATGTTATATTTATTTATTTGTTTGTTTATTTATTTATTCCAGTGTGATTACTGAGGAGGACCACTGAGCTTGAAGGCCCGTTTTCAGTGGTGGCCCGGGGAGAAAAGCTCCACAGAACAAAGTTTATTAACATGAAAAATTTCAAAGATAATTTGCAATACAAACAATGGGTTTCTTAAACAAGAATAAGACAATAACAATTTCAATTTTGTTCAGGAGATAAAAACAAGCATATAGCATAATAGCTAGATTTTACTATTTAGTTACATATACAAATCAGCAGTTGAGAGTGAGGTTAGGAAGGTAAGCAGGTTAGCCTGGAGTGAAGGAGGAGGAGAGCTTGAGAGGTATGGGTGGAAGAGTGCAGTTGCATTTCCTGTTTAGATAGAGGTAGGAATAAAGTTGAGTTTTGAAGTTATAATGATTGTTACAGGTCCTTGGAGAGGAGGGCAGAGCATTCCATTTTTTTGCTAGGGTAAAGGATAAGAGAAACTGACCAGCTGGGCGCTTGGGTTTTTGAACGGTGATCAGGTTTTGGTGAGAAGATCTAAGGGGTCTGAGGGGGGTATATGGTTGTAGTATAGTGGATAGTGCAGGGCAGTTAGCATGATGTTCATCAATGATAGCACCTAGAAGTTTTATATGGGAGACTATTTCAATGGGAATCTTATTCTGACTGACTATGGAGAAGGAGTTATCGATAGAGGTGTTTTTAGATTCAGTAAAGATTTTGGTTTTGTATGCACTGAGAACAAGGTGATTTTTCAACATCCAACACTCGGTACGAGAGAAGGCATCTTGTGTTAGTTGCAGGAGTTTGGGGAGAGATTGAGCATAGCAAATTATGGTGGAATCATCCACATATTGGACAAGTTTGGTATTAGGGATGCACTGATAAATTATTAATGAAGATGTTAAAAAGTAAGGGACCCAGTATTGAGCCTTGTAAAACTCCTGTTGGAGTGTGAAGGAAGGAAGGAAGAGGTACTATTGTTCCACTTGATGGCTTTCTGTCTATTAGAAAGGTAACTGGAAAACCAGTTAATAGAGGAGGGGGAAGAGATTGAGAAGAGAGAGTTTGTAAAAGAGAATGTTGTAGGAAACAGTATCAAAAGCCTTTGATAAGTCTAGGAAAAGACTAAATACAATGTTGCCAGAATCTCAGACATGGTTGATGATGTCAAGGAAGGAGAGAAGGGCAGTGGTAGTACTATGTCCAAGTCTAAATCCATGTTGAGTTGGAGAAAGAAGTTGATTGTCTAGAAGGTAGGGAAGGAGTTGCAAGTGTGCATTTTTCAAGGACTTTTGAGATAGCGGACAGGAGGTTATAGGATGGAAGTTGGAAATGTCAGTATTGTTACCACCTTTGTGAAGGGGAATGATGAATGCCTTCTTCCAGAGGAGGGGTACATAGGATTCTTGGATTGAACGGTTGATAAGTATGGTGATGGGAAGGGCTATGCCATCAGCAGCTAGCTTGAGAAAGTTAGATGGAAGGTTGTCTGGGGCATGAGAGCATGGTTTTAGTTTTAGTAGAAGTTTTTTAATGATGTGCAGAGAGACGAGTTGCATGTTAAAATGGGGGAGTTGAGTAGTAGTAATGTCAGCTGGACTAGAGTTGAGGGTGTGGGATGAGGGTGGAGTAGAAGTGTTATTGGAGAATGATGTGGTGAGCTTGGCTATTGAATCAATAAAGAAAGAGTTGAATTGGGTAGCTAAGATATGATCTGGAGAGTTAGGGTCAGGGCAGGGATTGTATTTTTTCCAGGAGAGAGGAGAGCAGATATATTGTTCCAGAATTTTTGGGGGTTGGATCTATGATTGTTTTGAAGCTTGTAGTAGTAGGACCTTTGGTCTAAAGCAATTTGTTTTTTCACTTTATTATGGAGTTGCTTATACTCATTAAGGGTGTTAGGTGTTTTAGATTTATGGTAACGCTTCCAAGATTTATCTCGGAGATGCATGAGTGTAATAGTTGCTTTAGTTAGCCAAGGGGTGGATTTGGTTTTGAGTCTTACAGTTCTGGGGTGAGCGAAGCTATCTAGTAGGTTATTGAATGCGGTATTGAAGTATGTAAAAGCATCGTCAAGAGGGAGGGTTTTTACAGGGTTCCAGTTCATATGTTTTAGTGAGTCAGAGAAAGATAGAGGGTTGAAGTTTTTTAGGGTACAAGTTGTGATATAGTTGTGGTGAAGATGAAGGGAGGATGGTGAGCGACAAGCAAAGGCAGGGAGATGATCGCTGAGGGAGTTGGGTAGGGTGCCATTGTCAGAAATGGAGTTGGGGTGAGAAACTAATATCCAGTCCAGAATACTACCAGAGGTATCTTTATTAAATCTGGTAGGAGAGGTAATTATTTGAGTGTAGTTGTATAGGTTTATATTCTGAGGTGATGTAGGTGATTGAATAGAAGTCCAGTTTATATTTAAATCACCTAAGAGTATAGTTTCATTGCTTATGTTGGATGAGAACCAAGAGAGGATATCTTCAAGAATGGGGATTTTATTTCCTTGTGGAATATAAAGAACAGCTATACATATGTTTTTATGGTTATTAATTTTCAGGAGGGCCAGGGTTAGTTCGGCTGTTGCGAATTGGGGTATAGGCTTGGTAAAGGGTGTCACTGTTAGGGAGGTTACCTTCTCCTTATTCAACTTAGTGAGTGGGGCATCAGTGTGCCTCACTATCAAGTCACCTATGACTAGTGTATTGGGCAAGCTGTTTTGCCTTAGGGGCTTAGGTTGAGGTGCAAACTGTGTAGGTGAGCTATGTGTCTTGTAGTGTGTGCTGTGTTGTGGTGGTAGAGTGCATTTCTGCCTTGGAGGTCTCTGCTGTTTGGGTCAATTTCTATTGAGAGCCTCCACAAAGGTGGGTGTGTGGTTTGTGTTTTTATGTGAGAGGTGTGATGGTGGGTGTTCTGGAGGGCTATGTGTTGCATGTGGTGTGGTGCAGGTGTTGACCTTCTCCTCTTCACCAACTATTCCAGTCTTGGCTTGAGAGTGCATGGCTTCCAATTTGGATATATAAGTGCATCTCTCACAAGTATGAGTGTTGGGAAGTAAGAGGAGAGGGTTGTCTGTGTACATGAGGCAGCTGCTACACTGCCTCAGAATGCCCACATTCACCAGGTTAATAAGAGAAAGCACAGGGAGCTGACGTTTAGACATGCCAGGAGGGATGTTTCCTTATATATTCCTTTTATAGGAAAAATGTCACTCAAAGTGTCTGAGTCTGTACAGAACACTGCCAAACACTTGAGGGTAAATTAATACTTAGACCCTGAAAATTTAAGGATGAAGTATTTAGGCAGATATTACTTACTGAAAAATAAAGAATTAGCTTGTCAAGAATGAAGAAAAAAGGAGAGTCACATTAATGGCTAATGCCTGGTCACAAGTAATGCTGGTCTCAGCACAGCTTCACTCTGCTGGGATGCAATATTCTGCTTCTCTCACCAGAAGCAACATTTTTAGCACCAGTCCCAAGAAGAGAAGCAGGCCATGGCCTATTTGGTGATCCACAGTCTTGTCACAGATGATGCAAGGGTCTGCAGGCTTGTAGCCTTTTTCTGATAGATGCCTTAAATAGCAACCAGACCAATCAGGTACACTAAGCACATACTCTCACTCTCCAACCAGAAAAAGTCAGGAATCAATGGACTCTGCTACTACTCTCACCAGGATCAGAATATAAGCACAGATTCCAAGCTGTCACCTATAAAGCAGTTAAGCTTTCTGGTGATGATCAGCAGTCTCCAGGAAATAATGTAACTGCACTCCTTCTCTCACCAGGACAAAATAGAAGCACTAATCCCAAGATGACAACTGAGAGGCAGAATGTGGGCTCTCCAATAACTGGTGGTCTTGCAATAGATGCCTAAAGGTAAGATGAAAAATTGGTTTATCCTAACCACTGCAGTGTGCACCAGAGGAGTTAGATGTGAAAGTAGGTAACTTAAGTTTTAGTGGAGAGTCACTATTTTTAAAATGGCAAGATAGATTGAAAGGGGGTAGTCACTTTTGTATTCTGGTACTATGGAATACAGTAGGATGACCAATAAATTTAAATAGTTGAAGGGGAGTGATTTCACAAAATGATAATTTTGTGCTTACTCACACCAGCCAGTAAAAGCAGAGAGGAAATTAGATATATGGTCAAATTAACATAAGGGACAGGCAACTAGAAAGTCAGCCATGTTTAAAAACAAAACAGTAAAAAATACAACACTAACCAGGTGGGAGGGTAGGGAATGTTTCTAACTCACAAGAGACAGAGCTGTAGTGTCTTTTTAAGTTTTAATATGCAGTTAAAAGCAGAATACAAGTAAAACACAGTGTAAAGAAAACAAATCACAGTATACAAAATAGAAAAAGGCAATAAAGTAATACAGAATACAGCAAATAAAAAGCAAACTAACCTTTCCCGCAGAGCAAACTGTAGCAGAGTCTGGGTGAGCCTTTCCAACCGGTAAAAGGGTCTGTTGCCATGGATATGAACTTTCCCATTATCTCCCTTACCAGCTTGGTGGATATGGGCATACTGAGGCAATGTAGAAATTCTCTCATGCTTATTGATAACCAGTTAATTCTCAAACAAATATATGGTATGTGAGAGATGTATTTACACAATGTCACTGGAGGCAAAGCTCTCACATAAAAGCACTCCTACTGTGAATGAGGTTGTCAGTAATGCACACGCTGCACCTATCTCTCACACACATTTCAAAGCAGACACATAGGCCCATATATGGTGAGGCACTTAAATGTAACCTACCTAAACCCCAAAGACCTCCTAGTTGAAGTACGCAGCAAACTCCCTCAGCAACCCTAAATGCACTCTTTCAAAACAACACCCACATCAATACATTTGGCTACATTTCATGGAGCCTCTGCTTCTAAGCCCATTAGGCAAGTCACCACAGAATCCAACATTCTAGTCATTGGAGACTCATAGATTCATAGGTTCATAGGAAGTTAATAGGCTAATGGCCTTGGGGCCTTTACAAGCCTACCCATGTTATACCCTTGTTCCTTTATTGACCATGTTGTATGGTCTATATTTGCAGTTCGAGTCTATGAACAGCACCAACTTCTCCTGTCCAAGGACATAGGTCTGACTTGCACATGTGCTATACGTGTGTGTGTGTATGTATGTATGTATGTATGTATGTGTATATATATATATATATATATATATACACACACACACACACACACACACACACATATACATATATATATATATATATATATATATATATATAATGATACATAAAAAGTGTGTGT
This sequence comes from Protopterus annectens, assembly GCF_019279795.1. NCBI lineage: Eukaryota > Metazoa > Chordata > Ceratodontiformes > Protopteridae > Protopterus > Protopterus annectens. Next base: position 607,081,002 of record NC_056743.1, read on the forward strand.
ATGTGTGTGTATATATATATATATATATATATATAGAGAGAGAGAGAGAGAGACACGCACACACACGCACACACACACACACACGCACAATAAGTTACTAGAATAATAGGATTTTGTGTTGGCATGCACTTTCTGAACTATATAAAGTCTGAAACTCAAATGCATGTCCTTATTTACTGAATTCAATCAACAGTGATTTGCAAGAAAACCACAAATTGTATGAGAAACAGACCAATTCACAAGGCAAAATAATTCAGGACATTCTCTGAAGATCTGGAGAGTTGAGAGGTATGTTACCACTGCACACAGTCTTGCATCCTGCTGCTTTGCAAAGCGGGGGACATCCCTAAAGATGAGATTTGGTAAGCATCAGGAGTGGCTCTTTTAGACAACCAATCTCTAGTTTGCTTTGCAATGTAAACAGACATGGTTGTGGTTATTCACAGGTACCTCAGTCTCATTCAGGAAGAAAAACAAAAACACAAATGGATTGTTGCTGTGGGCAGTGTTTACAACAACTGGCCAAAGATACTGCTGCTCTTCTGCAAGTACTTAAAAAAAAAATGCCTCAGGCTCCAAGAGAAAAAATAAAAACTTGTTAACATTTTGAGGATGTTTAGGGTTAGTAATTGTCCTTATAACAGGATGTTTTGTGCCAGATAACAGGACCTGCTGACTGCTAACTTAGAAAAAAATCTACATTCCCATCACTGTAATAGTTAATTACAGAAAAAAAAATAGGACAGAATCATGTCTGTGGGCAATAAGTAACGTTACCACTACCCGCATATCAGTCCTGCTGTTTAAAAAAAAAAAAAAAAAAAACTCTGAGGATAAGATGCTGGTAAGCATTGAGATCAATTCTTCTAGGCAACGCGTCTAGTGTTTACTTCACAATGTATAGGGACAGTCATTCACAGCCATAAGAAAAAAACTTTGATCTCTGTAGGTAGAGTGTGCTGTTACCATTTTAACTCTCAACCTCTTAGCCCAAGAAATCTGGAAAAAAAACCTTAAAATAATAGGTGACAAAGTCCCACAAAGAGAGAAAAATTTTAAATATTGCTCCTATAAACATAGAAAGTTGCTAGTAACCTGTCAAGACTGGGCAAATAAGTACTTTGCTAGGGAAAACCTTACACAAATTATTTTTTTTAAAGAAAACCAACGGTTTTACTCTGAATGAGATAACTTTATGCTAGGAAAATTATTTGCCATGGACTATTCTGCCTTGTAAGGGAATTTTACACTTTCTAGTCCTTATATTTCACATATGAATAATTCAGAGGCAAGCATATGTTGGGAGATTTACATGTTTCCTCTATCCATGACGGACAGGGTTGCTAAACCAGGCATGAGTTTGTGGTTACACATCCATTGGTCCAAATTATATTTAAACAGAGTAAGAGAAGTACTTTATGTGAAGTGTAAGATGGTTCCACAGCAGTGGTATTCTCTGTGATACATAGCCATCCATCACACATGTTCTGTGTATTTTATAAATCAAGTTGGGATCCATACCTCTCAACCTTTTAGCACAAGAAATCGGGACAATGGCAAAAATAATAGGGGGGGGGGCTAAGACCAAAATAAGCACATTTTAAATATTGCTCTTATAAACTTAGAAAGATGCTATAATAAAAGGTTTTGTGTTGGCATGCATTTTCTGAAAGAAATTAAGTCTACAAATCAAATGGCTGTCATTATTTAGTAACTTCAACCCTGAATGATTTGCAAGAAAAACAGAGATGTTATGAGAAACAGACCAAAAATATGAGGCAAAAATCTGGACATTCTGTGAAAATCTGGACAGCTGAGTGGTATGTTGGGATCCCTTAGTGGGGTTTTAAGACACTATTGGGCTTAGAAAATGTGTAATAAGTCTGACAAGATAGAGTTTGTTGACGGTCTATATGGAAGGCAGTGGCCTCCTCTCAGTAGCCTTTTGATACTGAGGAAAGGGGTAGGCCATGAGAAGATTGGCATAGTTATTTCAGATCAGGCTGGTCTCAAAATCAAAACCCTTTATCTTTTCAGATTCCACTGCTGGGGTTTGTGAGCTGGGAGGTATTGTGGTGGTTGGACCTGTTCCCTCTCAACCCAAGTCTCCCTTTCTTCTTTCCTCCTTCTCTTTACAGATGTTTCATATTTTGCTTGGGGAGGGTAACATCACAAGATTTGAAACAGCAAGGTGTGGATAGAAAAAAACACATCAATGTCAAAGAGTGATTTGTAAACCCTAATTTGAAGAGGTCCTGGGGACCAGATAATTTATTAGACAGAACCACAGTGACGTAGTATATGAACAAGCTGGGTGGTACCAGATCATACCCTCTTTGCAGACTTACTACAACAGCCTGGAAGGAGGTAACACATCTTAGTTTCAATCTTCTGGTCACATACATTTGGTCAGAGCAAAATAGTGTAGCAGTCAAGCTGAGCAGGATAGACCATCATGAATAGAAGTGGTGCCCAAAGGTCTTCCAGGAAATGATCCAGCTGTGGAGAGCACCTTAAATAGATCTAATTGCCTTCTTTCAAAACAGACAGTTAAGGAAATTCTGCTCTACGATTCATTGCAAACAAACTAGGAAGACAGATGCCCTGTCATTCCCGTGGGCATAAATGTTCCTGTATGCTTTTCTACCCTTTCCACTGGTAACAATAATGGTTCTAAAGATCGCGAAGATCTTTTGAAAGGTATTGATGGTGGCTCCATTTTGGCCCAGACAACAGTGGTTCTTCCTTATTTTGAAATTGGCCAAAGTCAAGTACCAGAAGCTTCCACACATACTGAGGTTTTTGATAGACTCCACCCTGAAAACACTTCAGTGGACTGCTTGGATGGTAGACATTTGATCCCCTTTAGGCGACCTTTTTTCTGGGAATTTGTTGCAGGTACTAAAGGAGAGTACAACACTAGTACTAGAAAATCATATTTGTATAAGTGGAAGAGATTTTCTAGTTGGTGCCATGCTAAAAATTAGGACCCTTGTAATGCACGGATGCATCTGGCCTTTCTTGCCCATCTATCAACAGTTGTCTTTCAGCCATTTCTGCTGGTTTCTCCTTAGATCCCTCCTCCTTTTGCCTGTCCTTAAGTCATGCAATTTTTGAAATGGGTTTTACATATCCATCTACATAAACATCAGGTACATTTTTCTTGGGATCTTACCTTTGATCTTGAAGCACTAACAATTGCATGTGGACCAGCTCATGAGGCTGATTTGAGGTACTTGACATGGAATACTGTATTACTCATTGGTCAGGCTTATGCTAGAAGAGGATCTGAGTTACAAGCTCTTATGGTGAGTCAACCCTACCTCATTCTCTACAAGGACAGGTTCTTTGTGCACAAATCCTCCTTTTATACCTGAAATGGTTTCAGAGTTTACTTTAGCCAGCCTCCAAATATCCCTGCATTCTTCCCAGACCATAAAAACATGGGAAAAAGAACTGGACATAACAAAAATCCTTCAGGAAAGTTCATCAGCTATTTGTCTGGTAAGAAAAAAGGACAACCTCGGTCAAAGGACACAGTTTATAGATGGTTGTCCCATGATATTTCTTTTTACTATTCTGAGTATAATCAAAAGCTCATGTTTACAGTGTTTTTCGACTGCTTCAGTATTATAATGTTGGCACACTCCCCAGTGCAACAGTCTTGCCACATTATTATGCAATTCAGTATATAGTCGTTCTGCCACTAGTATGTCACAACCTGCAACAAGGTGTGCAACTGTTTCCAATTCTGTTTTATAAATCCTACATTTGTCTGTTTTTTTTTTTGTGCGTGTCACCTGTAGAGCCATTTTCCAGTAGTTGGTAGAGTGCCACTTTTGCCATGTCCTTTGCAATTGCAACTGCTTTCTTAACTTCTTTGTTAGCCAACCAGTATTCCCTCTTAGCCAGGTCCATCTTTATTGTTTGGGTTGTGGGTTGGCATAATGGTTAAGGTGTTTACCTTACAAACACAAGATGTAGGGTTTGACTCTCATATGGGATAATTGGCTATGCCTGAAATGGCCTGCAGTGGCAGCTCACCTAGTATTAATCACTGAGGGGTTTAAAACATGACAACAGCTGTACTTGGCATGAGATATTGCCATAGGTATGCAGTGCATCACGTGTCCCATTATATGCCGTCTACCATTCAGCCAGGTACTGAACAGTGGTCATCATCCATTCTAAAACATCATACCAGTGAGTTATTTCTTACTCAATTACTGCTTTTCTCTTAAAATCTATTGTTTGCCCACTCGTTAATCTGCTTTTCATTTCCTACATTTCATATTTGCTGCGTGATCGGATGCTCTGTCATGGCAGTTTAAAACCTTTGAAATCTCTCACTATGCCTTGTAACTACCTGACTAGAGAAGATGGTTAGAATGTTCAAATAATTTTCACAGAAATCAAAACAGTGCAGAGTTTGAGACAGAAGATGACAACCAAGTGCGCTCTGCTCTTTCTCTCTCTCCATTAGGCAGCATGTGATAAACAGTTTTCCATTATAAATCTACTTTGCTGCTCATTCACTGGGAACTGTGGCAAGATTAATTGCACACGTCCATGCTGAATGGCAGCACTCTAAATCCATCCCTTACCAAGTCTGGATAACATCCTTAAATGAGATACCCAATACTCTCCAAAAGTTACAGGAGTTAGCTTTTGCCCGCAGTGTAGAAGTATTTCCACTTTCAGTATTAAATTCCAGTGATGATCGTGGAACCTCTAAAGCTGCATCTCTTCAGAGTGAACATTTTCCATAGAGGACACTTTCCATGGTAAAGGTACTGGTTACATAATGGGTAGCTTGTGCTGCAGGAATAGCGTGGATACTTTCTATGATAAAGGTACGGGGTTCATAGTGGGTAGCTTGTATTGCAGGAACAGAGCATTATAGTGCAGGTATATCTTTTGCTGAAATAGCTTTATTTTAGGTGATCCACAGAAAAAATATGGATGAAACTCTACTGTTTCATTGCATCTTCATTTTTCTAATGCTGTTGCTTTCTTTTTGTCACTTCTGACAAGTTTGTGCACTTCATTTCCTAGTGGGAATGGAAATATAAGCATACTTACTACATGTTTAGAAGCACCAGATCCTTTTTCTGTATCACTGGTAAGGAAGAGCCTCTGAGTGTGTTTTTGTGTATTTATGTGTGTATTTTGCCGGTGTTGGTTTAGTAGGTCTTTGTGAGACTGGTGGTGTGTTGCAAGTATTTTCCTTCTCCTCTTGACTGTCATTTCCAGTCTTGGGCTGAGAGAGCTTTGCCACCAGTTTGGCTGTATAATTGTATCTCTCGCATATATTAGTGTTTGGTAGTAGGAGGAGAGGGTTGTCTGTGTACATGAGGCAGTTGTAACATTGCCTCAAAATGCCCAGATTCACCAGTTGTACTGGAGAGTACACTTGAAACTGCCCTTTAGACATGTCTGAATAGGTAAAGTTGGCTGTTTTACTGATTAGCTGGTAGGGACGAATAGAGAGCCTTGTCCTTCTGGACAGTATAGGGGTTCTAGTGCTAGGGTTAATTAGTGCTTGCTATGAGTTTTGAGCAAGTGCTGGGCTGTGAAATGAATGGTTTGAGTGCTTAAGTTGAAAGTTTGTCTAGTTCCAAGGGAAAATTGAAGAGCACACTTCGTGGAGCCGGGAATAGTTTAACCCTAGCTAACCGGCACTGCCCGGCACACAATACAGAGCAAATGTGTTTTTTATAGCAGGGAAATGAAATAGATAGAAATTAGCCCAAAATGGCCAATAAACTACTAACTTCTGGGCTACAGCAAACAAGGCGCACAACTTTCAGAAAGAAACAGATCAAATAAGCAGGCACAATAAGTCCTTAACCAGAAATTCCCAGCTCAGAAGAGCAGAATCTAGCCTCTCCTCCCACAAGAGTGCAGACTACAAACCTTCATAATGTAAAATAACTGTCCTGAAGCCCAAGTGCTTAAACCAGAACTAATGCACTTTTAGAATGACAGACTGAGCCTTCAATCAGCAATTCCCAACTTAAAAGGATGTAAGCTACCTGTCCTGCCACAACAATGCAGTCTACAAACCTTCTTAATGTAAAACAACTGGTTTGAAGTCCAAGTGCTTAAACCAAAAGGCTTAGAATAACAGTTACAATTTAATCAGGCTACTACCAAGCAGTAATAACTGCAGCAGAATAATACAATTTAGGAAGACGCACAAACAAAATAAGGTAATAAAGTGGGAAGAAACACAATTACAGTAAAAGCAGATGAATTTAGTGCATTTTTTTATATATAACAATAGAAAACGAGCAAACTGATTTAAACAAATAACCCAATTAACCACTAAAAAAACTCAGAACTGAGCCCTGTTCCATCAGTCTTCCATCTGACAAGTTCTAACCACACACTCCTGTCACTAGGGTGCAGGGGAACCTTCTCCAAAAAAGATGGCCTAGATTAGTGCTCACGTTATACAAACAAAGCTAGATTCAGCAGGCCTGAATCTAGTCTATGCTACAGCAGACAAGGCACATCAATATCAGAAAAACAGTTCAAATGAGGAGGCACAGTAAGCCTCTAACCAGAAATTCCCAGCTCTAAAGGACAGAATCTAACCTCTCCTCCCACAAGAGTGCAGACTACAAACCTTCTTAATGTAAAATAACTGGCCTGGAGCCCAAGTGCTTAAACCAGAGCTAATACACTTTTAGAATAACAGACACTGAGCCTTCAATCAGCAATTCCCAACTTAGAAGGATGTAAGCTACCTGTCCTGCCACAACAGTGCAGACCACAAACCTACTTAATGTAAAACAACTGGTCTGAAATCCAAGTGCTTTAACCAAAAGGCTTAGAATAACAGTTACAATTTAATCAGGCTACTAACAAGCAGTAATAAATGCAGCAGAATAAACACAATTGAGTACTTTTAAAAAGAGGCAAAAACAAAATAAGGTAATAAAGTAGGAAGAAACACAAAAACAGTAAAAGCAGATAAAGTGCAAATTGTTTTTTTTTAATATAACAATAGAAAACAAGCAAACTGATTTGAACAAATTACCCAATTAACTGGTAAAAAACCTCAGAACTGAGCCTTTTCCAGCAGTTTTCAATCAGACAAGCTCAGGGCCTAAGTGGGTATGCCTACTCAAATGTTCTCTCTGTATTAGGAAGGATAAGCTAATGAGACTAGACTAGGATAGAGCTGGGATAGGGCTGAACAGATGGGAACGGTGGGAGTGACTGAAATCAAAATATGACCTCACTGTACTCGGTTGAGTGACCAAATGAGATGGGCCCAGGAGGAGTGTTCAAACCCAAATTTACAGGAGGGGCGGTCAATTCCAAAGCCAACAAAATTAAAACCACAACAAGAACAGGGAGGGTGGAAGTGGAAAACTAACTGCAGACAGAGAGAGAGAGAGAGCTCAGACTTTTCAGTAAACAAATAAACAGATAAATGCAGTACTATTTTAACACAATATTCAATGAAACAATAAACAGAAAAAAATATCAGTACTATCTTATAAGACTGCAAGTTCTTATTTATCTCAGCTTGTAATAAAGTTGATGTAGGGTATGCAAAAGCTAACCAAACAGCTCCAGTATGCAACTATTCAGCAGAAATAATTTCAAAGATAAGGGACTAAGAATTTAAGGCACAGAGAATCCCTCCAGGCTAAGACTTCCACACCGAATAACAATGAGGTGAGAAGAATAAATTAACTGCAGACAGGGAGAGAACAGAGAGCGAGCTCAGAATTTTCAATAAACAAATAGCAGATAAATGCAGTACTATTTTTAACGCAATATTCAATGAAACAATAAGCAGAAAAAATAAACTTCAGTACTATCTTATAACACTGCAAGTT